>NC_137286.1:95325681-95941590 GCF_054371585.1 Giraffa tippelskirchi | reverse complement strand
TTCAATTTTTTTCCTGTTTGGTACATAAGTCATATATATAATGAATAAATATACATGACCATTAGGCAACAATTTCTTGGATGTGACACCAAAAGCACAGGCAACAAAAGGAAAAAAAGAGATAAACTGGACTTCACCAAATAACAAACTTGTGTGCATCAAAAGACAATATCAAGGGGGTGCCCTGGTGGTTCAGTGGTTAGGACTCAGTGCTTTCACTGCCATGGGTCCAGGTTCAATCCCTAGTCAGGGAACTAAAATTTCCCAGGGTAGGCAGCACAGCCAAAAAAAAAGACTATATCAAAAGAGTGAAAAGGCAACCTATGGAATGAGAAAGAATATTTGCAAATCATATATAAGGAATGAAGAGCCAGAATATGTTTTTTTTTTTAACTTCTGCAACTCAACAACAACAAAAAACCAAAGAATGCAATTTAAAAATGGGTAAAGTATGTGGATAAATATTTCTCCAAAGAAAACACACAAATGGCCAATAAGCACATGAAAAGACACTCAACATCCCTAGTCATTAGGGAAATGTAAATCACAACCACAATAAGATACCACTTCATATCCATTAAGATGATTATTATTAGAAAAAACAAACAGAAAATAACAGGTGTTTTTGAGACTATAGAGAAATTGGAACCCTCATACATTGCTGATGGGAATGTAAAATGGTACAACCACTGTGAAAAACAGTATGGAAGTTCCTCAGAAAATTAAATATAGAATTATCATATGACTCAGCAATTCCATCCCTAGATATATACCCAAAGAAATTGAAAACAGGAACTTGAGCAATACCTGTACACCAATATTCACAGCGGCATTATTCACAATTACCAAGAGGTAGAAATAACCCAAATACCCACTGATGGATGAATAGATAAACAAATATGATATATACATACAATGCAATATTATTCAGGCTTCAAATAGACATTCTGAGACATGCTACAATATGAATGAACCTTGAGGACATTATGCAAAGTGAAATAAGTCAGACAGAGAAGGACAAATACTGTATGATTCCACTTATCTCAGGTACCTAGAGCAGTCAGATTTATGGAGACAGAAACAAGAACGGTGGTTGTTGGAGCTGAGGTAGGAGAGAAGAGGAAGTTGTTGTTTAAGTTCAGCTTGGGAAGGGCTGGCTATACAATAGAAATGCTCTTAAAGTCACTGAACTGTACACTTAAAATGATACCTTTTATGCTATACAAAAATAAAAAAGAGTCCAGGACCAAAATGTATGTACATCTGAGAGACAGACAGTAAGGGTAAACAATGGCGACTTCTTCATCCTCAGCACAACACCTGTTCAATTAGTTCTTTTGGAAGGAAGACAGGAGAGAGAAAAGAAGTCTGGTTGGGAAATAAGACATGGAGGCTTATTTCCTGTGTATGTCTTTGAAAGAAACAACTACTGGTCACCCTGGGAGATACCAGTCATATATTCTCCTAGTACATGGAGACTTTTCTCCATCTATCCTGCCCTTCTCCTCCTTCCCAAATGCTGTCCCCACAGTGCTTTCAACTTCACACCAGCTGTCCAATTTGCAAATGCTAAGTGGAACTTCTGATAATTGATAAGCACGCAGCAGTGAATGTGGTAGGAGAAATCTGTGCCATCTTTCCTAAGCACACAAAAGGAGCTACATTTAGATAAAAGTCTCCCATGGAACTCATATGTAAAAGAAAAGTCTATCCATGTGCCTAACACTGCGTCGCAATGACCATCAGGCTCAATGAAGTAAGTCTGCTGAACCAAGACCCAGAGCCTGGTTATCATGAAATACCATGAGCAAATTTTGCTTGCTCAGTTTTTGTCCCCCAAAGCCTATGTTTGGGACTTTCAGTTCCGTTCAGTCACTCAGTTGTGTCCGACTCTTTGTGATCCCAAGGACTGCAGCAGGCCAGGCTTCCTTGTCAATCACCAACTTCCAGAGTTTACTCAAACTCATGTCCATTGAGTCGGTGATGCCATCCAACCATCTAATCCTCTGTCGTCCCCTTCTCCCATCTTTAATCTTTCCGAGCATCAGGGTGTTTTCAAATGAGTCAGTTCTTCGAATAATGTGGCCAAAGTATTGGAGTTTCAGCTTCCACATCAGTCCTTCCAATGAATATTCAGGACTGATTTCCTTTAGGATGGACTGGTTGGATCTCTTTGCTGTTCAAGGGACTCTCAAGAGTCTTCTCCAACACCACAGTTCAAAGCATCAATTTTTCAGTGCTCAGCTTTTTTTTATAGTCCAACTCTGACATCCATACATGACTACTGGAAAAACCATAGCTTTGACTAGATGGACCTTTGTTGGCAAAGTAATGTCTCTGCTTTTTAACATGCTGTCTAGGTTGGTCATAACTATTCTTCCAAAGAGCAAGCGTCTTTTACATTCATGGCTGCAGTCACCATCTGCAGTGATTTTGGAGCCTCCCAAAAAAGTCTGTCACTGTTTCCCCATTTATTTGCCATGAAGTGATGAGACCAGATGCCATGATCTTAGTTTTCTGAATGTTGAGCTTTAAGCCAACTTTTTCACTCTCCTCTTTCACTTTCATTAAGAGGCTCTTTAGTTCTTCTTCACTTTCTGCCATAAGGGTGGTGTCATCTGCATATCCGAGGTTATTGGCATTTCTCCTGGCAATCTTGATCCAGCTTGTGCTTCATCCAGTCCAGCATTTCTCATGATGTACTCTGCATATAAGTTAAATAAGCAGGATGACAATATACAGCCTTGACGGATTCCTTTTCCTATTTGGAACCAGTCTGTTGTTCCATGTCCAGTTCTAACTGTTGCTTCTTGACCTGCATACAGATTTCTCAGGAGGCAGGTCAGGGGGCTGGTATTCCCATCTCTTCCAGAATTTTCCAGTTTGCTGTGATCCACAGAGCCATGGTGCTGGAGCGACTGTGAGGAGATAGCCCATATCCAAGGGCAAAGAAATACCAGCAAGACAGTAGAAGGGGCGAAATTGCATTTAGAAGCAAACCCCATACCCACCAGAGATGCTCAGAGGGTTCAAACATACCTTGTGTGCACCAGGACTCAGAGACCCCACAGAGACTGAGACAGAACTCTGTTTGGGTGTCTCCTAAGGAGGCACGAGTCAGCAGTGGACTGCTGCAGGGGCAGAGGCTCTGGGTGCAGCAGACCTGGGTAGGGCATAAGCCCTCTTAGAGGAGGTTGCCATTTAACCCCATCATAGAGCTTCATAACTTACACAAGACTGGGAAACAAGAGTCTGGGAGGGCACAAACAGAACCTTGTGTGCACCAGGACCAGGAGAAAGGAGCAGTAACCCCACAAGAGACTGACCCAGACTTGCCTGTGAGTGTCCAGGAGTCTCTGGCGGAGGTGTGGGTCGGTGGTGGCCTGCTGCAGGGCTGGGGGCACTAAGTGTAGCAGTGTGTGCATGGGACCTTTTGAAGGAAGTTGCCATTATCTTCATTACCTCCATCATAGTTTGGCCTCAGGTCAAATAACAGGGAGGGAACACAGCCCCACCATCAACAGAAAATTGGATTAAAGATTTACTGAGCATGGTCCTGCCCATCAGAAGAAGACCCAGTTTCCCCCTCAGTCAGTCTCTCCCATCAGGAAGCTTCCATAAGCCTCTTATCCTTCTCCATCAGAAGGCAGACAGACTGAAAACCACAATCACAGAAAACTAACCAATCTGATCACATGGACCACAGCCTTGTCTAACTCAATGAAACTATGAGCCATGCCGTGTAGGGCCACTCAAGACGGACAGGTCATGGTGGAGAGTTCTGACAAAACGTGGTCCACTGGTGAAGGGAATGGCAAACCACTTCAGTACTCTTGCCTTGAGAAATCCATGAACAGTTTGGAAACTTACTTTAATGGAAATCTTTGGAATTAACTGTTACTAACAGTGTCATATACAATATGGGGTAATTCTTCTAAGAGAGAATGATATTTACAACCTTGTAATGCTTTCAGCTTAAAATATCATTCTATGCCTAGGATAAGAGTCAAAGAGTGCACAATTGCACTCATCTCACACGCTAGTAAAGTAATGCTCAAAATTCTCCAAGCCAGGCTTCAGCAATATGTGAATCGTGAACTTCCAGATGCTCAAGCTGGTTTTAGAAAAGGCAGAGGAACCAGAGATCAAATTGCCAACATCCGCTGGATCATCGAAAAAGCAAGAGAGTTCCAGAAAAACATCTATTTCTGCTTTATTGACTATGCCAAAGCCTTTGACTGTGTGGATCACAATAAACTGTGGAAAATTCTGAAAGAGATGGGAATACCAGACCACTTGACCTGTCTCTTGAGAAACCTGTATGCAGGTCAGGAAGCAACAGTTAGAACTGGACATGGAACAACAGACTGGTTCCAAATAGGAAAAGGAGCCCGTCAAGGCTGTATATTGTCACCCTGCTTATTTAACTTATATGCAGAGTACATCATGAGAAATGCTGGGCTGGGAGAAGCACAAGCTGGAATCAAGATTGCTGGGAGAAATATGAATAACCTCAGATATGCAGGTGACACCACCCTTATGGCAGAAAGTGAAGAGGAACTAAAAAGCCCAGAATTGAGACACGTGTACCCCAATGTTCATCGCAGCACTGTTTATAATAGCCAGGACATGGAAGCAGCCTAGATGCCCATCAGCAGACGAATGGATAAGGAAGCTGTGGTACATACACACAATGGAATATTACACAGCCATTAAAAAGAATACATTCGAATCAGTTCTAATGAGGTGGATGAAACTGGAGCCTATTATACAGAGTGAAGTAAGCCAGAAAGAAAAACACCAATACAGTATACTAACACATATCTATGGAATTTAGTAAATTGGTAAAGATAACCCTGTATGTGAGACAACAAAAGAGACACAGATATATAGAACAGTATTATGGACTCTATGGGAGAGGGTGAGGGCAGGATGATATGGGAGAATGGCATTGAAGCATGTAAATTATCATATGTGAAACAAATCGCCAGTCCAGGTTCGATGCATGATACAGGGTGCTCGGGGCTGGTGCACCGGGATGACCTGGAGGGATGGGATGGGGAGGGAGGCGGGAGGGGGGTTCTGGAAGGGGAACACATGTACACCCATGGTGGATTCATGTCAATGTATGGCAAAACAAATACAATATTGTAAAGTTAAAAAATAGATAGATAAACTAATTTAAAATAAATTAAAAAAAAAGTGAAAGAGGAGAGTGAAAAAGTTGGTTTAAAACTCAACATTCAGAAAACTATGATCATGGCATCTGGTCCCATCACTTCATGGCAAATAGATGGGGAAACAGTGGAAACAGTGTCAGACTCTATTGTTTTGGGCTCCAAAATCACTGCAGATAGTGATTGCAGCCATGAAATTAAAAGATGCTTACTCCTTGTTATGACCAACCTAGATAGTATATTAAAAAGCAGAGACATTACTTTGTCAACAAAGGTCTGTCTAGTCAAGGCTATGGTTTTTCCAATAGTCACGTACGGATATAAGAGTTGGACTATAAAGAAAGCTGAGTGCCGAATAATTGATGCTTTTGAACTGTGGTGTTGGAGCAGACTCTTGAGAGTCCCTTGGACTGCAAGGAGATCCAACCAGTCCATCCTGAAGGAGATCAGTCCTGGGTGTTCATTGAAGGACTGATGTTGAAGCTGAAACTCCAATACTTTGGCCACCTCATGCAAAGAGTTGACTCATTGAAAAAGACCCTGATGCTGGGAAGGATTGGGGGCAGGAGGAGAAGGGGACGACAGAGGATGAGATGGCTGGATGGCATCACTGACTCGATGGACATGAGTTTGGGTAGACTTCGGGAGTTGGTGATGGACAGGGAGGCCTGGCATGCTGCAATTCATGGGGTCGCAGAGAGTTGGACGCGACTGAGCGACTGAACTGAACTGAACTGAAGAGTCAAAGACAAGAGTCTCCTTTTATTAAAGATCATTCAGAAGACAGAAAATATTTAGTATGTGTGATGGTAAATCTACAAAGAAAAAACATCAAAAGGCTGCTGTTAGAATCTGTGGTATCTCAGTGTTTAAACACTGAAAAACCGATAAAACATCATTCATATTTAAAGCCAGCAAGCTAATCTCCAGATATAGAAGTTAGTAGAATCTTCCTTTTTAAAAAAGGATATTATGGTAGGACATTCTTATATAAATATTGATGCCTTTTATTTTACAAAAAAAAAAAAAAAAAAAAAACTGATGTCAGTAGCTCTGCTAGCTAGGATACAAAATTTAATTTCACAGGGAGAAAATAAAATGTCATGGGAATATGGGGTTGAAGAATCCCTGTTTTACCATTATTTTAAAGTCCCTTCATTAGAAAGTAATTCCATAGGGCAGGGATTCTATCATTTTTGCTCATTTCCATATCCTCAGAACCTTTCAACAATGCCTGGCACATGGTATGTATTTCATCATTATCGTTAAGTGGATAAGTAAAAGAACCAAGTTAGGCATCCATTAACTGCACTTCAAAGGAAAATTTTTCTTCCAACTACAGTTTTTTGGGTAACATTCTAAGGCTTTCTAAAAAGACTAACCAACTTTTACTTTGTTGCAAAAGAATCAGACACGACTGACCACACACACACACATACAAGTTTTACTTTACTGAACAGAAAAAAATAAGTTTTCAAAGTTGCTCAAAAACATGGAAAAGGGGGAAGAAACAATTCTAAAACACAAATAATACTTAGATCCAGAAAAGAGGAAGAATGTGTTTTTAAATGAGTTATAAAAAGTGATGATCTAGTTAGAAAGCACTGGTAGGTACACATGGTAGAAAAGCTATCTCCGTTTTTCTGTCGTCTCTTCAGTTTTTGTAGAGCTAATGTTGAGATTTATCAGCAACAGATGGCATGCTCAGTCACTTAGTCATGTCCAACTCTTTGCGACACCATGGACTGTAACCCGCCAGGCTCCTCTGTCCATGGAATTTTCCAGGCAAGAATACTGGAGTGGGTTGCTATTTCCTTCTCCAAGGGATCTTCCAGACTCAGGGACTGAACCTGTGTCTCCTGCAGCTCCTGGATTGCAGGCAGATTCTTTATCACTGAGACATCGGGGATGCAAGATTTGCTAATTCAGTCATGAAAATAAGCACAGAGTTCAGGCATGAGGGAAGAATACAATGGTACTTCTCCTTTCTTTCATATTGCAAGTATTTAGTCTTCACAATAATCTTTATGGGAGTAGGGAGGGTTGTTAGTGAAAATGAGAACTGTTCCCAAGGAAACGAGGGCCTTGCAGCGTATTCGATATAAGATGGGGTGCCCTCCTCCCAACATACACTCAACAAGTGCATCTTGTTCTTTTCCTCACCAGGGGTATTTGGTTCGGATTCTCTTTCTATACAGCAGAAGCTGTGGTGCTGGCTGATCCTTCCCAAAGTCTATGCAACAAAGAATGTTAATAGGTGTTACAAGCAAAACAAAATCTGTAATTATAAGTATGAAAGACCCTGGCTGAAAGAAAATTAGAATGGTTTCTTTGACACCAGTTTTTCAGACTCCCTTAATGTGCTAATGTGAACAGAGAATCTTCAAGAAGGGGATCTAAAAAGAAGTGTTTTCCAAAATTTGGGGCATCTTTTCACTTCAAAGCACCATGGGAAGGGGATGTGGGGAGGTACTTCCCTCTCCACCTGTGTCAGAAAAGGCAACTCAAGCCCTTCTTAGCTCTAACTCCTTAGTGGAAGGGCTTCTCTAATGGCTCAGTGGTAAAGAATCCACCTCCCAAAGCAGAAGATGCAGGTTCAATCCCTGGGTGGGGAAGATCCCCTGGAGAAGGAAATGGCAACCCACTCCATTATTCTTGCCTGGAGAATCCCATAGACAGAGAAGCGTGGAGGGCTACAGTCCGTGGGGTTGCACAAGAGTCAGATGGGACTTAGCAACTAAACAAGAATCACCTTAGTGGAAATCAATTCTCATATTACTTCCCTATTCAAAATCTGTCAGCAGTTTTAAAATATTTTAGGGTATTTTAAGGATACAACACCAAATTCTGACTTTGGCTTGTAAAGATGGTTCCTGCCTAAATCTGCAGTTTCTTCCCTTGCTTCCCTGGAATTAAGACCCTAGAAAGTGCCTAGCTCTCTCTCTCTGGGCCTTCACAGTCAAGCCTCTGCCACAGAGCCACTGGCTGGCCTGGGAAAAGCCCCTCTGGGCGCCCTGGCCTGGGTGATGTCACTGCCTGCCCTGGGATCTGGGTTCTTGGTGCTTGTGCTTTGGTGCTTCAGTTCTCCTCACTCTTCACTTCTGTCTTTCACAAGGCTTTCTGCATAGGAGGTACCCTATAAATATTTGTTGAAGAAACTGATGGATGAATAAAGAGTTCTCACCTAATAGAAGTGATACAGAGTGGGGGGGGAGGAGTTTAATGTCGACAGGATGTTAAAGAATACTGCTAATCAACACCTGGTTTTCCATATGATATTTGAATCACCGAGGAACTGGCCAAAACCCTACTCATTTAAGGTACAGAGAAAATTTCACTTTTATTTTTAACTCTATTAAACATGTAAACGTCCTACAGCATGAAATCTACACACATATTCTTTCACCCACTGGTGAGTCACTCGTTTATGATTCTACTTCTCTATTACTACTAGATTCTCTTTCTTGACCCTTGAAGACTAATTAGCGAGAAGCTGATTTTTTTTTTCTGTATTATATTTTTAGGGGAAGAAAAAAATATTGATTTTAAATAAGTATCAAACCATTGTAAAGTGGTACATTTATGCCTTATGAAGTCGGACATACAGATCCAAATGAGTATTCAGGGTTAAGGACTTAGAAGCTGTGATATTGCTCTACGTAAATGAGCTAATATCACCAATGATCGGTGACTCCTCACTCGGCTCCATGCTCTCCCATTAAGAGCGGCAGTCTCACCAGGCTGCTAACACCACTGCAGAACTGCTAATGGCTTTTCCGGTTTCTCTGCTCAAGTACAATGGAGAGACCGGGCGCTAAAACTTCCAAATAGTTAGAGGGAATGGAAAAAATAAAACGCATTAATTTTCTGAAATCATAAACTAAGAGGTTTCCTTTTCACTTTCTCATACTGTTTTGGTTTCCTTCTTCAGTTTAATATAGTCTCAGAGTCAAATATAAGACATGCCTTTCTATTTACATGAATTGTGGTCATCAGAAGCAGGGCTGCATTCATGCCTAAAGTAATCATCTATTTATTCAGACCACCTATGGGGGGTATGCTTCCCTTCTCAAAAGTAGTAACACTACCACCTGTTTTGAAAGCCTGAAAAATTGAGAGCTAGAGTCTAAGATAAATTTTGTCTTTTTGCAGAAGTCTGTCAGTGTGGCCTTATGTAATATAATGCTTTATATTAAAATAACATTTGAGTCATATATATTTGCCTACTCTGAAGGCATTAAATACCTAAAGGGTTAAACTGTTTTGGAAAAATAAAACTGCACCCACAAATACTTTACTTCGTAGTTTTAACATACATAATTCATTTTTGTCTGCCCATTTAATCTTTAATAAATCTAGGCACTCCATAAGTGTTTGACAAATTGAATAAATCAATATCCTTGACATTGATAAGAATTAAATTTTTTAAAACAAAATAAAGCAAAATCAGAACAGTTTTCTGCAAAAGATAGAATAAATTGGTAATAAACGTGTCAGAAATTTTGATTCACTGTGGCTTAGAAAGATGGTCCCAGAGTAATGAGATGAATGTGTCCTGATCCTGCAATGATGCAGACAAACTGCACTGAAAGAAGTAGGCTGGGTTTGAGTCTGCTCTGAACATACAGAGAGTACCTGAACTCCTTGCTCTGACATCATGTGAAAAGTGAAAGTGTTAGTTGTTTAGTTGTGTCCAATTCTTTGGGAGCCCATGGACTGTAGCCCACCAGGCTCCTCTGTTCACAGAATTCTCCAGGCAAGAATACTGGAGTGCGTGGCCATTCCCTTCTCTAGAAGATCTTCCCAACCCAGGGTTCAAACCCAGGTCTCCTGCATTACAGGCAGATTCTTTACCATCTGAGCCACCAGGGAAGCCCTGTCTGACATTGTATCTCTAAATTGTTATAGTTACTGAACAGATCATTGGATTAGGTATGGCTTTTGCTTTGTATAGTTGACTTAACACTAGTTCTCTCTATATTACCAATCCTGAGGCAAACCAAAATATTTCTAATTGAAAACACCACTCATGGCTCTTAAGAAGATTTACTCAAAGATGTTATGGTAGGTTGAAAAATGACTTCCTAAGAGATGTTCAAGCCCTCATCCCTAGAATTTATGAATGTTATCTTATTCGGGAACAAAAGGTCTTTGCAGATTTGATTAAGCTAAGGACTTGGAGATGGGGAGGTTATCCTGTATTATCTGGTTGGGCACTAAATGGCATCACATCCCAATAAGACTTAAATGTATCCTTAAGAGAGACAGATTAGAGACAGACACTTGGAGAGAAAAGTAAAGATGGAGCAGAGACTGGAGTGATGCAGCCATGAGCCAAGGAATGCTGGCTGCTGCTAGAAAACGCAAGAGAGGGTTCTTCTCTAGAGTCTCCAGAGGGAGCATGGCCTTGCCAACACGATGATTTCAGACCTCTAGCCTCCAGAACTTTGAGAGAATAGTAAATCTCTATTGTTTTAAGTCACCAAGTTTGTGATTATTTGTTACAGCAGCCACAGAAACCCAGGTTGTAGTTTTCTCTCAAAGAAATTACAGACTTCTAAGAAAGGCAATAAAACAGGTTCTTAAAAGATAGTCCTTGGGGACTATCACAGAATTACCCAGAAGGATTTTTCAAAGATATGGCCTTGTGATTCATCATGTCACTGATGCAACCCTTGAGTGTGTGGAAGAGAAATAAGGCTGAGAGAAAATGGTATAGACCCAGCTTTCCAACCAGCATCCCCAAAGCACTGTGCCTTCAATGGGCTGCAGGTCTGTTGTGAGAAACTGATCCTGCAAGCTTCAGTATGACTGGAAGGCTCTTGAGTGGTCAGAGGTCCTCAGTCACCTCCAGCCATAGGCAGCTGCAATCTGAAGCTCTAAAGTGAAGTGAGATCTGATGAAGTTCCCTGTAGAACCTGCATTGTTCCATGGTGGCCACCAAGAATTGAAGAGACTGCCATTTTAAAGTCTTGACTAGGAACTGAACGCAAGCCACTCAAGCATTAAACCTGTTATAAAGAAGTTATATGCACAGAAGCAAGCTCCAGTTTCTCAAAAAAAGTTTCTTAAAAATATTTTTGGAGGTTTCCATTCTATTTTTCTTATCAGACTTATATAATAAAAAGAAACAGTAAGTTTTTTCCCACCAAACCTCCCATGTGCTTGTCAATGAAAAACTGTTACCTGCCATAGTAAGAAATATAAAGATGCAATAAGAGGCAGCGATTGGGTCCTTAAAGGCATCATTGCCTGCAAAAGCAAATTATTACTAGTAAAAAGTCATCCTTCCAGGATCAAGGTCAGCTGTCGGGGGAAAAGCGTTGAAATTTATATTTGAAGGGAAAATATGTGACCAATTTCTAGTATAATTACTCAAACTCTTTAGTGTCAAACTTGGACTGAAAAGATCAAGACCTTTGACCAACTAACAGCTATTTCCCAGTATGAAAAATCTGAGGAAAGAATGAACCATAAATTTACGGGTCTTACTAAGCGGAAAGAATTGTTATTGCTTTGAATACTGTGGGTACATTTTGAGTCTGTCCTGTGGGATGTTTAGCACAACATATGAGATGGAAAGTTGTGACTGTACATGTCATATTTTTGAGACAAAATAGAACTGCCAAGTCCTGAGATAAAGGAACGGAAAATATAAGCACACATAATGAAGACTGTAGAAATTTGACATAAAATAGTATTATGTTGTCTGATACATTGTCCCATCAACATGTTCATTATAATGCATTCTTATGTTCTATCCTATTCAGAATTTCTAGCTGTCTGTTTGTGCATTGATTTTACACCTCCCACCACAAAGCTTGGAAACACTGATGAGCATCTTCCCATACTTTAAAACCTTGCAGTATGAGGAGGAGGACATTTCTATTGCTGTAATCTCTATAGATATGCTCACATGGTTCATTTGTTCAGTTCCAAGTCTTTGGTATCTTGTCACTTCTTTTGAATATACTGAATACACTTGTCACTCCTTTTGAACATATGTCTAGCCTGAGTTCCCTTTCCCAAAAGGGATCCTTAGTATAGCTCCGATTAGATTGCAAGTGCTACCAGGTAAGTTTTGAAGGAGAGGTATGTGTGAAGGAGTATGGACCATGAATCTAGAGGTGTGTCTGTATCATTCTAATACACCATTATCAGGACCAAATCACCCACCATCAGTAACTAATTCTCCATTGCGGTAAATTAGTTTGTGGTCACTTACCTTCTCCCCTCATCCCAAAGTCTCTGCTTCTATGTCTAGCATCTCCAAGTTTCTAAATAAAAGCCCAGATTAAAAGCTAGACCCCTTGCTTCGTATGATTCCTGAGCTTCACAGGAATAGACAAGATGAAGTGAAACAAATGGAAGGAGTCAGGACTGGTTCTGGTCTCTGAGGAAGTAGGTGCTGAAGTAATGGAGCAGATGATGAGTGAGAGCTCAGCTGCTGAACAGAGCAGACTAAGCAGATAGAAGGCAGCTATGGACCAAAAACTGTGCAGTGGGTTAAGGGAAAGATGGCAAGTGCAGGGAACAGGTAGGCTGGGGTGGGGGCAATAGAGGTATAGTGGAGATAGTTCAGAGAATTAATGAAAAGGAAGAGAATTAAAGAAAAGAACAGAAATAAATGAAGAAGTAATACAGTATGGCTTTCTGATTTATTGTTTATGGAAGTGAGAAGGAAAGAAAACGGAACAGGTTTTTAGTTCCATGGATGAGGTATCTCCAACAACTGAGACAGAGAATAAAGAGTAGAAGTGAGTTTGCAGGAGAAGATGAAGAATTTACTTTGGGAAATGACCGAGTGGCTGTGGGATATTCATGGAAGGATGTAGATCCGACAGTAGGGTGTATGAGTTTGATATATGAAGGAAAGGTCTTCCCCAGTGTTCACTGAAGCACTATTGACAATAGCCAGGACATGGAAGCAACCTAAATGTCCATCAACAGATGAATGGATAAAGAAGATGTGGTACATACATACCATCGAATACTACTCAGCCATAAAAAAGAATGAAATAATGCCATTAGCAGCAACATGGATGGACCTAGAGATTGTCATACCGAGTGAAATAACTCAAGACAGAGAAAGACAAATATCATATGATATCACTTATATGTGGACTCTAAAAAACTGGTACAAATGAACTTATTTACAAAGCAGAAATAGAGTCACAGATGTAGAAAACAAACTTATAGTTACCAAGGGGGAAGGGAGGGGAGGGATAAGTTGGGATATCGAGACTGACATATATACACACTACTAAACATAAAACAGATAACTAATAAGGACCTGCTGTACAGAACAGGGATCTTTACTCAATACTCTGTAATGGCCTACACGGGAAAAGAATCTAAAGAGTAGACACACACATATGTTATAACTGATCCACTTTGCTGTATAGGAGAAACAAATGCAACACTGTAAATGAAATATACTCCAATAAAATTAATTTTATAAAAGGTCTAGCTGAGTTGAAGGTATTTGGAGTCACCAGCATCCAAGTGTATATCAGATATATGAGAGCAGAAGACAGCAACCAGAGAGTATGGACATGAGACAAGAGGAAGGTCATGGGTGTAATTCTGAGGAGTTCCATGGAAAGGCCCACAACAGAAATGATAAAGGAGACCAGAGACATTAGAAAACCAACTAAGTGGTATGAGGGAAAACAGAATTTCAAGAAACAGAAATTCACACTCCACAGAGAGGACTGATAAGCAAAGGACTTAAAAGAATCCTTTGAACTTAGCAATTAAGAAGTCCTTGGGAAACCAACTGAGGGTAGATTGATAGACTGTGTGGAAAGTTAGAATTTAAGATATTTGAAATATAAAACTTCAATGATGATAAAATCCATTGGAGAGAGGGTCATGCCTAAGGAGTAGGGTGCTAAAACAGAAAGTCAAGATCAACAGAGTTAAGGTCACAGGACATAAAACTAAATGCATGGTTGAAATATTCCAGGATGGGTACTTCCCTGGTGGCCGAGTGGCTAAGACTCTGAGCTCCCAATGCTGGGGTCCTGGATTCCATCCTTGGTCTGGGAACTAGATCCCACATGCCACAAGTAAAGATTTCATGTGCTGCAACTAAAAAACAAAACAAAAACCCATGTGCTGCACCTAAGACCTAGCACAGCCAAATAAATAAATCTATAAATAAACATAAAAAAAGAAATATCCCAGGATGGCTGTTTATGTCAGTGGTAATCACTGAATGAAGTATCAAAATCTCCAGGGGATATTGCAGACACCTCGCCCACCTATTAAGAGTTAGGAGGGAGGGGTACTCCCCTGGTGGTCCAGTGGTTAGGACCCTGAGATTCCACTGCAGGGGCAGGGGTTCATCCCTGGTCAGCAAACTAAGATCCCACATGCCCTGCACCATGGCCAAAAAAAAAAAAAAAAAGGAGTTGGGAGGGAGGCATAGAAGGTGGTGTGGTAACACTTTCTAAGCCTTAAAAGAGGACAGGCACAAACTTGAGGGGATGGGTAAGATAATGGAAATCAGCAAGTGGAGAGCCTGGTTGATGCTGAACAACCCCACTCCCCGCAGACCTGAAATACTGGGTGTGGGAGAACAAGTTCCCCCAGTTGGAAAGGGATGAAAGAGATATGGTGTCTTGTAGGAAGGAAAGGTGAAGTGAATGCTCTATGAAGGTGTTAAAGCAAAAGAGGGGGTTCCTTAAAATATATTATGATTCCCTAGTACCGAGTCATAAGGACTGTGGGTCAAAAAAAGTGTAAGAGTCAGAGGGAAGGCACTGAGCTGAAGAGTAGAGGGTACCCATGAAGGAGATGGTAGGTGATGGGGATGAGAGGTGGAGGGCGCAGAGATGGGACTGACTGACCTCGATACCCAGACTCAGGCACAGGTTGTTTGGGGGTCTGAATGGACCCGGCATTCTGGGACCTGGATGCAGTGGGAGGGATGGGCTGTACTCAAAGCTTCCTGGCTGAGTGTCTTTGCTTGCTCAGAGAAAATGGTTAGAACTGAGATTTGGTAATTGAGAGAATTTTGTCCTTAGGACATGATAACTAAAAAATGCTGCTTGCCATCTTGCTCTACAGGGACTGAGTTATAAGCCACTGCAGCCACTGACCTTCAATACATCCTGAAAGGAGTTCACGGTGAAGATCAGAATGAGATACTCTGTGCTCTGGGAAAACTGGCAGAACAGAGTTTCAGATAGTTGGATGTTTTCAGGAGAATTTTTTTTTTGTGAACCTATATGCTTGCATCTCTTCATTTTTAGAAAAGTATTAAAATCATTAACAAAGATCATTGTTCCCCAGTGACTAGCAGCAACCTTCTATTGAGATCTGTACTTGGTTGTATGTACCTCCTTCACCAAAATCAGTGTGTGTGTATAGATATATATATATATATATATCTATACACACACACACACACACACTGACTTCCTCCCTTACCTGCTGAATCAGTTCCTCAGAGTTCTCTCAGAGACTCTCAGGCTACAGTCCTTTATCTGACACTGAGTAAACTGGACACACGGCTTTTACATCGTGTATTTTTTTAAGTGGTTTCCCTTGTGGCTCAGATGGTAAAGCGTGCCTACAATGCGAGAGACCCGGGTTCAACCCCTCGGTCGGGAAGATCCTCTGGAGAAGGAAATGGAAACCCACTCCAGTACTCTTGCCTGGAGAATCCTATGGATGGAGGAGCCTGGTAGGCTACAGTCTATGGGGTCGCAGATGGTTAGCTGAAGAATGCTACAGACACTAGGAGTCCATCTCAGCATTTGCACATCCTTTCTGTCCCTTCAGGGTTACTTTTTCCCTTTGAATCACTATCACGGCTCCTGTTTCATAAAACCAACTTGCCTTCTTTGAAGATAGATCAAGAATCCCATCTTGATGCCCCAGGAGCCAAGGAACAGTAATTGATAGGGATGGAGAGAAGGGGAGGTCAGTGGATGCCTAAGAGGGCAGCTTACATGGGGAGGTGTCATCATTAGAGGAGGTACTTGCTTTTTTCCTTCGTTTCAATTTTTCAAAAATTTGCAACAGTGCAACAAAGGTAAGAAAGAGATCTTACTACTCTTGGTGTTCCGTTTGCTCTTTCTTACCAGCCACCTTCTTCTAGAACCATCAAAAGTCTCCTCCACTATCTTCCTTCCTTCATGCACCACTTTCCTATTCACTGAGTATATGTGCTTGAGCAAAGCCCTGAGTCTGATGCTGAAGGGAGCATATCAAAATGTCCTTAGTGTAAAGGGACAATGACAGCTGAGGGCAAAGGAAAGAGAGCCCTGGAGATGGAGTAAGAAGGCCTGGGTGTGAGCCCTAGCTATGCCATTCAGCAATTTTATGATTTTGGACAATATACCTAACCTGATCACCTATTTAATGGAGATAATAATTCCTACTTCAGAAATATTTTATGAAAATTAAACGAAATATGTCAAAGTGCCTTTGAAATGCTGCAGTCCACAGGGTTGGGAAGAGCCGGACACGACTGAGTGACTTCACTTTCACTTTTCACTTTCATGCATCAGAGAAGGAAATGGCAACCCACTCCAGTGTTCTTGCCTGGAGAATCCCAGGGATGGCGGAGCCTGGTGGGCTGCCATCTATGGGGTCGCACGAGTCGGACACAACTGAACCAACTTAGCAGCAGCAGCAGCAGCAGCAGCATATGATGGAATGTGGTAAGTGGAGCGAGAAAGGTCCCAATAGAGTGGTCTGGATATTCATAGGAGAGAGTACACCCTCACCTCATGTTACAGCTGATACTTTCCTTATGCTTTTACTATTTATAACAGATATAAATCACAGTTCCATGTAAACAGTCCCAGAATTTCTTCTCAGGTAAAGTAGGCCAACAGTCTGCTTGGTGGTATTTTGTAAGCTAAAATTATAAGTCACAAATGTTGTTGTTGTTGTTCAGTTGCCAAGTTGTGTCCAACTCTTTGCAACCCATGGACTGCGGCATGCCAGGACTCTTTGTCCCTCACCATCTTCTGGAGTTTGCCCAAGATCATGTCCATTGAATTGGTGATGCCATCCAACCATCTCATCCTCTGTTGCCCTCTTCTCCTACTGTCTTCAATCCTTCCCAGCACCAGGGTATTTTCCAATGAGTTGGCTATTTGCATCAGATGGCCAAAGTATTGGAGCTTCAGTCACAAATATTTATTCTTTATTCTTAGTAAACAGCTTAAACAGGCAAGATTCAAATAAGTAATTTTATGTATAGACTCATGGGATAGATAAACAGAAAACTTCCCATAGAGATAGGAGAATTTTGTCTATCTTTATCCTCCAAGAACTTTAGATGGTGACCATATAAATGTCATTGTGAGAGCTGAACTTTTTTTCATGTATTGCTATCTTAAAACCCTCTATACCATTCCTTCCAACCCCCAAATCTGAATACATGAATAATTTTTATTTTTGAATTGTAGCAAGTTTTCACACTTGCCAGTAAAAGCCAACTCCATTACTGTTTTATAAGCTGAACTTTTGTTTCAATTTTTTTTATAAAGGAATGCTGATTCCAGTCCAAGAAAGGCATTTTCTCTAAATTGCTTAAGCACTTCTTATTCATACTTGTGAATCATAGGTGCAAAAATGCAGACACAAATCTGTTAGAAAATGTGAATGTCTTTAAAAACACCTTTATGTGAGAAATCATTAACATAAGATGGTGAGGTATGAAGTAAAATGAATTGCATTGATAACAGCATAAGCAGACACTACTCTTAAAGTAGCTTATGAAGGATCTGCATTTATTTAAATAAGAGAAACGACTGCTAACATGTATTGAATATTAGCTTTATAGTATAAACAGTGGTTGCCATTATACCCTTAATTCACTGAATCCTCAAAACAACCCTATGGGTTTGAGGAATCACCATACTGTTTTCCACAGCAACTGCACCATTAAAAAAAAAGACAAAACTTCCTTTTAATGTATTCAATTTGAACTGTTTACATAACGCAATGGTATTTTGATGTTACAGCATTAACATAGTAGTGCTTGATTAAAGATCAGCACATCTTTGTTGTAACACATTAAGTTAAAAAATTACCTCAGAAGGTAAATATGAAATTGCCTAACTTCTAGAAGCAGACAGTAGAACAGTGGTAGCCAGAGGCTGGATAAGGGGGAAGGTACTGGAAGATATTAGTCACAGGGCACAAAGTTCAAGTTATGAAAAATCAGTAAGTCCTAGACATCCACTGTATAGCCCAGTGCCTATAGTTAACCTTAGTGTATTGTATACTGAAAAACGGGCTCACAGGGTAGATTTTATGTGGCTTTCTTATCATGTATACATTAAAATGGTAATAATAAACAAAAGGAGACAGGAGGAAGTTTCTGGAGGAGACTGATGTATTTATGGCATAGTGCTGGTTTCACGGGTGTATACTTACCTCCAAGCTCCTCAAGCTGTATATATCAAACATGTACAGCTTTTTGTGTGTCAGTCATATCTCATTAGTTTTTTTTTTTTAAAGCAGTTTGTGGGATGATGTTTTGAAACTATGAATATCTTGTTTTCCAACAACTTTTCTCCTGATAGTTTTAGCCTCCGATGATGATTCTCGTCTGTATCAATTACAACACTAGTGATTAGAGTAAGGTGATTTTTTAGTTCTGTAATTCTCAATACGTCTCATTTTTTAATGTTCAGAAAAAATATCTGGCTTTCAAAAGGAAGAACTCCCTAAGGGCAAGTGGAGGCTTCTCAGTGTGCTGAAAGTATAAATCTCCTAAATCTGATGTCACTCACAGACATATCTGAATGCTCCACAAGAGAAGGAAGAACCACCTTGTATTCTAGAATAAGCATATGTGGATAGAAGTTGTTGAGAGATTGTGGCCTTAGTCTGCTATTATAAAAGTGCAAAAGTCTGGTGATCTAGCCATTAATAGGGATGCTTCTGCCTCTGGAGAAGGTGATCAGAAAACATAATTTTAAAAAAGGGATATTCATGCTGCCACAGCTATAAATCATATATTCGCAATCAGGCAGTTCTCTTGTAGACATTTTAATTTTGCTTTAGCCTTTTCTTCTCTGCCACATGTGGATCATATTCAAGATGAATTGAAATCTGCTGCAAATGGGTGTGGCATACACAAAGCCCTGTGACTTGCGGGATGAACCCCTGGTATGATGTGGCAGCCCACATCACCCTCCACTTACACCGTTTTTGTTTTGATGTGTATCATCAAACAGAGCTGAATGTTTAATGTTCTTGGGCTTTCTGATGTTGTACCTCTTCGAGAAAGATTATCACTACAGCGAATAGCCTGAATTTTCAAGCCATCTCTCTCCCCAACAATAGGTTGCTGCTCTGGAACTTCAGCACCTGGGATGATAGTAACTGCGCTCAGCACATTTCAGCTCTCCCACCTGCAACTGCCTTGCTCGGTTCTGGAATTTCTATCACAGCCCCCACAGCAGCTGTGCACACCTGACTCAGGTTATAAGGAGGCCGTCAGACTCTTGAAAGTCTAATCTTATTTCTCCTCTTAACAGATGTTCTCTTGGAAGGACCAATCAAGCTGTGAAATAAAATGAATTGTCAGGAAACTAGAAGCATGTCTACCCTTCAAAAAAATAAAGCTTGCATAACACAACTTCCTGACTTTTATCTAGTTATTTCATATTTTGAATATTTAAATGCCTGAAAAAATTGTGGTCACTTGCTTCCTGTAGTGCAAACTCATGTTTTAAATATTTTATATTTATATATAAATAAAAATTAAGACATTATATACATAATATTTTGTTACTTATATTTTGATATCTTCAACATTTGACCCATTAACTTTTTTAAAACGGGTAATTAAAAAAAAAAAGATCTAGTTAAAACGATAGAAGTATTAACATGGAGAGTTAACCTAAAGAGTGAAGATGGCCTTCCCCTTATAGACAGGTATTGCTGTCACATAGTGTAGGCTTAGGAAACTGAGAAACCTTAGGAAATTGTCAAAGAAATGGAAAAGCCCGAACCAGCTATAATCCCAATTCCCAGCCCGCTGTGTGCACACCATAGGCCTTCACTGAAAAAGATACGGTTGACATCAGGAAAGAAGTCACATTATGCACCTGTCAGGATTCCATTGGCGTTAACCTAACAAATTAGTCTTAAAAAAAATCAACTTTATTGGCTCACAAAAGTGAAAAGTCAAGAGGCACATGTGGCAGGTTGAACTCAGAAGTTCAAACAATATTATCTGGACTCTCTCTTTCCTTCCTCAGCCCTGTTTTCCTCTGTGGGTAGCTTCACCCTCAGACAGGCTTTTCTCCAGCACCAAGAATGGTCATCACCTACTCTCCACCTACGTAGTCCTTACAGGCAGAAATTTCAAAGTAAAAAAAACACACGCTGCTCTCACCTGGCATCTATACTGTTAGTGAAAACAAGTTTTTATACATAATAAACTATAATTTAAAAGGAAACAAAAACAGTCTGTTCATCAACTATTTGCATTTATATTTGCTAATGGGAGAAGACTTTTGAGGACATGGTAGTTGATGGCAGAGGGGTGCAAGAAAGGCACACTTTGTTTTATTTTACTTTTTGTCATACCACGCAGCCTGCTGGATCTTGTTCTCCAACCAGAGACTGAACATGCATGCCGTGGAGTCTTAACCACTGGACTGCCAGGGAAGTCCCTAAGAAAGGTACACTCTGGATGGTGCATTATTCCCTCTACAACATTTTCTTCACCTTTGGGAGAGTTTGTGATTATCTTGTACTGAATATAGCACAGAAAAATATCTTCAGTGCAAAATTATGGGTAAACTTAGTAGTGCTTCAAAATGCAAAAATAGTGCACCTGTAGAGCAAGATCCTTCCACCTCAATTCTCTTACAGAGAACAGTTTTGAATTCACCAAAAGTGTGAAGTTCACACTTGTTCCTTTGATATCCTCTGACTATGAACCGTTGTGTCAATTGATGAGTGTGTTTTTGCCTGAAATGGATTTAAAATATAACTGTATTTAGTGTGCAATTGGGTAAGAACACATAAGTCAGAAAAAAAAAAAAAAGGAGTAATTTTCCAAAAAGTGGTAGAATTTTTCAAGAGTTCTTAACTGAGCAGACAAGTTAGTGGAGTAAGTATATATTTGAAGCACTTATGACTGAGACTTTTTCCAGAGTTGATGGAAGATATAAATCCTTAGGTTCTAGAAGCACAAAGATCCTTAAACAAGACAAATCAAGGAAATGTACACTCAGTCATTTCACAGGGAAACTGTAGAACACCAAAGACAAGCAGAAAGTTTTAAAAGCAGCTGGAGAGAGAAGACAAACTATTTACAAAAGGACAACAGTTAGGCTGACAACTGACTTCTCAACAGCAATAACAGAATCTAGAAACAGTGAAATAATACCCTCAGAATTCTGAGAGAAAATAACTGCCAATCTAAAACATACACTCAACGAAATCATACTTTAAGAACAAGAATGAAACAAGAACATTTGAAACAAACAACAACTGAGAAGGTTTTCAACCTACTCTCACTAAAAAAATACTTTTATAAGGGTAAACTTCAAAAAGAGAGAATGTAAGATTAAAGAAGTTATTTGAAGAATACTTGAATTTTTAAATTTACTTGTGCATTTCTTGTAAATAAATTAGCACAGTATTTGCCCTCCTTGTTATGCTATTAGTAACCTATACATACCCATCTTTTCTTTGCCTTGATTACTTAACATTAAAACCTGGCAGTGTTTTCTCAGCAGCATAAAAAACTAGTTCACCAGCACTTTTCAAGTTTTTGATTGTGTCATGTTTGCTATTGTCTCATCGGAGATAGCAAGTTGCACAGAGGTCAGGGCCCGTGTGAGAGAAGACTACCTGAGGGTGTGGACAGACGGAATCATGAACAATTCAAGGGTCATTGCTGCAACATTCTACTACCTTGTGCAACACGGACCCCGTGATCTTGGCTCAGGTGTCTGAGGTTCTACAGGATTTGGACCAAAGACCTTGGCACACAGCTGTGTCTAATGTTTTTTCTTCCTTCATTCTAGAAGGGTGGAGCCAGCCCACAATACTGAAAACATTTCAGTCTCTACACAGTGGGCCCTCACATAGTAATGCCACAGCCACTGAGTAGAGGGACTGTTAAGTCTTCTGAAGCCCTTAAAGAACTGCAAACTGGGTCAGACCTTTGGCGCACAGCTTCTCCAACCACTTGTAATTGGGAGTGGAGAGGGCAGAAAGATACATCACCTAACGTGTGTATGCTAAGTCACTCTTTGCAGCCCGAAGAACTGTAGCCCACCAGGCTCCTCTGCCCACGGAATTTTCCAGGCAAGAATACTGGAGTGGATTGCCATTTCCTCATCCATGGGATCCTCCTGACCCAGGGATGGAACCTGTGTCTCTTGTGCCTCCTGCATTGGCAGGAAGATTCTTTACCACTAGCACCACCTGGGAAAGTCCATATCACCTAGTAATGATGCTAATTAAATAAGAGTGTTGACCTTTTGAAGATAAGACAGTACAGTGGTTGGGTATGCTGGAGTTGTTATTCCCTAGATTCTCTTCTCTGCCTTGTTCTATGTCAGCACAGGCAACAAGGGACACTTTGCTTGAGATTCACAAGGCAGAAATGAAGTAGAGGCCATCTTTTTATGCTCAAAAGGTTGGGGCAGAGCACAGGGCACTCAAGCACATCATCTCACCTGGCTGATGGAGGCCAGAGTGGGGCCACAACATTCAGCACCTACAGGATCCTTCCTCAGCTTCTCCAACTTTCAAGCCAGGTGCACATTTTTCCTCCTTGACAAAGGACACCATCACCTCCTACAGGATGGCCTCGTCATCACGGGTGGAGGCTTGGAGGCAGGAAGTGACCAATATGCATCCTAGCCCTTCCTGGGGGCTTCAGTTGAGCCTTGCAGGTTTCAGTTCACATCCATCTTCCCTTCCCAGCCCCCTGCCCCCTGCATGCCACACCCCAGCACCAGGTACAGAAACATCAACTTAGACTTTCTAGTCAGCTGCCATAATGATATAAGATCAATGTATTTGTTATCTATGGCTGCACTACAAACTACCTCAAAACAATAGAAACACTTACTGTTTCACACAGTTTTTGTGGACCAGCAATCTGGCAGTGGTTTAGTGGGTGTTTTTGTCCCATGAAGTTGCAGTTAAAATGGCAGCAGTGGTCTGCAATCTTTTCCTCTGAAGGCCAGGTAACAAATATTGTCAATTTTGTGGGCCGCACAGTCTGTGTTGCAACTACTCAACTCTGCTGTGAATGGGCAAAAGCAGCCATGGATAATACATGTACAAATGGTTGTAGCTAGATAGCTTTATTTACAAAAATAGGTAGCAGGCTGGTTGGTATGGGGAGTCAGTTTGCCAATCCCTGATCCAAAGGTTTAACTGTAGCAGGGGTATCTGCTCCTAGAATGGTTCACTTGGCAATCTGTTGCTGGCCACTGGCAGGAGACAGTCCCTCATCTCTCCTGCTCAAATGTCCCCACAACACAACAGCCTGCTTCTCCCAGTGAGAGACCAAAGAGAATAGGCAGAAGCAGCCACGTCCTTCTGGCCTTGAAAGTCACATGTTATCACTTCCACTACATTCTGTTGCTCATATGGACCAAGATTAGTACATTGTGGGAGTGGTCTACACAAGGGCACAAATACCAGGGATCATTGGGTGGGCTACCTTGAAGTCTTGCTACTATCTAACCAGTTCCCTAAAATAAATAATACCCACACTGGTTTTGCTTCTCTGGTCTTACCTCAACTGATACGAGAGATATAACAGTATAAACTTTAGATGCTAACAACAACAACAAAAGAACAGTCAATATGAAAACTGACTCATAACAGTCCAAGTGAATTTGAAATTAATTCTAAATGTCTGTACGTAGACATGCTTTGTCAAAAACATTAATTAATTTTTTAAATTAAATAAAATCCTGAAAATATCCAAGTAGAAAGCGGGAACAGAGGCTTTCCTTAAAAGGAATAAAAATTTAGATGCTTGCCCCAGACTTCCCTGCAACACTGAGTTCCTAAAGATAATGGTAAATTTGTGAAGATTTTGAGGGAGGCTTCCCTAATGGCTCAGTGGGTAAAGAATCCACCTGTAGCGCAGGAGACACAGGAGGCTTGGGTTCCATCTATGGGTTGGGAAGATCCCCTGGAGATGGAAATACTGACAACCCACTCCAGTATTCTTGCCTTAAAAATCCCATGGACATAGAAGCCAGGCAGGCTACAGTCCAAAACGTCGCCAAGAGTCATATACTACTAAGCATGATCACGATTGTAACTGAGAATGCTATTCCTAGCCCAAGTGGGAACTAAAGAATAGGAAAACCAAAATCAGTTCTGTACTGGGGCTCAGGCATGAATAACTGCTGTAAATACAATCGCAAAACTCATTACAAAAACAAAACTATTGAAAATAAGGAAACACTAGGTTAGAGGATGAGTAAGATGAGTCCACTCCTCTGATTAACGATACGAAGCCTGGGGAGCAGGAGAAGAAAAGGATGGAAATAAAGGTGGATGAAGTTCTGCCTCTTGCACGAGGAAGGAAAAAACACTGACATCAACATGGAGGCCTTGAAAGAAAAGTTGGAGTTGGCCAGAAGAACGGTGGCTGTTTCGGTCGCCACAGCAGAAGGGCACCTACTTGAGCAGAGGTAAACAACAGTTTATGGGAAGGATGTCAGGATTTCACCGCAGCAGTGAAAGGGCAGGAGGGCCAGATTCAGAAAGAGAAACAGGCAATGGTGGAGGCTGGTCACCAAGGCCATCCCTGCTGGTGACAGAGCACTGCCCCCGGATGTGGGCATCCTAACTGGTGTCCGCCCTTGTGTCCTTTTGCCCTGGACTCGAGGTCTCCAAGGAGAGAGCCCGCTGCTGGCTGGAGGAATGCAGGATATTCCCTGATGGCCCCAAAGAGACAGCTCACCAGCCAGGAGTCTGAAGACTCAACAGGAAGAGGGAGGATGCCAGTGCTTCCTAAACCGTAACCGTTTCCTCCCGAGGGAACGATGTGACCTGAGCTGGTTAGGGGAGCGGAAGCCAGATCACAAAGGGCCTCATAAGACATACTGAGCAGTGTGTACATTTTCCAGACAAAAATGGGTAATCAGTGAGAGGTTTGGGGCAGGAGAGTAACAAATTCCCAATTCCACTTTAGAAAGATGGCTCTGGATGCTGAGAACATGCAAATCCATGCATGGAACTCTAGCATGGTTTCCAGGAGCCTAAGGTTCATTTTTGGAACAGCCTTGAGTTTTTGACTAGAAAAGGTCCAGGTTACCAAAAGGACTTAGCCTTTGTTCCAGCCAACAGCTGAGGAAGGTCCCTGACCTCTCTTTAATGAGAGCATTTATTTAAAAAGCTTACAATTGTAAATCCTCCTTCTGTACTACAGAAGATTGTATTTCCTATAGGCCAAAAGTGGTTTTTTTGAAGTATCTCTAAGCTGTTCCTCTAAAATGTAACCCTAAGGACAGGGCCTGGCTCCCACCCTCTGTGGGAGGGAAGACTAACTTCAACAGATGTGTTAGCAGGCTCCGATGGCCTAATCACCAGGACAGGAACCACTTACCTGCTTGTAATTTTTCATATCCCTGACTATTCTCCAGCTCCCACGCACTGCCTCTTCCTACTCCCTTGTCCTCCCTTTAAAACACCCAGTGACCTCAGCAGAGATCAGAGTTGAACTCAGGATATCCTGGGGTCTCTACTTTATTGCAATAAAATCCATCTTTATCATCTCTATCTAGCGCTGATTTTGTTGATCTTTGACATAGAGATGTGGAGACAGAACTGGACGGAGGCAGTGATCCCTGCATAACAGGAGTGGCCCAACCAAGGTACCAGCTATGAGATGCTGAAAAGTTCAGGAGGGCTCCAGAGAAGAAGTTGATTTAGGATGAATGGAATTTTTAACAGACTTTGAAGCACTATCCAAGGGAGCCAAAAAAAAAAAAAATTATGCTAGAAAAAACTGTATTCCCCACCCCTCCAAATAACTGACATGCTCTATGCTATCCCTTAATGAGAACTGTGTTATTAGCCTCCATTTAAATCTCCTTCATAGCATAACGTGGACTCCTGTCATTTGTGGCTTCCTTTCCCATGATTCTGACTTTTACCATCTTTATATATATATACACACATACACACACACACACACACACACTTGGTAAGGTTTCTAAAATACCTTAAAATGACAAAATAACCAAACAAGAACTCATCAGCCCAATATCCTCAATCAAAACCACTCTCCCCTCCTCCTTCCTTATTAGTAGTTCCATCCTTTCTCCCACAACCAGCTCTCAGATCTCATCAACTAGCAGTGACTCTCCCCCACCACTTCTCCTGAGTTGCTCATAATCAAATTATCTACACATGAAGAATTTTTTAAGTCAGTTCCCTACTTTTCATTCATACTTGCTATTAGTTTAATCTTTTCCTCTTGCTTAAAAATTCCATTAGCCTTCTACTTAGTTTCTTCACACATTCTGACTCTGCATCATTTCCATACTAAATTCTGATTATTTTTACTTTCCTGCTGTAAAACTCTAATGATGCACCAGAACTAATAAATTAAGTTCAAACCATTCTAGCATTAAAGATTTCCTCTCAGTATATTATACTATAAAAAAGCTATGAACATAGAATCTCCTAAACTGAGTATACATATGAGTGGGGGGCGAGGGTCTACTTTGCTTCATATTTCTTCCCAGGTCCCAGATACCCCTGGCTTCTCACTCATGGAGTGAGAGGAGGAGTGAATAATCCAAGTGGCAGATTTGGGAGCTGGAGCTCAGCCTCTTTCCCTCCTAACCCTTTCCTGGGTCTGCCTGCCTGCCTGCTGAGAACATGCACTCCGAGACTCTCTTAGCCTTGGCATAAGCTTGTTTTAGAGGCCTTGCGCCCAGGGAAGGGAAGAGAAAAGTGGAGTGCTGGGGCTATTCAGGATGGGCAAGCCCAGATCTAGCCCCGGGGTTTGGTATCAGGAATTCCATTGTTGCCACACACCTGAATCAATTTGAAGACCAAAACTAAAACATGTGGAAAGTGAGGCTTCTGAAGGTTGGAAGAACTGATTGGGATAATTTCAGTTTTGAGAGGACTACACCAAGCTCAGGACCTGCGGGGATTTTAAATCATTGAACAGTTTTTTCACAGGTAATATTTGGTGCTTGGTTTTTCATGAAGTTGGTTCTTAGTTGCTTCAGGCTGTGTGAGTGAGATTAAGCCTCAGCTGCATAAAGGTCTTGATCTGGTGACTTTGTATACAGGCAAGGTGCTCTCTCTATATTGCCTGAACTGCAGCCACAGATCACTTCAGGTGATCTTGGTGGTCTATAACATGACCCATATAGGTCTTAACAAGCAAACCTGGGCTGAGGTAGAATCTACTCTGTGGGCAGCTACAGATGACCTCGAACAACACATGTCCAGGAAGGTCTGTGCCCAGAGACAGGGCTTATACAGGGATTAAACCACCAAGAGAGAGCCTTGAGTCTTCAAGGCAAGGTGAAGTTTTGCCTTGAAAGAGCCAGTTTCAGCAGCATATTATCCTGCTTCTACTAGGGTTTCCATCCAGGTCAGCAAAGATGTTAAGTTCCTCATGAATCACTGAGCAATAGCATATAAGATTCTAGCTTTAAATTGTTAACATTAAGCTCAGGTAGGTAGTATCAGATTTTATTGCACAAATTCTATTCTTTAATCAGAGCCAGAAGGATTAATCTTAAATTCATGTGACATGTCAACGGTCTTGAGTCACCTTCAATTGTGCAAACTCAAGTTGGCTTGAATTTGTTAATTCCATGAATTCAAATCAAGCCTTCAGATTTCAGACTAAAATCATAGATTCAACCATAAAAGGCTGGTAGATTTACAACAAGAAGACATGAGTATCTGTAGTGCAAAAAAAAATCCATCTTCTTAGTTTACACTAGTGAAATAACCGAAATAAACTGTTGCTGGCCCAAGGCAAATAAAAAGGCTGATCATTTAAAATACTGTGTCTGGGGAACACAACTGCATTGGTCTGCATTTGTAGCTACAGAATCATAGTGATTCCAAGTAAATGTACAGATTTCCTCATTTAGCTCTTCTTTCAAAATGTCAAATGTAAATTTTAAATGTCAGCAAATATTCAGTTAAATATTTGAAGCTGGGTTTTACAGCTTTTTGTACAAATGAACAGTCACCAGTGTGCTGACTCTGCCAATGCACTTGTTCAAATTAATCCAATAAATACATCAAGATTAAGTGAACATTTTACAAAGGAACATGTTGATCAAATTGGAAATGATGCATATATATATATATATTTCTGATATTTAAAGAATACTAAAAACTGCAATACTGTCACTGGACTGTTTGACAGTGTTCTATGCAGAAGGAGACAAGTCTCATTGTTTTCTACAGAACAACATTAATGTTCATGAAACATGGCATACCACACAGTATTCAAGAAAAATTAGTCTTAGCTATAAAAACGATAACTACAAAAAGGATGAAAAAATCAAATTAAATCATTTCCTTTATTCCATTGCAATGTTGCTTTAAAAAGGTTACAAAAGACATTGAAATCAACTGCATAACATAAACAAGTAGATGAAAGCATCCTTTATGATAAAGAAGCTTTATGATTTGCATATAGAAAGTTTCCAAGGCCAGAAAAAATTGTAGAAAAAATTTTATTTTTGAAATGACTGACAATGAATACAAAAGAATTTTCAATATTTGAAATCCTCAAAATTGCTTTTAAAAAAAGCCATTTTCCAACATCATTGCTTATTTAACAGATGAAGCATCAGTAATGTTAGTTCAGAGCCAATTTAAAAAAGAAGCACCAAATGTTTTTAAAGTCATTTCATTATTCATTAACAATACTTACAATACCAAGAATCTTAGAGAAAGACATCATAGATCAATGAATGTTTAAAAGTAATACCTTCAATGATAGATTACCCATAATTTACCAAATGTCAATGAAGAGTTTTTGAATGTCTTGTCCAAATAAAATGGTTCAAGATTTTGTTTTGTAAAGATTTTGTTCACATTATGGACTTTTGTAGAATTTTTGATATAATCAATGAAAAAATAAATATCAAATTTGAAATACTGCAAAACAGGTTTATCTTTTCAGCTAAAGACCTTTCTCTTTAATCAATTTATAAATATTTTATATTTTGTATATTACTATGCATATTTTGGGCTTCCCATGTGGCTCTATGGTAAAGAATCCATCTGCCAAGTAGGAGATGTGAGTTCAGTTCCTGGGTCAGAAAGATCCCCTGGAATAGGAAATGGCACTCCAGTATTCTTTCCTGGGGAATCCCATGGACATACAAGTCTGGGGGGCTACAGTCCACGCAGTTGCAAAGAGTCAGACATGAACGAGTGACTAGACAGCAGTAGCAACATGCCTATTTTTAAATATACAGAAAAACTGAAAGACTAGGACCATAAGCATCTTTACTTTCACTACCTAGATTCAATAATTTATTTTGCCATAATTGCTTCTTATATGTATCTACATTTTGGCTAAAACACTTCAAACTAAAATATACATATCATGCTACTTCATCCCTGTATTCTCCAGGATAAATCTCCTAAATATAAGGGTATTCCCATACGTAACCACAATGTCATTATCACATCCAAAAAATACTGAAATAATCAATATCACCTAATAGTCCACATTCAAATGTTTACAGTTGTCCCCCAGATGCCTTTTATTATTGATTTTTGTTGTTGTTTTTAATGGTCATCTAGTTGTTTCACACATTGCATTTGTTTTCTGTATGACTTTTAACCCAAAAAAATGTTCGACCCTATCTTTTTAAAAAAATTTTTTTACATTGATTTTTTTTCCACCAAACCAGTCATCTTTTAGAATTTCCATGTTCTAGATGTTTCTGAGTGTCTCCTCATTGTGTGCTTTAACTTATTCCTCGCTACCTCGCCTATAAACAGAAAATTATAAGCTTCATTTGATTCATGTTAAATACTTTTGGTAAGTATTAACATCCTGTGTGATGCTGGCACTTCCTATTCACTCAGGTAGAAGGCCCGAGAGGTCCACTCTCTCCTCATTACTAATACAATAATGTTGGTAAGGAGGGGCAGTCAGATCTCCCCAATGTATATGCACATTTACAGTGCAAATTGTGTGTGCTTTGTGCTCAGTTGTTGCACTCTTTGTGACCCCATGGTCTGTAGCCCACCAGGCTTCTCTGTCCATGGGATTTCTCAGGCAAGAATACTGGAGTGGGTTGCCATTTCCTCTTCCAGGGGATCTTCCCAACAAGGGATCAAACCTGCATCTCCTGTGTCTCCTGTATTGGCAGGCAGGTTCTTTACCACTGAGCCTTTTTCAGTAGTCATGTATGGATGTAAGAGCTGGACCATAAAGAAAGCTGAGTGCCGAAGAATTGATGCTTTTGAACTGTGGTGTTGGAGAAGGCTCTTGAGAGTCCCCTGGACTACAAGGAGATCAAACCAGCCACTCCTTAAGGAAATCAGACCTGAATATTCATTGGAAGGACTGATGCTGAAGCTGAAGCTTCAATACTTTAGCCACCTGATGCGAAGAACTGACTCATTGGAAAAGATCCTGATGCTGGGAAAAATTGAAGGCAAGAGGAGAAGGGGACGACAGAGGATGAGATGGTTGGATGGCATCACCGACTCGATGGACATGAATTTGAGCAAGCTCCGGGAGCTGGTGATGGACAGGGATGCCTGGCGTGCTGCAGTCCATGAGGTCGCAAAGAGTCGGACACGACTGAGCAACTGAGCTGACTGACAGCACTAAGTCACTTCAGTTGCGTCCAACTCTTTGTGACTGTATGGGCTGTAGCCTACCAGGCTTCTCTGTTCATGGGATTCTCCAGGCAAGAATACTGAGCCACTGGGGAAGTCCCAAATTATTAGGTCCCTCTTAAAAGAAAGGGGATCAATCTTATTATAGCACAGGGAATTATCTTGACTTTTTCAACAAATCAAACATTTTAAAATAACCGTGTTCACTGAGTATTTTAATAGTTTCCAGCTTTGCACCACAGTCAATCTAACATGAAGAGAGATGAAAGGATACTGACTCATAAATACATTGCTCTCATGTAGAAGCTATGATGATTAGATTTAAAGATCAGTTAACATTTTACAACACCAGATGGGGTGGTTTTAAGCAGATGTGGGACATGTTAGCCAGAATTTTCAAGAAAAATTAATCGAGCTTCGAAAGAGCTTTGAGGACAAAGCATGACTTAATTAGTCTAATTAAAAACGTTTGGGATCCAGCTAAGACTTTCACACCCACTTGTTTGAAAAGAGGCAAAGTTATGGCAGCATTTCCTACCATCTATATAGTTGAGAATGGTTTCAGTCTGTGGGCTTATTGTAAAAATCTACAGGACATTTTAAACTAATAGTACAAAATGTTAAAATGTAGACATAGGAAACAGACATGTCACTGAATTTTATTGAAAGATAGTTTTCAAATATTTAATTTTTATATGACAAAAAATTTCTAAGTATGTTGATATTTATGTTATGACACTTATATTTTGAAGCTATGCATTTATTTTTTGGTTACTTGGGGTTTTTTCTATTTATTTCCTGATACTCAAGAGTCCCCAGAGATCTAGCACATACTCTCCATAGCCTTTTGTATGGCTGTTTCTTTTTCCTGTCTATTCTTTATTCTTTGTTACTTACCAGGGAATGTTCTTTCACATGTTTTTAAGTTCTAGAGGCTAGATGCAGTACCCAATAAATTGTAGGATTTTTAGATAGAAGAAATGTTATCTGAGATAATTTATCAGTATCCCATGTCATAATATAAAAAAAAATATTTTGCCTTTCATTTATAAATTATGTCTAACTTATTCTTCATTGCTTCCTTCCTTTGGCAGTCCATAATTTGTCTTTGAGTATTTTCCCTACTTCAATTACATGTTTCCCAGTCTTTCTTATCATATGAAATGATCTGTTTTAACTTATCCCAAATTATTTCTATTCTGGTGTCCTCCAAAGCCTCTGCTCTTTCTCTGTCCTGTACCCTTTGTAAGAAAAGACTTCTAACCTTCTTGTTCATTGTTAACAGATGAAGACATCTGACTAGATCATTTTATTTTCCTGCCTAACTGCCTGAAAACTAACCTGTTGGATACACACATTATTTCATTATAAACAACTTTTTATGTTTCCTTTATATTATCTTTAGGGCAATGTTGATTTTTTTTAAAAAAATGTGCTAAAATACACATAAGAAATTTCCACCTTAGCCATTTTAAAATATGGCATGCCCTATCTAAATGTACAGTTTCAGTTCAGTTCAGTTCAGCCACTCAGTTGTGCCCGAATCTTTGCGACCCCATGAACTGCAGCACGCCAGGCTTCCCTGTCCATCACCAACTCACGGGGTTTACTCAAACTCATGTCCATCGAGTCAGTGATGCCATCCAACCATCTTTTCCTCTGTTGTCCCCTTCTCATCCTGCCTTCAATCTTCCCCAGCATCAGGGTATTTTCAAATGAGTCAGTTCTTCAAATCAGGTGGCCAAAGTATTGGACTTTCAGCTTCAACATCTGCCCTTCCAATGAATATTCCAGACCGATTTCCTTTAGGATGGACTGGTTGGATCTCCCTGCAGTCCAAGGGACTCTCAAGAAGTTTTCTCCAACACCACAGTTCAAAAGCATCAATTCTTTGGCACTCAGCTTTCTTTATAATCCAACTCTCACATCCATACATGAATACTGGAAAAACCATAGCCTTGACTAGACGGAACTTTGTTGGCAAAATAATATCTCTGCTTTTTCATATGCTGTCTAGGTTGGTCATAACTTTTCTTCCAAGGAGCAAGTGTCTTTTAATTTCATGGCTGTAGTCACCATCTGCAGTGATTTTGGAGCCCCCCAAAATAAAGTCTGTCACTGTTTCCACTGTTTCCCCATCTACTTGCCATGAAGTGATGGGACCAAATGCCATGATCTTAGTTTTCTGAATGTTGAGTTTTAAGCCAACTTTTTTCACTCTCCTCTTTCACTTTCATCAAGAGGCTCTTTAGTTCTTCTTCACTTTCTGCCACAAGGGTGGCGTCATCTGCATATCTGAGGTTATGGATATTTTTCCCGGCAATCTGGATTCCAGCTTGTGCTTCATCCAGCCCAGCGTTTCTCATGATGTACTCTCCATATAAGTTAAATAAGCAGGGTGACAATATACAGCCTTGACGTACTCCTTTCCTGATTTGGAACCAGTCTGTTGTTCCATGTCCAGTTCTAACTGTTGCTTCCTGACCTGCATACAGATTTCTCAAGAGGCAGGTCAGGTGGTCTGGTATTCCTATCTCTTTAAGAACTTTCCACAGTTTGTGGTGATCCACACAGTCAAAGGCTTTGGCATAGTCAATAAAGCAGAAATAGATGTTTTTATGGAACTCTCTTGCTTTTTCTATAATCCAACAGATGTTGGCAATTTGATCTCTGGTTCCTCTGCCTTTTGTAAAACCAGCTTGAACATCTAGAAGTTCATGGTTCACGTGCTGTTGAAGCCTGGCTTGGAGAATTTTGAGCATTACTTTGCTAGCGTGTGAGATGAGTGCAATTGTGCGGTAGTTTGAGCATTCTTTGGCATTGCCTTTCTTTGGGATTGGAATGAAAACTGACCTTTTCCAGTCCTGTGGCCACTGCTGAGTGTTCCAGATTTGTTGGCATATTGAGTGCAGCACTTTCACAGCATCATCTTTTAGGATTTGAAATAGCTCAACTGGAATTTCATCACCTCCACTAGCTTTGTTCGTAGTGAAGCTTCCTAAGGCCCACTTGACTTCACATTCCAGGATGTCTGGCTCTAGGTGAGTGATCATACCATCGTGATTATCTGGATCGTGAAGATCTTTTTTGGATAGTTCTTCTGTGTATTCTTGCCACCTCTTCTTAGTATCTTCTGCTTCTGTTAGGTCCATACCATTTCTGTCCTTTATTGAGCCCATCTTTGAATGAAATGTTCCCTTGGGATCTCTAATTTTCTTGAAGAGATATCTAGTCTTTCCCATTCTGTTGTTTTCCTCTATTTCTTTGCACTGATCGCTGAGGAAGGCTTTCTTATCTCTCCTTGCTATTCTTTGGAACTCTGCATTCAAATGGGTGTATCTTTCCTTTTCTCCTTTGCTTTTCACTTCTCTTCTTTTCACAGCTATTTGTAAGGCCTCCTCAAACAGCAATTTTGTTTTTTTGCATTTCTTTTTCTTGGGGATAGTCTTGCTCCCTGTCTCCTGTACAATGTCACGAACTTCCGTCCATAGTTCATCAGGCACTCTATCAGATCTAATCCCTTGAATCTATTTGTATCTTCCACTGTATAATCGTAAGGGATTCGATTTAGGTCATACCTGAATGCTGCTGCTGCTGCTAAGTTGCTTCAGTCGTGTCCGACTCTGTGCGACCCCATAGATGGCAGCCCACCAGGCTCCCCCGTCCCTGGGTTCTCCAGGCAAGAATACTGGAGTGGGTTGCCATTTCCTTCTCCAATGCATGAAAGTGAAAAGTGAAAGTGAAGTCGCTCAATCGTGTCTGACTCTTAGCGACCCCATGGACTGCAGCCTACCAGGCTCCTCCATCCATTGGACTTTCCAGGCATGAGTACTGGAGTGGGATGCCATTGCCTTCTCCACATACCTGAATAGTCTAGTGGTTTTCCCTACTTTCTTCAATTTAAGTCTGAATTTGGCAATATGGAGTTCATGATCTGAGCCACAGTCAGCTCCCAGTCTTGTTTTTGCTGACTGTATAGAGCTTTTCCCTCTTTGGCTGCAAAGAATATAATCAATCTGATTTTGGTATTGACCATCTGTTTTAGTAGTGTTAAATACATTCACATTGTTGTCCAACTGATTTCCCGAACATTTCTATCTTCCAAAATTAAAAGTCCATACTCATTAAACAATTCCCCATTCCTCCCTGTCCCCAGCTTCTCAGGACAATGTTGATTCTTAAATTATGTGCATAAGTATATTATATTAAATTTGAACTTCATTTCTTGATACATAAGGGATTTTATAAAATATTTGACAAAATAAGAGGGACCTTGATCTTAGGATGTAATGATTATTTTTATGTGTTAACTGGGCTAAGAGATGCCCAGATAGTGGAAAAACATTGTTTCTGGATATGTCTGTGAGAATGTTTCTAGAAGAAATCAGCATTTAAATCAACTGACTGAGTAAAGAAGACTGCTCTCACCGATATGGGTAGGCATCACACCATCTATTGAGGGACTGAATAGCATAGAAAGGCTGAGAGAGAAAATTTGCTCCCTCTGCTCAAGCTGGGACATCCATCTTCTTCTGCTCTAGAAGGTCAGCACTCTTGGTTCTCAGGCCTCTGGGCTTGGACTGAATACACCACCTGATTTCTCGACTTTGCAGATGATCATGAGACTTCTCAGCCTCCATAACTGGGTGAGCCAATTTCTATAATAAATCTCCATATATATATATAAAGTCAACAACTATATATATATATATAGTTGACTTAAAGAAGAATGCACACCAGGAGAATTGTGACTTCAAGTTTTATTCAGGGGCTTAGTGAAGATTCTAACCTGGGAGACATTTCTGAGGAACCACTCCCCAGAGATAGGGGAGGAGCCAGCATACATCTGAATTGTTTAGCTGGAAAATACATACAGTCAAACATACAACTTGGTAAAAATTAATGCTGATCACGAAGAACAAATATCTCAAGTTAATAATTTCAGTGCTTTTCTGTGTATGGGGAGGGGCAAGAATCTGAGGTCACTGAAATTCTTCCTGAGATATATGTATGTGTGTATATATATATATATATAATTATCCCAAGCACAGAATGCTTCATCCTGTTTATCATCCTGAATTCCCCTCAGGATGCACTGTTGGTGGGCAGCGACAGTGGGTTGTGACTTAACCCTTATAGAAATGGCTAACAAGTGACACTCTTTATTCTTTTTTGTTCTTACTATATATATATATCCTATTAGTTCTGTTTCTCTGGAGAATCCTGACTTAATAACAGTGTCAAGGACCACTACTCTAAGTTACTTCAAAGAAGAGTGTTTTATTTATTTTGATATTTCCAGGGCCTATAGCACTATGTAATAACAGAAGCACAATAAATGTTTATTGAAAAAATGATTTCCTGATATGCTAAATTTAAAAAAAAATAAAAAATAAAACGGATTGGAGAGGAAAAACTCAGAAAAGAACACATATTTTATGATACTATCTAATGAAGCGTCAAAAATATACAAATCAGTGGACATAGAAACTAGTGGTTGCCAAGGGCTGGGGGAGGGAAAACAGAGAATGGGGGGTGATTGTTAATATGTGTAAGGTTTCTTTTTGAGTTGAATATGGTCTAAAATTAGATAATGATGATGGTTGCACAACTCCATAAATATATTTAAAAACACTGAATTGTATACTTTAAGTAGGTGAACTTTATGATATGGAACTATCTCAAAAGTTTTTTTTTAAAAAAAAGAATGATGGATCAACTGAATAAATCTTAAAACTCATAGTTCCCATCCGACAAATCATAGGCCTTTATCAAATGTTCAGCCAATTATGATTTTATACTTTCCTTTGAAATGCTAGGTATTTTCAGAATAGCATATATACAAATGCATTTTATATCCAAAGCAAAATATAAGTTACTATTTTATTTTATTTAACCATCAGAACAAACTTTATTCAAGACACCAACTCAGCTTTGTTATTGTTTGGTTGCTAACTTGTGTCCTACTCTTTGCAACCACATGGACTGTGGCCCACCAGGCTCCAAATCAGCAGCATAGAGTAAATTCAAGAGAAGGGAAATACTGACTTATTTCTTCCTATATTGGCAACTCACATTAAGCTCAATTAAACAAGCAAATGATACCTAAGAGGTAAGGGATAACTGGTCCACGGTGGATCCCTTGCAGGTAGAGCTTCATAGAAGATATGGCAGCCAACTATATAAGGAATAAACCCTGGTCAGTATCAAGGATTGGACCCTGGCACCTGATCTCACTGGGGAAAGAGCTGGTGCTTCCCTAGCTGAGCTGGCAGATTAGGGCTGCAGCCAAGGTTCTGCTTTTGGATCTTAGCTCCTTACCATGCCAGGGGAGGGGCTGATGCTACCCTATGCTTGCAGTTTAAAGCTCCATAGCCCAAGGGCCTCGGTTGGATTCCTCTCCCAGAACCTAACATCTGACCCTCAGGAGGCAGTGGGCAACAGGGAGATGACAAAATACTGTTGCAACCTATGCCCAGCTCATCACTGTTCCAGAAGGCTTGCTGCCTTTCCAGCTTGGTCCTATGCCATACTGACATACCATTAGTATCCTCTTATTTGTCCTATATATATTTCTAAGCCTGGAAGAGGAAAAGATTTTAAACATTTTTCAGTTTTTAAAATCACAGTATTGTGTTAGTTTTAGGTATACAGCAAAATGATCCAGTTATTTATATATATATATATGTGTGTGTGTGTGTGTGTGTGTGTGTATGTATTTTCAGATTATTTTCCTTTTTAGATTATTACAAGATATTATAGTTCCCTGTGCTATACAGTAAATCCTTATTGCTTATCTATTTTATGTATAGTAGTTTGTATATTCAGTTTTTAATATTTAGTTACTTTGTTAAAGAAAAGAAAAATCCAAGATAGTCTCTTACCATATTGAGAAAATATAGATGTACTGAGTGTTATGAATGTATTTAGTACGAATGTATATAGTGTTAAACATCACCTTGGAGTTACTGCTCAGTTAGAAGTTACTTGACAATTACTTTCCCTTTTTTTGTTTCCTTTTGTAAATTATTAAATACTTCTGTTATTAATACTTGGTTAATAAGCTTGGCACTTTGACTTAATTTTTCTACTGAACTTCACTAGCACTTAAAGTTGTATTCTCAACTCAAAAGTATTTTTATTGCTCTCCCAGAGGATACAGCCTTGAATTTAGTATATTTTTTGTCTTCTAAGCTTAAAATGTGACACAGCAGTTCATTAAAAGCAGTAGTGAGTACACATAAAACAGATGGTGTGAAATCTAGCTCTTTTTTTTACCTTATTTGAAAAAGCACTTCTATCACAATTCTCCTTGTATTTTTTAACTTTATTTGCATGACTCCTGAATTGACTCAACCTGTTTTTTTTTTTTTTTTAAGAAGTCCTGTTCCCTGGGGCTACATTACAACGGATATAGATGGCCCTCCTGAGAAAGAAGCTGAAGTTAGCCACAGAGAAGGGGATACCTATAGAATAAGTAGATTTTCACTGACCCTAAATGTCAATCAGTCTCAGACTAGCAAACCTAAAACAATCTCATGTAGAGAACCAGATCAAACCTTTTTGGCTAGGAATAGATCTAGTGTTTCACAATTTAAGAAAAAGTATATTCAGAAGTTGTACACTAAAAACCCTTCAAAAAGCAGGACTAGAAGGAACATACCTCAACATAATAAAAGCTGTATATGACAAACCCACAGCAAACATTATCCTAAATGGTGAAAAACTGAAAAGCATTTCCCCTAAAGTTAGGAACAAGACAAGGGTGCCCACTCTCACCACTTCTATTCAACGTAGTTTTGGAAGTTCTGGCCACAGCAATCAGAGCAGAAAAAGAAATAAAAGGAATCTAGATTGGAAAAGAAGAAGTAAAACTTTCACTGTTTGCAGATGACATGATCCTCTACATATAAAACCCTAAAGACTCCACCAGAAAATTACTAGAGCTAATCAATGAATACAGTAAAGCTACAGGATATAAAATCAATACACAGAAATCCCTTGCATTCCTATACACTAACAACAAGAAAACAGAAAGAGAAATTAAGGAAACAATTCCATTCACCATCGCAACGAAAAGAATAAAATACTTAGGAATATACTTACCTAAAGAAACAAAAGACCTATATATAGAAAACTATAAAACACTGGTGAAAGAAATCAAAGAGGACACAAATAGATGGAGAAATATACCATGTTCATGGATCGGAAGAATCAATATAGTGAAAATGAGTATACTACCCAACGCAATCTATAGATTCAATGCAATCCCTATCAAGCTACCAACAGTATTTTTCAGAGAACTAGAACAAATAATTTCACAATTTGTATGGAAATACAAAAAGGCTCGAATAGCCAAAGCAATCTTGAGAAAGAAGAATGGAACTGGAGGAATCAATCTGCCTGACTTCAAGCTCTACTACAAAGCCACAGTCATCAAGACAGTATAGTACTGGCACAAGGACAGAAATATAGATCAATGGAACAAAATAGAAAGCCCAGAGATAAATCCACGCACCTATGGACACCTTATCTTTGACAAAGGAGGCAAGAATATACAATGGAGAAAAGACAATCTCTTTAACAAGTGGTGCTGGGAAAACTGGTCAACCACTTGTAAAAGAGTGAAACTAGAACACTTTCTAACACCATACACAAAAATAAACTCAAAATGGATTAAAGACCTAAACATAAGACCAGAAACTATAAAACTCCTAGAGGAAAACATAGGCAAAACACTCTCTGACATAAACCACAGCAGGATCCTCTATGACCCACCTCCCAGAATATTGGAAATAAAAGCAAAAATAAACAAGTGGGACCTAGTTAAAATTAAAAGCTTTTGCACAACAAAGGAAACTATAAGCCAGGTGAAAAGACAGCCTTCAGAATGGGAGAAAATAATAGCAAACGAAGCAATGGACAAAGAATTAATCTCAAAAATATACATGCAACTCCTGCAGCTCAATTTCAGAAAAATAAACGACCCAATCAAAAAGTGGGCCAAAGAACTAAACTGACATTTCTTCAAGGAAGACATACAGATGGCTAACAAACACATAAAAAGATGCTCAACATCACTCATTATCAGAGAAATGCAAATCAAAACCACAATGAGGTACCATTTCACACCAGTCAGAATGACCGCTATCCAAAAGTCTACAAACAATAAATGCTGCAGAGGGTGTGGACAAAAGGGAACCTTATTACACTGTTGGTGGGAATGCAAACTAGTATAGCCACTATGGAGAACAGTGTGGAGATTTCTCAAAAAACTTGAAATAGAACTGCCATATGACCCAGCAATCCCACTGCTGGGCATACACACTGAGGAAACTAGAATTGAAAGAGACACGTGTACCCCAATGTTCATTGCAGCACTGTTTATAATAGCCAGGACATGGAAGCAGCCTAGATGCCCATCAGCAGACGAATGGATAAAGAAGTTGTACTACATATACACAATGGAATATTACTCAGCCATTAAAAAGAATACATTCGAATCAGTTCTAATGAGGTGGATGAAACTGGAGCCTATTATACAGAGTGAAGTAAGCCAGAAAGAAAAACACCAATACAGTAAGTATACTAACACATATATATGGAATTTAGTAAATCGGTAAAGATAATCCTGTATGCGAAACAGCAAAAGAGACACAGATATATAGAACAGTATTATGGACTCTATGGGCGAGGGCGGGAGGATATGGGAAAATGCCATTGAAGCATGTAAATTATTATATGTGAAACGAATTGCCAGTCCAGGTTTGATGCATGATACAGGGTGCTCGGGGCTGGTGCACCGGGATGTCCCAGAGGGATAAGATGGGGAGGGAGGTGGGAGAGGGGTTCTGGAAGGGGAACCCATGTACACTCATGGTGGATTCATGTCAAGGTATGGCAAAACAAATACAATATTGTAAAGTTAAAAAATAGATAAATAAACTAATTTAATAAAAAAATTAAAAAAAAAATGATTTAAGCACACTGATCTGTAAAGTGTCCATAAAGCACTGGTGATTCTGTTCTAGAAGAAATGGTCTACTGTTCTCTGTGTATTGCATTCTGAGCACTTTAAAGGACAAAGTCAGCCAGTAAGATGGGCTGAGGGCACAGGTAAGGAGTTGATAGACATCAAAGACAGACATCGAAGTCTGTCAAGGCTCCTGGGATGACCCTGACTCGCCACGTGACGAGTCATTCCCATGTGAAATAGGTGGCTTGTGGGCTCACCCGTCACAGCAGTGAGACTGAGGGGTGCCAAAACACACTGCAAGAGGACAAACAGCAAAGACTGCAGGGCATGGTTCTGGTCATTGCCATGGTCCTCAAACCACTTATATAAAGTGGGAAACTTCATTTAAATATTTGCTAACAATGATGACATGTTGTACTCTCTCCAACCATCATTGGCACTGTTTGCTCCCAGCTCCCTGACATATTTCTGTAATTGCTCTTCAGTGACTTTAGTCTAGACAATATTATCCTCTCACACTCAGGTCTCCTGGGAGCCTTCTGAATACTGTACTTCAAATGTTCCTTTGGTTCATGTCTACCTCTATATGCAACCCATTATTTTTAGGCAGAAGGTCCCTGTTGCCAGTTTAACTTGTTCTAGCTATGTCTCCAATCCAGCTTCATAGGCTCAGCTTCCCTCTTGGAATCCTCATGTCCACTACCCTCTGCTATGTCTCAGCAGATTTTCCTAACAGGCAGTATCTTCTGTAGGGTAAGGGAGTTAGAGAAAAGAGGAAGTGAGAGAGAGAGAGAGGCCAATATTCCTCAGGTTACGTGGAAAACCAATAACGCCCTTACACAGGACTTGTACCGCTCACTAAGGCACAGGGCGTCCTCTTGAGGAGGTCTTGAAAGCCCAGGCGGGAAAGTGAACTCGGCAGCCTTCCACATGCCGAAGAGCTGGCCATGGAGAACAAGAACCAACTTCAACCTCCCGGCTTTCAGGTGATCTGTTCCTGTAAAGTGCTGGTCTCATTCTTTTTCTGAACCTCGCCTTCTCTAACTCCGTACCCTACATCTTCCCTCTCAGATTGTGAATCCCCTTTAACAGGCAGCCAAAAAGCCCACATGTACCAAACACCATGAAAGAAAAGCTTCACTTCTTCATCTCAGTTTCCCATTTAAAGGAACTCTCTTGATCACACATAAGCATTGTTTTCAAAAACACAGAAGAAAGAATGTACATGGTTATGGAGAAACAGTAAAGCAATCAAGAGGAAATGAAAAAGCCCCCCAGAATTTATACAATGCCTTGTCAGTAAGTTTTCCAAGAAGATAAATGGATAGAATCTACATGAAATACTAACCATTGAAATATTGTTAAAATTTCACTTTGACTATAATCTGAGTTTCTACCATTTAAAAAGTACTATATATGCAAAATCTTATTGGTTGGTGACAAATATACTATGTTAATGAATCTCAGAGCTAGGATATCTGTGTACATAAATCTACTAGATTACATTTTAGCTTTAGCAGATAAATCAGTGGTTCTCAATCTTGACTACTTATTAGAATTACTTAGAGAGCTTTCTAAAAGTATACATGACCAGTCCCACACTAGACCAATAGAATCAAGATCCCAAGGAGTGGAACTAAACACTGACCATTACAGTACATTATAATCTAAACTCAGGACAGAGCTTACAGATCATTTAAACCAACTTGATCATTTTATGGCTGAGAAATGAAAGCCCAGAGACTCCTGGTCCCTACCTGGTCAGTAGCACTAACACTTAGGGACAGAGCCAGGCCTAGAGCCCAAAAGTCTTGTGTCCATCCAGGTTCCGTCTTTCACCTTGACTCATTCACTTGCTAATATATTCATTCAGGAAATAGTTTGAGAGCCCATTCTAGGCTAAATCTTAGAAAAAACTTGTTGCTATTATGGAACATTGCTGGAAAGAATCCAAATGTCCTCCAACTGGTGAACAGACAACACAATGAAATAATATTCTGCAATTAAAAGAAACAAACTACTGATACAATTAACAAAGTAGATGAATCTTAAAAACACTTATTCTAAGTGAAAGAAGCCAGGTACAAAAGACCATGTATTATATGATTACATTTATATAAAATGCCCACAAAAGGCAAATCTGTAGCGATGTGAAGTAGATTAATGGCTTCCTGGGGCTGGGAGAAGGAGTAGGGGTTGACTGAGCATGGACAGAAGGATCTTATATAGGTGATGAAAATGTTCTAAAACTAGAGTGTGGTGATGGTTTCACAACTCTGTAAGTTCACTAAAAACCATTAAGTTGTTCACTTACAATAGGTTCTTTAATGGTGTGTAAATTATGTCTCAATAAAACTTAAAAAAAAACCAATCTGCCATCATTTATTGAATACTATATAATAGGAATTTGTACTAGGATTTAAATAGTACTTCCCTCAGTGATGTGCTAGTATTTTTTTTAAACCAGTTAGCTGATATAAAGAATGCTTAGCACACAATTTATAATCAATAATACAATACATGACTCTTAATTGTAAACTCCAAACACTTATACTTCGGTGTGACTTGCCATTTCTTGCAAAATCCACTATCAGTTTTTAAAATTATTTCACCAACAGCAGTGTCACAAATGCAAACAATAAATAAACACTTGATTTCTGGCTAATACAAGCAAAGAAGCTGTGCACATTATTGACCAAGAATGTAGTTCTAACAAGAATGTTGGCTGATATTTTCTTTAAGGACAAAAGTGAAACAATGAAGATGTATGCCAGAGCTTCACTTGTTCTTCACTGAGGTAAGCAGCTTCTTTGCTGAAATCAATCATGACAGTTGTCAAAGAACGAAAGAATATTTCCTCAATTATGAGTGGGTGGTATTGACTATATGACAGCCACAGGCACGAAACATTTTAACTTTAATCTTCATTAAGATTTTTGCTATCACTTTCTTAAGTCTAGAGACAATCAACAATAAATTCAAGCCCTGCTTTGTAGCATTTGACAATTTCCATGGTGCTAATACTTCCACAATGGCTGGTTTCAAGCTACCAACACATCTCTGAATGCAGAGCTGAGAAGAGATAGGCAGTATCACACCAATAAACAGTATTTCCACAGATACAACCATCGTAATTCATCTTATCAGCGTAGCTAAAACAATTACAAAAAGATGAGTTTTGAGTTTTGTGAACTTTGTTTTTAACACAAATTACTTGTAAATTTATGTAATTTAATATATTAAATGCATTTCTGTAATTTAATGTAACAATTAATAGTATAAAGTATAATAGAGAGCTTCCATCCACTGGCTCTAACAGACAACCAACTGCCCATTTTACCAGCCACAAAACTGAAGCTCACAGAGATTGTCACTAACTAGCCCTGGTCACACAGGACAGTGCCACCCAGATTGGTCTATTCCAAACCTTCTTCCTCTCCTTAAAACGTAGCTGGTTTTAGCAACCACTACATGAATCAACCAGTAGCCATCAACACTGGGGCAAGACCCTCCACCAGTGGGCTTCCATCAACTGGCTCTACTTACATGAAAAGACTAACTTGCTGAAGGCTCAGATGATGGTTAATAATTTTTTTAGAAATAAAGTGTTTAAAAAAAATTTTTTAATGTAGTTAAGACCCACCCACATAGCAACATCTAAACACTTTCCTGTGAACAGATTCATCATTTGTTGGGAAACCATCGCTTTCCTTTCCAATGGGTGGAATGGGAACTCCGACTAGAGAAGGAGGAAGAAAAACAAGGAGAGAGCACATCTACCTGACAGTTTTGCTCAGGACATGGCAGGATCCGATTTGACTGAGTCCAGATTCAGTGACCAGCAATTGCATAACCACTGGTAGGAATGATAGATCAATGTCTTTTTAACGTTTGCCATTCGATAACCCTATTCACACATTCACGTCACTATTCACACGTTCACGTCACTATAGTTCGTGAAAACCGTACTGAAGACTTACCTTAGAGGTCATAGCAAAGGTCACGTGCTGTGCATCCTCAGTCACCAACGACTCTTTGCGACCCCCTGGACTGTGGCCCATCAGGCTCCTCTGTCCACTGGATCTTCAGGCAAGAATACTGAAGTGGGTTGCCATTTCCTCCTCCAGAAGATCTTCCTAACCCAAGTCTCCTTTGTCTTCTGCATTGGCAGGCGGATTCTTTACCACTGAGCCGCCTGGGAAACCCAAAGGCCACGTATGATAAACCAATTTCCAAGAAAGAAAAAGGTTTCAAGAGTAAACCATTTAGTTCTCCACGGAAATACATCCCGGCCCGGGTCTGGTTCACTCCTTCTCCTCCGTGGTACCATTTTCGCACTGGCCGCCTCTGCCTTCACTGACTGCTATCTAGTGGGGCCTGGTCGTGACATGGCCACAGCTCAGCCTCTCAGCTCCCATTCCTGTCAGGGTGGGGAGAAATATTATAATGCCGGTCCTGATGCTGCATAAGAAGGCTCATGAACAATGTGAATTTACACTGTGGAGTTCCAGTACAAAAGTGCTTTGAAACATTTTAGGCAGAGTCGGTTCCAGTCAAAAAGCGCCGTCGGGGCCAGCTCCTCAAAACCTCAAGGGCACGCAGCACCAGACTCGGGACCGCGCGCGCGACGCGGCAATCTCCCGCCACCGCCAACCGCACATGCGCAGTCAGCCGCTCGGGCGACCGCTCAGCCCCACCCCTCCGAGACGCCCAGGTTCCTTGAAGGCCACCGAGCGTAGAGACGCTCAGGCGCCGGCGGCAGACGCGCAGGCGCAGTGGGGCGCCGTCGCGGAGCCCTCTCTGGTTTTTCTTGCGGTCCGGGGAAGCTGGTTTGCTAGGTATAGTTGGGCCCGGCAGGTGCTGAAAGGCCGGGGTCGTGGACCCTCCCACCTCAAGTCTCAGCAGCACGGAGGTGCAGGGTGTAACCGAAGGCGCGGGGCCGGGCGCCGCCGGCGGCGCGCTCCGCCCCGGAGCCCCCGCCCCTGCCCCGGGCCAGGCCCTGGCTCCAGCCCCTGTCCCGGGCGCCGCGGCCTCGCAGTTCGCGCTGCTGGTGATGCACCCCTGTGGAGGGCAGGACGAAGCCGCGGCCGAGGGCGTCCTGCGGCAGGCTCCGGCCCTGGGGGGCAGCGGAGGGCCCGGCAAGCCCGTTCGGTACCTATGCGAAGTGGCGGGGGATGGCGAGGAGGAGGCGGGGGACGACGAGGCCGACCTGCTGGACACCTCGGACCCCCCGGGAGGAGGCGAGAGCACAGCCAGTTTGGAGGATCTGGAGGACGAGGAGACCCACTCGGGGGGCGAGGGCGGCGGCGGGGGAGCCCGGAGACGGGGCAGCGGTGGCGGCGGGGGAGGCGGCGGCGGCGGCGGCCTGAGCAAGACCTGCACGTACGAGGGCTGCAGCGAGACCACGAGCCAGGTGGCCAAGCAGCGCAAGCCGTGGATGTGCAAGAAACACCGCAACAAGATGTACAAGGACAAGTACAAGAAGAAGAAAAGCGACCAGGCCCTGAACTGCGGTGGGGCCGCCGCGGCTGGCAGCTCAGGAAACGTCAAACTGGAGGTATGGCCTGGGGTCTGGGGGAGTGGGAGGTGGAAAAAGAGACCCCACTCCTGCCGCAGACTGCAGCTCCAGCCCCTGCCCACCGGCTCCCAAAGGGGCCAGGTTTCCGTGGCTGGACTTCTGGCTGAAAGTTAGCGAGTGCTTGCCCTCAAAAAGTTTATACAAATGTAGGCAAAGCCTGAACGGTTTTGGTACACCCTTGTGAGAGATGAGTAAATCTCAATGAAAATGGTGTGACATGGTAGCAAAGCTGTAATTTCAAAGATCTGGGTACGGGCTGGAAGGGCAGGTTGTAGATTGAGCTGATTCATCACTGGAGGAGCAGGCAAAGAGACATAGGAACCCAGCTGAAATCGGTCCTTTAGAGAAGGTAATCGCTTCCTTTTTTCACTACTCTGTTCTCAGTATCCTTTTCTTAAGTGTACCTCGTCTTAGTACCCTGTTCTCAGCACCTTTCCACTAGCTAAAGTAGAAAAAAGAGTACTTTTGTTAGTGTCCTTTGTGTTACATTTTTAATCCTATCTCAGTACTCTGTTCTTATTAATAGTACTTAGTTCTGTTCTCAGTGTCTTTCTCTCAGTTAATTTTATTCTTGGTACTCCAATTCTCAGTAAATAAGCATCTCCCTTATTCAAGAATGAAAGTAGGGGCAGTCGTTTGACGCTCTGTTTGTTCCAAAGGTACTCATTTACTTCAGAATTCTTTACAGAGTGAGAAGATGATACACTTCTTTTCAGGTAGGAAATGCTTTACCTGTAACCAATTTATTTTTCTTTTTTTTTTTTTTTAATTGTCAAGCATTTGCACCTACAATTTGAGGAAAATATATAAAAGGCAAGTAGATAACTGAATTAAAATCTCTCTCTCCACCCCCTACAAAAAGAAACTTAATTTTTTTCCTATTTCCTGAAATAACTTGCATGATTTCTTAGGAAAGAGAATTGCTATATGCAACAAATAATAGCCATTTACTTATAGGACACTGTCAGTTTGAGGAATCAGGAGCTCTAAGTCTTTGTTGAGCTCAGTGTAAAGAAAAGAACTAACGGAAACAGTCAGGATACAATAAGGACCAAGGATAAGTGCTACTTTAGTAGTGGAGAGGATAGATCACTGTAGGCTGAGATACTCTGGAAAGGCTTTGCAGAGAAAATACAACTCAGTATAAGCTAGAAAGGATGGCTGATAGTTTGTGTTTAATCAGCTAAATTTCTTATATGCCAGGCACAGTGCACAGCTATAAATGTAGTCTCACCCCCTTCAGCAGTGAGATAAATACTTTACTTTCCATAAGTGGAAACTGAGGCAAAGAGAGGTTAAGTAACTTGGCCCAGGTCATGCAGCCAGCAAGTACTCAAACCCAAGCAGTCTGGTTCTAGAACCTTCAGTCTTATCCCCACGCTATCCCACTTCCCTAGAATTTTGGTGGTAAAAAGAAAGAGAAGCACGTCTTAGTAAAGGAGGGGGAAGTGGGAATACAGGAGCTACTTTTGGGAAGACAGCAAGGGGACCTTTCTAGCTAAAGTGAAGTATCTGTGTGGAAAATTCACAAAAGATAAATTTGGAAAGAGTTTGAAGCCAGTTTTTGTATGATACTGAATGCCAGGCAGTAGGATTTGAATTTGGAGGCTTCAAAAGAAAGTTCCTAGTTAGGCAGTAACAAGGGCTGCTATTGTAATGGGGTGGGTTAAAGTCAAGGGCCTCTAGATTTAGAGACTTTTTAGGAGATAACTATAGAAGGACTGGTAGGTGGTGACGGGGTATTATCAGCAGGATTAGAAATTAAGGTATTTAAAAATCAGTATTCCTTAAAAAAAAAAAAAAAAATCCGTATTCCTGACACAAATCAAGGTTAAATGAGGAACAGATATTAAGATAGGTCCCCTTCCTCTACCCCTGCCTCTCTGTTGATTTTTAAGAACTTCTGGAGACTGAAGATCCCAGGTTGGAAATCCTGGAGGGTGAGGGAGTGAGGCGTGTTATATAAAATTAACTGTCAACACTTTGCCTAGTGACTTAAAGAGGGACTTTCCCAAAGGCTCCCAGGAACTGGGCGAGAAGGAGGAGAAGCAAAGCATCATTGAAATGCCTGTAATCATGGATTATTATATCAACACTTAATCCTATTTGGGTTTTTATCTTTTATCCCAGGAAAGTGCAGACAACATACTCTCCATTGTAAAACAAAGAACGGGATCTTTTGGAGATCGACCTGCAAGACCTACTCTTTTAGAACAAGTGTTAAATCAAAAAAGACTGGTAAATGTCTGTTTGTACAGTAGTTACAAACTTAACACATTTGTTTGTTATAAATGGAACTATTCAACTTTTGAGATTTTTAAACTGGTTATCAGTTGAAAATTGTGGTTTTTAAACTGGTTGTCAGTTTATAATTGTGATACTGTGTTAAATGGGTCCAGAAAAGAACTGTGCTTCTGCCAGTATACATTGGAATCTCATAAAGACAAAATTACAGAGAAAATATAATTTAGCTACATAAAAATGAATACTGTAGTAAAAAATGGCAGCATAAAAATAAAAATGCAAACTTGAAAATAACAGGAAAAAGAGTTGCAACAAATATATAAAAGACTATGGTTGATATGGTTGACATTTTTGTCATACAGATTGATGAAGAAAAAGTTTGCCTTCAGTACATTGCAAAAAAAATATAAACGGAAAAAAGCAGAAATGCTTCCCTTACATGATATGGAAATGTATTTCATATCAGTAAAAAATTACATAATAAACAGTTCAATAAGTGAAAATTATTAAATGATAACACACAGTGATGTTGAGGACTCCATGAAAAGGACTCTCATTCTGATGGCATCTTACACTAATATCAGTTCAAGAAAGCAGTTGAGCAGTCTGTATTAAGAGTCCTTAAAATGGTCATTCCTTAACTCAGAAATCATTTTACTGTGAAAACATGCACAGGAAATGAATCTTAAATATAAAGTTAAGCGTAAGGACATTGCCAAAAATGTATTTATCACAAATAGTAAAATAGTAATTTAAACAACTTCATTGTTCAGCAGCCTCATAACAGCTAAGTAGCCTATATTAGGCTCAATGTTTTTCTTCCTTATCAATTTATATAAATATTTTAAGAAAAACATTAGTCTTTGTCATGTGAGTATAACTATATTTAAAAATGGTCAGTGTATAAAACTTACTAGTTGTTTTAGAGAAGTTGTATTTCTTTTCTGAAGTTTTGGTAGTGTGCTAATATATTTTTTTTTTCCTTTCTTTTTTTTTTATTTTATAAATTTATTTATTTTAGTTGGGGGCTAATTACTTTTATTATACATGTATACCTATATTTATACACACATACCTATACACACAGACATACATCATTTTTAATTTCTTCCAAAAGACTTAGTGAGCTAGTGGGAGGAACTTAAGTTCCAGTACTTGACAAAAATGTATATGTTTCTAAACTGGAATTTAACTGCCGTGTTTACATGGGGTGTCTTTTCCTTTCTTTTTTTTCTGCTGTAATTTTGGGCCAGCGCTCTTCTTGGCCCTTAGGTTTCATAGAGAGTATAAATGCTGGCATATCATAAAAGCATTTCCTTTGTGTGCAAAGTCACCAATAAAATCAGGCTTCCCCCATAAGTTTTAGATTTTAGTATTTGATGCATGATACCAGGTTTTATTATTATTAGTTTGAAGTTTAACTGCAGTGCATCAGATGAAGAAATGAATTCAGTTCAGGAATTTTTTTTTTGTAAGTGTATTTTATCGGGTATAAGGATATATCAGAGTAATTTTATAGCATGAGTACAACCTCATAAGAATACTGCTATTAATAAACATATTTTCTCTTTCTCCTTTTTAAGTCATTACTAAGAAGTCCAGAAGTGGTGCAGTTTTTACAGAAACAGCAGCAGCTATTAAATCAGCAAGTTTTGGAGCAAAGACAACAGCAGTTTCCAGGAACATCAGTGTGAGGGAATTTATTAAGAAGACCTGCATGTTTTTTATCTTATTGTAGTGGACAGACATATTTTTACACTAAAGATAAATGGGGTAAGACATGCCAGCAGATGGTAAACAGTCATTTTCCTGTGAATGTATGTGTGCATTTGGGGACAAATAAGCATTGCACATTGTGCATCTAGTCCTTTGAGATCACCATGGATTTGAAGAAATCAGCTTATCTTTCCAAAGTAGTATTTAAATACAAGGTTTTTTTAAAAAAAAAAACAAAGTGTTTCTCTTCAGTCATTGTTACTGAAGGTAATGCAGCAGTTGCTTTCTGTGGAAGTCACGAAGTTAATAGATATTAATCTTGGATCATCTAACTCAGTGGTTCTCATCAAGAGGCAGTCCATGGCAGTCCAAGGGCCAGCCAGCCATCCAGTTGGAAATGGATGGGTATGTTTTGTCACAGTGACCTTGAAAACTTGCTGGTTTTTAATGAGTGGGTCAGGAATGCTAAGTGGAATGGTCCCCCACAGTTCAGAAGTATCTTACACTCAGTGCCAATAACCCTCCTCTTAAGAAACACTGAGAGCTATTTGTGTTGATAAAATGTAGTTAGGGCACCTAGAATTGGGTTCTCATAATAACCTTTTCTTTCCAGTTAAGACTGGGGCTGTCAAGGAGGTAAGTGTATTTTTTATGTGTAAAGAAAGGGATCATTATTAAATATCTGAGAGAGTAGGATGTACACCTCTTCTCAAAGATGTGCTGGTAAAACCCAGGAGGGGTTAACTAAGTACCCTGGAGTGAGTGCGCCTCCGAGAGTCGGCCTCTCTGCTTTTATTGGTGTTCTCTTTTAAAGCAAACAACTCTTGTGTACTGAATTTGTGAACAGTACAAACGTATGTCCACTTACCAGTGTCAGAACAAAACTACTTTTTTAATACACATTTCTTTTTCAAAAAGAGATCCCCAAAGTAACACTCCAGCATTTTTGTCAGTGATTTTCAAAATTGAGCTGTTTTAAGGTCGTATTATTCCTAGATAATGTTCAGAGAGTGATGGGCAATCTGGACAGATACTTTTTTCTTGTACTTTCTCCTAGTAAAACTTTTAAAAGGCAAAGCTTACCAATAAGAGGACCAAATCAAATGTCAAGAAAGTATTTCCAGTGTTAGAATAATAAGTGCATGTGCCTCAAGTTAAACTGCAGAAAGTTGTTACAGTCTCTTGAGTTTTAAGCTCTGAAATATATATCAAGTTAAATTTAGTCGTGGATGTTCTAAGATGTCCTTAAGGAGAGAAGGGATCTTTTTGTTCACTTTTTGTATCTGTTTTTATACCTGCATATCTGTGCAGAAACGCTTTTACCAGAATTACTCATTAAAGTCATTATTGACCTTTGAGTTGTCTGATTCACTAATTCTATTCTTCAGTTGCTGTACACCAGATGCAGAGGAATTCATTTACATTTGTTATCCACTGTTAGCTTGTTTTCTTACTTGTGGAGTTTGGAGCTTTTTTGAATCCCTAGAGTGTAAGTTAACTTATGTAGTAAAAAAAAAAAAGCAGCTTATCCTTCTTCAAGTGAAACAGGAGGATGAGGAAATGAGAAAGTAATAGGCCAGTAAGAGCTGAATTAAAAGAAAGGAACTTAATATATATTATAAAAAACAATAAGGTTTTTACTTATTTGGGGTAGGTTTATTGTAATTTGTCCCCAACTTTGTTTTACCCCTCCATGCATGTATAACTTTTGTAAGGTGACTTCACTGTTCCTCCCACTGAGAGGCTGAGTTTATTCATCCTTTAAATCTGGAGAACTAGCCTTGTGTGTGTGTCCTTGGATGGCCTCAGGGAGCCGAGACACCATCCTAGCCTGGGATCCCCCGTTTTGGACTACTGTGTGAAAGAGAGGCAGACTTTCTTGTATCTGCCATGGTTATTCAGGTGTTCTGTGACATCCAGCCAAGCCAATATCCTCAATAATATTAGTATTATCCTCAGTAATACTGTATGTAAGTGGGTTGATGAGCAGCATTAAAAATTTGGTCTGGAAACCAGGAACCTATAATGTCAATCTGCAATCAGTGACACAGTTTCACAGGGCTTCACCAGACTTAGAGGAAGAAAGGTAAATTGTAAGCTTGAGCTCAAATTCATTTAGTGGAAGAAGTGGAGGAAGTTAGGTTGCTTTTGTGAGAGTACTGTCAGTAATAGAAGCTAGAGTTCTTCCTGAACAGAGACGAAATGAGGCCAACAGGAAGTGGAGTTTACTATGACATTGCAGAGTAAGTGTAGGAAAAATCTGAGAGCAGGAGGTATTTCATCTAGGAAACTAGCAGTACTCGTTACAATGAGTTAACAGCTGCCTCAGTCTTGATTACACTCTGTAATAGTGGGTATATCAATAACTCAAGCTTCTTAATGCCTTGGTTTTAAAACCATTCCGAGACTTCCACTTGAAGAGTGGGATTTGGAGGGATTGAATAAACAAGCCTGTAGGATTTGGTGGCAAGTAAATAACTCAGGGACGGCTCTCAACTCGGGAGAAACCCAGACGGATTTGCTTCAGCTCGTCAACCAGCAGCTCTAGTGCACTGCCAAAACTTGCTGAAAAGCAATCAGAAAAGGAAAGGGAAAGAAAGAAATCAATGAAACAGATGTTTTGCATCAGAAGTAGTTAATCCAAACAAGATAGTCTTCAAAAGAGGTGTCCATCAAAGATTATATTAGCCAAAAATTGTGAGGGGACTACAGTTAGTTTTGAATAGGCAAATACAAAGGATCGTAAATAATGTTACCAAAATTATATGTAAATGTAATTATATGCTCATGCAAGCTCATATGCAAAATTGGAAGTAGCAAAGGAAAATTGGGGCACGGGTGTCATGGGGTAGAAGAATGGGGTGTTCAGTGGTTGGAAGATCTTTTATCAAAATAATCCTTTGAACTCTTAAATTTTTACCACGCACAGATGACCCTCCAAAATGTTTTTGTTATTACAAACTGGCGTGCTGCGATTCATGGAGTCGAAAAGAGTTGGACATGACTGAGCGACTGAATTGAACTGAAGTCCTGCTACAAATTGAAAACAGTAGATAGGCTATGCTTTTTTTCTTGGCTTTCTAGTTCAGTTTATAGAAACAAATATGTTTTTACTGCGGTATCTTTATTTCTGAATATGTAGCACTTATTTATTGTGAGAGTCCCCTCTGAGAGTTTCTTACCATCTATGTGAGATCTTAGTCCCCTGATCAGGGATTGAACTCTGGCCCCCTGCATTGGGACCGTGGAGTCTTACCCAGGGAAGTCCCTGGGAGAATTTCTTTTCCTCACATTTCTACCAGCAGTAGGAATTGCTGTTCCTTTTTTTACCTCTTGCCTTTCTGATAGCTATATTACTGCTGTTACATTTACTTGCATTTCCATGAGTGCTGGTAAATTTGAGAACCTTTTTCTATGCTTGTTGGCTACTTAGATTTGGCTCTTCTCTCAATTAGCTAGTCCTGTCTTTTGTCTATTTGTCTATTTTTTACATTAGCCTCCTTTTTTCCTAAAATGTGCAAAAAGTCTGGTGACTGTTACAAAAATGAACCCTATGTCATTTTTATTTCTTTTTTTCATGTTTAACATTGGTTCGTTTACTTTTTTATGGTATCTCTTGCCCATGTAAGCTTTCAAGTTTTGAATATTTGGACGTATCTGACACTTTGATGGCTTTTAGTTTAAAAGGTCTCAATTTGGGATCTTTGACATGATTGTTGATTTAAAACTTCCTGTTTCTTTTTCTAGAATTAGGAAATATAATTAGTACAGATATTGGCAAATAGTCCTGATTTCCTCTGTGTAACTAATCGACATGGAAATTTTAGTATTCTTATCATCATTACCCCCTCGGTTTCTAACTTTCATTAGCTATGAAAATGAGTATTATAATCATGATTACAGATGCTGTTGAATGGTGTATACATAAGACTGCGTTCAGATAGTCTAGCTTATGATTTGGAGATGGGCTGAACTCTCATTTGTTGAACAGACTTGTTTCACTATAGGAAAAAATTATTATTAAAATACTAATTAAAATGCTGCTTTTACTGAGTTTAAACTTAATATTTTCAAAACTTTTTAGTGAAAATACTTGACATGTTTAATGATTAGGTGAGTTGATCTCATCTTCTAATCAGGACATGGGCTACTTTCCCTGTTCTCCTTATGATACATTGCTCCACCCTCCAAATAATCGTTTGTATTATTCTAATGCAGCAGAGATAAGCTTTTATTATTATTATAAGCTACAGCAAATTAAATGATGCTTTCTATTCATAGCTTTAACCTAGTGATATAGAAATGCATGCAGCCTTTCTTACAGTGTATTCATTGAGCACAGATACTGATTTTCATGAGCTGTTTATAGTTTGGGCTTAAAAGGGCTCAAGAGTATATGCAGCAGGAAAGCAAAATCAGAAAGCTAAGGAAAACAAGCATAAAAGAAATTACGACTAGTGAGATTTTCTATCTGTTTTCCTCTCTTAAAATTGCAGTCTGGGTTGTTTACTGTCTTTGGTTGGAGACCACCATCCACTGTTAAAATTTATAGCGGTTGCCTTTGAAAATCTAATAAGGAACAGGCTATATATTAACATCATATATTTGCACAAAATTATATTACTGTTTACTGTGGTAATTATATTAAATAAAATACACCTAGTTAAGTGTACTTCACCATTGTGTTGATTAGGATCATCTTGTGGGTGGCAGGTGAGGGTAATTGTGACAGCATTATTTCCTTTCAGAAAATGAGTCTTAGAGAAAGCCATATTTTTCTAAGATCACCAAAAGTTGTCTGCCAGTATGGAAGCTCCATGTCATGCTTAGGGACCCTGTTTCCAGGCTCCTGTGATGCTTGCTGAGCTGGCCTTTTCTTCCTAAAAGACCCTTCGGGGCTCGGACACCCTGCTTTTTGTGCCAGTGAGTGGGCCCTCCTGGGGTCTGGGGTCTGCCTGTGTGTGAAAAGCCAAGTCTCCCTCCCTCATCCAGGTACCTTTCTCTCTTCTTATGCCCAAGTGCCACGTGACCATGTTTCCTGTCTCTTCTGTTTCCTATTCACCCCTTTAGCGCCAGCAACCATCAGAATTGCCCTTTGCTCCCTAGTCGCAGACATTCACTACCTTTAAATGGTGTATAAAGTCCATCTAAGACCTCACTTTCTTGAACATTTCCTGCTTTGTTAGCGATTAGAAAATGACCACAGCCCCTGCCCAGGCCAGGCATTGCCTATTCTGAAGGGCAATGAGAATTTAAAACCGAGACTCACAGAGTAACTCACAGGTACCCAGTTTGGAGAGGAGGGCTGGGTGTTTTGCGGCCAGCAGAGCACTGGGCTCTAGCCTCTTCTGCAGCCGCAAGATGAAGCTTGGGATCACTGTGGTGCTTCCCACCATGGCGGTGGGAACACCAGTGTCCTCAGAGGCCAGTGCTGCCTAACTGCCTGCACTGTGCCCTCGCTGGGCAATGTCAGGGCTCACCTCTGGTGTTAGTAACAGGAGGCAGGAATTGAATGCTTAACCTCTAGCAACCAAACTGGCAAGCCTTCCCACAGAGTCTGAAAAAGAGGAGTATTTTGAACACAGATCTCTCAAACAGCTGTGGCACTGGCAGAGCAGATGAAGCCAGGGTAGTGTTGAGAACCAAAATAGCAACTGTATCACAAATTACAGGTGCTTCCAGACAGGCTTGCCTGCACTTTGTGACAAGAAGCCGCTCCTCCCACCTGAGGGTTCAGGATAAACCAGAGACAGAGCCGCATCAGCATTCCACACATGGATGGTGACTGTGTCAGTTACCTAGCATGCCACCCCAAAGCATAATGGCTTACAATAATCACCTCTCCCCCGCAATAGTGTTAAGGTTAGCTGAGCTTACCAGAGGGGTTCTGGTGGTCAGGCTCAGGGGTGTCTCCTTGAGGCATTGAGATGAGAGCACAGCTGTGGTTGGTAACGTTCAAGACGCCTTCTTATCCTCAGGTCTCAGCGAACTGGGAGCCCACTCCAGGCCAGATCCAACCCACAGTTCGTTTCTGTACCGCCACAGGCTAAGAATAGTTTTTACATTTTTAAACGGTTGGAAAACCAAAAGAAAAACCATCTCATGACATGTGAAAATTACATGAAATTCAGATTTCGACATCTATTAAGATTTCACTGGTACAGAGCCACCCCTGGCCACTTACATAGTGCATGGCGGCTTTTGCACTGTGGTGGTAGAGTCAAGTAGTTACAACAGACATGAAGGTCACATGGCCTGCAAAGCTGAAAATTTTTACTGTCTGGCCCTGGATAGGAAAAGTCTTCTGACCCCTACTCCTAAGCGTCTCTCTACAGACAACTTCATTAACCATCAGTGTGTTATTTTGAGAATGTTTAGTTTTTTTTCTTTCTAAATGATGAGGCCAGAGAGAATTCAGCCTGTCATTTGCAAGCATTATCTCCAAATAACATACTGCATGCAGGTGTGAGTAATTTGGGGCTTAAAAAACAACCCTGAATATAATTTTCATTATATTTACTCCGTTTTAACATCATCTTTCAGATTACTGGAGTAAATCTGAGGCCACAGTTAACATTTTTATCAGATGTATGCAGATAATAGAACCATCTATGATGATCATACAGAGATAAACATTCAAAACTGTTATCTTCTTTATACTCCTTGTTGACTTGTTCTAAGAATTTTTATTCTTATTTTCTTCACTCAAATTCACATTCTGAAAATAAATGCTTAGAACAGAAATGATTTTAACAGTTTAACTGTCAAAGTTGCCTTTCCTTGCTCCTACTGTGCAGCCACTGCTGCTGCTAAGTCGCGTCAGTCGTGTCCGACTCTGTGTGACCCCATAGACGGCAGCCCACCAGGCTCCTCCGTCCCTGGGATTCTCCAGGCAAGAATACTGGAGTGGGTTGCCATTTTCTCCTTCAGTGCATGAAAGTGGAAAGTGAAAGTGAAGTTGCTCAGTCATGTCCGACTCTTCGCAACCCCATGGGCTGCAGCCTACCAGGCTCCTCCGTCCATGGGGTTTCCCAGGCAAGAGTACTGGAGCGGGGTGCCATTGCCTTCTCCCACCGTGCAGCTAAGTATTTGCAAACTAAATCTTAAGTATGCTTCTCTCATCCCCACCAGCTGCAGCATGGTCACTGGACATGCAGTTGGAGGCTTGCGACTATTTTTATTTTGAGGAGAAGAAATTAAATAATTGCTGATTTTAAAAAAGGAGTATCAAAGACAAATACCATTTCTACCTTCATAATGGGAACCCCAGATGCCTTTCTAAAGAAACAACAGCTGGAAAATGCTGAACACGGATAGATAGAATCCTTGCCTTTAAAAAGTTCCCAGCCTTGTAGAGATGGATGGACAAGAAGACAATATGGTATAGGGATTGATAATTGATCGATGATGAGCACAAATTACAATGGGGGCACAGAGATTGGGCACCTAAACTGGCCTGGAAATGTCTGGGAGCCTTGCTAATGGGAACCAATGGGAAGGAAGGCAAGGTGGATAAGCCCAGAAACCTTCCTGGGTACCCACCCAGGCCTGGTGGAGATCTCATTGCCAGGTCCTCCAGCAGCCTGTCACAGCTGATAGCACATTGACCTTTATCGGTTTACTTGTTCATCTTCCTCCACAGACTTGGAAGTTTCTTTAGGGCAGAAACTGTGTCATCTGTCATTGTTATCTATAGTGCCTGCCTGGTAGTAGCTGATGCATAAGAATCATCTAATAAGTGAATATGTGGAAGTTTCTAGGCTAATGAAAATATCCTGTCTCTTAGATAGGCTAATGTTTAAAGAAAATATTTTATGTCTCTACAATGGTATATTTAAAAATATGTACTAGTTTGTGGTTGAAGTGCCATACCAAATTTTGGATGCAAGAACAGGGTCAGGAACCATAGGAGATGCAAAGACAAGCAAGACACAATCACCACTCTCCATAAACTTACAGCTTAAGTAAATGAGATGGTTGGATGGCATCACTGACTTGATGGACATGAGTTTGAGTAAGCTCTGGGAGTTGGTGATGGACAGGGATGCCTGGTGTGCTGCAGTCCATGGGGTCACAAAGAGTCGGACATGACTGAGCAACTGAACTGACTGAACCCTCCTCTATATGGAACCAGAATAGCTTGTCTTGCATCTGTTTACATTTTGGAATTCCACAAAATGTTTCTTTTGAATAAATGGCTCTATTTCTTTTTTTTTTTAAAAAAGAAAACTTTAATCAAGTTAATAAAAGACCAAGTTTTTTCAAAATACTTACATAGCCGCCCCCCCCCCACATTTAGACTGGAAGGAAATTTAAGTGGAGGGAATAGAAAATTTACATTTTTAGTTATTTTCATATTCCTTCTGGATTCTTTCTTCGTTTTTTTTCCTGAGTTGCCTTTAACACTTTTCTGACAGGTACTATATATCAATGTACAGATATTTACAGTAATAAAATTGTTCATTCCCATATACCGTAGTATCACTTAATATTTTCTAATACACAGGAAAAAAAGCTTCTCTGCATATCCTTTCTAAAATTACTGCAAAATATCTTCAAGGTTCTATATTTTTTTCTATTTTATATACAGTAGTGTGTCTATGTTAATCCCAACCTCCTAATTTATCCCTCCCCCTCCAAGGTTCTATATTTAATGCCAGTTATTCCAAGATGTTTAATTCAAAACTGTTACCTCATTTCTCTATAGGATGTTGGGTTTCAAAAAATCCCATTTTCAAAACAGGATTGTATAAGATCATCTTAAGGACTCTTATGCAACGAATCCTTCTATGAGGTTTGCAGGGAATGCTGCTGCTGCTGCTGAGTCACGTCAGTCGTGTCCGACTCTGTGCGACCCCAAAGATGGCAGCCCACCAGGCTCCACTGTCCCTGGGATTCTCCAGGCAAGGATACTGGAGTGGGTTGCCATTTCCTTCTCCAGTGCATGAAAGTGAAAAGTGAAAGTTAAGTCGCTCAGTCGTATCCGACTCTTAGTGACCCCATGGACTGCAGCCTACCAGGCTCCTCTGTCCATGGGATTTTCCAGGCAAGAGTACTGGAGTGGGGTGCCATTGCCTTCTCCGTTGCAGGGAATAATGAGCCAGAAGTCATTTAGGTACAGTATTCTTTATTATAAACAATCAGATAACTGTGTAAGTGCATTTGAAAGATAACTGACGCCTAGCTATAATAAAAAACATGACTTAAATAGAAATAGTTTGTTAGTTTGTTTTACATTAATTTGAACTTAACATACGCCAAGATCATGTAATTTGTCATATAGTTCGGCCATTAAATCCTTAACAGGAGCAGAAAAAATTTGGAATGCGTGTTATATTTTGCTTTATTTGTTGACTATGTATACCAAATATTCAGGACATACTCAAAGTTAAACCGCTGCTTGAAGTCTAACAAGAGATTCCTAAGGAGACAATGAAAAGGAGATTCTAAATGCTAGGTGGTTGTCCCAACATTTTCTGATTTTAAACTGAGTGTAAAAAAAAAAAAGTAACATAAAGTAAATGTATTGAGAAGTGACATCTTAATAATTCCAAAGCACTGGTAGGTATTAAAATATCATCTAACTAAAATTTTTTACATCTCAAATTTTTAACAGGAGAAAAAACCCAGACTTGAACAGCACTATAAATGTTCTGAGTCTTGTGAGCAGTCCAGATGTTACTGTTCTCCATTGCACAACCCTTGTCTACGGCAACCGTAAACATGTTTGGCAATTGCTGAAGCAATTTAATGGCTTAGCATGTCCACTTTGCTCATGATCCTATATAAGAATGTGAAGACATTGGACTGTCTACCTCAAGGATTGAATGCTAAATAAGCACATTTAGAAGTCAGAAATCCAACCCCGCATTACAATTTTTAACAATTCTTGCCAGAAAAAAATTTAAAAGCCTGATCTAAAATGTGACTATGTTACAATGACTTAAGGGTTAACTTCCCATCACTTGTAAATTCTCTGAATTTCACAGTATCTTAATAAAGGCTTTTGGTGAGATAGACCTGGTAGTGATGCATACGTACCACTTTAATCATTTATTTTTTGAAGATACAATTCCGATTCACTGGAGTATTCTGTCCTGGTTTCCCAAAGCTGCGTGGAAAGCCAGTGTATTCTTTCATGTCATTTATAAGCAACTAGTACCGATAATTCTGTAAAGGTGTAAGATTACCAGAGGAGGAGTCTGATCACTGATGGATAAAGCGATGTTTGATCCCTGGAGCCCAAACCACGTGTACCTCATGCTGTTTTGTGCAGCAGTACTCGTTTGAGGAAGACTTCACCATACTAATGCCTTTTCCAAGGAAAGGGGACATAGGGAATTACTGGAAAATAGGGAAGGAAGAGGAGAAAAATCCAACTTTGAGACAAAGAAGAAAAGCTTCATTTATCCAAGGATGTCTTCATCCATGACATGATTGCTCAGAAGAGAAGGGAAATCAGTTTCAAAATAGAGATAATTAGGAAGTCAATTATATTTTTTTCAAGCCTAAGAAAGAGCACATGTTTTGTTTTAATAGTTCTTGAAACATGAAGATGATTCTACAGATTTCTGTGTACACTCTCAGCTCCAGAGGGCTGGGACGGTTTCTTGTGTACATTGAGTCTACAGTACCTAACACTGTGCCGGGCACATACATAGCTGGTGAACCAATAAACTACAGAGTTCTCTAAACACTAAATGGACCACCTAGCTTTAATGTAAAATGTGATATTTTCTATTGTATATATGAAAGCTTCTACTAGGTAACACTAGTCATTACAAGAGGTGACGGCAGTAGCTCACACATACGTTGTTTTCATATGATCATTCCTACCTTGAATACAATTTGAGAAACAGCTACTATATACTAATGCTAGAAAGAGTTGAGACAGACTATATAAATGAAGAAACCTCCTGGATCACTGAAGTACCGTCTGTTAACAAGCATAATTGCCTTCTTAAATTACACATTTTAAAGAGGGTGTGAAATAATTTTCCAAGCAATGCAGTGTTTAGTGGGTGGGAATTATATATATATGAAAGTACCTAGAAATTTGGGAAACAGCCCTCTCTCTATCATCCAAGTAAATAACAGGGTTTGGTATTGTGTATACATTTTTAAAAAATGTCCCGTTATTCAGGACCACTGTTCCTCAGAAATGATAGGGATTATGGAATTATTATCTTATTTGGGAAGTTATTTCCAGGTATGAGGCTTTAGTTTTGTAAGAGGCTACCACCTATGACCAGCAGGTCACTTAATCGGTAGAGACACTGAGTTAAATAACTCAAATTTGATCACAGCAACGTGTCTAGATTTTCTCAAAGCCTTCAGTGAACATTGTTTGAGTCATCTGGGAAGAGTTAGTATTTACCAACGTGTGAGGAACATGCGGCAAAATGTGCCCTCGCCAAGAGACTGTGAACGTGGGATTGTGAGAAGGAATAAGTAAACACAGGGTGTTTTTGTCCGATGCTCTTATTCTGCTGCTTCCACACACTCACAGGACTTAAACACAAGGCCAGCGAGCACGCTGTGCAGACTCAGTTCTGCAGAGCTGCCTGCCATGAATCATCAGAACAGGAACCTGATTTCCTACGTGGAAGGCAGCCATCTCTGAGGGTGATTCATGGACTAAGAAAGTGCTGGTCTTATTTCGCAACTGGGGGATATAGCTCATTTCATGCTCTTTTCATATTTATAATATCTTCCCATATTAGAGTCATTTTATTTTTTTGTACAGTGGTAGATAATGAGGCAACCTGGCTCTCAGCTTCACAGTTTCTTTCTTTTCCAATCACAGTTTTAATTTGTTTAAAAAGTACCGTTCATATCAGCACAACAGTCCACTTACAGGTACTTCAACTTCAGAAATAAAGTTTATATGAGTTGTCTTACATAACTGATTTTTCAAGCTTGATTTTCTTTTTTTGTCAGCACTTGAAGTGAGGCTATTTAAATGTTACGGGTTTGATAGCTTTGTTTTGTCCAAAGTGTTATTTGCTCTAGTGCTGCTAGTACCTGATTTTTGCTACGTAAACAGTTTTAGTATTTTTCTGGACTGGCCACACAACATGCCTTATGTGACACGGCAGACGAAAGCTGCCTTTGTTCTGCCAGCACCCTTCAGACACTGTCCACAGACTTGCCTCTCATTTCTTCTCTCCCACAAAAGAAGCTGCTGCTTATTAGAGCACAGGCGCAAAAAACCTGCTTTTCTCATCGCGTTGTACTGGCATCAGGTTAACTAGAAAGCACAAAACAAGATGGTGATACAAAATATGAAGAGTATGTATTAAACGTATTTACATGTGTACTTAGAAACTTCAGTTAGTCGTGAATCTGAAATGATATAAGCCACTGCCTGCAACAGCATCTACCCTATAGAAATGTGTATTGAGACAGGACTGTTAAGACACCGAAGAAATCGGGTTGTGTGGGGAGCCCATCTGAGTCAGAACTTTGTCCAGCCACTGCAGTGGTCCATGAAGGTGGATCTCAATCCAGCAGGGCGTGCTTGTGACATCCTGGCGATGGTACTCAGCTCCCCAGCCCTGAAAAGCAAAAACAGCCAAGTGATTGTGCCAGATTTCCAGGCAGCCTCCAGGGCACAAGACAGGCCTGCTGGACACAGCCCACCCACCAGGGCAGCTTCTGAGACCTGAGAACATGAACTCTGCATTCCTGCAAGTACAAGACAACCTTTTCATCAGCCAGACACCCTAAGATGAATTCCTCCCAGGTTTCCTCCTGGATTCACAACTAAATCCATGGACCTAGAGAGGGCCTGGGTTCCAGCCACATCAGAGACGCTGGGAAATCATGCTGTCTTTCCCCAGGGAAGGGAGCTTGAATGCATGTTCACCCCCTTAATGCTGAAGTCCGTGTTTTGCACGGAACAGAACAATGGCTGGATCTGAAAGTTGTTAAGTGAGAGCTGAGGGTGCTCTCTGTTACTCAGGGTTGATGAAGAAAGCGTGTTTCTCCTCTCCCACGCTGGCTCACTTCTGGCAATTTGCCATTGGTGACCATCCACAGGAGAGACCGCAAAAAATAAAGTTTCATTAACATCCATGAACTCATATGATTGCAATTTTTTATTGTGGTGAGAACTTATCAATTTCTTTTATACTGATCACCTGTAGTTATATTTGCTAGGAATTTTATTTTTAAGTCCCTGCAATATTAGTAACAGTTTATTTTGTGAATTATGTAGTTTATGAATTTAAAGGTTGCATATCTGAGAAGTACATCTAGTTGATCTTAGGGAAATCAGATTCCTATACAAGTTTATAATACAGTGAAATAATTATGTCTGAGATATTGGCCATTTCATCCCAATTTTTAAAACAGGCCTAGAAAAAAGTACGTCAAATGGTTGTTTCTTAACGGCAGTTTATCGCCCTCTGCTGGCTCTAAAGCATCAGATTAATTGAAAAGACTTTCAGGTATTTGTTAATTGCCTGACAGTGTAAAAATGCTTTTAAATCTTAACAGTTAACTTGAATAAGGGTTTCCCTGGTGGCTTAGATGGTAAAGAATCTGCCTGCAATGCAGGAGATCTAGGTTCGATGCCTGGGTCAGGAAGATCCCCTGGAGAAGGGAATGGCTACCCACTCCAACATGCTTGCCTGGAGAAGTCCATGGACAGAGGAGCCTAGGGGGCTACAGTCCAAGGGGTCACAAAGAGTTGGACATGACTGAAACGACTTAGCACGCATGCAAATCTGAATAAAACTGCTTTGTCACCATGAAAGAGATGGAGTCAAGAAGTCATTTTCTAAACTGGAAACTCTATTCTTGATTCTCATTTTTAAAATAATTACTGAAATTATAAATAGGAGTGTAGAAAAATGGGACACATTTTTCATGGTAATTTTACAGAATTAATAAATAAATTTTACTTTTAAGAAATCTGGAACAAGCCATACTGATACTCCTTGAATAGATAGGTCACCATGGGAAAACTGTCACATATACTCAGTTTGACAAACAAGCTCAGATTTGGAAATATTAGAATTATTTGCAAGTGCTTTGTGAGGAATGAAATAGCAGATGATAAACTGAGGGCTTAGCTTCAAGGTGCAAATCCAGTTTTTCCTTCCCACTAAGCAATCTCCTCCATTCTCCAACCTTCACATCAACTTTAATAAGATCTAATTGAGAAATTCAACAAATATTCATAAGCAGAACATCTACTACTGTCTCAGAGTTAATCATAAGCCCCATCATGTTTTTATCCCAACCTGTTTATAAGTTTGTAAACAGCACTTAATTCATACTCTCTTGTATTACACTCAGTTCTGTTTTGTAGTTTATTTATAAATATGATTGCCTCTGTTTGCCTGTCTGCTTTGTAAGAGTAAGGAGAGTGTCTTACTAGATTTCAGGTAAATTCACCAACATTTACTGAGTGACCACAGTGCTCAGCAATATGAGGGAAGAAAAAAATGTCTGTAGCATTAAGTCCTATACAACTATCATAGTCACTTTATCTTCTTTATTTAAAGAAAAATCGGGTAACTGTCTTGTCTTGGGTTTTCCTCCAAAAGTAATATACTTAAGAATTTTCTTAAAATTGCTAAACAAGAGATGTCATACTCATGGAGGAGCTCTTCTGAAAAACAATTGAGAGTTCTTCTCCCAAAATGCTGTCTACTTGCCTTGGCTGTCCAACTGCCATATCAACCAAAGAGTGCTTTTTTTAAAATATATATATTTTTACTTATTTTCTTACTTGGCTGTACTGGGTCTTAGTCGTGGCACGCAGGATCTTTAGTTTCCCCATGTGGGATCTAGTTCCCTGACCAGGGATCGAACCTGGGGACCCTACGTTGGAAGCAGGGAGTCTTAGCCACTGGACCACCCTGGAAGTCCTGTGCTTTTGGTCTTTGTCTTACAATCGGGAAGCCAGCGCTACTTACCTTGACAAAACTCATCCTGATGGTGCACATCTTGGTCAGCTCATAGACGACTTCAAATCCGTGGTGCACAGACTGGGCGAGCAGCTGAGCGAACAGCTGGTTGTTGAAGATCTTGAGGCTGCAGCCACTGGGGATCTTGCAGACGGTGGCTGGGTGGAAACCATGCTGATAGTTGCAGTTCCGGCTCTGCACGAAGATGCTGCTGTCGCTCACGCACTCGGCATAGACCTCTCCCCCGACGTAGTACAGGTGTACGCCTGCGAGGCAAAAACAGGCTTCCGACACCAGCACTGAGTTCCACTTGGACTAATCACCCTTCCCATCTCATCCGCCTCTGTCACCTTGAGACATGACTACCAACTGTAGTCATGTCACCAATCATTGATTAGTACCACGAGTGCCCCAAAGGTTGACCTGCTTTAATTATCATCTGTATTTCTTCCATGAGTGCATTTAAAAGTATATTGCAACTCAGGTTTGCATAGCCAAGAACAAAGAAGGAGGCTGTCATGTATTAATACTACTGTCACTTTCAGTCTCATGCTTGTTCATTCTAAAAGAAAGGTCTCATACTATTAGAGGCAAAATAACAACATAATGCAGAAAACATCAAATAGTCCTTCAGGGATATATAGAAATAAAGAACTGGAACAGTTAAGTACCATGGTAATGTTACTTATATGCATATACTAAATCCATTTCAGAGGACATGATAAATGAAGTTTACATTTTATTTTACTAACAATTATAAATCCATTTCTCTTAGTACCTTAAGGAGACCTATTCCATTTTAAAGCTTATCACCTACATTTACAGGTCACAGAAATAATGCCTATTTTTACCTACAGTGAAATTCATGCCACATTTTCAGATTATTAAATATAAAGACTCAATCAAAATGCAGTTTACACTATTTTATCTCACGTTCTTAGAACTAAAAGGTGAAGAGGGTCTTGAGAATGTTGTTGGTCAAAGTACATTTTAGTTGATGCTTTTTCTGGGGACTGAAGTTAGATGAGATGAAGATGTTCAAGTCCAGGGAATATTAAATACCAGAACAATTGTTCTCCAACCTTTTAGCAGAAACAAAATCTCTATCTCCAGGTGTCAACATGGTTGTAAATACAATCGCCATGCAGTGGCAAGGGGATTGTAGAAATGATCTTGAATCTACTTATAGGGACAGATTTTGGTACTTTAAAAAAAACAAAAACAACACTTTTAAATAATACAACTGAAAGACTTCCAGGGCTTCTCAGACCTGCATTTAGGAAACATGACCGACATAGCCAATCAGTTTCTTTTTCAGGTTCTAAGTAGCAAGGGAGGCAATTTTTGCACTATTATGTAACTACTTCCTGCCAGCTTTATGGTTTCCTTCTCCCATCTCCTTTCCCTTAATACAATTTTAGAAAAGAATGGCTTTCAGGGTCATGTATTCAAACCACAGACTCCAACACAGTCTGAAGAAACTGATTCAGGGTCACAGTGATAAAGCATAATGATAAAACTCTTGATACTCAGGTCAAGGTTCCCCTCTCACTGCCTCAGTCAGACCAGGTCCCCTCCCCTGCTTAGCCTTCTTCTCCCTTTTCTGCCTCACCTCCATGATTCTCTCCCTTGAATGCCCTGGGGTCTGATCCCCATGTCCCTGGCCCTGAGGAGTAAGCAGAAGGATGGTCCTAACTGGCTGGGACACAGTTACTTGGCTGGACCCACATGTGGGAGGTGTGTGTGATTAGTCGCTCAGTCATGTCCGACTCTTTGTGACCCCATGGACTGTAGCCCATCAGCCTCCTCTGTCCATGGGATTCTCCAGGCAAGAATATTGGAGTAAGTTGCCATGCCCTCCTCCAAGGGAATCTTCGGACCCAGGGACTGACTAACCAAGGCTCTCCTGCATTGCAGGCAGATTCTTTACCATCTGAGCCACCCGGGAAGCCCAGACTTACTTGGCTGGACCCACATGTTGGGAGATGAGGAAGGGGCAAATCCAAGCAGACTTCCTCTAAAAACTCCCAGGGGAAGGCCTGCCTCTGGGGCGGCTGGAAAGCAAGTGGTCAAATTGCCAGAGCCTGAGGCTGCTAAGTGTTCAGTACGTCTTTGAGTTGAATGCCCTTCAAATACATAATCTTCCTAGAGCTTACTAAGGAGAACAGATAAGATTTTTTGCTATCTGACTCTGGTCTTTACTTAGGGGATGATTTTCAATCCTGTTAAAAGTCTTATCCACAACCACAGACATTCTGGCGGAGCACAGAAAGCAGAGAATAGCCTGGACGGGGAGGCAGTAGTTCAGCGTCCTGAGTGAGAAGAAGGGGCAGAGCGGATGGGATGTGCCCAGGGAAGCCCCGAGCCGGCCCTGGCCACCGGAACATGGAAAGATATTCAACCCCATGATGAAGAAGGCTAGAGACAGTGGCATCTAAAGAGTCAAGTAAGCAAGCGGTTTTATTCGCATCCATTTGACAGGCCAGAAGCCTGGCTTTAAACCGTATCTGTGAGATGCTAAATTGCCATGGAGAACAGTGAGCGACAAGGATAAACACCCAAAGAAGGTGCCACCTGAGACGAGAGAGAAGCCAGGCAACATGGTCCTCTGACAGTTCCACCCACACCTGGGACTGCACCTCTTCCTGGGCTGCGTCTGCCTCCATCTGAGTTTTCCACCTGTGTGTGCCTGCACCCACCCCTTAGGAGACTCGGGAGGTGGAGTCCTGGTGGTGGTGAATACTAAGGGCTCTTTGGGCTGGATTTGGATCTGCTGAGTCAGACTGCAGCTTGTTTCCTTTTGGTATCTTCTGAAGCCTTGACTGACAGAGATGATGGAGGGGAGGCTCAGGGAACAGCAGGTTAATTAGGCTGGTGAGCGTGTTCCAATGGTCCTGGAGTCTAGTAACAGAGGGGGATGTCCCAAAGAGCAAGGAATATGCATGGATTTCCTCCAGAGTGGGATGGGGGGCAGGGAAGGGATATCCCATCCCTGTGGAAATCTCATCACCCCACCACCAGCTCAGACACATACTTATATATACCGGAGAAAGAATACGAGGGCTGAAATTTGCTTTAAACTACTCTTCCCTGGTGGCTCAGATGGTAAAGTGTCTGCCTGCAATGCGGGAGACCCAGGTTCGATCCTTGGGTTGGGAAGACTCCTGGAGAAGGAAAAGGCAACCTAGTACAGTACTCTTGCCTGGAAAATTCCATGGACGGAGGAGCCTGGTAGGCTACAGTCCATGGTGTCACAAAGAGTCAGACACGACTGAGCGACTTCACTTTCACTCTCATAAAAATACTGTGGAGTGGTCCAGTGGTAAAGAATCTGCCTGCTAGTGCAGGGGACAAGGGTTTGATCCCTAGTCTAAGAAGATCACACATGCCTCTGGGTAACTAAGTCCCTGTGCCACAACTCCTGAGCCCACATGATGCAACTACTGAAGCTCTAGAGCCGGTGCCCTGCAATAAGAGAAGCCATTTAATGAGTAGCCTGCACGTGGCAACTAGAGAGTAGCCTCTGCTTGCCACAATTAGAGAAGGCCTGTGCATGGCAACGAAGACTCAGCGCAGTTTGACAAAAAACCAAAATTCTGTAAAGCAGTTATTCTTCAACAAAAAAAATAAAAAGAAAACACAAAAAAGAACAAAAATAATAAATAAATAAATTATAAAAATAATATAAAAGTAAAGATTTCCAGATCTACAGCAGGGTTTTGGGCCAGAGGATGGAGGTGGGCCCACCCAAGACTGTGACTGCAGCTGTGCACTGCACAAGCCCAGGGTGTGCCTTAGACTTCTGAGATTTGTATGGTTATTACAAGACTCTTCCAAAAGATGGCAGCAGGGGCTCCTGACAATTCTCACAAAGCCGCCTCTGGGCTGGTACAAACTCAGTCCCCTAAAGCTATACTTGAAGACTTTAAGTATCTCTGGACAAATAGGATAAACAGCAGATTTGGGCCCAAATGTGCTACACTGCCAGGGGCTTCCCTGGTAGCTCAGCTGGTAAAGAATCCACTTGCAATGCGAGACACCCCGGTTTGATACCTGGGTGGGGAAGATTCCTTGGAGAAGGGATAAGCTACCCACACCGGTATTTTTGGGCTTCCCTGGTGACTCAGCTGGTAAAGAATCTGCCTGCAATTCCACAGACCTGGGTTCAATCTCTGGGTTGGGAAGATCCCCAGGAGGAGGAAATGGCAACCCACTCCAGTATTCTTGCCTGGAGAATCCCATGGACAGAGGAGGCTGGCGGGCTACAATCCATGGGGTCACAAAGAGTCAGACACGACTGAGTGACTAAGCACAGCACTGAGCTACACTGAACGCCACGCTGTGTATGCACACACTCAGTGATTCTGCCAAGGTGGGTGCCCTTTGGCACTACCTTCTCTCTCTCTCCTCTCTCACTACTACTCTCGACTGCAGCGACCCCAGCTCGCCTGGACATACCGGGTCCCACCCCATCCTCACAGGAGCAAGAAAGCCCTCTAGAAGAAATGTTGAAAATACTGAGATGCAAAGAATAAAGGTCAGCCACAAACCCACAACCTAGAAATAATCAGCACTAACATTTGTCATACACTTTCAGTCTTTCATGTGCACATTTTAAAAAAAATTAGGATCATACTCTATAGGCTCTTTTATAACCTTTTCTCATGTATTAAAATACTGTCAACATTTTCTCATGATATTAAGTATTCTTCGGTATCCTGTGTAATTACTACGACAGTATGATGTCCTGTGTTAAATTTTCTTTAGGGATGAGAAACTTTACACACGTTCAAAGGCAGAAGGGAAAGGACATTTTGAGACCAGGAAACTAAACCCACTGGGAAAGAAGGAATCCAAAAATCACCTTGAGGGATTTCCCTGGTGATCCAATGGCTAAGACTCCGCACTCCCAGTGCAGGGGTCCAGGTTCAATCCCTGGTCAGGGAACTAAATCCCATGTGCTATAACTAAGACCCAGCATAGCCCCAAAAATAATTTTTTAAAAAACGAAAAAAAATCACCTCGAGGTGGAGACCCTGCTTCTAAGGAACTGACAAACTAAACCTTTATCTCAGGATAATTCCTTTCATGAAAAAGGGAAGCATTACTAGATTTCTACAGAACAACCTGAGATGTACAACATGATAAAGTTTCATAAAAAGGTGAAAAACTAATTCTCAAAGCAATTCGATGATTTGAAATCTATGATAATTATGTCTGGGAAGGTCCAGGTTTGCCTCATTGAATGTGGCTGTATGTGCACTAGGCCACCTGAGCTGTGTCTGACTCTTTTCAACCCCATGGACTGTAGCCCTCCAGGCTCCTCTGTCCATGGGATTCTCCAGGCAAGAATACTGGAGTGGGTTGCCATTTCCTTCTCCATGGGATCTTCCTGACCCAGGGATCGAACCCACATCTCTTATGTCTCCTGCATTGGCAAGCAGGTTGTCTACCACTAGTGCCACCTGGGAAGCCCCGGTAAGTTCAATACGTGGGACTCATGCCTCAGGAATTATCAGTTACCCCCTCCTTCTCCCACGGGAGGAAGAACAGCCAGCAGCCAGGACACATGCAGCTCATCTGCAGCTGCAAAGAAGAAACATGTCTGTCCTGCCCCAAGTGTTCTTTCACATCAAGAACTTGGTGCAGGCTCTTTATGCGGGTCAATGGTGCTGACTGCAGTGACAGCGCATTCACAGGTGCTCAGGAAGAACACTGCTATTGATTAGGATTATATTCCATTGTGCATTTCTAAGAAATATAACCCGACCTCAATGACCATAAGAGCACACATATGCTCACGCAGTCCTTTCAAAACTATGGCTTTCCTCATTATTTGGAAATCAGGGCCATCTTAAAAGCCACTCTAAAAAAGCAGGCACGCTGTATACTCCAGTGACCCAAATTGGCTATTCCATCATTCCCCAAACCTCAGGAAACAACCTTGGCTTTATTTTGCACAGTCACAGACAGGTATGATATGTCAGCAGTTCTGCATCTTTTTTTTCCCTATAAAGATGCTAGTAATCCTCTCATGGAGCTCAGTGTAACTCAATGTGGTACTGCTTTTCTAGAGTATTCTTGGGGGAAAAACACAAAACCTTTTCTGATTTACATTTTTAAAGTAAACGATTATAAAATTTCATCACTGCAGTACTATGAGGGCCTTATTTCAACATCTCAGAGTTCATTATGACATATTGTGGCTGTGGCATACGGCAACCATTTTCATTCCATATCGAAAGATTCAATTCCTCAAGCACTGAACTAAGAGGGGTGCTGAGATGAAAAAGTAGGAGGGTCCCTCCTCTCCAGCAGAAGGGAGCAACTGGGCCTGAGAGACAGTGCCATGGGTGCAAAATCCGTATCATTTGTGGGACCATGAGTAAGCTACTGAACTCTTCTGAGCTTCTGTTGCCTCATCTCTAAAATGGGACTAAGAAATCCTAACTTGTAGAGTGACTATAAAGCAATAATATGCATAAGTGCCTTCCAGGGTGCCTCTCAGATCTGGGACTCTGTGGGGGCAGCTGACTCATTCAGAAGAGTTCAGGCAGTTTGCCTGTTTTTTAACGAAGACTATGGACAGACCTCGGGTTAGAAGGCAGTGTTCCAGGTTCTCTGAGGTCCTGCCTCTGATACTGAAGCTGCAGCCTCTGGGATTCTAGTGCTAACTTGCTAATGGCTATTTAAAGCTCTTGGCCAGAGAGGTCAAAGCAATAGATGTGTTAACTGTTGCAAGGTTACAGAGAAAGGCTTCATGCCAACCCCCTGCCTCACGGTGCATCACATTAGATGGGGAGCAGGATAAAGGAGCACAGGTGAGTCAGCACGTGAACCATCACCACCACAGACAAAAGCTCAAAGTACATGCACTGCTGACGGGGCGGCAGCACGGATGTCCTTCAGTGGACCGCTGTCTTCCCTAGGTGGCAACAAACACAAACCAGAAGTGCCCTCAAAGCAACTGATAACTACTGAGGGGAGAAATGGCCCATTATTAACCATAACAAAAAGAATCTTTACAGGCATCTTACCCCCCACACCCCACAGTCTCATCTTGATATAACAGCCAGGGGATCCTTTTAAAGTGAAAACTCAGATCTATAAACTCCAACTGAATTCCACCTTCTTGTGTCACACAGGCAAAGCTAAAGCACTCTGCATGGCTCCAGACCATGAGACCTGGTCCTGTCCCCTCCTCCTCCATGACTTCCTCACCCCCTTGCTCACTCTGTTCCATTCGCCCTGGCATTGCTGCTGTTCCTCACACTGTGCCAGGTAGGTTCCAGGGCCCTTGCACCTGCTGTTCCCTTTGCTCGGAAAGGTACCCACACTGCCAATTTCCTCTTTAGCTCTCGACTCAAATGTCACTTCCTTAGGAAGACTGCCTGCCTAGCTCCCCCATCCTCCCCCATTCTCTTCCCCTCCTTTGTTTTTCTCTAGATACTTATCATTTGTCCTAGTGTGTGTGTGTGTGTGTGTGTGTGTGTATGCATGCGTGAGTGCTAAGTCACTTCAGGTCGTGTCTGACTCTTTGTGACCCTGTGGACTGTAACCAGCCAGACTCCTCTGTCCATGGGATTCTCCAGCAAGAATACTGCAGTGGGTTCCCACACCCTCCTTCAGGGGATCTTCCTGACCCACGGATCGAACCCACGTTTCTTACATCTCCAGGCCTGGGTGGTGAGTTCTTTACCACTAGTGCCTCCTGGGACGCCCCCATATGTGTATGTGTATGTGTGTGTGTATATATATATACATATAATTTCTTGTTTATCTTTCTTTAGTAGTAAGTAATCCACAAAGCCAGGAGTTTTCCCATTGCTATATCCCGAGTGGCAGAATCGCTTGACCCAGAACAGATGCTCAATAAATATTTGTGAGATGAATGCGTATCTCTGAAGTCTGAGCATCTCCTGTAACTAACTCCACAGAACAAGCTAACTTGCTTCCTAACCATGGGGTGCGTTTGGCTGCAAACTTACTCAGGCTGGTGCTCCAGGAAGCCATGTAGCTCAGAACCAGGGAAGCCACAGGAGCCCCTGAGAGAGGTCTCCCTGACCTCACAGAAGACCAATCACTCTTGCTTTGGAAATACCCCATGCCATGCTTTACAGCATGTCTTGTAGCACACCCCCCTTTTTTTCCACATTAAGGCAATTCCAAAGCAGCTTTCTGAGAAAACTGTGCCTTTGCCTTGGGTACCCTGTTGAGGGTGAGGTGTCCTTCCATCCAGGTGAGCATTTCCTGGGCTCTCTGGATCTTGCTCTGATGTTTTTTTAACCCTGTAGATTATCTCTCAGTTAGTAACATGACACCAGCCCTCCACATCTGTCTGTCCACATCAGCAGCACCTTAAACAAGCTGCTTTCAGAAAGCTTCCCAGAAGGTATTCGACACTCTCTGCATATTTTAATTCTATTTTTAGATCAAGTGGCTTAAGTAGTAGTCTCTCCTGCAAACCAATCTGTAAAGCCCCGAGGCAAACGGCCCTACAGCAGCACGTTTTAACATTCTATCTTTAGATCACCTGAAGATTCTTATAAAAATAATTCCAAAGTAAAACCATCCTGAGAAATTTAAGAAGTCAAAAGTATCACTTCCTTTGAGGAATGACTGTGTTTCCCCCTTGGGATAAAAGTTACAGATTACGTTTCCGTTTTCTGAACTCTCTGGGAGCCTAGGGGAAGATTTTAACCACAGTCATAATCACAGTGCTAACTCCGAGAGATGACATACTTGAACTCATCTCCCTGACTCACCCCCAGCTTCTGACTTTCTCTTTTTCATTTATCATTTCACTACAAAGGCTTCTTGTAAGCCACCGCAGAGCCACTCTGGGAAGATACAGGATAAAATAAAGTAACTGTCACCATTAAAGGTCAACATCAGTGAACGAATCCAGCCTGCCTCTAATCGATGGTCTGTAGGTTGACAACAGGAGACATTTGGGAGCTGGTTAGGAAAAACACAGATTGCATCACACATGAAATAATGGATCTTCCCTGGAAACTTAAAAGAAAAGGCTCATGACTACTTCCCAAGGTGGTCTAAGTGCTGGACGGGGAGAGAAAAGATCAAATGACCCTGAAGCTTCTTTACACCTCTGATTTCAGTGGACAACCAGGCATCATTCAAACTGCCAACTGTTCGGACAGAAAAAAAAATACGAGGGCTTCCCTCCTGACAATGCAGGAGGCACAGGTTCCATCCTTAGTCTGAGAAGATCCCACATGCCAAGGAGCAACTAAGCCCGTGCTCCACAACTACTGAGCCTGTGCGCTGGAGCCCTGGCGCCGCAACTACTGAAGCTCATGCACCCTAGAGCCGGTGCTCCACAACCAGAGACTCCCTGGCAATGAGAAGCCTGTGGACCAGAACTAGAGAGTAGCCCCTGATCGCCACAACTAGAGAAAAGCCTGTGCAGCAACGAAGACTCGGCACAGTCAAAAATAAACAAATAAAAATAACTTAAGATCCTCAACCAGGCCTCAGGCTAGGCTGAGACAATCACACCAATGAGGTGGGTTCCAAAGGCATAATTTCCAGACCTGAGTGAGGCCTGTGCTTGTTCAGCTGTTGTAAAAGTGCCTAGACACAAGAAAACCCCAATCCCCTACCAAAGGCTTCCAAACAAACATGTCACCGATTTTTTAAAGTACTCCCTTCTCAGTCTCTAAAGGTAACTTTACCTGATATAGATTCCTCTTTTTCAGAAGTTATCCTATTTAGCATGAGGCAACTCAAAAATAATTCATGCTACGTCTCTTCAATCATATCATCCTGTCTGTATTTCTTGTCTTATTCATCTTCCTAACACCCACCCTACCCCACCCCCCAGAAGATGCTGTGCCCACCTCAGAGGTGGAGACACTAAAAGACCCCAAAAGTTCTCACGCTCTTCCCAACAGTACCCCCAGCACAGTCTCCCAGCTCCCAGCCCTGGAACATCCCACTAGGCCACACAGCCAATCCATGGCTCGTTTCTATTGCCGTGTTTATTAGTTAGCTCAGAAGAATATATGACGTGGATCACACATTTGCCTTTACCCTTTCCTATGTGTCTTCTGGTATTTTCTATCGTTGAGTTTCTGTTTACGTTAGAAAGAAGTCCGAGACAGAATCTGTTCCTGTTATTTGAAGGGTCTGTGAATCCATCGATCAGCACACTTCGTGAGGAAGCCTGGAACGTCTCCCCGACGCGGTTGTTCAGTTCGTAGTAGGCAACGGAGCACCAGTGCTGTGGCTCCTCGTAGCAAACTGGTCGAAAATCTGAAACAGAAGTGAACCAGACAGGACATCACTACCACCATGCACGGGACCTTCCAGCTCACGACTCCACCGGGAAACCGAGGTAACCGCTGTTTGCCAGAGGTTGGTGTGAGAACCAACTGCTGTGCGTTCTTTTCAAACTTGCCTTTCACGGAAGCTGCTTGCAGGTTGCTCATCTAGTCCACGTACCTGGGAACAGGGGCCGATGTCCTTACGACTCTCCCAAGGCTGGAATCTTTGTAAACAAGTTTATTAGTTTTGAGGGGCCAGGCAACAGCGGTATGAGTGGATCCGTGTAAATTTCATCCCCCTACCCAAAGGAAACACAGCTAAAAGGAAATTAGAAGGTCATGTCATCTTTACAGCTGAGAGACAGCATATTCCTGCCAAACTGAATTCCTATAGTTAAGAGTATCCTTTTCTAAGGAACTAAAGATGAAAAATAATTGTTTGGATATGATAAAAATCAAAGCAAAAACATTGCATAGGATTTAAAATTGTTTCAGAGAGAGAAAAAAAACAAACTTCCACCTAGACTCACATTCTTCTTTGTGTATATATGGGATTATTATTTTCTGGCATAAAAATACTTTAAAGGGAGAGGTCTAATTCATTAGGAAATCAATGAATGTTATGTTTTCACCCCAAATTTTTCAAAGTAAGTTGCCAGTAAATTCAGAAACCCAATTTCGGAGTTCTTTCTTTCTTTGTCACTCACGCTCTTTTTCTGCCTTTCTATTGATTATAGTATCTTTCTTTTCTTTGTGTACCCTAGTAATTCTTGTATCTAGAATGTGTTCTTAAAAGCACTAAAATATAAACTTACAAAACAGATAAATAGGGGGTCATTATTTGATTTCTAAACAGACCTTCACTTATGAGATATGTTGAATAGTAAAGTCCTTTAGACCCTCCCTACTTGGTGTGGTTCCTGGGACAACAGCCCCTGCAGCAACCTAGGAACTTCTTAGGAATGCAGACTCTTAGAAGTCACTCCAGATGCAGGCAATCAAAATCTGCATTTATATAAGACCACGACATGGTCTGTATGGACCTTAAAGTTGAGCAACATTTATCTGGTTTATTACAAGGACACAAATTGGAAGGAAATCTACCACAAACCTTTGTTGTTGTTGTTGTTGTTCAGTCGCTCAGTTGTGTAGGCAGATTCTTTACCGTCTGAGCCACCAGGGAAGCCCATGAATACTGGAGTGGGTAGCCTACCCCTTCTCTAGAGGATCTTCCCGACCCAGGAATCAAACTGGGGTCTCCTGCATTGCAGGTGGATTCTTTGCACTGGACGCACAAAAGAGAAGGCAACTGACCTCTGAGTGGTGGAAACAGACTGGCAGGAAATGACAAAACATAGTGTGATAGATGTAACAGTAGATGCATATGGAAAATAGCAGATGTATCGTTGAAGGGCAAAAGGAAGGATGACGGTATAACTCAGCAGGGAAGAGGTGGGACAACTCCCTTATCTTCCCACATTTTATAAGTTTTCTGAGGACAGGAACAATTTCAATTAACACTTTAATTCTCCTTTCCGAACCCTAAGGCAATGCTTGTACACAAATAGAGCTTGACAAATATCTGTCAAATAGTGGGTTGGCCACAAAGTTTGTTGGGGTTTTTCTGTAACATCTTAAGGAAAAACCTGAACTAACTTTTTGGCCAACCCAATAAATGACTATGGGAAGACATGAGAGGCAGGTCACAGCATCTGGCACCAAATGCATTTGTGCAGACCCTTAAGAGGGCTTCCCAGGTGGCTCAGTGGTGAGGAATCCGCCTGCCAGTGCAGGACACGTGGGTTCAATCCCTGGGTCAGGAAGGTCCCCTGGAGAAGGAAATGGCAACCCACTCCAGGATTCTTGCCTGGGAAATGCCATGGACAGAGGAGCCTGGTGGGCTACAGTCCACGGGGTCGCAAAGAGTCGGATACAGCTGAGCAACCAAATAACAACACCTTTAGGAACTTGTTGGCTGGGGATATTCTTTATCTTACTCTCACAAGGTACGTACATCTCTTCTTCGTTACCTGACTTAGACCCATCGTTCGCAGGAAGGGACTCCCTTGGATTGCTGAGAGAGGCAGTCAGAGAAGAGGCCCACCGCTGATTCCCCCACACTGCCTGCCCTCAGGCCATGCCTGCCTGGTTTTGTTAGAGAAGTATTTTATAATCTTATTTCTAACTCCTTAAATTAAAAAAGAAAAATCCCTGGAAATTCCCAAGGATGATGTTCAAATCCATCTAGTTTCTCAGAGCTCCTGCACCCCAGGCAAGGCTTGCAGATAATAAGAGCTCAATAAATATCTATTAAATAAATGAGCATAGGAAGTCCTGAATGAGATGATGGCAGCAGCCAGCACCAAATGCATTCATGCATGTCTGCAGGAACTTGTCAGCTCCTGATATTCCTTATTTTACTAGAAGAAACTGATAACTCATACCAAGTGAAGCAAGTCAGAGCAAGACAAATATCATACGATATTGCATATATGTGGCATCTTAAAAAAAGGCTACAAAGGAACTCATCTGTAGAACAGAAATAAGAGTTACACATGTAAAAAATAAACTTATGAAAAAAAAAACTTATGGTTACTGAGGGTAGAGAGGGGAGGGATAAATTGGAAGATTGGGATTGATACATACACACTATTATATATAAAATAGCTAATTAATAAGGACCTACTGTATAGCACAGGGAACTCTACTCAATACACTATAATGACCTATATGGGGAAAGAATCTAAAAAAGAGTGGATATACATACATGTATAACAGATTCACTTTGCTATACACTTGAAATTGACCAACACTGTAAATCAATTACACCCCAATAAAAATTTTTAAAAAAGAAAAAAAGAAAGCGGTAACTGCTCCAAAGTGGATTGAGTCCTGATGAAGAGAGTGGGCAGGGTCCAAGGGCCCCCTAGAGCCTGCGGTGTGAACTGCAAGTGACAAATAATGCTCACGATGGCCCCGCCCACACAATCGCGTTGGGATCGCACCCCGGGAGACCGCGGCTGACACTGACCTGAGTGCTGGAAGGGGCTCTCCGGCTCGGAGGGGCTTCCCGGGGAGTGGGGGTAGCCGGCAGTGCACGGGGACGGCGGGAACGGGGCCCCGGGCGACGGCGGGAAGGCCGGGCACGGAGGCTGCTGGAAGGAGTCGGGGTAGGTGGCGTTGTGCGGCATGAGAGGCTCGCTGTGCAGGGACGCGCTGCGGAACTTGGCCAGGAGGCTGAGCTGCGGGTTGTACTCGCTGTGTCGGGGTACCAGCACCGGTGGTAGCACTGGGAGAGGGAGAACCGATGCGTCAGATCTTCAGCTCGGCGTCCCCAAATACAGGGTGGACGCGGGCTGCTGCTGTCTGCCCACTCGGGCCACAACCTGTCCTTCATTCTATGTGCTCCTCGTGGCACTGTCCACGATGGACCCGTCTCTTCTCCAAAAGGGAGCTTGGCAATCAAGCTAAATCTATGGTTTCACTCCTTGCAGTCAATTTAGGAAAAGTTTAGAGAAGAATCCTCCTGATGTCAGTGGTCTAAGAACTGCCTATTCATTCCCACAGCAGAAATGACTCAAGCTGCCCTGTTACCTGACCTTCTGGGGATCTAATCGTTCACCTCTTTCTCTGATTCTGCCATTAAAGTGTTTTTTTCTTTCTTTCTTTCTTTTTAATCAAAATCAGTTTCTATTGCTCATGATGAAACCCCAAGTCATGCCCTGGATATTTTTATTCAGATATTAATATCTCAGGAACTGTGTTGAATTATTTAGATAACTAGCCTAAATTTTTAGGCTCCATGGTGCTAGTTAAGTAAAAATATTCTACTTGTCTTTACCAGAAAGATTTAAAGGTAACTAAAAATTATAAAGTAAAAGATAAAAAGTGAGTAATAATAAAAGTGAATAAGTAGAAGATGAAGCAGTAATAGAGAACTTACCTGTTCATTTTAGTATGTTACCCTCTGGGTTCCCTACTTTAAAAAGAACATGAGTGTTTTTGCTCCTGATTCAACACAAAAAACAAGGACAGATGCAATTCTCAACAGTGAGCATTGTCCAGACATCCCTAGTGCCCACTGGCTTCTGAAGTGTCCCCAGGCTTGGCAGAAAGAAGTTATTCCATGGAGTGTTGTTGAGGGGTGAGCTGAGACCAACCTAAGTTGCAGAAGGAGAACCAGGGAAAACAGACAGAGGAAGTGATCAAACAAACAACAGGGGAAAAGGTTTTGGAGCCTGAAGAAGGATCTATGTCATCAGATTGAAAAGAGCCGCAGAGTATATAGCCCAATGAGTGAAAAAAGATCCATCATAGTCATACCATCTTGAATTTCAAACATCTAAGGACAAACTGAAAAGCTCCCAGAGGACCACCTCAAAGTCACCACAAGGACATGAGAAACTGATTTATGACTTCCCATCATCAATGCTGGATAGCAAAAGGCAGCAGACTGGACTTCCCTGGTGGTCCAGCGGTTAAGAGTCTGCCTGCCAATGCAGGGGACATGGATTCGATCCTTGAGCCAGCAACTAGATCCCACATGATGTGTGGAACAACTAAGCCCATGTGCCACAACTACTGAAGTCCCAGCTCTAGAACCCATGCCCCGCAACAAGAGAAGCCACTGCAATAAGAAGCCTTGCACTGCAACAAAGATCTGGTTCAACCAAAAAATAAAATAAATAATTTTTTAAAAGGCAATGGACTAATAATCTTCTAAAGGGAAATAATTTGTACCCCTAAATCCCACACTGGAAATTAATATAATAGCAAAAAAATAACATAATGTTATACTAACTTACATAATAATATAAACCAAAATATAGATTGAGAAAAGGAAGAAAGGATAAAGGTGATATAAATTAACTAAATCTTCACCTTTTATGTTAGAGTCAATGAAATTAGCTAAAAGTGATAAATTTGGAGATAGATGTATAAGCGTATTGTTTAGAATTATCTATTTTTTTAGTAATAATGGAGAGAGCTAGCAGAAGAGCCAAGCAAGAATGATGAGAAGAAATCGCTCCTGGAGACAGCTGAGGTAGCACTTGCTTCAAATCACTCTATGGATTTCTCATCATATGAAGTATCTATAAAAACCTTCATAAAAAGTAAATATTTTGGAGTAAACAGACAATAAGAACAATATGGTAACAATAATATCCATCACAAATTCCACCATTTACCCACTATCACACAGTTATCTCTTCTTAACAAGCAATAATTTTCAGTTCTACAGGTAGAATATAAACTCCAAGAGGCAGATGAACAGTTTTAAGCTAAACCACTACAAATGAGGGTGGCAGGGAAACAGTGATTTCTTCCTCCTTTAAAAGCCAGCATTTGCATATATTGCCTTATGACATTATAGAACAATCCTCAATATCATGATGCAAAAATGACATAGATGATAAGCCATTCCTCCTTTTATGTATTCCATGAATATAGAGGAATAAAAAAATGTCTTGCCTCATGAATATTCTGAAAGTGAGGGGCTGATACACTAAATGACATATGGCTAATTTTTCAATGATGCTTCTTGAGCACAGTGTTAACAATGATCAAATAAACACTCACTTTCCTTTTTTGGATGAAGAATTTGAATACTCTCTGTGACTTCAGTTCTAATATACCTACAGGGTATCCTTAACATTGATAAACAGAATTCCTCATATCTGAAGGCAGAGACCTTCATTTCTCCATGGCCTGCAGATCTGAGGCACCAAAAGAGAAGATGAATTTGTCTTTATTGAGACAAACATCTTGATAATGTATTTCTATCATCTGAGTAAAACTAAAGGCAGTGGAGATTCGTAAGAAAAACTGATAGTATCATCAGAGTTGTAATTTAGCCTGACAAGATCCGTTAACCTTAGGATTGCACTGATCATATTTGTAAATACTTTCACTCAAAGCACAGGTGTCTTAGCCTCTGTGGGCTACTAGAACATATAGACTATAGACTGGGAAGCTTATAAACAATAGAAATTTCTTTCTCATGGTTCCAGAGGCTGGACAGTCCAAGATGGGGGTGCAGCCTGGTCAGGTCTGGGCAGAGCCCCTTTCTGGGCTGTAGGGTGCCTTCTTGCTGTGTCCTCATACAGGAAGGGACAAGGGTTCTCTCCGGGGACCCCTTTATAAGGACACTAATCCCACTCATGGGGGTGTGGCTTCATGATCTAGCCATCTGAAGGCACTGCCTCTTAATACTATATCATCTTGGGCATGAGGTTCTCAATATATGAATTTGGGGGGACACAGACATTCAATCTAGAACAACAGCTATTCTTCATCACTCAGTTCTGTTTCTGTATGACAACTGCTGCTTGCAAATAAGACCTAGTGAGCTTACAGACACTGGTCTCAATCTGTGCTCAGTCGCATCCGATTGTTTGTGACTCCCTGGACTGTAGCCTGCCAGACTCCTCTGTCCATGGGACATACCAGGCAAGAATGCTGGAATGGGTCGCCATTTCTTCCTCCAGAGGATCTTCTCAACCCAGGGATCGAACCTGAGTCTCTGGCATCTCCTCCACTAGCAGGTGGATTCTTTACCACTGAACCACCTGGGAAGCCCCTCAATACAATGCTGCCTTTTAAATACCACACTATCTAAGCATGACCTGGGGGCAGATAATGGAAGGAGTTAACTGTCTATAAGGGACTGCAGAGAAAAGCTGAAAAAAGCTCTTGTATCTTTTTCAAAAGTCATGTGGTTTTCATAAAGTGTGGGAATTTAACACAGAGGAGAAATTATACTGAAATCACTTCTGGTTGCATGAAGAAAAATCATTATGAGTCTCGAAAACATTTTTGCACGGCTTCTACCAGACACAAGCCACACAAAGTGAGGTCTGAGGACTGGTGAGACTTTACCAGCCGCTGGGTGCCAGTCCATACAGATACAAGTATTCAAACTGAAAGTTTGTGTTTAGAAACTTAATAGCCACTTTACAGAGTAATTTTATATCTGTTGAAATGAATTGTAAGAAAAAAATTGAGGTTGTATTTTTTAAAATCGAACTTGCATTTTTAACTCTTTTAAAAATTTCATCTGCCCAGTGATTTATTTGTATTGTAGAAATATTGATATTTGATGGATTGGAAGCTTTTTAAAAACTGGTGCTTCACTGCAGATAGTTTGAAAAGCACTAAGATAGATTATTTTAGTAGGTTGTGAGAATGAAAAAAATAAAAATCTAGATCGCAGCCTTCAAGGTTCCAAGCATGGGTGGCCAAAAGATGAGCGATTTCAAAGGCAAAACTTCAGTTTTATGATAATTAGGGATCCAGCAAACTTGCTGAACATTAGCATCTTTCATTGTTCTCAAAATATTGACTTTAAGCCTGGCCAGAAAACTAGATATAAGATTTGCCTTTTTACTTAAAAAATCAAAGTTAGGAATAAAAAAAGACAGCTTAAACACCACCTTAAAATTAATACCATATTTAGCCATCTTTCATCTTGGAAATTCAAAACTAAAATACCAAGATACGAAATCTGCCATATGTAAAAACATTCACACTATTATTCCTGAAAGAACCTCACAAAATATGAAAGATGAAAACATCAAATAATCCTTTAAAATTAGGGTTTTGAGTGTTCAAAAGGAAAGCCTGATACATTTTACAAATACATCTAATAACTACATTACTGAGGAAGAGAAAAATGATTTCCTGATGAACATTTTTCACGGGATGTATTCTGAATGCTTACTATAACTCAAATCTTAGAAACAAAAAAGAATCAAGTCATTTCTGTCATAAACTCCTTGATGACATGTTATTAAAGTAGATGAAGAAAGCCCAGAGAGAAGCAAGAAAGAGAAGAAAGCAAAGAGGTATATGATCTAGGGGAAAGCACACCGGATTCACCAGGAACGTGGGCCTTTCTCATCACGGTCTCATCCTGTATCCTGAGTGACATGACTGTGAGAAGCGTCCACATTCAGGCAGGTGATGTCCTTGACAACAGCTTAATAGCATGATGGCAAGATTCAGGAGCCTGAAAGGTCACCTCACTAAGATTGCTCTAGGCTGGGCAGGACTTAACGGGGATGGCTACAAGGTTAACTGAATCTGGGAGGGAGCCAGGCGGCAGGCTGGACTCCCCCACCGCCTGCCTTGCTAGACAGAACCACCTCCTAATGGACATGGGCTGCTTCCCAGAGCTCATGAGCCGGGCCCTCCAGGAATGGGGAGAGGAACCTCCCGCAAAAATTGCATCCTTGTAGCTGCAGGAACACTCCATTCAAAGAGAAATGCAGTCAAACTGTTACACCAGTGTGAAGGAACGAAGATGAACACTGGATTTACACACACGCGTGTGCCTGAAACGTTATAGGATTAATACTTTCTTATATTTAAAGTCATATTTAAGAAGAGCTGCCAATCTCCCCTCACTGCCATTGTTTTCAGTCTTGGAAGGATTTCCAGCAACTCTTCCATCATCTGCTTAGCTTAGCTTGGAGAGAGTGCGGCTGGTTTAGTTCAGTACAGCTGAATTCAAGGGGAGGAGTTGGGGAGAAAGATTTTTTTTTTAAACAGTTGATCACGTCAAGGCCATATTCAGACCTTTCAAGAACTGGACGATGACTCCCAAATACATCAAAATCAAACGGCATTTTCCAAAATCACACAAAGCTTACATCTATGCTGAAATGAAAGATCTTCTGTCTAGGTTATTCTGACTATAAAATTTTGGATCGGCTTCTCCAAACTGAACCTCCCTCTTTCTGTCTCTCTTGCAGTGGTGGTAGGGACTTCCTTCTCCCGCCGGTGGCCCATGGCTCTCCACTAACCGGAATGCGCCCTCTTACCCGTCACAGTTAAACCATGAAGGAAACCCACCTGGCGTCTCCACGCGGCGGTAGTGGTACGGGTTGATGCACACTTCTTTCTGCTTGGAGCCGAAAGGGAACTCGCAGCACTCCAGCGGCTTCAGCTCGTGGTGAGACTGCAGGTCCGGCCAGCGCCACACCCGACAGTAAATGACGTGGGGCAGCCCCTTGCGGTGGGACACCTGCAGCCGCCCGTCCAGGGAGCGGGGAATGGTCACGCACTTGCTGGGCTGCCCCGGGCAGCTGAGCGCCCTCTCCAGCTCGTCCATGGCTCCTTTCTTCTTCTTTAACTTCTTCACTAAAGAGTCCACCGCCTTCTCCGCCCACTTTTCCTCTTCATCTCCTTGCTTCCAGCCGAGCAGTCTCTTCACTGCAGGGCTGGTGAAGGAGAAGAGGGAGCTGATGGGGGTGCTGGAGTGCATAAGAGGGGGGGACTGCAGGCGTCCGGTGCACACAGGAGCTGAACCCACAGCCCTTCACTGCCTGCAGGGCCCGAGTGAAGTGAGCAAGGACGTCTCTTGGGAGGTCATAGGTCCCAAGTCCCCAGGGACATCATAGGTCTTCCCTTTCTTCTGGAAGTGACTGACCAATGCAGCTGGGAAGCAGTTGACTTTCTCCAAAGCCCTGGGGTGGGCAGGACAACTCTGGGGGGAGGAAAAAAAAAAAAAAAAGACTTCAATGGACTTCATTGGGATAATTTTCAGAAAAGGGTAAAGGTTGGGTGTAACGGAGAAAATATTTTTCAGATGTTCTATACTTGAAACATTTAGGATTTCCCTGGTGGTCTGGTGATTAAGAATCCACCTGTCAATGCAGGAGACGTGGGTTCAATCCCTGCCCTGGGAAGATCCCACATGCCACAAGGCAAATAAGCCTGTGCGCCACAGCTACTGAGCCCAAACGATAGAGCCCGAGAGCCACAGCTACAGAGCCCGAGTGCCCTAGACCCCATGCTCCACGACAAGAGAAGCCTTCGCAATGAGGAAGCCTGCGCGCCAGAGAGAGTAGCTCAGGCTTGATGCAATTAAGAAAGCCCGTATGCAGCAACAAAGACCCAGGACAGCCAGAAATTAATTAATTAAAAATAATAGAGGCAGACATCAAAAAAAAAAAAAAAAAAGAAAACTCTTGTTAGTCATCTTGACTCTTCCTTCTCTTTTATGCCCTATTCCAAGTCTTGGTAATTCTGCCTTCAAAATGTCTTTGAAGTGTGGGAGCTTTCTCTCCATTTCTGCCAACATCTAAGCCCTGCCCCACCTGACCTCTCCCCTTGATCACTGCAACACCCCTGAAGGAGCTCCTCTCTTCCAATTCTAATCCATGGATAGAGGAGTCTGGCGGACTATAGTCCACCGGGTCGCAAAGAGTTGGACACAACCGAGGGATTAACACAGTAATCTTACCACTCATTTATGCTTCCAAACTACTTTATAGGATAGTGGTTCTCAAAATGTGACCCAAGGACTCCTGGGAGTCCCAGAGTCCCCTTCAGGGGACTGTGAGACCCTCTGTTTTCCAACTAACACATCTGGGTGCACTAAACATTCCCCCATGTACTTCAACCCAAACAACAGATCACAACAGATTGTTTGCAGAAGCAGTTATGAGAATCCAAGTGTCACAGTCAACCAGGCATTAAGGAGACTTGCAAAAATACAAAACAACACTCTTCACTATTGGGGGGTAAAAGTCAATTTTTTATAAATAAAAATGTTTATGTTATTAATAATATATAATGAGTTTATCATTGTGTTTAATAAGTCAGTAAACATTTTAAGCTTTTCAGTCTCAATTCTGAAAATGGTGCAAAAAAGAAAAAAAAAAGAGCCACGTCAACAAAGGTTCTTTGGAGTTCTCAATAATTCTTAAAAGCAGAAAGGGGTCATAAGACCAGAACGTTCTAGAAGTTACACACAGTCACACAGACAACAAGCACACTGTCACTTTTGTTATTCTCCCTGAAAATCAGCTGGACGTTTCTTCGCCTTCTCATCCCAAGGAGACATTCCTCCCCAGTTATTCAACAGTCCCATTTAAATTTCCTGAGGTAGCTCTGCATTTTCTCTTCTGTGAAAAAATAGCTGGCTTAAACAAAACCCTCTGCTTCTTCCAGATTTTAGAAACCAGCTCCCTTGTTTCCCTTGTAAAGTGGTTGCTGGTAGGGTTTTGGAGAAAGCTGACTCATTTTAGCATCTTGGAATCAATCTAGTTCATCATCTCCAACAACTGCATGTTGAATACGCATGAGACGTAATTTTCCCCTTTGCCTCCCTGGAGATGCACCTTTCTGGGTTCAATTACATACACTGTTCAATTACATACCTCTGTCTTTGGACAGAGGTGCTGTCACAACGCCTGCTCTTATGATGATCATCAGGCAGCTCTGTGAAGAGGGGTTATTGGTGGCTCAGACAGTAAAGAACCCGCCTGCCAAGGCAGGAGACACGGGTTCAATCTTTGGGTCGGGAAGATCCCTTGGAGAAGGAAATGGCAACCCACTCCAGTGTTCTTGCCTAGGAAATCCCATGGACAGAGGAGCCTGGCAGGCTATTGTCCATGAGGTCTTAAAAGAGCAGGACATGACTTAGCAACTAAACAACAATATCAAAGCTCTGTGTAGAGGATGGCAGTCTGGTTACACAAAAATGGGTGACATTCAATAAACATGAAGCAACACGTACATACATCACTTTATTCCTTGTGTAGACTTCAGTTAGCCCTGTATACAGAGAGAGGGTAAACTAGGGTGAAAGGAAAGTTAAAGACTCCATAGCTGTTCTTTTTCTCCTGGCAGTTTGACTTACACTCAGTTTTATTTGGAAAGGTTGATTTTGCGGCTTAACATTCATGAATTTATAAAGTATAGTTAAGTCACTGTGTTCAAGCTCTGTTTACTTAATTGAGACAGGCTGCCTTAAAGCAATCGTTGAAGAGAATGAAGGGCTCTGAGGAGGAGAAGCAACATGACACAGAATAACCTGAACCTCAAAAGAGCTTTGAATTCTGTTCAGTTTTACATAGAATTTTTTTATTAGTAAATCGTGGCATAAATCTTGAAGCTTAGGCCCTCAGTAGAAAACAGCTACTTATAAAGATGTTCAGTAGAGTTAAACTAAAAGACCCTTTAAAAAAACTTTTGCTCCAGGAAACAAATCACAGTTCTGCAAACCCGGGTTTGCTGCTGATGTTTTAACTGCTTCAATCTAGTAATGGCCTGGGAAATAAATTTATTGGAACAAATCGCTTTTGTAAAAACAAAACAGACCCTATTGCAGTGCAGCTAACAAAGAAAGAATAGGTATTATTTCACGTAAATGCTTCATTTGGAGGTACGTGTTCTGTGTGCATGTGTATGTGTGCACGCATGCGCAAGTATCAAGGGTCACTTTGCACAATTTGTTTGTTATTGTGGGTTACAGTCGAAAAATGTTTGAAAAGCATTACTCCTAAACGATACATCTCCTCAAGCCATATCTGTTTGAAGTTTACCCTGATGAGTGACTTTTGGGATCCACCATCCCTCCTCATCCCCTGGGGAAATCCCAACTTGTCAAGAATCTAGGATCTGGGAACCCTGGCTCTGCAGTCTGATTTCACTGCCACATTTCAAATCTTTATGAGTCTCACCATGGCTCCAAAACTATGGTTTTATTGCCACAAGATACAGCTCCTGTTCCATCACACAGAACCCTTGCCTTAGTGGGGAGGCCCCAAAGGGTCACCTTTAGAATCTCAGAGTGCTAAGTTGCTTCAGTCGTGTCTGACTCTGTGCGACCCCACAGACGACAGCCCACCAGGCTCCACCATCCCTGGGATTCTCCAGGCAAGAATACTGGAGTGGGTTGCCATTTCCTTCTCCAAGAATCTCTGAGTAATAAACGCCAAATTCATAATAGTGACCTCTGGATAGGGAAGGGAAAGAATACAAAATATCAAAAGGTTATAGTTAAGGAATTAAATACAATTAATTAAGATTAATTAATATCTTGCAAAAACCTGTAATGGAAAAGAATCCGGAAAAGAATATATAAAAATAGTTGCTGTTTAGTCACTAAGCTGGGTCTGACTCTGTGACCCCATGGATTGTAGCCTGCCAGGCTCTTCTGGCCATGGGATTTCCCAGGCAAGAATACTGGAGTGGGCTGCCATTTCCTTCTTCAGGAGATCTTCCAGACATAGGGATCGAACCTTTGTCTCCTGAATTGGCAGGCAGATTCTTTACTGCTGAGCCACTGGGGAAGCCCATATGTATATATATATACACACACACACATACTTATACACATATATGTGTATAACCGAATCACTCTGCTATATACCTGAAACTAACACAACATTATGAATCAAACTTTACTAAAAATTTTTAATAAAAACACAAAGTACATTGAAAATACATAAATTTAGGTCCTGTTTAAGAAAAGTTAAGGACTAACAAAGCTGATTGGTGGGTCCACAGATGTTCAAAATATGATTCTCTACACTTGTTTGATGTATATATTTTTAATAGGAAAACTAAATATAAAAAAACATACCAAACTTGGACTCTCAGTAACACTAAGGCTTCAGGTTCCTGTCAATGTTAACAGTTCCTATGTGTCCAGGGGTGCCGTTTAGGGTTCCTAAGGGTTATCCCATTCTCATTCCTGTAATACTTTAGACATTAGTAGAACAAAGGTCCTCGCTTATCTCCAGCTGGTCATCACGCTGACATCCACAGTGCAGGCCACTCCCACCTTGCCCAAGTCTGTCTAGTAGTGTCAATCTGACTCAAAACAGCTTTCTACTGTCAGATAATTTAGGTTCGTATAGACAGTATGCTCTAACCTAGAGCACGCTCTAACCTCCTGAAAACAGCACTGGTCAGACTCAACAATTTTAATAATTAACACACAGCATCCCGGGGAGCCATTAAAAAACTGTCATGCAAATAGGAGGTGGGGGGCGGGGTGGGTGGGGGGCGTTACTGAAGCTTGTCCTTACTCCATTCCTATAAAGTACAAAGAAGAATGAAACAAAATAAACTATAAAGATGAATGTACATGCAGGATTGATACACAAAAACACGACCAGATGACTTCTACAAAATATAACAAGAGCTACAGAAGAGAGGCAAGAAGCAGCGTAGGAGGAAGAACACTTGGCCCAACTCGGGGGCTTCTGGAAGGTTCCAAAGTTGATCTCTGAGCTGCACAAGGAAGGATTTAAGTCACAGTTAAAAGATAACCTAGCTAGGCAGGTGAGGACAACTTTCTAATAAGCTTTTTGTGGTTAAACTCTCATTTTTGTAAGAAAACTGTGTAACCCTGCCATGGACTGACTGTGTGATCTTGAACTAGTCTTGCGTTGTCTCCGGGGCCCCTCATTTCCTCATCTGTGGAGCAAGAAGGGGCTCAGCCTCATGGGGAGGGTCTGTCTGGGCGCTGGGTCCATGATCCCGTGGTTTTGGTGTCACAAGGGATTACACAAGCACCACATATAATCCCCCACATGGATTGTTTTTTCCCCACTTTAAAGTGAAACCAAACGAATTGTTTGTACTAAAGGAATGGAAGCACCACATTTCCACAACACATTTCCAACAGCATGAAGAATATACTTCTTTGTCCACTGCACTTGCTTTTACTGAGTGAAACAAGCCTTCCTCGACGCTAATGGGCCACTTGCCTCTACACCTTCATTCTGCCAAGCAATGAAGTATTTTGTGGCCATTATGCCAAGATATTACTATTTTTCACCTTTAAATATTTGTTCAAATTCTGTTTTGGGGAGCATAAGTATGAGTGGAAAGAGGAAACAGTTACTCTTCCCTCAGCTGTTGGTGCTATGCTGCTACCGCTGGGGAGTCTGACAGTGAAGTGTTTCACCCATGAAGACATATCACATGAACCGGGGCAAAACAACTTCTCTCCATGGTTGTCAAACCGATCCTTTTTATGACAAATGTCATCTACCAATTACAGTACAGTGCCCACTTTTCTCTCCAGCTTTCTGTTTCTTTCCAGCATTACTTTTACCAGCCCCGGGGAATAACAGTGAAAACATACGTGTGGTGTGATTGGGTCTGCCACCATTTTTGGCGCCTGCATCCAGGCGTTCACGAGGCCAGACATCCACAAACGCCATCTGTTGACCATTAGAGCTTTCCTTCTGTGGGTGGAAGGAAAAAAGCAGCAGGGCTATGCCTTCTCCGGTTCACTCGGGGTCCACTTCACGCACTCACAGCACAAAAACAGTACTGTACTCTCTTTTTCTGGCAACTGAGTTTTACAATAAACCCAAACTGAGTGAGCAAAACAACTTCTCATTTTCAAGTTTTTTAAATAAACAGAACCACTTAAAAGGAAACAGCACTACGGATAGCCAATAAACATAGGAAAAGATGCTCAACATCACTAATTATTAGAGAAACGCAAGTCAAAACTACAACGAGGTATCACCTCACACTAGTCAGAATGGCTATCATCAAAAAATCTACAAACAATAAAGGCTGGAGAGGATGTGGAGGAAAGGGAACCCTCCTACACTGTTGGTAGGAATGTAAACAGATATAGCCATTATTATGGAGAACAGAATGGAGATTTCTTTAAAAAAAACTAGTAATAAATCTACCATATGACCCAGAAATTCCACTACTGGGAACATCGCCTGAGAAGGCCACAATTCTAAAAGACACATGTACCCACAATGTTCACTGCAGCACTATTTACAATAGCCAGGACATGGAGGCAACCTCGATATCCATCTGCAGATAAACGGATAAAGATGATGTGGTGTGTGGAATAATGAGTGATGGAATACTACTCAGCCATAAAAAATAAGCAATTTGAGTCAGCTCTAGTGAGGTGGATGAACCTAGAGCCTATTATACGGAGTGAAGTAAGTCAGAAAGAGAAAAACAAATTTCATATATTAATGCATATATGTGGAATCTAGAAAAATGGTATTGATGAACCTATGTGCAGGGAAGGAATGGAGATGCAGATGTAGAGAACAGACCTGTGGACACAGTGGGGGAAGGAGAGAATGGGATGAATGGAGAAAGTAGTATCAATATACATACACTGCCCATGTGTAAAAGAGATAGCTGGTGAGAAGTTTCTGTATAACACAGGGAGCCCAGTCTGGTACTCTGAGATGACATAGAGGGGTGGAGTCAGGGAAGAAGAGGAAGGCTTAAGGGGGAGGGAACAGGTTTCCCTGGAGGCTAAGACAGTAAAGTATCAGCCTGCAATGCAGGAGACCCGGGTTCAATTCCTGGGTTGGGAAGACCCCCTGGAGAAGGGAATGACAACCCACTCCAATATTCTTGCCTGGAGAATTCCATGGACAGAGGAGCCTGGCAGGTTAAGTCCATGTGGTCACAAAGAGTCAGACATGAATGAGCGACTAACACTTTCACATGGCTGACTGTGCTGTTGTACGGTAGAAATCAACAAAACATTGTAAAGCAATTTTCCTCCAATTAAAAACTAAATTTTAAAAAGGGGGGGGGGAGAAAGCAGAACTAACCAAGTGCATTCACCATGATTTAACTGTACATTATTCCACACTCAGATCTAATTTGGCTGGATAAAAGTTTGGGAGATATGAGACTTTATTTTTAAGTTGTTGGTTTAAACTGAGCTTCTGTTAGCAGTTACTCAATCTTATTTCCACTTACTTGGCCTCACTGGAATATCCAACTAGTGAATTCAATGCTGAAAAAAATAAAATTCAAAAATCAATGCTTAAGGTGGATACCTTGGTTGTCTGCTCTGGAACATATGGAACCACTGAACAGTCCCTCAAGGGCACTGCTTCTTGGTCAACCCAGACAAGAAAAGTCTACATCACCGACCAGGCTGTGCACTCCTGTCAGCCCAGAGTGTCCATGCTGCAAGGGCCACTCCAGAAGCATCCATGACAGAACATTGTTATTTCATTATTTGTTTTGTTTTTTACTGTTTTAACCTTATCAATTTTTAGGGGGTTTGAAGAAGCCTCTTTTTATCTTCTAAACATTGAGGTATAATTGCTTTACAATTGTGTTCATTTCTGCTGTACGATGAAGTGAGTCAGCTCTCTGTATGCATACATCCCCTCCCCCTTGGACCTCCCTCCCACCCCCACCATCCTACCCATCCAGGGCATCACAGAGTACTGACCAACCTTGTCAGTTCTGACCCTCTAATCCATAGTCAGCATGAAGTACACCTTGGTATCCCCTCCATAAAACAGTTTACTATAGAAATTTAGAATATGAACACAGTTTCCAAAAGAACATTTAACCCCCTTGAAGGAACAGACTGTTTCCTTGACTACTTCTATATCATTTTTCATATGTCAGTAATTAATATGGCTTTGAAAGGGTAAAAAGAGACCCCAAAGAACATCTATCTAGAAAATAGTCAGCTATTATTACTTTTGGCACATATATATCATGTCGTATTATTGAAGAGAAACCAGACTTAAAACACACACATACACAAATACACAGATGTATTCAGATTGGTCCTCACTTAAACTAGCCTATCATCCCTACATGTTCCAAATGAATGGCAGTCACAAGTTTGTCTTGTAAGGTATAAGTAATTATCTCATACACATACCAGTTTAACGTCATTGGATAAACATGCCATTTGGTGGATAAACATGGAAACGGTGTCATGATTTCATACTCTGGGAAAGAGGTTTTTCTAACCATATTCAAAGACTTCCTACAAATCTAAGAGAGGGCAGTTCCCATTCACCAGTCCCTTAGTGAGCATCCTGAGCCACAAGTAGAATATTTCCTGCCCAGAGTGTCAAGGGAAGTTGACAGACATGCATTGTTATAACAAGGGCTCCCATGGTGGGATTTCAGGGCACCTCCGAAGGGCTTCCCTGGTGGCTCAGCAGTAAAGAATCTGCCTGCCAAGGCAGGAGATAAGGGTTCGATCCCTAGGTCGGGAAGATCCCCTGGAGAAGGAAATGGCAACCCACTCCAGTATTCTTGCTGGGGAAATCCCATGGACAGAGGAGCCTGATGGGCTACAGTCCACGGGGTTGGAAAGAGTCAGACATGACTCAGCAACTAAACAATAACAATAATGGACCTCTGAGGAGCCTCAGGTGGCTCAGTGGTAAAAAATTCACCTACCAATGCAGGAGACACAGGTTTGATCCCTGGGTCAGGAAGATCCTCTGGAGAAGAAAATAGCAACCCACTCCAATATTTTTGCCTGGGAAGTCCCATGAATGGAGAAGCTTGGTAGGCTACAGTCCATGGGGTCTCAAAAGAATCAGACATGACTGAGCGACTAACAATAACAACAATGGGTCTCAACTATTGGCTCTTACTGGGAGATATATGGATTTTTCTGGGCAGACAATCCATAGGTAATTTTCTTCAAATTCTTAAAAGAACTTGTGACCACCGAAAGATTTTCTTTAAAAAAAAAAAAAAAAAAAAAAAGACCCACTGAATTAGAAGAAAGAGGAGAAGGAGAAAGTATGAGAGAGAAGGGGAAAAAGCTGAAGAGACTAAAGAGAATAGCTGGCTATTCAAACTAAATTAGGTGCTAGTGGTGGGGGCATGGGGGACAGTCTTTAAAAAGACTAGAGGAAGAGGATTCTAAGAAGATGGCAGAATGTGAAGCACCAGGAAACTGTCTCCCCATCTAGACAACTATTACACTAGCAGAATCTGTCTCATAATTATTTCGGAACTCTGGTCAATTAATTGAAGGCTTGCAACTTCAGGTGAAGTTAGTCAAAAGCTATGGTTTTCCCAGTAGCCCTGTACGGATGCGGGAGTTGGACTATCAGAAAGGAGACCAAACCAGTTAATACTAAAGAAAATCAATACTGAATATTCACTGGAAGGACTAATGCTGAAACTGAAGCTCCAATACTTTGGCCACAAGATGCAAAGAACCAGCTCACTGGAAAAGACCCTGATGCTGAGAAAGATTGAGGGCAAGAGGAGAAGGGGACGACAGTGGATGAGATGGTTGGATGGCATCATTGACTCAACGGACATGAGTTTGAGCAAACTCCAGGAGACAGTGAAGGACAGGGAAGCCAGGTGTGCTGCAGTCCATGGGGTCACAAGAGTCAGACAGACTGAGTGACTGAACAACAACAACTCACAGGACCAAATAGAGTTGCAACAAAGTAGACTTTGTGTTACTTAGAGCCTAGTCTTAATTTAGACCCAATTCTAACAGGCTTTACTGTATGTATTAGAATGCTTTGACTAAAATTTCATATAGGCACAAATGTATATTGCATATTACTGATAGTGCAATTCTTTATTCCCTCTCTTCTATATTTGTAACTCTTGGTGTGTTTATAAAACATTCCACATTCTTAAGTAAAATAAAATCCAGGTCAACTATTTCAACGTAGATGATTTATTACTTACAAATTGAAGATCCTTAGAAATCTATTTTTACTTAACTGTTTATAAACTGGTGAATAACTATTGCCCTTAAAAAAAAGTCAAACTTTCTGTACCTTAGCAACCTCAAAAAGAATAAACAAGATCTTACACAACACAAGGCATCTTAAAGGAGCCCTTACTCCAAGCAATTCTGATCTATGAAAATTTGGGTTTGATGCAAATATAAATTTGGGAGATTACTTTTCTTACAAAGTGAATCATACTAAATGTAAAATTATAATGCAATGGACAAAAATCTGATTCATGTACAGCTTTTTCAGGAAAAATATCCTTTCAGTCAATAAATATTTACCAAGTTGTCTATGTTGCAGTTCCTTGAATGAACTGTTAAACTTTACTTTTGTAAGTATATCTGATAGTAACAAATCTAGACACCTTAGTAAAATTAAGAGATCTCACATTACATTGCTACTTCTAAAGTATAAGTCTAACTTTAAAAATGTATTCTGGCCATCTCATCATTGAAACACTTTGGTTAGGCACTAAAGAACACCATTGTTAGCAAACTGCAGAACAAATCAAATTAGCTTTGGGGATGCTTTATCTTCTAAACACTTTGCCCATCAAACACCAAACATCTTTAAAACTTTAAGAATTCTACAACTGTGCCAGCTTTTTGGGTAAGCAATATGGTATTATTTTACTGATGCAGTTAATAAACCACTTTTTTAAAATGTTCCCAGTGTGTCCTTCGGAAAACTCTGTTATTCTAACTATCAGATGATATCCATGTAGAATAGCTTAGTTCAAATTCAGAAAACAGATATTTCTCTTTTTCTAAATAGATGTTTTGAAATTGTTTTTGTAGGTAAGGAAGTATATTCCTACCTTCTCATTGTTATAAAGTCATCTCAGGACACCCGGGATGTCATTCGTTTTTTAACCCTGATGAGTGTTTAGGAATAGAAATCCAACACATGCATCCTCTTTTTCTCCCTCCCTCCCTCTCTCTCTCTTTCTTTTATTGTTTCTCAATAAATGCAGTTTGGCCCAAATATAGGGAATGTGGTGTGGTGAGACAGCAGGAACAATGCATGACAGCCACACCACGCACAGCACAGAAACATGTTTTCTCAAAACTTTCCCTATTTTTCATTCTGAAGGTTTCATATGTCAACACACAAGTAATGTGCAAGGAGCTTAATCTAAAAAAGATTTTTAAGTTCGTTTCCCAAACTCTAGCCTGTAATTATGGTAAACACACAAGTCACCTTCCCCTTTTCCTCTTCCCACTCTGCTCCTCTGAGAAATGTAAATCGACAGAATGAATGGCCCTTTGCCTTGTACGACCAAAACCAACTTACTACCCTCCCTTGTGCTTAGGTGCACTGCTAGAAGTGGGGATTATTTCCAAAAAGCCCTCTAAAATATATGCTGTGAAGCCATCCTGAAATAATTCTCAACATTTTCTTTCTCTCTTCCTTCCTATGAGGTACAGGTGACATACGATGCTATATTAGTTTCAGGTGTGCAACATAATGATCCAATATTTTTATAGATTATACACTATACAAAGTTGCTATAATACCACTGATTGCATTCCTTGTGCTGTATATTATATCCATGTGATTTATTTATTTTATGAATGGTAGGCGGTTTGTATATTTTCATTCATTCTTTGAATCAGTCAACACATCTTTATTGAGTCTCTACTGTGCAATGGGTGCTGTGCTGTGCTAAAACTATATAACAGCTTCCCAGATTTAAAGTCTTCATTACCCAAAGAATTAAAAGAATCTAAGTCAGAAAACCATCCCATTAAACTATTTCAAAATATTCAGAGTCTTAAAAATACAAGGAGGGGAAGGGGGATATTTTTGGCTTTGCCAAATGGTTTATGGGAAGGTTTTGCTTTATTTTTATTTTAAACATAGGTGGCAACAGAGTGATTTTATCATAGAGAATCTAAAACTCTGGATCAGCCCAGAAGCAATGTATTTGCTTCAGTGAACCAGGGCCAAGGAGACCCACCATCTGTAACTGGCACCCCCCAGGGCAGTTTCCCTATCCCAAGACCTGTGGATGGATCGTGAGGTGTGAACTTGAACTGCTCCAACCTGTTACGTTTTTCTCCAGATGGAATCTCTGAAAAGGTAACTCTGATGTAACTGAGGAAAGGACACCACTTGGAGTCCTCACATTCTGTGCTGTCACTTTACCTACTCCTTCCACTCCATCAGGCATCCGTGAACCGCTACTGCCCCACCTCGCAAGCAAGGGCTTCTTTAAATCTACAGCTTGGATTCTCGCCATTGAGGAAGAATTCCAGAAACTAAAAACAAAACAAAAAATGGAATCTGCGCTGGAGTCAAAGTGAGCTCACCCATTGTAACGAGCTCTGTTCATTTTCAAGCTAGAAAAACTCACACCCAGAAGAATGAGAAGGTGCAAGGCAGTGTTGGGAAAGATTCTATCAACAATGATGACAGTATCACTGAAATATATACAACATGGCATTATTGGGTGATTAGGCTTAATTGTACCACTGACTTGAAAGATTAAACTGGAGGGAAGTTTACCTCCTGTTGGAGTCACCTAGGCCAAACCGACATAAGGAAGGTGCCTTACAAGATGACAGGCGATGGCCCATTAACCAAGAGGATAGCTGTGAATAATGAAGTCAATCATTGTGCAGAGCAAAAATCCTCTGTTTGTAGATTCAGTCACTGAATCTAGACTATCAAGTAGATTTTTATGTGCCAAGGAGTCATGAAAGACAGCAGGAGCCAAGAGCAAGTGCCTCAACTAAAAGAGGCACTCCCCTGGCAAGCGTAAAAACAGCAGGAAAGACATTCTCAACCTGACAAGTGATGACAAGACCCACAAACTAGCTAAACAAGGTTCTTACTATGAAGGCTTAGATGTCAGGTTGGTTCTACAAAAGGACATATTTTGACATAATCAACCAAAAATTTCATCAAACAGCCTGCTTATACTTAACTGAGCCTCTGAGCTTTAAATTGATATCACAACTACTGATAAAAATTCCAGTCTTTTTCAAATGAAGCGTGTCATACTGTATCAAGGACAACGTATCTGTTTTCTCAGTTAAACTGTTACTTAGCAGATAATATCTCAGGTATGCTTAACCTTAAAATAATCAACCATAACCACTATTTGCATACTTGAGCAGCAAAGCAAACAGAGTAACAAGCAAGATGTACTTTCAAGCAAAGAATATGTGAAGCATTTGCCAAGCAAGATCTCAAAAAGAATACAGAACAACTCAGTGTAATCCAGTATTCTAGAAATTCTGGTACTTTATTTGGCTAGAAATTTTTAGTCATAAGATTAGAACATAAGTCAAAATCATTAACATGTTCTCACTTGTTCATTAAATTAATAGACTTCTTGTTGAAAACCTAACTCTGTTTGAAATACCAAGTGTTGATAGAAGGAATGTGATTAACACGTTGTTCATTGGCTGTACCCTCACACAAAATAAAAAGTTAAAAAAGAAACAATGTGATTAACAAAAATTGATAGGACTAGGTGGATCAGCACTTTGGGAACAATTTGCTATCATCTCGTGAGACTGAAAGTTGCATATCTTTAGACCTAGCAACTCTACAACCTGGTATATGTCCTAGACTAGTGTTCAAACCTCAGGTAGAAATGGTTAATAAAATCAGTTCACTGGATCTCTATCAGGATTCTAAAAAATATACTGGATTTTTATCAGAACCATTGCTCAGAGTAGGGAAAAATATTATATCTAGAAGGTTGAAGTGATAGATACAGAGATATATAGAGAGAAAGAAGAGAGAGACAGAGTTATCTGTGTGTATTTCCTATTGAGTTATAGTGAAAACCATTTGGAAGGCACCACCCTAAGTAACGGGCTTCCCAGGTGGTGCTAGTGGTAAAGAATCTGCCTGCCAATGCAGGAGACATGAGACACAGGTTCAATCCCTGGGTCAGGAAGATCCCCTGGAGGAGGGCATGGCAACCCACTCCAGTATTCTTGCCTGGAGAATCCCATGGACAGGGGAGGCTGGTGAGCTACAGTCCACAGGGTCGCACAGAGTTGGACACAACAGAAGCGACTTAGCATGCACGCAGCATGCACGTCCTAAGTGACACTATTGCATAACTATAATATTTATAGTAGCACTATTCAAAATAGCACACATCTGGAAACAACCCATCCATCAGCCAGGGAACGAACAGATAAACAATGGAATAATCTCACAGTGAAATATCATATAGTCATAAAAATAAACTAACTATATTGACAAAGATTAATCTTCCATGTTAAATGGAAAAACAAATTAGACCCTAAAAGACTACACAGAGGGTGAAATCATTTTTATAAAGTTGAAAAACAAATGAACAAAATTAAATATCATGGAGATACACACAGGTTGTCGAATTGTATTTTAAACATCAAAGCACTGAAAACACATTCATGATACTAATACTTGAGGCAGAGGATCAGCACAAGAATTTCCCATCTGCTCTGCCTTGCCCTGCCCTGTGTCTCCTCCTTTCTTCTCTCTTCCTTTCTTTTGATTTTAATTAAGATAGAGAGGGCATTTTGATTTTAAAAACATTTTATGTTCATGAAAAAGAAAAACAAAAACAAACAACAACCTTAAAAAACACAGAAAAATTTCCTAAAAAGAAAACCCCCAAAACCCCTGCTCATTCACAGAGAAATGCTGATCACTTGCAAACATTTTTAAGAATTTAAAAATCTTTGTTCTAAATAAACATATTTTAAAATAGGATTAGTTCACAGATATATCTTATATTTTGCCTATTTCAATGAATGAAATATTGTAAGCATTTTCATGTTGGTAAATATTTTGTTTTTAAAGTTTTGTGGTAGTCAGAGTAATACTAAGCTTTCAATTGTAATTCTAAGTTGTATGTTTATTTCACTTACAATACTTTCTTGTTCCATAGTTTGAAATACAAGAGGAAAAAAAACAGATTTTGAGCACTCCCTGTACAGATTTTTACAGCTGGTTGTCAACAGTTTCAGAGTAATTGCTAAAACGAAAGCAAAATAAACCCAGAGGCATTTTATTTCTAGTCATACATAAATGAGTCAAGGCACTTTACAGCTCTAATTATATAAGTTCCTCATTAAGCTATTATTCTTACAAAAGTTAAAACATGGATAAGGTCAAATTTCATTTGGTCATCAATTACAATTCCCAAATCCTCATGCCCTTCCTGGTATAACTACTATTACCCCTTTGGGCTTATTTTTTAACATTTTCCTCTGCATATGCATATATAGACAGATCCTCACCACAAAAATACAGTATTTGTTTTAATTTTTAAAAACATTTAATCATTTTGCAACTTGAGGGTATTTTCTATGTTGTTGTTCTTGTTGTTTAGTCACTAAGGTGTGTTTGACTCTGAGACCCCATGGACTGCAGCCTGCTAGTCTCCTCTGTCCATGGGATTCCCCAGACAAGAATACTGGAGTGGGTTGCCATCACCCTCTCCAAGGGATATTCCCAATCCAGGGATCGAAGCCACGTCTCCTGCATTGGCAGGTGGATTCTTTACCTTTGAACCACCAGGGAAGCCCATTTTCTATGGGAGCATTGTGTAAATCTACTTCATTCTTTTAAAGTGCTGCATACAGTATTCCATATTACGACAAAGCCTTTTCCTGCTTAGGTTCAACTTCCCATTCAAAAAAATCTACCACAGTGTGGGAGATCTAAAATTCATGTTCATCTGCTCGAAAACTGGCATCAACTTAGAGAATGTGGTATATCTTGAGAGGATGTGAAGTGTTGTCTCACTGTGGTTTGACTGGCATTTCCCTAGCGACTAATGATGCTGAGCATCTTTTCACATGCTTGACGGCCATCTGTATATCTTCTTTGGGGAAAAGACTGCTCAAGATCTTTGCCCATTTTAAAATTGCACTGTGAGTCTTTTTGTGTCGTACTGTAAGAATTCTTTATATAATCTGGATATACAGATAGCAAGATACATGATTTGCAAATATTTCTCCCTTTCTGTTTGTTGTCTTCTTACTTTCATGATAATGGTCTTTGACGCACAGAAGTTTTTTATTTTGATGTTATCCCCTTCATTTACTTTTTCTTTTGTTACTTGTGCTTCTGGTGTCCTATCTAAGAACTTGTTGCCAAATTCAAGGTCATAATTATTTACCCCTACATCTTTTCCTAAGAGTTTTTTGGTGTTAGCTTTTTAATTTAGGTCTTTGATCATTTTCAGTTAATTCTGTGTAGTGTGGGACAGGAGTCTAACTTCATTCTTTTGCATGCGTATACCCAGTTATCTTGGCACCATTTGTTGAAGAGATTATTCTTTCCCCATGGAGTGGTCTGTTAACACCATAGTCAAAAACTCAGCCAGCCATAGGTCCACAGATGGTTGGTTTTATTTCAGGGCTTGCAATTTCTATTCCATTGCTCTAATGCTAATACCTTATGCTAATACCACACTATTTTGATTTCTGTAGCTTTGTAATAAGTTTGAAACTGGGAAGTGTGAGTCCTCCAACTTTGTTGTCCTCTTTCAAGATTGTTTTGTATATCATTGACTTTTATTGTTTATTGTCTCTTTTCTCCCACCATGACATAGGCTATATTAGGATGTGGATTTTTGTCCATTTTGTTCACAACTGTACCCCTACTCCTAGAATAGGGCTTAGCATATAGCAGGTGGTAGATGCTGCTGCTAAGTCTCTTCAGTTGTATCTAACTCTTTGCTACCCTTTGGACTTTAGCCCACCAGGGCTCCTTTGTCCATGGGATTCTCCAGGCAAGCATACTGGAGTGGGTTGCCATGCCCTTCTCCAGGGGATCTTCCCCACCCAGGAATCGAACCCAGGTTTTCCTCATTGCAGGCAGATTCTTTGCCACTGAGCCACCAGAGAAGCCTATGCTGCTGCTGCGGCTAAGTCGGTTCAGTCGTGTCCGATTCTGTGCGACCCCAGAGACGGCCGCCCACCAGGCTCCCCCGTCCCTGGGATTCTCCAGGCAAGAGTACTGGAGTGGGTTGCCATTTCCTTCTCCAAGGGAAGCCTATAGCGGGTGGTTAATATGTGCTAAATGGATGACTGGGGTCCTGAGAAGACAGAGTCATCCACAGCTTAGAGAAAATGGTGGGGATGCAAGGAGAAAAGGAGAAGAGAGGAAGAAAATATGGTTGAACAAGTCCTGTCAGAGTTGAAACGGCAGGAAGGTGGGTGGCTGAAGCTTGGGATCCGGTGACAAGGAACCCTTTCAAAACCATATTGCCAGGGGGTCGCAGGGCTGCAGCCATTGTAGTGTGTGTGTCAGTCTTTAGTAATTCAAATGCACTAAAGCTAAAAATCATTTTGTTACTGTCACATTAACATTTTATATTTTTCAAAAACAAAACATCAGATAAGAAGAAGTAGAATAACCATGAATTGCTTTCTCTGAACTGAGACGAAAAAGAGCTTTTGCATCTTATCTCAGCTGTCTCCATAGCTTTTAGTGTACATAAATAATTATTTTTGATAAGTTAATGTAATTTTACAATCATATCAGAAAACATACACCGCAATGCAAAAGGACCATATTGACCTTTAAAAAAAATTCTGAACAAAATCTTTAGTAAACACATTTATCACATTTAGTTAAATTAAATAAGTGGGCAGTGACATCAGCAAGTCTGAACACTATTGTTACTAATGGGACAGAAGCCAGTGAAGAAAAAGCAGAGCTGGAATATGAGGTGCAGTTTAAGATAAACGCTTTGACAATTTTCTTTGATGCTCATTGTTTCCTTTCACTGTGTAAAGTTTTTAAAATGTAAATAATTAAGGAAGTATGAAGAGCCACCACTACTATATATTATGTAAATTGCCACTGAATAATTGCACCTTTCCTACCTAACAGAAAATACTGCTGCTATGAGATGAAGCAACATACTGCCACTCTAAAAAATTAAGCCATACGGCCCCATCTGTTTCCAGGTTCCAAGACAGCACACCTACCCGTTCATAAAGAACCTATTAACCAGAGGATGCAAACATGCCTCTTATTTAACTTTTTCAAAATAAACAAGGTGTTGTTGATATAATTTGGCAGTTGTCTGATTTACGAAGGGAGTGAGATACACACCTCTTTATCTGATAATGATTTAAAACAATATGTGAAGTATATAAACTATCACTAAAATGGTACAGCTCTGGGATTTGCCAGGTGCTAACTGCTCTATTCAAAGCCTCAGGGAAAGTGTACAATTGCCCTGGGCAGTCATCCCAGGTTTAATTATGTTCTGGGAGCTTTATTCGTGGACAGAGGTAACAGTCTGGAGAGAGCTTTACGTCCACTTGGTCTTCAACTTAGCAACTAAAAGACCACAGACAATTCACTGCCTCATTTGCAAAACCCACTCCAGCAGGCAATACTGCTGTTCACCCCTCAAATTCAGCCCGCATGACTTCCCTGAAAGAATTCTCTTCTCAGTTGCTTGTACACATTAGTATTTTCACTTGGGATTGTCATGTATTTGTTCATATGTCTATTAAACAAGTCTTTTAAGGACAGCGACCATCTTCTTGTTCTCTGTAGTTCCAATCCCTTGCATAAAATCTGCACTGAATACACATTTAATTACTAATTGTGTTAAACGACCCTGTCACCTAGTGCTGGTGTCTGGGAAATAGTAGCTACTTAATAAATATTAATTACTGGAAATTTTGTTTCCTAAAAATTCCATTTGTTTTCCTCTTTTTATCACATCCATCCTGCTGTTAGAACTCAACTCAAGCTCTTACTACCCTAGACTAGTAGTTCTCAAGGAGGGGGTAGGGGAATTTTGCTACCACAGGACATCTGGAAATATCTGGAGGCATTTTCGGTTGCCATGACCAGGCAGGAGGGAGCAGATGCCACGAGCATCTAGTAGGTAGAGGCCAAGGGTGATCTAAACATCCTATAAGCAGAGGACAGCACATCATATACAAAGAATTATCCAACCCCGAAAGGCAGTAGAGAGAAGGCTGAGAAATGCTGACCTAGACTTTCATTTCTTGACATTGACTCCTGATCATGCTACTCTATTCCTACCCCTTTCTCTCCTCTATTCTTCCAAAAATATCTTTTTTTTTCTAATTGAAGTATAAATGACATATAACTTTATATTAGTTTTGGGAGGGCAAGATAATGATTTTGTATTTGTCCATATTGAAAAATAATCAACACAATAAGTCTAGTTACCATATAGTCACATAATTTTTTTCATGTGATGAAAACTTCAACTCTCTTAGCAAATATGTAGTAAAATACAGTATGATCATGTGTCACCAGGCCATACATCACATCCCCATGACATTTACTTTACAACTTATACCTTTTGACCTCCTTCACCTGTTTTGCCCCTCGCCCCACTTCTGGCAACCACCAATCTGTTCTCTGTATCTATGAGCTTGCCTTGCTTCCCTATATAAGTGAGACTAAAACTATTGTCCTTATCCTGTTCAAAAGGTCTTACATATTTTAAAAAATCTTTATTTTTCAATTAAGAGTTGTTGCTGGATTTTCAATGACTTGGTTTAAAATAATTATCAACATATAATTACATCAAAAGCAGAACTAGAACCAAGTTTTTGAAATTCTTATTTCTAATGCACCTGCTTGACAGCTCTCTTGCCTCAGATGAAAGCTTTTGAGAACACTGAGGGGGAAAAAAACAGACTCTAGGGGGTGGCAGCTAGTTTTTCTTCGGGGATCCAAATTTCTAGAGCTACGAAGACCAAAAAGCCCTTCAAATTTCATTTGCAGGACAAATGCTGTGTCACTGAATGTCAATCACACCTCAGACTGTTATCCCGCACACTTACTAGATATTCTCTAATCACGGTTCGTTTAAAATTAAGATCTAAGACTACTGGGTTTTAGAAACAAAGCATTGTTTAAAATATCTGATTTCTGTTACTTCTGTGACTGTGTGTTATGAAACTTCACAGAATTTTAAATATGAAAAATGTATACACAAATAGGGAGCAGTTACATATATGTAGTTCTTTATACTCTTTCCATTAAAAATCATGTCCCATGAAAATCATATATCTCATTAGGATTTCATATCCAGGATATATAAAGAACACAACAATAAAAAACCAAACAACTCAATTCAAAGTGGGCAAAGCACTCAAAAAGACCTTTCTCCAAAGAAAATATAGAAGTGGCCAATAAGGCGCTACTTAATAAGCACCATGATAAGATGCTCAATATCATTCATCATTAAGGAAATTCAAATCTAAAGCACAAGGAGCTGGCAGTTCATACCCTTTAGGATAGACATTACCAACAAAACAGAAACTAGCAGGTATTGGCAAGAATGTGGAAAAAATAGAAACTTTGTGCATTGTTGATGGGAATGGAAAATGGCTCAGCTGCTATGGAAAACAGTTTGGCAGCTCCTCAAAAATTAAATGTAGAATTACCATATGAGCCAGTAATTGCAATCCAGGTACATACACAAAGGAACTGAAAACAGGTACTCAGACGCTTATTGGTACTCAAACTAATACTCATAGCAGCATTATTAACAGTATTTAAAAGGTGGAAACAACCTAAATGTCCATCAACAGATGAACGGATAAACAAACTGTGGTATAAATATGTGTGTGTGTGTATATAATGGAATATTATTTGACCTTTAAAAGGAAGGGAATTCTGACACACACTACAACATGGATGAAACTTACAGACGTCATGCTAATGAAATGAGTCAGGCACAAAAAGTAAATTTTGTGATTCCACTTACACGAGGTAAATAAAATAGGCAAGCTCACAGAGGCAGAGAGTAGAACAGAAGTTACAAGGACTGAGAGGAAGGGGAAAGAGGAGTTTTTGTTTAATGGGAAGAGTGCTGAACGAACTCCAGTTTGGAAGGATGGCAGAGTCCTGGAGATGGAGAGTGGTGGTGACGGCACAATTTGGATGTACTTAACGCCACTGAACTGCATACTTAGAAATGGTTAGAATGGTACATTTTATGTATATTTTATCACAAGAAAAATCTTATTCAAAATGTTATGATAATTTGCTTCATCACTACCTTCAAGGGATTTTACAAATAAAGTCTTGGGCTGCCAAAATTAGACGGTTTCTTAAAACTCTAATTTTGAGAAGGAAAATAATGTGCCATTGGTATGTAGAAGCCTTGAAAGAAACTAGAGTCCCTGGTAACATAAAATGCTGGAAAGTATTCATACACAGCCCAGGCCCAACTATGGAGGTTCCTCACCTTTCAATAGCCACACTCACTGCAGGACAGCTGTAGTTTTGTGCAGTCCTGGCATTCTGCCTGCCTTTCAGATCCTTTCTTCCACTTAATGCTGAATCATATAAACATATCAATTTTCTCTGACAGTAGCAGTTGGGCCCAGGGAGAGAGAAGTACTGTTTTAAAAAATAACATTTCCTTCTATGCTAAGAAAAAGAGAAAATATGGAACTATCTCTAGCGAGATTATTTTTTAAAACAAGATCTACTTTCTCAAAACCAACCAAGGGCAATTTTACATACCACTAATTGATATTGTGTGAGTGTGTGCTAAGTCACTTTCATCATGTCAGACTCTGCGACCCTATGGATTGCAGTCCACCGGACTCCTCTGTCCATGAGATTCTCCAAGCAAGAAAGCTGGAGTGGGTTGCAATGCCCTCCTCCAAGGGATCTTCCTGACCCAGGGACCAAACCCATGTCTCTTATGTCTCCTGCACTGGCAGGTGGGTTCTTTATTGCTAGTGACACCTGGGAAGCCCCTAATTGGTATTACTGAGCTTTATTTCCTTAGAATCAGTTATTCTCATAGTGAAAACCATAAAACTTCTTCATTCATAATAAATTATACAAGCATTCACAGATTCAGCAACTGTGAGCATTTTGAAAGAGAGCAGAAATATGAATTCCTTTTCATGCACTTTCACGTCTGATATTTAAAGTTGTATTAAAACCTACTAACATTCTCGAATCTCTATGACTTCAAATCTATTGGGAGGTTCACACGATTTGAAATTCATTCTTCCATAAATTGACTTTATAATCCTTCCTGGAATAGAACTATAATAGAATCTACTGCATGGGAAGATTATTAGGTTAAACAAATTTATCTCATACTACACATCTAAGTGGACTTCCCTGGTGGCTCAATGGTAAAGAATCTGCCTGTCAGTGCAGGTGACGTGGGTTTGATCCCTGGGTTGGGAAGGTCCCCTGGAAAAGGAAATGGCTACCCATTCCAGTATTCTCGTCTGGAGAATACTGTGGACAGAGGACTCTGGTGGACTACAGTCCGTGGGGTCGCAAAAGAGTCTGATGTGACTTAGTGACTAAACAACAACAAACAACACACCTAAGAACAAGAATATTTGAAGTTAACTTAAATATATATTTTTAATCATCACTGGGTATACTGTGGCTCAGAGGAAGTGACATAATGATTGCTTTGAGTCTCATCTGATAAAAGCCCACAAATATTTCAAAACCTCATAATGCATAAAGCATATAAACAATCTCACTTTAAAATAGAACTCCAACAGCAGCTTGGTTTCTTTTGATATTAATACTGAATTTCACACAAAACAAAGGTCTTAACAAAAAGTGATATATCTTGCTTAAACCAAGATGTGGTTATACCAGGCAGCCTTGTACTCATGATATGAAGCACTAAGGTAAGCTGATGTCATTTGAACCTAAGCTGAATAAGCCTTTTAGAAGTCTTGATCTATTTCACTTAAATCCTTGAGACACAGTTCTCTTGGCATAAAAGTTTGATTTTTCAGCTAGAATGTCAATTTTGGTTAGATATCATTTCCTAAATTTCAGACTCAGAATTATTTTGGAATTAGAATTGTTGGAGATTTAGAATTATAAAATTTTTAAAGAGACAAGATACACTTTTATTGATGCTCACTGTCATTTCCTTTGGAGATGGAATTATTATTCCATGACCTATTTGGTATTTTATTGATGCCAAATAAAATAAAAGGGAAGTGCAATAGGTATTAGAGCAGCAAAGAGGTATGAAAATGAGTAAAAGAAAACCTCATTCACAATGGAGGCAGGAAGTCTGCGCAGCTTACTTTACACATACCAGCAAGAAGCTTAGTTTATATATCCCAGCAGGAAGAAGGAAGATTTTCTCTTTGCCAAGCAACAAACCAACCAATGAGAAACTGCTGTAACTCAGCCAATGAGAAGTTGCCACAATCCCAAACTCTTGCTCTCTTCCTAGCTCAAGGAACTTTCATTCAAAACAGCCCCTCCCAACTTCCTCAATTCCTCTGTAAAAGAATGCTCCTCTCTTTTGGGGGAGAAGGCAATGGCACCCCACTCCAGTACTCTTGCCTGTAAAATCCCATGGAGGGAGGAGCCTGGTAGGCTGAAGTCCATGGGGTTGCAAAGAGTCGGACACGACTGAGCGACTTCACTCTCAATTTTCACTTTCCTGCATTGGAGAAGGAAATGGCAATCCACTCCAGTGTTCTTGCCGGGAGAATCCCAGGGACGGGGGAGCCTGGTGGGCTGCCGTCTATGGGGTCGCACAGAGTCGGACACGACTGAAGCGACTTAGCAGCAGCAGCCTCTCTTTTGGTCTTCAGACTTGCCTACAGTTTTCTGTAGTTTGTTTGTCCTTAATTGCAATTCTTCTGCTATTCCTGAACAAATTTGATTTTGCTGGCTAAGTTACTTACTACCTTTTTGTTTTAAAGGTTAACAGAAGGAATCTAAAGAACATACCCAATTGGCTAGGTCACTTTTAAGGTACAGTTAGAATGCTATCTGTTTTTCTAGGTAGTATTCTGAACATTAAGAGCAAGATCAAACACTTTTAAGAGCAAGCAATTCTTAACATTTATAAGAGAATGTCAACACTACTTTGGGAAGATGATGGCATAAGTTTCTAGCATTCCAATCTATATCCTTTACACTGTCCACATATGGTTGGAAATAAAGTACACCATCCCACAAGTGTGATATCTTATTATTCAAGCTTGGAAGGGCCCACAATTTAATCAGTGGTTCCACGAACAAGAGGCTACATGATGTAAGCAATTGAAAACACAGGAATTGTCGGGAGAACACTTGAATCTGAAGGCTAGCTCCACTGCTAACTGGGACCTTTAAATAATTAGCCACTTTGATCTCATTTTTCTCCTCTGTAAAACTGAAACAATAAGCCTTACCTTTCATACTAAGAGCATGTGTGAACAAAAGCAACTTGAAAACTGCAAACTATATAAGGACACTCTTTTTATTATTATATTAAGTTATACTTCTGCTTATTTTTCTGCATAACTCACTAAAGAACTAAAGGTGAACTCACTAAAGAACTAAAAGGTGTCCAAAAGATGGAGGGGGGGCGAGAAAAACAATCTAAGAAATGGATCTGAGACAAAGAAATGGAAAAAAGTCGAAGGGAAGATAAATGTTCACATAAAAATACTATCTCTACTATCTCATATCAGGATTTCATTAGGAATTAAATTTATGGCATTTGGACTTCCTTGGTAATCCAGTGGTTAAGACTTTGTGCTCCCAATGAAGAGGGCCCAGGTTTGATCCCTGATCAGGGAATTAGATCCCACATGCTGCAACTAAAGATCCCACACGCAGCGACTAAGACCCAACACAGCCAAAAATAAATAAATAAATTATGACATCATTTCCTTCCTAATCAGCTTCAACTGCTACTATTCCCCCAGTGCAGTTGGTGGAGAGAAATTTTTGAGCCCATAACATATAGTTTTTATATAATTCCAGGATCAGACAGAGGGAAGGCGAGAAGACAGATGGACTCTGAGAGAGAAAGAGTGAAATCTGCACAAAATCTGACTATCCAGTAATTGCTTTTGTACAAAACATAACTGAGAAGCAGCAACAAACAAAAAAGAGGCCTGCCTGCCAAAACAAATGTGTCATCAAGCCTGCACTAAAAAAGATCATGCAGGATCTATTTGCCACTATTCTCAACCTGGTTTAAACGAGCATGTTTCTAGGACTCCCAAGCTTACAGCGAATCAGAACTGCAAATGGGTAAGAGTAGGTGCTACCAGCAGGTAGAACAGCAAAGTGAAATCAAAGGTGGCAGCGCGACCCCGAGGAAGGGGCCAAAGCAAACAAGCAAACAAGCGAAAACTAAAACAACAATAAAAAACCAAAAAAATCTATTAAGAAACAGACACAGATCTCTAAAAGCCCAAGAGTTTGAGGTCAATGCATCTGGGAACGACCAGCCCCGCCCCTGAGCTGCAGAACTGCTTATTTGCAGTTTCCAAGGGGGGTTCCTCAGGATTCTGGAGACTGGAAGGAGCCTCGGGCACAGCAACAAGGTTGGGGGGAGTGGTAGGAGCCAGACACCTGGGGAAGGAGGGAGACATGCAGGACTCTCTGTCCCCTCCCCACCGTGAATGTCACCTTCTGCCAGAGCAGGCCTGCTTCACTCGCCTTTACTTCCTGAGGCTTCCATGATGAAAGGGCCTGCTGGCTCAAAAATGAGTTTAAAAAAAATTAATACATGACTACCACTAACTCTCTGGTGGCTCAGATGGTATAGAATCTGCCTGCAATGCAAGGGTCCTAGGTTTGATCTCTGGGTTGGGAAGATCCCCTGGAGAAGGGAATGGCAACGGGCTCCGGTATTCGCTGTTCTTGCCTGGAGAATCCCATGGACAGAGAAGCCTGGCAGGCTACAGTCCACAGGGTCGCCAAGAGTCGGACACGACTGAACCACTTTCACACACACACACTGCTAACTCCAGAATCCCCCAGAGCAGTATATCCAAATGCAGAAATGGGATCTATTCCAGGTGCTGGAGAGAGGAAGTGACAAGCAGAACACAGAGGATTTTTAGGGCAGTGAGACTGTTGGAGGCAGGTCATTACACTTTTGTCTAAACACACAGAATACACAACACTAGTGTGAACCCGGATGTAAACTATGATCTTGGGGTGATAATGTACCTGCTCCAGTGCAGGACATCAGCAGTGTAGAGGCTGTGCAAGCAGATATATATGGTAAATCTCTGCACTTTGCACTCAGTTTTGCTGTGAACCTAAAACTGCTCCTGGGCTTCCTTGATAGCTCAGTTGGTAAAGAATCCGCCTGCAATGCAGGCGACCCTGGTTCGATTCCTGGGTTGGGAAGATCCCCTGGAGAAGGAAATAGCAACTCACTCCAGTATTCTTGCCTGGGAAATCCCATGGACAGAGGAACTTGGTGGGCTACAGTCCATGGCATCAAAAGAATCGGACACAACTTAGCAACTGAATCTAAAACTGCTCTAAAAATAAAGTTTATGTTAAAAAAAAAAAAAAGAGAGAGAGAGTTAGACCCTCTTAGGTCTCTTAAGGTGCTGTTTTTCTCCCTGCTGCGGGCACCACTCTCTAACCACTAGTCCAGACTAGGAACCAGGAGCCACCCTTGACCCTGAACAGTCCTACAGAAATTCTATCCCTTCCTCTTCCTGGATCCACAGGTCACCAGATCCTGCGCTGGGCCCTGCCACGCACTACTGCGTTACGTTCTGTCCCAGATGTCCTCAGTGAGTCCAAATCGCTCCAGGCAACTGTCATGGACTGTGCCTCCCACCCAGCAGCCCACCCCCCTGAGAGTCCCCTCCCCGTGGGACCCTCAAGGGATGTCCTTCCCAGTCCTGAGTGACACCCTGCTGTGAGTCTGCAGCCAAATGGCCAGGAACTGTTCACAGCAGTGGGGATTAAAACCGCTTTGTTTGTGCTTTAAAATTTCTTGTTCAGTCGCTCAGTCGTGCCCGGCTCTTTGCAACCCCATGGACTGAAGCACGGCTAAAGGACAGGCTTCCCTGTCCTTCACTATCTCCTCCTGAAGTCTGCTGAAACTCATGTCCATTGAGTCGGTGATGCCATCCAATCATCTCATCCTCTGTTGACCTCTTCTCCTCCTGCCCTCAATCTTTACCAGCATCAGTCTTTTTCAGTGAGTTGGCTCTTAAAAAGAGTTCTATCCAAATTTCTCCTCTCAGTATGTATTTACTTATTTTATATAAAAACGTAAGAGTAAATATTATTGTGGGGTGGGGTATGATTTGATGCTTTTGGCATTCTATTTCAAACCAGGCTCTTCACAATCTGGCCTCCCCAGCTACGTTCCCAGCCTCATCAGTCCTTGAGCCCTTTGCCCATGACTCCCTCCCCCTGCCCAGAAGGCCTGTGTGCAGCCACCTTCTGCTCCTCCCTGAAGGCCGAGCTGGAAGATTTCCTGGAAACCATCCCTGAGGCCTGGGCACTAGCATGAATCAGCCTCCACAGGGCCCCTGAGCTTCCCCCCTACCTGGCATTGACCTTCACTCTTGACACCTTGTGTGTTACCTGTTTTCCCCAGAGATGCCAAGCTCCTTCTAAAGGACACAGGCTGGTCTGGACAGCCTAAGGCCAGATCTGTACTACAAGAAATGTTGCATGAGTGAAGGTAAATTCCAGTTTTATCACTAATAGTAACTATGCTATTGCTAGGCCCTATGTTATTAGTCTAACTGCTGAAAGTGAAAGGTAAGTCCCTCAGTGTCTGACTCCCAGCAACCCTATGGACTGTAGACCACCAGGCTCCTCCGTCCATGGGATTTTCCAGGCAAGAGTACTGGAGTGGGTTGCCATTTCCTTCTCCAATGCTGACCTGATGCCTATTGTTTTGTTGATGTGATACAATAAATTCTTCCGAAAGGCAGAGTTATAGATGCATTCCCTCCTTCCTGTTCTGTTTAATCGTCTGTCTACTTAAGGCGATGTTACAGAGAACATCAACCTGTACTTGGATATTCACAAAGCGTTCAGTGGCTGTGAAAATCATTTCAAGTGTTTTTAATAATGATGCGTGGGAAATTTTAAACATTTTATTGATGTGTGTGTATTGTGGGAGGTTGAGTTTCCTGGCCACAGGCTGCCTGAAGGATGAGATTAAAAACCAATAGAGGAGAACCACTAATGAGGTGTGTTATGCATTGAAGTTTGCGGAAACGCAGATTTTTAATGGCCCAAGGCATTCATGGTGTATCAACCAACTCACCAGCTTCACCGGGTCCTAATGTGGGCTAATTCACATGCACCATGCCTCTACAACTAGTCTTCACCTTCCTTCAAACCCTTTGAGTATGTGATTCTCCTGTTCAAACACTTAAGTACTTCTCTTTTGACCAAAGGTTAAAATGGAATCGTTCTCTTGTGCCTAGAGATTAAAATCCAAATGCTTTCTTCCTTTACTCTACAAAACACCGACCTATCTTAGGGGAAAAGAAAAGGACAAGGTCAAAGGAAGAACTAAATTTATCAAGTAGCAATGAGGAACCAGACATGGTGCCAGGCGCTGAGTATCTCAAGATAAAAACGTGGTACCTTTCCTCTACGATATTACAGTCTTCACAGGGAGAGACAGAAATCTGAACACGCTGTCATCAGACAGATGACAGGTGCATTATTATGACTGTTATTAAAAGGGCTGAGGAAGGTTTCCTATAGGAGGGGCCATGCAAACTCCCTCTTGAGACAGCAGAGGATAACGGGGGAAATCAGAGCGGTAAAGTGTCCTTTTCCTGAAAGACACAGGGGTGCAATTCCAGGCCCAGGGATGCTCTCAGCATCCTTAGATTTTCACAGGGACTTGCTGACAGCATCTCTATTTCCATGATGCCTTCTATTTCATCTCTGCTTACATTCCTTTGTTGCTGTTCAGTCGCTCAGTCCTGTCCGACTCTTTGTGACCCCATGGACTGCAGCACGCCAGGTTTCCCTCTTCTCCACCATCTCCCGGAACTTGCTCAAACTCATGTCCATGGAGTCGGTGATGCCATCCAACCATCTTGTCTTCTGTCATCCCCTTCTCCTCCTACCTTCAATCGTTCCCAGCATCAGGGTCTTTTCTAATGAGTCAGCTCTTCGCATCAGGTGGCCAAAGTATTGGAGCTTCAGCTTCAGCATCAGTCCTTTCAGCGAATATTCAAAATTGATTTCCTTTAAAACTGGCTGGTTTGATCTCCTTGCAGTCCAAGGGACTCTCAAGAGTCTTCTCCAACACCACAGTTCAAAAGCATCAATTCTTTGGCGCTCAGACTTCTTTATTTGTATGGGGCTTAGGACTGTAAGGATCATAATATGTTCCTAACTATCCTTGTCAAGAATGACTCAAAATTCACACATAGCTAAAACAGAATTCTAACTAGAAAAAAAGGAGAGAAATCAGAATAGATAACAATTTTTGGTATAAAAAATCTTGGGTAAACATTTTGATATTTGCTTTTCTGACCCCTCTCTCTCTTAATTAGGCTAAGAAATCCTGGAGACCAGAGTTTTACTTTGTTATGCTATTTTATGTGGTTACCTTTTTATATGGTCCCCAGGGCCTGGTTTGGGGCCTCACAGGCAGTATAGGTACGAGAGGCATATAGAGTAAATAACATTGAATGAATGACCCAATGTGTCAGTCCCATTTTCCAGAGTAACTTTTACAGCCACAAAATCACATTTTAAGAAGACCCCAAAACATAATCAATACAGTATTTAAAAAAATTTTTTTAATGACTGTTTTCAGTCAATTTAGTTCAATTATCACACAAAGAAAGTAATACTCCTTTGAAATAACACCCAGGCACCAATCTGTCACTGTTTGCAAGCATCCAACCTCTAACAACTGCCTTGGGAAACACATAATAAGTAATAAATCCTAAAGAAAGCATATATGTACATAAGGGTTTGTCTTTGACAAACATCAGATTCAACTTTTGCTCCTAAAAATGAAATTCAACTACCCTTAGGAAATAGAAATGGATTCTTCCCCCGTAACTCAGCTGGTAAAGAATCCGCCTGCAATGCAGAAGACCCCGGTTGGATTCCTGGATCGGGAAGATGCCCTGGAGAAGGGAAAGGCTACCCACTCTAGTATGCTGGCCTGGAGAATTCCATGGACTGTATAGTCCATGGGGTTGCAAAGAGTTGGACATGACTAAGCAACTTTCACTTCACTTCACTAGGAGATAGGGCAAGAATGATATAAAAGTATCAACAAGGGAAAGAAAAGCACTTGGGATCTCATATCTTTTTAACTTAACACATTTTCTCATTTTTCACATTCACTGGCTTCTAATAATCACTCATATCATTAATAATAATCACTCATGTCTTTAACCTCTGGCAGTCCCACTTTACAAACAAGTCATATTCATTTCTGTGTGGTCATCAGAAAATTGGAATTCCTTTTCCCAGAGAAACGATGTCCTGAGTGATGATAAATTCGCTGGCCAGCCCACCAAGAGGCTCTCCACTCCTGGTACAATTCAGTTCAGTCCCTCAGTTGTGTCTGACCCTTTGTGACCCCATGGACTGCAGCACGCCAGGCTTCCCTGTCCATCGCCTACTCCACAGCTTGCTCAAACTCATGTCCATCAAGTCGGTGATGCCATCCAACCATCTCATCCTCTGTCATCCCCTTCTCCTCCCGCCTTCAATCTTTCACAGCATCGGGATCTTTTCCAATGAGTCAGTTCTTCGCATCAGGTGGCCAAAGTATTGGAGCTTCAGCATCAGTCCTTCCAATGAATATTTACCTGTACTCCTGGTACAGGTGGCCTCTAATACTGCTAAAACTAACCCAAATAGGTGATGTCCACCTGTGGCATCTGCCGACCTGCTTTCTGCCTCACCCTCTCCCCAAGTTCGGGTACCTCCAACCCTCGCAACTGTTCTAACGCACCAACTTTTAAATGACCTACTCTTTCTCTTTCCTCTTCCTACAGAACTCCAATTCTGTTGTGTGATTCTTAGTAGATAAAAAGGCAAGATGAATGAATGAATTTATAATGAAGTGTGATTAATAGGAGATATTAAATATTCTGTATTTAAGAGACGGAGAATTCTGATGGAATTTGTCATCTTTTTCTGAGTTGTTTTCTGAAATGTGTTACTACCAAGTGAATTAAATTAGATACAAGTACTCAGAAAGCAGGGCTTCCCTGATGGCTCAGCAGTGAAGAATCTGCCAGCCAGCCAGCCAATACAGGAGACATGGGTTTGATCCCTGGTTCAGGAAGATCCCCTGAAGGAGGAAATGGCAACCCACTCCAGTATTCTTGCCTGGGAAAACCTATGGACAGAGGAGCCTGGCAGGCTATAGTCCATGGTGTCACAAAGAGTCGGACATGACTTAGCGACTAAACAACTCAGAAAGCAACTTGTACCACTTTAGATGAACTCTGCTATCCATCACCCTCTCCTTAAGAAAAAAAATCTGCAAACCTGCTCTAAACCTTCCAAAGCCCATAAGTGCTTGGGACAAAATCCTTCCAGGCTTTTGATAAACTGCCTCAAATATCTATTTCACAATGGACTGCAGTTTCTAAAAACAAACTCACACACACACACACACACACACACACACACACACATTAACTAGAGCAAATCTACAATTGATCAGCTTCCAAGCAGTTTAACAGATTAAAAAATGAAAAATATTACGCTACATGGAAGAAGATACATCATGGGTTAAGAAGGGTTTGTGAGGCAGGACCCCCCCCACCGCCCACCCGGCTGGGGAGGTGCTCTCAGAATCGATCACGTGAAGCCATTGCTCCTTCAGAGTGCTGACACCTCCACCACCTCCCAATCCTGTCATCTGCTTAAGGACGAATCCCCAAGGCCATCAACACATCTGGGTTGCCCCCAGAGCACATGTGAACTCTTATCTGTCTAGTGGGAAGGAAATTAGATGGCCATCCCTGATAAACCCAGAGCTTGTAAACAGAGACAGCTTTGCACAACTGCAGCCCTAAACCCACTGTGTGATTGAGGAGTACATGTTTCCTATGTACGGTTCCTCAAAGGTAAATGTGACAAAGGGGGAAAAAGGAAGTCATCAGATATGAAATATTAAATTTCCCTAAGGGAAACTTCATATATAAAAATAATCCCCACCAGTGATATCAGATAATCAGAAGGGAGAGAGAGAATAATTTTGATATTTAGTATTTAGCCCCCACCAAAAAAGAAAACAAAAGCTGTCTTTTTGGAAAAATCAGAACTTTGGAGGACTCCTTTACACTGATTTCATGGATTAAAGTTTTGTCTTTGAATTAAATATGGTTGAGGGAATGACGTGCGAGAACCAACAGCTCTTGGGTGGTTAGGACTTCTGACATGACACAGCTCTGCACATACACATTTATCGTCTGTATCTTAATATTCATGCATTTTCATTTAAACTTTATTTCAGAGTCTCTGAGTTTAGAAAACTGGTTTTGAGTTCATTAGACTTCCCAATTAAAACTGAATAATCAACTATATTATACAGGCATGATATTTATATACAAATTGTAGTTTTTACATTATATTAACTCTATTAATTCTGAACCACTAAACAGAATGTGATGCATGCTAAGAGGGGGTTTGGTATCTTTTGGTAACGTAAGGCACAGAAGGGGGACTCAGGTCTTCTGACAAGACTGACGCGACCCCTTCTACATCCAACCTGACCAAAACAGAAGCTCATCTCAGCAGCAGTCGGCTTCTTTTGTGAGCAGAGTTTGAAACACATACACTAAAAACAGTATCAGTTTTTCTGTAGCTACTGCTGGCAGGGGAAGGGGGTCGGCATATTGTGTTAGCAATTTTCTGTGGAATTGAATTAGGGTTTCATTGTGGTAGCCGTATCACATTAAAAATCTGGGTTTTTCTTTGCTAAATGGTTTCCATTGTGTATGTAGTGAATCTGATATGGAAAATTGCTAATGCAATAAGAGTATCATAGAAGCTTTCCTGACTCTAACGCTCAACCACAATATTCAGGAGAAAGAGGCTCCACTGGGCAGGGGTGGGGGCCGGGGTCACTTTCCACAGCCTCTCCACAGGTCCTCAGTCCTCAGCTCCAGCTCAACACTGGCTTCCTGAAAGATGGACCATTAACACCTATCATTTAGGGGAAACTCCTTTATAGATTTTAATTTCAGACTATGAGTTCAGTGAAAGACGTGCCATTGAATTAATATTTATTGACAAAGCACTAGACAGGGCACTGTAGTTGGCATGAAAAAAATGGAAAAGATAGATAAAACAAGGTCCCTTCCTTCAGAGTTTTGACAGGACTGTCTGAGGAGAAGAAAGAAATTAGCATATGAGGAATTCACTACGAGACAAGATGCAAGGGTGAAAAATACCAGGGGCCACAGGTGCTCAAAGGAGGACACACCTGCGACGAGGGGCATCTGAGGACACACCTGGACAGGACTGTAAAGGATGAGGAAGGTGCTGGCAGGTCTGTGGATCTGGTGAGAGGTGGAGAGGCAGAGGAAGGCATTCTAGGCCCTGGCGCGAGGACATGTGCAGCAGAGGAGAGGAAGGCCAGGGTAATAAGTAGGGGAAATCACAATTCTTTACTTTAATTGCAGCATAAAATATGAGAGGAGTGAGAAGATAAGCCTGGAAATTGGTCTGGGGTCAGCTCAAGGCCAACACAGAGAGTAGTGGGTGCCGTTCAGATGGTTTGGGGTGGCAAGTGTCAGTCCGTGGGCCACTGGCAAGAACATTCAGCTTCTACGGTTCTGATCGTTTTTAACGCTAACAAACATCTTAAAATCTTAACTCTAGTTAGCCCATGTTTCTTGAGAGACATAATTTATAGGAATACTTATTTTTAAAGGTTAGTTTATATCCAAAAGATATTTATTTTTTTGTTGTTGTTATGCCCCTACTCCTGGCATGAACTAGGTTAATGTTCTAACGTGCTTATACTGTTAAAATCACTCACAAATTTACTGTTTGCTTTTTTCCCCCTTTTAGAATAACTTTTCAACTCATTGGCAACAGTAACCAAGGAAATATAAATCCAACAGCCTAGAATTACAACTATTTGAAGAGACTCATGCTTTCAATGTACTGTTACATTTATAGTTTCATTCCGGACTATTCCCCACTTCTGAATTTCTCACTAAATGTTAGACGTGGTGAGCAGAAAATCTGCACTATGCCTCATTAGAGCTTTAAAATTCAAGGTAGTATGTTTCTCAAATTTAAGAAAAACCACTTCTTCATTTTCATAACTTTTAGCTTCCCTTATATCAGAGTATATTTTGTGGATAAGTATTATTTCCAACATACTTAAGCCAAACATGATGAAATTGCTGTTTTATTTATTGCAGAGGGGATGTCAGATATAAACTAGTTAGTTGCCTAAGTGCTATGGTGACCACTTATTAAATATCAACTCTTCAAATACAGCAAAGGAAATTGCACTCTCATTAAAAAGAATGAAACTGTTTGTAAAATTGAAATTGACTATTTTAATCTTTATGAAATAATTCCTGGACAGATTTTTTTCCTCCTCCAACTGACCACATGATTAGAAAGGATAAACAAATGTACCAGTTGTTTATTACTTCTAGAATCCTTAGCAATGTTTCATTAACAACAAAAACCTTTGTGTCTCATCCCATGGTCTTGGGCAATCAGACAGTAGTAGTTGACATTTGTGAATATTTTCTGATTACTCATTAAGTGGAAATATATTTAAAAAGAAGGAAATTTTAAAAGAAGCAAAGTCAAATAGCTCATGCTGACTTTAACAGATAACAAAGATGTGAGAATTGAAAAGTATTTAGAGGTTTAGCCTAAAATTTGTTTGTATCTTTGATTTTTAGCAAACACTGTACTGATAAAAATGAGTTTGCTCAGATCAAGAGTGTGTTGGTATTCTCTTAAACATAGCTTGAAACCACAGAGCCCAAGCAAAAAAACAGCTCTGACAAAGATGGCCAGTCAAGCATAAAAATGGGAGATGGTTGTGTCAGAATAGATTAACAGGCTGAAGGCTGTCTGCTAAAGACAGTTGTCTTGCCATTAATGAAGGCGATCATTGCCACTAAAAGTTACTTTTCTGATGTTATTTGCAACTTCTATCATAATATATTTTAAACGCTCCATATTTATAAATGATTACATCATTTTCTTATCTGCAGCGTCCTTCTTGGATAACCACAAACTTGAAAGCGGTCCAAAATCTTGCTCATGGTTTCCTACAAACATAGGGACACTTGCTAATTGAACTGTCTATCTGGAGTTAGGAGAATGTGTTTGGGTTTTACTTTTACTTCCTTTTTAAATATAGATCACTATTTCTACAATGTAAACATCCAATGGCATTCCCTCACAGCGACAGGAATCCCAAGGCAGAAGAAACGCTGTAGGATTAACTTATCAGTCACCCAGAAGGATGCCTCAAATGCCTGGCTCAGTTATGGCCAAGGAGCTAGCATTATTAAGTGCCTTATGACTTTACAGCCATCCTCTATCATTCCTGTTCAGCAACACTTCCAAAACATCATCCGAGAAATTTGGCAAGCCACTGAAAACGGGACTTGTAAACTGGATCCGTTCAAAGCCATCCACAGTGACCTGTGGGTGTGTATCCGACTGTGAATTACTGGGTAAAGAATTTATGTGCAATTTCATTCCCAAACTCGATTTTACCTCGTTTGTAGGTTATTTCTCACGAGTACCCAGTTCCCGCCCAGAAACAAGTCAATGGAGCATTTCTAAACCATCATTTCAAATTTTCACTGTCAAGGGTGGGAGGAGGAAGGAATAGTAACGGGAAGACTCGTCAGCGATTAGCCATCCATAAAAATGTCGCCCCTCTTCCCATCACAATGCTGGCGTCACTTAGTCTCCTGTATCTGTTCCCCACCTCACCCCCCTCCCCTCTGCAGAGACTTGGCACCGAATGGCAGGCGAAGGAAAAAGACAAACACCCCGGCTCCCAACAGAATCCAAGCGCTAGCCTAGAGACACTTGAACAACATTCCTAACTTTTTTCCCCCTGCTCATTTCGCGTGCCTCAAAGGTAAGCAGAGTAAAAACCGTACGAGACAGGAGGCCGGGGAGGCCAGCTGAGTCACATTCGCTGCCCTGCATGCACCCCGATTTCTCCAGTGTCCTTCCCAAGCCCTCCGGCCACGGCAAACGGTTACTCAAGCTGCGAGTCTGGGTCTCCACCGAGCCTGTCCTCGGTGCGGTACCCAGCCCCGGGCCGGGGGCGGGAAGGGGCCGGGGAGACGGACGGCTAGCGCGCACCCCTGCCTCCGCCCCGGGCCACAGCCCAGCACGCCGGCGGGCCGAGCCTTCGCTGACAGGTCCCAGGTGCCGGCGGCCCGCGCGGCCGTCTCCCCGGAGCCGTCCCCTCCCGCCCGACTTCAGACAGGCCCCACCAAGGAGATACGGGGACGGGGAGCACAAAGAGCCCCGGCCACACGCCAGACCCTTCCCTGTGGAAGAAAAACTTCGCTGCACACGCGTCCAGACACGCACACGCCCGGCGCGCGCCGGGGAGGGCATCTCTTACCTGTCCCCGCGCTGCTACTCATCGCCCCCCCCGCCCCACCCACGGAGGCCTGGCCGCCCCCCGCCCCGAGTTGGGTCCCCCGGCCGCCCGCTCGGAGCGGCTGCACTCACTGCCTGGCTGCGCGCGCCCAGCGCTTGCAGGGCCCGGCGGCGGCGGCGGCGGCGGGGACCGAGACAGCGGCTGCAGCGGCGGCGGCGGCGGCCCCAGCCGGCGTCAGTCAGACTGGAGCCGCGAAGCCTCATCGCCCGTATTAGTGCGCCGACCTGGAAAGCCGCCAGGAGCCCTGCTCGCGGGTCCGCCCCCGCCCGCCGCCGCCGCGCTCCCGGAGCCGCTCGGGGAGCCCGCGAGGAGGGGGAGCGCGGCCCGCCCCGCGGCCACATGCGCGGAAGCCCGCGGCGGGGGCGCCTCGGGGACGCCCCGGCGCGGGGTCTTCCGGACCCCGGGCGGCGTCGCCGTCCTCCTGTGAGTCCCCAGACTCCCCTCGTCCGCGGCTCGGCCCCCTCGGCTGGGCGGCGGGGGCACCTCGCGTCTCTCTCCCCGGCCTCCCCGATTCGTCCTGCCTCCCCACCTGGAGTCCGAGGCCAGAGGACCCTTTCCAGAACTCGAGGTGTGGGACCGACAAATGGGTTTGGAAACCGCCATCCACAAGTGGCTCTTCCCGACATGCTTCTGGGCCCCGAGGGTCGCTGTTCCTTGCTGTTTGTCTCTTACTTGCTTTGCAAGAGTAAAGGGGGTCATTACCCCCAACCGACAGCGCCAGAGTAACTGGTTTGCCCCTGCATAAGCGGATGAAAATCGACTCACTCAGAGTGGTGAGTGGTGGTTAAAACTAGCCATGTAATTTTGTGGGTTGTCGTTTCCTTACCCGTATTTATTTGCTTAACAGCCTAGCCTATAATATATACTGTTATCTAATCTAATAAAGATACAACCTTATGGGCACTGAGCAACGTTAATGGACAACCTCCCTTGCTCACGGCCCGGGTATGCCCCTGGATAGCCTGCCTTTGGAGGTCGCCGTGGGCCCCTCGAACCCGCTCAGAACATGTGTAAGAAATGCCACCAGCTTACTAATGGCCTTTGACCCCCATCAGCCAGCGGCTCTTCATAGAAAAGGCATTTACTGCAGGGATGACAGAATACCAGAAAGGAGAATAAAGCCACAAGGGACAGTATTCAGTATTCAGTTTGCTCCTGTATCTACATACAAAATCGGTCCTCCAGAAGGTCCCGATACCTGCAACGCAAGGCCTTGAACTGAACTGCCTTTTCTTGTCCTCAAAGCACTGCATTTTCTTCCTGTGGCAGATGCCTTGCTTGCATTATCACACTGTTGTCCGCTGAGCGACGACCCTGTGTAAAACAGCATTTGTGTTAGCATTTGAATCATCTTTATACACCTGGCCATTCTTTTCTGTGCTCCAGACTAGGTGTTAAGTTTGAGATAGCTCTGGGTGTGAAAGTCCAGAAAACCTTTGGACTGCTACCAATCTCACTTCCTGGGCATTTTATTGCAGGTAAACTAATTAGATCCTTAGAATTGATATCCTGTGGCTTATTTATTTTTTTAATGTTGTTAAGAAATGACCCAGCCACTGTTTCCTCCCCTTAGGTGCATTAGACAATGCAGAGGACTCAACGCAGAGCAAGAAACGATAACCTGCAGTGCTGGCTCGGGCTTCCAGCACAGTATAGGTTCTCCGAGTTCTCTGGGCTCTTGGCAGGACTTGCTTCTGCAGATTCTTTGAGTGTGTGTAGTCTGTGTTTTCTGTACATTCTCCTTTACGTATCTGATTTCCAAGGAGAAAATGCCGACTCTGGGAAGGAAGGCTCAGAGTTGACACCCCATTTTTCAGAAGCTGAATATCCTTGCAATAGGAAATCTAAACATGATTTTTCCCCTCTTGATTTTTCAACACTATTTTTCCCTTCTTGATTTTTCGATTGGCTGCACTTGTGTTGCTGGTTAGAGTAGGTGACACAGGAGATGCGGATTCGATCCCTGGTTTGGGAAGATCCCCTGGAGGAGGGCATGGCAGCCCACTCCAGTATTCTTGCCTGGAAAATTCCATGGACAGAGGAGCTTGATGGGCTACAGTCCATGGGATCACAAGGAGTCAGACACGACTGGGTGAGCACACACGCGTGTTAGAACTTCCACCAAAAAACTACACTGCAGGATTCATGGGTCATTCAGTCATGGGTTGTGATTTGGTAGAAATACCAGTAAGATTTTGGTTCAAAACCTGAAAACCATGGCAAAATTAAGCCCCCCCCCTCCTTTTCTGAATTACAAGAACTTGGCAGAACGTAAGCTTCTGCAGTCCATCAACTGGTAGGAAATGCAGCCCCCTCACCCATGAGAAGGTTCGTTCTTTTCACTTGTCATATGCCCAGCACAGTGCAAGGCTGTGACCAAGTCTGCAGTGAACCATAGATGCAAAGATCCTGCTTTGTACATCTGTTGTACCAGCGCCTGCCTCTGGTCTTCTTTTTGAAAATTTAATAGTAATTGTGTGCTTGTGTGTGTGTGTGTTGAGGGGTGAAGTTAGGGGTGATTCACGGTCATTTAGGGGAAGTGGTGGGCACGTTGAAGGACCTGGAGAGAGAGTCATATGGTTCACAAAACTTACCTTACAGTAAGGATAAGGTTTATTCTTATTTTTATGTAGAAGTTAATTATTTGATGGTATATGTAGCATATACGCCAAACCAGTTACAATAACTTTCTCATTTAAATATCATCTACTTATTTCAGTATCATTTTTGTGGGTTGTGGGGGGTCATGCTTGATTTTGTGGCATCTGATCCCTCCAGAACTCTATGGGATTCCATTCTTTCTGAATAGCAGGAGTTTGTTTTTAAGATGAAGATAAATTTAGTTTTGATTTGGGAACTTCGTGAATATGTTCTGAAATAGAAGGCAATATCCTGAGGCATCACAGAATTATGGTTGAGTTTTGCTACTAAGCACCGGTGCCTTAACCAACTGAAATTTATTTCTCACAGCACAGTTCTAGAAGTCCAAGATCAAGGTGTTGGCAGATTCAGTGTGTGGTGAGAACCCTTTTTCCTTGTTTGCACATGGTTGTCTTTGCACTATATCCTCATGTGCCCAAGAGAGCAAACTCTCCTCTCTTTCTCTTTTGTAAGGACACTGACTCTGTCATGGGGGCTTCCCATGTGACCTCAGGTTCCCTCGTGACCTTATCTAAACCTAATCATTCCCATAGGCCCCACCTCCTAATACCATCCCTTTAACCAAACCCTTCAAGCCAAGTTTTTGCCTTTAACTCTAATTGATGAGGAAAAGTCTCCCCCTTTCTATTTTAAAGGACAGGCTGAGACCACTAGACCAGCAAGACGCCTGGCTGGAAGATGCAGGTTTCTCCCTGGTGTTTATCAACGGGTTGACTTTTTGCCATGCTCTGTCCCATTTTCTTTTTTATAACGGCTTGATAAAGTTTACACTGTTTGACCCACACATTGCTCTTTATTTTTAATTTATAGATGACTTCTGATGGAATGAATCCTAGGAGAAATAGAAGAGATATTCAAAACCCTTTAAATGAGAATAAAAGAATATCTCTGAAAGCATTGTCTGTACAAATATAATGTTTCATGTTCATACAGAATTTAAGATTCATAAAGGATGTTAATCATGTCGGTGCTTCTATCATACTGCATATTGCTTGGGGAGCTTTAGTCTACTTTTAAGACCTCTGTTGAAAATAGTTAAGCATAGAAGAAAACAGATTCATTACTTTTGGCTTTCCTCTTTAAGAGAGAAGTTTGGGTGGAGGGAAAAAAAAATCATATTACCTTAGAATAAAGGTCATAAACAATAAACTATGAGATATTATTCTGCATTTGTTATTGTTCAGTCACTAAGTCATGTCTGGATCTTTGCGACCCCATGGACTGTAGAGCAGTCCTCTGTCCATAGGTTTTCCCAGGCAAGAATACTGGAGTGGGTTGCCATTTCCTTTTTGAGGGGATCTTCTCGACCCAGGGATCCTGCATTGGTAGGCAGATTCTTCACCGCTGAGCCATTCTGCATTTACCAAGTACAAAAATATTCTTTCTGATATGTGCATATGTATTATCTTACATTTCCATAAAACTTTTCTTTTTAAAGCTTAGGCTTGCATTATTTCATTTAGTTCTGATAGTACCCCTATAGGGAGGCAGCTCATGTACTGTCTCTGTCTTATCACTTCATAGATAAGAAAACTGTGATGCATGCAGCTTTCATCACTGGAAAAACATCTCGTGATTCACCTAAACAGTATCCATCTACGTCTGTTGTCTATCCAGAGGGAAGCAAAAAACCACATTTTTAATGAAATTTCAATTTCTGACATATATTTCCTATAAGAAATGTAAATAAGGTTCAGTTTTTATTGGAAGTATGTTTTCTGAAATGGTCATTTTTAAAAAGTGAATGTGATGTAATTGCAGCTAAAACTCAGCTATTGTGCACTGATTTAATCATCAGCGATGGTAAACACAAAGGTATTTGAGAAATTCAAAAAACTGTATGGGACTTGACTAAACAGGATTTTAAATTTTACAATCTCGATTCATTTCTTTCTTTATATAATCTTGATTATCTCTTCTCTTTAATGGGAAGAGAACAGTAATCATAGTGGAAAATATTAATGGGTCAAATGCTTACCCTACCTTCTTCAGTATGAGAACCTGTCACTTTCTGCCAATACTTTTTATCTTAAAAAAGACAGATTGGGTTGTAATTGCACACTTAGCTTATTGATTCTCCAGCAGTGGGTCATAGCTCCCCAGCTGTGAGGCCAGAAGATTGCCTAGGGGATTGCAACGCCTGTACTTTTGTTTTTGCCCCTTTACCCTCCCTCATCTATAATAACCTGTCTTATAAATTCTGCTGTATACATTTAGAACCACATCAGACTTTTATAGTGTTTGCTTCCACCATCAAACATAATATAAAACTTCTGAAGAGAAAGAAAGTCTTTTGTATTCATCAGTATTCTTCTTACCATGTCTTTTCTTCCTTCCTAGGGTTCTAAGTTTCCTTCCTTTGATGTTCTCTTTCTGTTTAGCCTTTGTTTTAGGGTAGGTCTGTGGGAGTCCAATTCTCTTAAGCATCGGAGATTGTCTTTATTTCCCCTTTATACTTGAAGGTTTTTTTTTTTTTTATGAGTATGAGATTCTGCATTGACAGTTTCTTATTTTTAGTACTTGAAACATAGTGTGCCGCATCCTTCTGACCAGCATAGTTTCTGATGGTAAATTCAGTCATTCTGATTGTTTCCCTATTATAGGGACGCTGTCTTCTTTTTTTTTGGTGGCTTTCAAGATTTGTTCTGTCTGTAGTTTTCCAAAGTTTAATTATGATGTGTCTTGGTATAGATTTCTTTGGGTTTATCGCATAAGGAATCTGATTCTGTGATTCTGTGCCTTTTGCCAAGTTTGAGGAGTTTTCAGTTAGTATTTTTTTTGATAATACTAATGTTAGATCTTATTAGCTTCACTGAGCCGTTCTTTATTATTATTCTATTTTCTCTCTCTTGATCAGACTGAATAATTTCTATTGTGCTATCTTGAGTTTACTGATTCTTTTCTTCGCCACTCCCATTCTACTGTTGAGCTTATCCACCAAGCTTTTTATTCAGTTCTAAAATTTCCGTTTGGTTCTTCTCAATTTCTTCTTTTTCTTTGCTGAGTTTCTCTGCTGAAGCTTTCTAATTTTTTCATTAATTTCAAGCACGTTTGTAATTAAGCGGAAGCATTTTTATCATGGCTGCTGTAGAATCCTTCTCAGAGAATCCGAACATCTCTATGATCTGTGTCAGCATCTCTTGTCTTTTTTCATTCAAGTTGAGGTTTTTCTGGTTCCTGCTTTGACGAGTGATTTTCTTTTGAAACAGGGACATTTTTTATTATGTTGTGAGACTCTGGATCTTATTCAGACCTTTTGTTTTAGCTGACGCTACTCTGGTTGAGAAGGAGCAGCACCACCTTGTTATACTGCTGGGGGAGGTGTAGGTATAGGCTCCCCACTTGGCCCCACCGACACCCAAAGGAAGGGGGGCTGTTTATTACACTTGGGTAGGGTAGGAGTTCTGGCTCACTACATGGTCTTCACTGTCACCGTGGCAGGGTGGCTTCATTGCTGCTCGGCCACGGGAGGAAGCGCCTCCTCTGACCCCATCCCAGCAGGCAGGGAGTGCAAGTCCAGGCACCCCCGGTGAAGACTCAAGGTTGGCTGTTGGGGGTGAAAGTCCTGCTCACCGCCGGGCCTTCTGTGACATCGCCCAGGTCAGGGTATCCAGGTGCCTGACTCCAGCCTCATGATGGTGTGCATCTAGGCTCCTCACTCAGCCTTTGCTGTCGTCAGCAGGTGTAAGGGCACCATTCTTTATTTCTATAGTGTTTGGTTGTAGAAGAGCAGTTATTGTCTAAAGGATCAAACCTGTAAGGTATTTCTTTTTGAGATCATAAAAATACTAATGAGTTTTAATTCAAAATCAGAGAATTCTAAATGAGTCCTATATAGGATGGACATGTTAAAATCATTAGTTTGTAGATTTGGTGCTTCTGAGTTTGCACAAAAACAAAGCAACCCATTACACTACTTCAGGGGATTTAGCTGTCGATAAAATGGATAACTTCATTCATGTAATTCTTTTCTTTAGCAAATCAATTGTAATGGTGGCATTATCTAACCATTTGGGAAACCTTTACTGAACAATCACAATTTAGGATGCTGTGGAGACATACAAATAAAAGGCAAGGCTATTGCAACTGAATGAAAAGAATGGAAAGCAGAACTGGGGAATCAACTATGAATAGTGGAAATACACAGTGACACAGATACAGCATTATAGATGGCAAGAAACATGTTATCGTTCAGACATAATCTTGAGTCAAATAAACTCCATGTATACATACATATTCTGTAAGAACAAGTCAGAAGGTTGAAAGTAAATGATAATGTTGTCTGATTATAATGAGACTGTACCTTCAGTTTTAATCACACCCATGTATGTTTCCTATTTTTTTATTTTAGTAGAAGCAGGACACTGGCTACTTGTGTGATCATGGGCCAATCACTGGTCTAAGCCTGCTTCATTTCTGAGATGTGGGTAACCATACCTATATATGATACACGTTTTCTCTTATAGAGTGCCTCCGAGTCTTTACCACACCGTTAGCTTAGGTGAACCTGTGCTTCATATCAAGCATACCAGAAACCTGTAACAGTGCTTGAGGATGAGCTGCATAAAAAAATACTGACACTTTTCCTGAAATTTCCCCTATGCTTCAAACATATTTTTATCACTAGCTTGCAAACAGCAATAAATTACTTTATTGTCTTATTATAGTTTCATTAAGGATCTTATTTTTGGCTCAAGGCTTGTAACTTTAAATTCTTGTAAATGCTCAAGGTCATTCTGTTTGTTTTCTCTCATTTCTACTTGCATAAGCCTTGTTCTGTTCAAGTGACTTGTTCTGTTCAAGTGACTCGTTCAAGTGACTTGTTCTGTTCTTGTTCTGTTTAAGTGACTTAAAGGTTCTCAAAACCTGGTAGTGAATAATTTGTTTATCCACTTGATCAATAATTAAGTGTTTATGCTAAACACTGTACTGGGAATACTAGTTTTTTAAAAAATTTATTTTTATTTATCTATTTTTTGGCTATGCTGAGTGACACGCGGGATCTAAGTTCCTCAACCAGGCCCCTGCAATGGAAGTATGGATTCTTAACCCCTGGACTGCCCGGGAACTCCTTGAGAATACTAATTTGAATAAGAAATGGTTTCTGTTTTAAGAGAGCTTATAGTCTAATGCAGATGTGACAGTATCACTGTTGTTGAAACTACTGGAGTCATTTTTAGCTTATTTACTTTTCCACATAACTTGTAATGTTGTATTTAATGTGCTTCTGAAGCCTTCTATTTACAAGTCCCCAGTTCTCATACCTTCAGAAACTGAAGTAGCATGGTCACGAGAGCGCAGGCCCCGGATCCGGGCTTTGTGGGCTAGAATCATGACGCCTCCATCTCCTAGCCATGTGAGCTGGGCAGGTGACTGCTTTGTGCCTCAGTTTCGTCTCCTGTTGTAAAAGTTAGGTGAGTGATTATGTATTAAGTGCTTACAACAGTGGTCGGCAGATAGTCAACTCTCAATAAATGGTAGGTATTATCATTACTTACTCTGAAACATCAGAAACAATCAAATTCTGAGTTTCAGAGGATCACTATAATGGCTGTTTTTTAGTCTTTAGCTTCTCAAAAACACATTAGGCTTCTGATGTTAAGTAAATATTTACTAATATCATAAAACTTTCTTTTTATTAGAGAATTTCTAATTTTTATTAACATGAACTCAAGAGGGAAAGGCTGCCGGGAGGTAAGAAACTATGGTATATATAAGAAAAATTAGGAAGGAGATAAATAAGACTAATGTATAAGAAAGTGGATACCTTTGTGAACAAGCCTATATCCTTTAACATACAATTTCCTATACTTTTTAATAGGATGAAATATGAGTTTAATATAAATTTATATACATTTAAATATTTATTTTTAAATCCCTGAACACTGTTATATGATTACTGTTTATATTTAAATTCATGAGAATTATTATAGGCATTTTAGAATAAGAATGCTTATGTCTTCTGTTTAAAAATTATACTTCTCAGAACCATAATGATAATTGACCTACTAATAAATAAACAAAATTGCTAAAGCAAAAGGAAATCTGGCTTTTGGTATAAATATCTTAAAAATTTTTGTCCAAAAGAGGTATAAAGATTTTTACTTCTGACAGTAAATTCTTCAAAATTATTAAAAGGCAGACAATGGCACAGGTTTATTCCAGCTTTAAAATTTTAATTTCAAATGAAATAATGTGACAATGATACATAAGAATACAATCAAAGATGGCAGATAACCTAATTCATTTTCCTGGTTTGTTCAAGCCTCCAGGCACCAGTCAAATATCGAAGTCGTATAAAAAGTAGATCCTTTCCCATCTGTAGCCAGCTCCAAAAGGGAACTAATTTAGAACCTGTAGTTTAAAAATAATTAAAAATAAAAATATTTTCAGAAGAAAATATAACAGTTAAAACTGTATTTTAGAAGTCAATCTATACCATCTTTGTGAGCTTCTAGTCACCATAATTTGTATTATTTGTATGTAAAACACAATTTCATTTGTACATGTAAAAATGATTTTTTGGGGTAAGTCTTCATGTTGTACACACTGCTTTTCAGTTTCATGCACTGCAGAGAATTGGGCACACCTCTGTACATCATACAAGTACAGATTAATAATCTGAGATAAGCCAAGACAGAAATCCAAATTTTACTCTATTTCTACTAAAGATTCTAAATCAGATAAAAGAAATACATCTTAGCTAGGCCGCCTTCTTGTCCAGTGGTTGTCAAATGGCAATATATCAAGCCCAGTTGACTCCATGAGATTTGCCTCCTTGAGCATAATTGACAAATAAAACTGAAATGTATTTAAGGTGCACAGTGCGATGATCTGATACCCGGATACACTGTGAAATGATTACCATAATCAAATTAACACATCCACCGTAATTTTATTTAAATCGTGGACAAGACAGTTAAACATCTTTAAAACCAAAGTGAATGGTTTCTCTAAAAACAATAAAAACAAAACACCTTGATGTGAAATAAAACTTGGGGGTATCTAAACTGAAAATTTCAGATGGCCCTTGCTCAAGCAGGGAGGGACTGACTGTATATGGCAGAGGGATGATGAAGATAAAACCTGCTCACTGAGTGAAATGGTTAATGAGAGTTAATACTCAGCTACCTGAGAAATGCAAAGTGAGCCAGTGATCTAAACTGAAACGTAGTTTTACTTTCCCCCACTTCAGTTTCCCATAGAGTCTGTGCTGGGCACAGAGCAACACAGACACTTCGATCACAACAGGTCTGAGCATCCTCTCACCTGCTTCCCTTCCCAGGTGGTCTGCGCTGCTACCGTGGAGATGAGTCAAACTGCTGTAAACTCAGTATGATTCAGCAAGACTCCCAGACGTGTGCATAGTTTGTATGATTTCTAGACTGGTTCTTAAGCTTTTTCTGTCCTAAACATCTCAGGTTGCTTAATACCACACTGACTTTTCAAGAGGAGGCCATGCTTACCTGGAGGAGAGGTAACTGAAAGTCTCCAGTAATGCTCCTCCCACATAGTGAATTAATTTAGGATCATTCTAAGGTAAGCAAAGGAGAACACTAGAATATATTTTGAATTCTAAACAGTGAGGGCTGTTTAAACACTTCTGAACAGAAATTATCAGGAATTATGACAGATTTCACATCATTATAAACCTTAGAGATCTTTACATTTTTGGATGTGTGTACAGACACTAGCTAAAACCAGCTGTGAATGGATTATGGACATTTGGAGTAAAAGCAGCTATAATTCTTCACTTAGCTTTGCAAAGTGGTTTGTAGGTATTCTAAACTCACTGAGCAATGACATAATACAATACTAAAAAAAAAGGTATTATAAAAAATAAAGTTTACTCCAAGACTATCCACCTTGCTTGTGGCCCGAAGTCATCATGATCCTGTCTACTGTACAAGTTTTTACTGAATTTCTTAGGCAAGCCAGTAGGCCTAATGAAGACCCTAAGAAGAGACTAAAAAAATCCAGAAGGCAGTAAGCCAGCTGGAGGCAGGTAGCGGGGACCAGTAGGCAATACTGTCTATGAAACTGCCTCTGAGTCAGGACAGCTGAGTGGGCCCTGAAGGGGGGCGAGGGGTGACAGTAAAGCCAGCTGATGTCACTGGACAACTGTATGGTCTGAGGTCTTCCCTGACTTAAGATCAGCTGTAACATAAACAATATGCTCACCTTCAATTTCAGTCCAGTTGACAGCAATTTCTGCTATTGGGATTTTAAAGAACTGTGCTATGTAAAGCAGTTCTACATCAAACGCCCTGAAATAGAAAATATATGGCTATTTATTTTTAAAAAGACAAACAGAGTGTAACTAAATCTCTACCTTGGCATGTTTTAAAGAAGCTTACACAGCAGATTATAAAAGCTTATATTGTAAAAGTGAAGATCAGATAAATGTAAGGTCAAATAGAAGTCAAGGAGTGGAGGAGTTTCAAGGCAAATAAAAATGCTGTGTGTCACTGCGTAACATTTAAATGAGAAATATGGCGTCTCTCTCACAATGCAGGAACGTGCAGAGGTAAAAATGTTCTCTTGGTGTCCAAGAGAAAATTTAATCCAAGAGAAATTTTTAAGATTGATTGTTTTCACATCCCAGCTTTAGCTAGCCCAAGATACAGAACTGATAGCATTTTAAACTAATTACGAGAGCTGATAAAACAACCATTGAGAAGCACTAGGAGAGAATGTTCTCAATCACTTTAGAGCTGCTTGATTATGTTCTTCTACCATCAAAGAACCAAGGTTTAGTTTCTAAGTACAGGGTCCCTGTGGCCTACCTTCTGCCTTCCCCTCCCCAATGCTGTCCCGGACTGCACAGTAGTGGCAGCTGGCCAAAGTGAAAAGCCACTTTCGGCTGGTGTGAAAGGCCTGGGGGGTGTGTATAACTACATACGTACAGAGAAATCATCTCCAGTTTCAGTTCCCAGCTCAGCCTGCCTTCTACCTGTGAAAGCTTCTTCCTTAAAGATCCTCTTCAGTCAGTCCTTTGGTTTAGGTCAAATCTGCTTCCCTTAACATTTCTGAATCCTGGTATGTTGGATTCTTACAGGATTCTCCACCAGTTGCTTCCTTTCACTGGCATTAGTACCACTCCCTGTGCTGCACTTCTCCATGCTTTTACCTGTCTCTAAAGGCACTGAAGTCTTTCACTGTTTTGCTTTCATTCTTGAGACATTAACACCCCTTTCTCACTCCACTTTCTCGACTGCACAGAACATACTTCAAACTTCCCAAGCTTGGTTTTAAAATATTAGCACAAATAGCAAAACGCCTCAACTCCACTTCCATTTGATTCTCCTGATCCCAAGCAATGTGAATTTGGAGTTTTGTTTTCTTGGCTACAATACTACCAATGTCCATTATGCAACTAGTTTAAATCCCAAGTGTTTGGATAATTCAACATGAAAACTTTTCTTTTTAAACATGTAATGCTTCTTCTTATCCTAATAAAATATTTACTTAAGATGATAAAACCATCCACAAAAGTGTTCTTTGTGTTTCTAAAAGGACTATGTCTATGTAAAACTTCCGTTAAATAGAATTGTGATATTCATGAAAGAAGGAAACAATTTGAATATTAAGCCTTGTGCTTAATCCTTCACTTGCTCCTTTAACACAAAACCCAAAAATTACCTAATGGGCTTCTGAGTTAGTTCTAATGATATTCAATAATCTGATCAAGATTACTAAATATTTCTCCAAGGGTATCAGTATAGAATCACTGACTCATCAAAGGCACAACACAAGAATGATGAATGAAAAGCAGTGGGGTGAAAAAGCAGCTGAATAACTGAATTTATAGTAAAAAAACTGAAAGGGCTATTCATCTGCTAAACTATTATTTTTATTATAGCCTTCACCCCTCAAACATTTTAGATGTGAGATATTTATTAAAACAAAACATCTTACCATATTATAAATAAAAGACTAATCTGGTACCAAAGCAAACATTATAATTAAAATACCAAGTCCTTCTAGCTGGATTATAAAGAGAAGGGTCATTCTCCAACTAAGTGCCTTCTCGAGCTTTTTTAAGTGTGGAGAGGGTAAAGCCGCCGTGTTTTCTTTTGTGACTTAGTTCCTGGGATATCTGTTCCCTCATGAACAGATCTATTTCAGGAGAATGAAGAGTGTGCTGACGCTGTTTAACTGGCAGATACACACATACCCTCCTGCTCCCTCCTGAAAGACCACGAAAATTAAAACGACAATGAAAGGATAGTAGGACAAGAACAAAAGATGACGAGAGTAGCAAAAAAAACAAAAATCTGAATGTTGGAAAGTGGCTGGACAAGTGGTAACCAGGAGGGGTGGAGAGTGGCAGAGGGAGAAGCCCAGAGCAGCTAATGGTCACAGAGGCCCCTGAGGCTCAGGCATCAGGGGCCTCGAGGGACCTCTGTTAAGTGGAGGTGCAGTGGGCTGCACACTCGAAGACTCACTGAAAATCTGTATGGGATTCTCCTTTCTTCCAACTGGTTCTGTAAATGCTGGCAGCCAGGCTCATGTGTCCTAGGCAGGAGGTTGCAGGATCTCACTTTAGTGAAAATGACCAGCCCCCAAACATAGTGACAGCTGGGAGTTACCCACACAAAGTGGCCCCACTCGTTTAGTCCACAGTGACATCTACCAGTCGGTCAGAGTTCTTTGACCATGCACACAGCTGCTGATGAGCTTTATAGGGTCATACTAAAGATACCTGAAGGTAAACTTTAATGATAGAAATAAACAAAAAAACTGGAGCAAAAGAAACGAGGCAAGGAAAGAAGAAAATCTCAAAGTGTTAAATGAGACATTAAGAGACATAGTGGAAGATACTATAGTCGTAAAACAGAGAAAAATGAATACCGGAATACAAAAGTTCTAGGAAATTGCAGTTTTGATAGAGATAAAAATTCAAAAGGAAGGTTAGATGGTAAAATCGAGGAAACCTCAATAGAAAAATAGGAAGGAGAAGAGAAAATTAAATTAGAGGATCAACAGGGAAGTTCTACACGTGTTTTACAAATGAGGAGAGAGAGGAAATTGTTGAAGAAAGGATTAAAGGACATTCCTGAGAAACAAAGGGCATGGGTTTCCAGAGTTAGAGGCCTGAGTTGTCAACAAAATGCATGGAAAAGAGCCATATTAAGTCGCTGAATCATGACATTTCAAAACACTCTGGAGGAAAAAAAGGCTTCCAAAGGGGGGTGGAAACAATATGCCACAGAAGAGAATCAAGATTAGATTATCGACAGAACTGGACTTTTCCACAGAAACACCAAGTGCCAAAGAAAACAGATCAACGCTTTCCAAATCCTGACGAAAAATGATTTCCAACCTGTAACTCTTTCTCCAGCTAAATGGTAAATGAGCATGAGGGTGGAGTAAAGGCACGTCTCCACACGTGGGCTCTTGCAGTGCCTGTTTCACATTTTCAGGAAGTTTCATAGGGGATGGCTCTACTAAAATAGGGTGGAAGCCAAGGAGAACGAGATGGAGGACAGGAGCTGCAGCAGACCAGGAAACAACTAGAAAGAAAGCCGACGAGATGTCTCTGAGAAAAAGATGGAACTGAGGCATAATCTGATGCCTCTGGGAATTCACGCTCCTGTCAGAGTGAGCATGAGGAAGTGTCAGATCCACAGTCAAGAAATGCCAACAAAAAGCTCCAGGCAGTTATTACCTTTAGGAAAAACAAAAAGTACTACAATTATATGGGTCTATAATCTCATTGCATGCTACAGATCAAATCTGAATTCTCCTTACCCAGCTAGAATGATCAACGCTGAGCTGAGCAAAATTATTTTAAAACTGCAGTAGGCACATAAGTGTGGAGGGTAAACAGGAGTTTAAGAGAATAGTTAAACATTCATTTCCTACTTTGGAAAGTAATATCTAAAACTGACAAACTGAGACACAGCTCTGCAGAAACTTTGTTCTGAGTATGAAGCAAATGCCACAAGCAAGCAGTAAAGAAATGACAGTGGCTACAGGGAAGGAGCAGAAATAGGGGGGGGGCTGGGGGCGCCACGGCGGGGGGTGGGGGAGTAAAAGGAGACGGGGCGAAAGGCAACAGTCTTCTTATAAACCCGATGGAATGAGTTTAAATTATGAACATGAACACTGATTAAAAATAAAAAATACTTACTAGAAGAAGGTATATTTCAAAGAATCCATTTAAAAAATTACTCATAAACGGGGTCAAATTATACCTTAACATTAAATGGGAAGACTTTAGGTGAGGTAGAGTTCAGAGGATGGAAATTATATATATTTATATTTAACATTTAACATTACTCATACTCAAGCAATTCTGAATCAAAGAGATGGCTGTAGTCTTTCAACTTGGGCAATACAGTATGTATTATATATATACCTTGATGTTTTCTAACACCTAGAAACTCTACTTGACTTGGATTTCCTGAAAGTTACAAGAAAAATTTCAGTGAATCTTTAGAATCAGTCCTCTTAAGAAAACTGTCTAAGGTGATACCTACATGGAAATGAGTAGATGCACAATTTGATTTCTAAAACTTACACTGCATAAGAAAAAACCCACATCAGCTCTATAGTGTTTCTTGGTTGAGGTGTAGGAACAGCGACGTTTAAATAAAAACAGTGAGACATTATCGCTTATCAGGCTGATACACGCCTATTTGATGGTTCCTCTATGGGCGCAAAAGAAACATTGTTGGGCCCTGAAGAGAGATGTGAGAGGTTAAAATTTTAAGTCAATCAAATCTCAGTTAAGTAATTAGAAAGGCGTGCACATGAACATAGAATTTACAGAAGAAAAAAAAAAAAAAACACCTTAATTTAAAAAAAAAACACATAAAACCTGGGAATGGTGCTGGCCAACAGGGCAGCCACTATCCACTATCCACATGTGGCTGGTTACTGGCACTGACATGTATGTGACTGGTCTGAACCGATAGGTACTACACTCTCAAGACACAGTACAAAGAAAAGAATGTAAAATAGTTCAATATCTTTTTCATACTGAGTGCATGCCAAAATGACTATGCTTATATTGTGTTAAAGATAGTATTAAATTTCATCTTTCTACTTTTTAATGTGGCTACTAAAAATTTTTAAATTACACATATGGCTTGCATTTGTGTCTCCTATTGTATTTCTGTTGGACAGTGCTGCCTTAGAACAATCCTGACAAGGAAATTTCATAATTTTAAAGTCATCAAGCCTAAAACCCTACTGTTCTCCATTTTTAAATCCTTCCTTTCAAACTACAAAGAACCTAGCTCTTTGACCCTAGATTTGGACATAACCGCTGAATGAAAAATATCTACTGCAGAGGTGTGTTTCTGGAGTGGCTTCTTAGAGTTTCTGATTTTGGAGTCCATTAACTATCAGTATATTTTCTTCTCTAACAACATAACAGAAACATGCATTTAAATCTAAAGACCAAATATAAGTACTTAGAAAAAAATTTAACCTAGGGAAAAGGATTTAAAAACATGTTGATCATTTTAATTCTGAAACTCCAGTTTCTTTAAAGTTATTTGGGAAGATTAGATGACATCTATTTCTAGGGGGTAACATATTTGCAAACACATGCATGAAAGTTATACAGACTACATGAATGAATCTCTACCGGAATAATTATGCAGACTCCTGCCACAAACAGAATTCACACAGAACCCAGAACTAGCACTGAGTATTAATTCTTTCAACAATATTTACTGAGTAGCTATGATGGGTCAGGCACTCTCTTAGACACTGAACTATACCATATGTTAATATTTTATATTCTGTCATAAATATTATGACATTTAATCATTGCAAATCCATTTACTTTTTGTTTTTAAAGTGTGCAACTGACTAGGATTTTCTGCTCTTGTGGAGTTTATGTTTTAATAGAGAAAAAGAAACATTACACAAATAAAACACTGCAGATGTGACAGGTGCTACAAGAAAGGTTTATGGTGCTCCAACAGCATACAGTAGGGGCATCTGGTCTGCTACAGAGAGTGAGGGCAGGTTGTCCTAAGGAAGATCTGAAGGATAAGCAGATGCTGACAGAGAGGCAGAGGGTGGTGAAAAGGGAAGAAACTGCATGTGGAGACTCAGGTGGGCAAAATTATAAAGTCAATATTGATGCTGATATCATTATCCCTCTCAAGGCCCAGGGAAGGCACTCAAAGGCAATGGGAAGCAAAGAGGTGTGTCTGATCATTTCTAATTTTTAAAGAGATCTCCCTGGCTGCAGCATAGGAACTGATGTCCTATGGAGTTTTAAATTCTGAAACTCCAGAACTGGAGTTTCAGAATTAAAATGATCAAACTGATGGTGGTGAAGATGAAGAGAAATGAAGGGACAGTTAGAATGACTCCAGGTTTCAGGCTTCTGTGTCACACTGTTAGTCCCTAAACAGGCTGAGAGCTGAAGTGAGGTCTGGGATGAAGAGAGGCTGAGAGAACAGTGTATTTTAAGATAGAGTGCTCTGAAGTATTGAATGTTGCTAATGCATTCATCAAGATGGTAAGTGGTCATATTAAACAAGGCAACTGGATTTAATGATAGGAGGGTAACAAGATGTTTAGATGGGAGGACGGGTGAGGACTGGCAAGTAGGAAGATGGAGACAGTGAATACAGACCATTTTTCCAGGAAAAAGTTGGCTGTGGAAGGAAAGAGGGCTAGGGCTGGAGAGGTGCTGGTGGCTGGTGTCAATGGAGACCATGTCTTTTTAATGGCGAGGGAAATTTAAACTTGAAAAAACTGATGAGAAAAACATGGTTGAGAGAAAAAGCTAAACACACAAGACAGAAAGTAAGTGAACAGGATTGGGTTCTTAGAAGGTGGAAGGGGATGCAGAGATCCAAGAATTGGCCTTAGGCAGGAGAGGGAACTCACTCCTGTAAAAGAAAAAAGAGAAACTGGATACCCTTTTCTGCTTTGACATTTCTGAATTTTTCTTCGAAGAAAAAAAGGAAGCTTAAAGAAACAGGATATTTTCAGGAGTCTTGATTGATACTGTCTATAATTAAGGTGAATATATAACTTCATACCCTATATTTGGTTTGAGATTTTAAAAATAAGAACCAAACCAGTATAGGCACAGATTAAGTTTACAGATATAAGTATGAATTTTGTTTAAACCTGGAGGTTCATTATGAGAATACAGCGCTGCTTCCCATCACCTGGAGTAACTGCTGCATAAGAAGACATACCAGACACACGCCGGTTAGGAACCTACCATCGTTCAATGTGGAGAGATGAAAACGTCCGTGACGCTGCTTCTCGAGTTAATAATTTGAACCCACACTGTGTGTCCCTGATTCCTTTGACACAAAGGAACCACACCAGAAAGTGGAAGCCATACATGAGAAGAGTACGGAAGTAAGAACGCTGCAACAAAGACAAAATATAAATGACTTTTCCATTTATCTATAAAGGAGACATTGAAAACAATCTGGCTGCAGAGAACTGCAATTTAACATTTAACTGACTGGGTAGATCTCACACATGAACACCACCATCCCATTAGCTGCCCTGGCGAAGTCCATTCTAGACACTGAGGATGCCTACTGCTTGGAGCTGGGCAGGGGCTAGCGAAGTAGTTACTCCCTTCCTGGAGGTTTAGTCAGACAAGAAGAATCACAGTGACTGTGGGAGCCGGGGCTTCAGTTGGCCAGAAACCTGCACAGCAGTTGGGGGGCTGCTATGAGCAAGAGGAACGTCTCCTCCACCACGTCTTTGGTGCCTCTGTGCCCCAAACATATTTTGGTCTCAAAAAAGGTGAGTTAACAGAATATCTTGGAAAAATGAAACATGATTTCAACCTGAAGTTTGATACCTGGCTAATGAGAATACAACAGCAGGGGTCAGCAAGAGTGTCACAGAAGACCACATCACAGACCATCAAGGAGTTTGAAACAAAAGCCCAGTCTCCCTAATGAAGTATGACAGATATTTCTGATAACATATATTTTAAAAGGCTAAGTTCTTTAATATTTTGGACATTAAATTTAAGTAGTCTTTTATCTAAGTATTCCCTATTGCTAGCAGTCATTAATTTTATTATTAGTAGTAACACAACATATTTTATTCATAAAACAATGAAAACTTAAAAGCATAAGAAAAATAGATCAGTAATTATCATGGCAGTCAAGACTTTCATATTTAGGATTAAAAAAAGATAAGATGTTAGAATTTTCTATAATTACGGTAATAGACCCATGGAATAATATATTACGTATGCACGTAAGAAACCCAGTAAAAGTCTATGCAGAATGATATCTCATTCTAGTAAATCAAGGTCCTTTCCTCCTTTTCGCTTTTCTTCTTTATTACTGTAATCTTTAGGATCATTCTTCATTCACATGACTTTTTCTATCACCAAGGAACAAAATCATGACTCAACAGTCATATAAGATGACATAAGAGAAAAGCCACCACACTGAGCAGGCCTGTATTTGAATCCTGGCTCCATTAATAACGAGGCTGACCTTGAGCAGCTTACTTCCACTCTCTAAATCCCACTCCCCTCATCTAGAATGAAGATGCCTGCCTCACAAAGGTAAAGATTAAATGGTATAATACTAAAGTCTTTAGCCTGGTGTTTGGTACAGGAAGTAACAAACACTTAATAAATGCTTTTAATAAGGGAAGGAGGTTTGAAAGCTCACTTTAACCTCCTGACCAAATTTCACTTGTGTATTAAATAGGACAAGAAGGGAAGGAAGAATAAAATATCAAACTTATCTAGATGGTACTAACACAAAGTCTTTGGAAAGCTCTAGCACTTCTCACTGATCACCTAGAATCATAAGTTACGTTTTGATGTAAGTATGTCTTACCTCGCTAAGCAGATAGGGCAGAAACCTCATCTTAAAATACTCTGGGAATCTCATAACAGCTTGCTCAGTGCCTTGCATTTAAAATATTTCCAATAAATACTGGTTGACTGATTAAACCTCCAAAAGAGCATTTATGCTTAGGAAAGGAACAAATAGAAATCGAAAGATAGAAAAATAAAAATTAAAAGGTAGAAAAACAATACCTATAAACGAGTTCTCGAATGACTTTTAATGTGATTGAGATGAGCTTACTAGTAACCAAATAAAAATATTCATGACTGCTTTTGCTTGGATGTTAATAGAAGAGTTTTGTTTGTTTTAGGATAATGGCTATCTAAAAAACACAAAACACAAACGTGGAGTTCACATGAGGACTTTAACTTATTTGGTTTCTAACATATTGAAAAGCATAACAATATAAACAACAGGATCTTTAATTTTTAAAACTTGAAAAAGTATCTTAAAGTTTAGAAGACATCTAAAAACACAGACCAATTTAGTTAAATGAAGGTAACAAAGTCATAGGAGAGCATTATATGAGCTTCTGAAGTAGATATTTTAAAATATTTACTATTTTAATATTAACAATAATTGCTAATATTTATGAAACATAAACAAGGAATTCAGGTGAAATCTAAAGCTGACTGCTAATTTTATTATCTTAAAAAGAGAAGTTAAAGAAGTCTCAAGATTTAAGCAAAGACTCTTCAAATATATAACCTAAAGAGATCAAACAAACAGTAATGGATTCTATTTTGAATCCTTTAAAAATGATAAATTTGAGAATACCCAAACACAACTGTTTTGACTGTTACACAGAACATATGGGCATATGAACACATTTAAGGATGCTTAAACGACCCCGCCGGTGCTGTATCATGCACATTTGTCTTCCAAGAGGGCAACAGAACAGATGGTAGGATTAACTGAGAATATGTATAAAGGTGTTTAGGGAAGGTAAGACTGTAAACTACACAGTTTAGCTACCAAAGTTGCTGTTTACTATGTTAATTAATACTCTTGTAATTTTCTCACTGTTCACAGATCAATCACCATGGAGGATTTGCATCGCCTGTGGCACGTTAAAAGAATCCGAGTGGCCAAGAAGTGGAAAGCCATGCCACAGTTTCTTGGACATGTGGCCAATGGACGTGTTGCCCCTTGGAGATGACCTTCTCTATGACAGACATAGTTCTATGAGAATCACCTGGACTTGAACTACAAGCCTACTCAGCAGCAGTTATACATAGTGGCTCCAGTGGACAACTGCTGATCAGTTTACCCTTTCTGGAGCAGCTGCCAATTCTATAGAGCCCCAAAGCGCTATGTCAGTCACTAAGTTTTAGAGATGGAGGAATGGATGGACAGATGACAAGAGAAAAGAGATCCTGGGGTAGATCCTTTGATGACTGGTTAAAAGCAGCACTAAGTAAAAGAAGGTCCAGACCATAGCACAGTCTCATTCTAAATACTATTTTGAAAAAATTCAAAGAGGTTTCAACTAATGGAAGTTCTAAGTGAAAAGAATTTACAGCATTAAAAACAAAACCAAAACCACAATTCCCTTCTATTGCCAACAACAATAACAGGTCCCAACCGTTTCTTTTCTAGATTACTTCAACTGCTTCCTATTTCTCCAATCTTTTTCCTTTCCAAGTTTATTATAATTTTTTCCCCATTTATATATTTTTTTTAAAAAGGAAAAAATTTACTCACAAAACCCTTAAATTAATATGTCTGTTTTCATTAAGTGTTTTTGTTTGAATAGATTTTTTACACAAACAAGTATACTGCATTTTTAGGTATCATACTGTTTTCCATACAACCTAACATTTTAGTATTTCCCTACATTATTATACAGTCTCCACTGTGAAGTGAAGTGAAAGTCACTTAGTCGTGTCCAACTCTTTGTGACCCCAAGGACTACACAGTCCATGGAATTCTCCAGGCCAGAATACTGGAGTGGGTAGCCTTTCCTTTCTCCAGGGGATCTTTCCAACCCAGTGGTTGAACCCAGGTCTCCCGCATTACAGGCGGATTCTTTACCAGCTGAGCCACAAGGGAAGCCCACTATCATCTATTTTATCGCTGTATGCCATTTCATCCAGGGGAAATATGTACACTTTCTAGCATTGGGATACAGTATTTTATAGTTTCTAGTATTTCACAATTATAAATCATGTTCTGAACATTTTGCACATACATTTTTCCTTTCCTTATCTCTTGTGTATCAGTGAAGTGATGACGTTGAACTAGCTAGCCTCTAAACTCTTTCAGCACTAAACTTCTAGGAGTTCGACATTCTCTATGGTTAATAGATTAACCTTTTCCAAATACCAGTAAGAGTTCATAGGGTTACAGAGTTACATTTGGACTAGATGCTGAAGATGATATAATAATTGGAGAGTTCAAGTTTTCACATTTGAGCAAAATCCTTAAGGGATTTAATGGTTCTACTATCAGTATATCTTGGGAAAAAATTAGAATTTTTTCATGTCCTATTTCAGAATCACTGAGGGAAAGGGTCAATCTTATATTCCATTGGTTCTCAAACTCTGGTTGCATAGGGTGACCTGGGAAACTTAAAAATGCAGACTCCTGGTCCCATGGCTAGAATCTGATTTAGTGTCTGAGACTGGCCTAGGAACGTGCATTAAAGAAAAACACAAACAGAAAAAACGCCCGATGATTTTTGACCTTCTTCTGAAAACTACAGCTTTATGCTCAATCTACGTGACCACTCTAGCAGATGAACATATAAGAACATAATGGACAACTACTGAGCCTGATACATTAGGTCTACATTTTTACATGAAAAAGAATTAAAATAAAAAACACTGCATAGAATGGTTCTTTGTTATATTTTTTCCTTGAAGTCACTCCAGCTTCTTAGCCTAATCTGTAAATTACCACCTGAAGAAATTAATGTCTTCACTGATTTTTTTAATATACTGAAAAGGGCAGCACAACTTTACTCATATGAAGTTATGTTGCTTTTCTAAGGGAAACAGTTTTTAAAAAATTAAACTTTGAATAAAATTTAAAATATAGTATTTCAGTGTGTTGACATGAGAAAAACTAAAGGCAAGCTGATTGGTTCAAAAACGCATCATTTGGAGAAATCTGCCGTATATGATAACTGAATGCAGACACTCTGTGTATGTTCAGAAAAGAGCTGCTTGCGTCCTAAATCAGAGTGAAGTCTGCACTCTCCCTTTACACTCATGAAAAAGAAAAACAAAAAATCAATTCCTGTATGTGCTAATGCTTTCTTTTGAAAGGAACCTCATTTTTATGAGATTGGTTATGAAAGCTTAAGCTTATTTCATGCTAATGTATTTCTAAAAAAGAAAAAAAAAGGATGCATGATTGATGAAAGCCTCACCTGAGCAATTGATTCTTTTTCCAAATGAGCTCGAGATCCACAAGCGATAGCCATCTGATCCTGAACAAAGAAGCAATGAAATAAGTATCACTAATGAAAACATTTACTTTCAATTGTAAATATCTTATTTTTTAGAAACTTTTTTTTTTAAAGTAATGTTAAATATCTTTTAAGGTTTACTGAGGAGTTCAGAATCTTAAAGAAGTCTAATTGTTTTTACTGAGATGACAGTTTTCCCTGCTAAATATAAGAGGCATGGATTATTTCAGAATTCATATATTTAAGTGATTTTTCTAACTGAAAATACTTTTTCAATATAATTATAAGAAAAATTAGTAGTATTAGAAAGAAAAGGGTTATCTGTAGATAGCGTGATTTTATATGTAATCACTGCATTATGGAAAACCCAAGAATATCAACTGAAAACTGATTACAAATAAGAGAATGTATATAAGAGAATGTAAAAGATGAGTGGACACAAAATGAATATATATATAATATTTTACTCTTATATGTAGATACAATGATAAGAAGATATAATGGAAGCAAAGACAATATTAATAACATGAATAAAAAGGAAAAAATTTATAATCTTTACAAAAAATGTAGCAAGATCTAAATAAAGGAAATATACAAATGCAACCAAAGGAAAGAAAAATATCCAATCACAGAGGGCAGACCATGACCACAGATGAGAGGATGTGATTACAGCATTAAAAAGGTAACTCCCTAAGCTAACCTTTAAATTTAAAGCCATACCAATAGAAACATAAAAATATTTTTTCACTGATTTAGATAAGCTAATTTGGAAGTTAATATTGAAAAACAAAGAACCAAGAAGAGCCAAGAATATTCTAAGAGTGAGGAAGGACTAGTGCCAGAGGATTTAAAGTTACATTATAAAGCTGAAAATAATTAAACTAAAGTTGTTGTTGTTTAGTTGCTAAGTGTGTCTGACTCTTTCACAACCCCATGGACTGTAGCCCCCCAGGTCCCTCTGCCCATGGGATTTCCCAGGCAAGAATACTGGAGTGTGTTGCCATTTCCTTCTTCAGGGGGTCTTCCCAACCCAGGGACTGAACCCAGGTCTTCTGCACTGCAGGGGGGTTCTTTACCACTGAGCCACCAGGGAAGCTGGAAAAACTAAGGTGCTGTGCTGAGCTCAGTTGCTTAGTCGTGTCTGACTCTGTGACCCCATGACCGTAACCTGCCAGGCTCTTCTGTCCATGGAATTCTCCAGGCAAGAATACTAGAGTGGGCTGCCATACCCTCCTCCAGGGGACCTTTCCAACCCAGGGGTAGAACCCAGGTCTCCTGAATTGCAGGCAGACTCTTTACCGTCTGAGCCACCAGGAAGCCCAAGAATACTGGAGTGGGTAGTGTTTCCCTTCTCCAAGGGAACACCTTGACCCAGGAATCAAACCAGGGTCTCCTGCATTGCAGGCAGATTCTTTACCATCTGAGATACCAGGGAAGCCCGAAAAACTAAGCTGTATATGTTAGTTACTCAGTCGTGTCCGACTCTTTGTGACTCCAGGCACTGCAGCCCACCAGGCTCTTCTGTCCATGGAATTTCTCAGGCAAGAATACTGGAGTGGGTTGCCATTTCCTTCTCCAAATGATCCCAAGGAAGGCACAAATACACAAACCCCAGAAGAATTTATCAACTTGACAAGAAAATTTTAAAGATTATTGTGTGGCAAAACAAGAAAAATCCAACTGCATTACACATTAAAAGACAAATAAATTGGGGCAAAATACAGAAATAATTTATATTACAGACAAAAGGCTAATTTCCAAAATATATAAAGTGCTCCTACAAATTATTAAGAAAAGTACTCAACAACTGATTTGGAAAGAGATGAAGCTGTATATTGTCACCCTGCTTGTTTAACTTATATGCAGAGTACATCCTGAGAAATACTGGGCTGGATGGAGCAAAGCTGGAATCGAGATTGCAGGAAGAAATATCAATAACCTCAGATATGCAGATGACACCACCCTTATGGCAGAAAGTGAAGAAGAACTAAAGAGCCTCTTGAAGAAAGTGAAAGTGGAGAGTGAAAAAGTTGGCTTAAAGCTCAACATTCAGAAAACTAAGATCATGGCATCTGGTCCCATCACTTCATGGCAGATAGATGGGGAAACAGTGGAAACAGTGGCTGACTTTATTTTTCTGGGCTCCAAAATCACTGCAGATGGTGACTGCAGCCATGAAATTAAAAGACGCTTACTCCTTGGAAGGAAAGTTATGACCAACCTAGATAGCATATTAAAAAGCAGAGACATTACTTTGCCAACAAAGGTCTGTCTAGTCAAGGCTATGGTGTTTCCAGCGGTCATGTATGGATGTGAGAGTTGGACTATAAAGAAAGCTGAGCGCAGAAGAATTGATGCTTTTGAACTGTGGTGTTGGAGAAGACTCTTGAGAGTCCCTTGGCCTGCAAGGAGATCCAACCAGTCCATCCTAAAGCTGAAACTCCAATACTTTGGCCACCTGATGCAAAGAGCTGACTCATTTGAAAAGACCCTGATGCTGGGAAAGATTGAGGGCAGGGGGAGAGGGGGACGACAGAGGATGAGATGGTTGGATGGCATCACCGACTCGATGGACATGGGTTTGGGTGGACTCGGAGTTGGTGATGGACAGGGAGGCCTGGCATGCTGCGGTTCATGGGGTCACAAAGAGTCGGACACGACTGAGTGACTGAACTGAACTGAAGGTTATAAACACAAGTTCACAAAAACAGGAAGTGGAAATACCTTTTAAATCACTGAAGAGATTCCTACCTCAATCATACCAAGAGCAATGTAAATAAAATCTATCAATTTTTTACCATATTGTGCACACACATTCTACATAGACAACAATTTGAAATCTGTTATCCCAATTACAAATATACACATAATTTGACCCAGCAATTTTACAACTAGGAATTCTTCCCATAATAAACTCGCATATGTGTAAAATGACATCTATGTAAGGTTGATCACTTCAGTATTGTTTGAAGAAGCAAACCCGTATGTCCATCCAAGGAAGGATTCTGATGTACACAGAAGGCTCAGTCTCCCAGATATGTTGTGAAATGCAAACAACAGGAACAACAGTGTGTATTTAAAAAATAAAGAATACAACATACATCTTCTAGGTGGATATGCAGAAATGGATAACACTAACTTCTGAGAGTAACTGGGTGACTGAGAAATGCAGAGCTAGGTTCACTGCATACCTTCTTATACTATTTGAACTTTGAACCATTGATCGGAATAAATAAAAAAAAAGTGTTCATTGTAAAGAAATCGGCAAGCATATAAATTTACATGTATACAGAAAAAAGTTATTATACAAACTCATGCATAATCTCGCTACTTGAAAGCAGCCACTGCTAACATTTTGTCTCATTTCCTTGTGTTTTTTTTCACTTTTGCTCTCCTTTCTCAAGTACTAATTACCACAGTCTAGGGGAAAAAAAACCCCAAAAAACTGGCGGAAGAAATCACTCCCTGCATGCTAGTCCCAGTTTATTCTATTTCAAATAGTTAAGCTACTAAACAAGTGATCATCATATACTTTGCTCAAAAAATTATTTTATAAAATCAAACATATTTTTATCGAGATAGGAAACTACAGGTTAGGAAACTGAAAAGCTGGGAGAAAAGCTTTACATTAAAAAAAAAAAAAGATAAAATACTTGGAACTGTAGATCCCTATTTCATTTGTTTGTCATATAAAGCTCTACTTGAATAATACACATTTAGTTCACAACCTTAAAAGAATAATCATCTTCAGAGAAGGGATTGCAGGAAACTTTTTAAAGTTCACCAGGTAAGAATAATTAGACTAGAATCTGTAACCTGGTTACTCCAACAGGATACACAAGAAAGTACAGCTGACCCTTGAACAACAGAGGGTTGACCTGGGCCTGTGGAGGGAGGTGGGGTGTCAGCACTCCTACACCCCTTTTGTTGTTCAAGGGTCAGCTGGTGCAGCAGATTTCATATTGTTGCAATTAAAAATAAAATCAGCCAAGAAAAAAGAGAACAGTGGAAGCCACTGAAGAACATGCTGGTGATCCTGTCAAACCAATGCTGTAAATGACATTTAAGTTAACTTCTGCCATCTAGTGAGTCAGTTGTATATTCATTAGAGAACTCGACTACTTTGAAATTCATGTTCCTGATTCATTATTTTCAGAGCTATTCTAGTCAGTTTTCATTAGGGGTTAAGGAGATATATGTCACGCATGCTTATTGGCTCTGTGGCTCAAATGGATTGAAAAGGGAGTACCAATTACATTAAAGACAGAACAAGAGCCTGTATCCTGAGAAACTGAAAGTGCTGATGTGTAATAAATTCAGAGCCACACTTTCACTTCTTAACAAAGCAAAAGAAATACAGAAACAGAGGTAACACCTGTGCCAGTATAAGGATGGGAGTCAAGGTTCAATGGCAGTATCTATGAGGTAACAGTGTCATGTCGTAACTGGATCCTCACCAACTTTGGTAGAAAATGACCAGGACGATAAGAAAAAGAAATCTGCTATTTAAAAACGGAAGTAACTATTGACAGGCCAAAGTCGAGAAGACACATGGAAAACAGATAAAGTTCTATGCAGCTTTGTTGGGTTACATGGGTTCCTTGCTGTTGTGAGATTTTTGTCATGGAACGGATCCACACCCAGCTTGAAGCCCTGAAAATGGGGAGCCCGAGCAACTTCTGCTAAATCCTGGGATACAGTGTGTCAGTGAATGCTGTCCATAGGCACTAACTCATCCTCAAAGTCTGAATCTTTCTAGATCGGGAGTATTTGGTAAAAAGCTCAGAATATAGTAAAGTTATCTTCTTTCTCTAAATGGCTTTTAAAGGCTAGAAATGGATTTTCTTTCTTTCCTCAACCTTTACTTTTTTTTTTTCTTTTAAAACAAATGTTGATACTGCCTTTATTCATAATTGCCAAATGCTGGAAACCTGTCCAAATGTCCTCCAGCAGTTGAGTGGATAAAGAAGCTGTGGTACACCCACACGATGGAATACCACGGGGCAGTTAAAGGGCACAAATCACTGACCCACACGGCAGCTGGCACGATCTCAGACGCATCATGCCGAGTGGCAGTCAGCCTCCACTGTCTGAAGCTGTGGCGCAAACAGACATGCGATCTTTTTTGAGTGGTTGTTGCTTGTGTTTTGTTTTTGTTTCATAAAAACAAGACTCTGTGGTCCAGTCTCATTTCACATCTCCACCTAGAAGTGTCAGTCTGTGCTTTTACATAAAAGATTTAGCTGAATATGCATGATAAATATTAAAACTCCGGTGGGAGGAAAGCAATTTAAAATTGAGAGGGACAGAATATTAAATAAGTAATTGTGAAGTGAATCTCAGAAAATCAGTGAATGTTAGTAATTAATTCTTTTGTGGGACTGCATATAGGAATTTCACACCAAAAAAAAAAAAATTCCCCATCTGTTTAACTTAAAAACACCATTTTGATTTTACTTTAGGCCCCCTCTGTTCTTTATGGAATATCATTTAAACTATACTCTTATACTCACTGGCCAAGGCTGTAGATCATTCAGTCCTTTTTCTAATTTCTCAATATCTGGAAACTTTGTGGCTCCGTCAGCATCTGCCATAAGGATCTTTTTTCCTCGAGAACTGAATACACCCTGTATGGCAAAATTTCAATTAAAAGAAAGTTGTTTAAAATCAAAGTTAAATTTAGTGACATAGCAATTTGTTCTGTTTTACTTAAAATATCCAAGAAAGAAGTATTAGGTATGACATGGCAGAAGGAGGCCAAAGTTCCCTGAAAACAATTGATAAGATCATTCCAGAAGTATCCAGTGTCTACTTCATGATTTTAAAAACTTTGTGAGGTCATACTACTAATACCATGGAAAATATCGAGATGAGAAGATTGATCTGGATAAAGATATGCTGCACAGTAAGAATAAAAATGTAAAATATCTATTATAAATATTATAGCTGTATTATGTAAGTACAATGGTACTTAACAGAGACCAGGGGCTCCTTAGAGCAGTACATGGAGAACATATTTATGGAGAGATTGAACAAATATAATACAGACAGCTTTGCTGTGAAATGCATCATAACATGACAGAGCTTTGGTACTTTTTACGATGGGATCTAAAATATTTAAAATTAATTGCTGAATAAAGAAATGCAGAATGCCACTAAAATTTAGGGAGTGTTGATATATTCAAATATTACTTTAGGCATCTGACAGTTAGCAAACTTATGCCACTAAATTTTGAATTGATCTATCTTTGGGCAGAATATGGCCCTACCAGTGCATACTTCACACAGAAACTATGCATCAACTCTTAATTTCTTGATGCATTTGAGTGAATACATTGTTTCTTAAGTGTAAATATACTGTCATTTAACAGTGTGACTATAGACAATATACACATATACAAATCTAGGGGGCTTCCTTGGTAGCTCAGCTGGTGAAGAACCACCTGTAATGCAGGAGATCCTGGTTTGATCCCTGGGTTGGGACGATCCCCTGGAGGAGGGCATGGCAACCCACTCCAGTATTCTTGCCTGAAGAATTCCACGGATAGAGGAGGCTGGTGGGCTACAATCCATGGGATCGCAGAGTTGGGACACGGCTGAGTGACTAAGCACTGCACAGCACATACAAATCTAGACAGAAATTTGCTCATCTATTCTACAAGATTAAGCCACTTATTAGTAAATGTGATGTCTTTTTATCATACTCGTTAGAATGGGGTGAAAAAGCAGAAATAAAAAGTTGTATTTAACATCTGAACATCATATATTAAGTTTTCGAAAAGACAAACATTACAAGGTACAAAATCTGTAGCTATAAGTTTGAGATTAAAAATAATAATAATAAAGGAGTAACTCAGTGATACACGATAAGTGGGTTTCTTGAATGTGGGCGACCCTCCCGATTCTACCACTGAGGGCCTCCACCTCACTGCTAGATCAAGATGAATACTTCTTCCTGAATCACCCAGCACATCATAGCTATGACATGATATTTTCCTTTTATTATGATCACATTATATATACATATACGTAAGAAGTTATTATTAAAAGCAATTTACCAGCCTTATTTGAAAGGCTGGTATTTAACCACCAAGTTGCAGAATATACATGTGCCCTAATCGACAAAAGAGGCTATTCAAAATACCTTCATATTTCAGATAAAAATGTTGAAATTAGGTTATTACCATCCTAATCGCTCCGCCCTTTCCACGGTTCTTCACTAGCGTTATCACTCGTACTTTGTCACTTCCGTATTTCTGGCAGTATTTAAAAGCTACCTGTCAAATTACATAAAAGTCAGAATTAAAACGAATTTGAATTCCAAGACAGTAACAGAAACTAGGTTTCTGATTTTGGCCTAAACACTTGCTATTCTAGTTGCTGTCTCTTTGTGACCAGGGGACACCCACGGCAGGTTCTGGCGACCTAGAGAAGCTGCTGAATTCCTGGGGCCGAGATCCGAGCCTGACTGCTGAAGTCACAGTTCACTTTCCTGCAGGGGAGACATCAGAACAGGCAGTGGCTGTCTCTTTTTTCTTGACTCCTCTGCCTAAGCTACAGAGCTTCTAGAGAAAATAAAAATAAAAGCCACGTGCTCCTTGACTGTTACACATTTGTGACTGGGCTCCCGGGATTGCTAAACGACCTGTTTACTTGTCAGCAGCCAACCTTACTCCCCAGAGAAGCTGTCTGTATCCTACACCATTTCCCCTAAATCTTCTCCTCAAATTCCTCACTCTCAGCAGAGAATCCCACCAGACTCGTCCTCCTCTGAGTCTTCAATCTCTTCCTCTCTGCTGGCTCCTCAGCGGGCTTACCTTTGAAGTCTGGTCTTTGCTGCCATCATCAACTACTATCACCTCATAAGTGAAGGTGGGATCTTGTTTCTGCAAAAAGCAAAAATAAAACACCACCATTCGGCATGGCTGCCATCAAGAACTCTACTCAAGTTGTAAGGAAGCTAAAAAAACAACTAGTGTTTTTTTACTGTTTATGTGTATAAATATGAATATAAATTTAAGTGTACAAAGCACACTTACAGAATGTAACTGTACAAAGTGTACAATGTGTAAAAAGGCCAAGGCAACAGGCTGAGCACAGAGGCCAGGGCTACGACGGCCCGAGAATGGCCGGCACTGCCTCTCACCACAGATGTGGCCTGGGGTCCACAGCTTGGTGACCCGTCCTAGTTTTAATTAGACGTCAGAGAAAACATGATACCTGTCTGTCCTCCAGATAACCCAGAGCTTCATCCATCATTACAGGCACTTAAAGAAAAAATAAAAATAATAAATAAATAAATAAATATATATATATACACACATATATAAATTGCTTTTGAAAATCACTTGGTCCCAGCACACAGTCTGTGTATCAAAGAAGCCTGACTAACTAAGCCCTCCCAGGCTGTCCCCCCAGAGCTATTTCCATCTGGAATGTCTGTCTTCTGCTCCCCTCTCGCTCATCACTTCTCTTCAACACTTCAGCCTCAGACTGGATGCTCCTTTCTCGTCTAATCCACACTCATCCTCTCTCATCTAATCCACAACCACCAACCGTGCACACTGTCTACAGCCCACAAGTATCAAGGCTCCGGCCAAGCCCAGACTTTCAGGTTCCTTTTCTTCCCAAACTACCCCTTACCAGAAGAATTAAGGAGGGCTTACACCGTTTTTCTTCATTGTATGAAGGCACGACCACAGAAAGCTGTTTGGTAGGTGAGTCCTGAATGCTGGGTAAGGCTTCCCTCTGGCCCCTAGCATTTAAGAAGAACTTCTCTTCTTCATGTCGATGAAGGTGTGGCATCTCTGTAGCAGTTATAAATGCAACAAAGGAAATCTAAAAGCAGATACGTTAATAAGAGATTTTATTGTGGTGACCTTTTAAAACATGTGTTATGTTAGAATAGGGGCTTCCCTGGTGGCTCGGATGGTAAAGAATCTGCCTGCAATGCAGGAGACCTGGGTTTGATCCCTGCGTCAGGAAGATCCCCTGGAGGAGGGAATGGCCACCCACTTCAGTATTCTTGCCTGGAGAATCCCACGGACAGAGGAGCCTAGTGGGCTACAGTCCATGGGGTCGAAAAGAGTCAGACACGACTGAGCAACTAACACTTACATTGAATACATCATTTACGTGATGTTTCCCCCATGAGGTGCAATATTTACTGTTTTTAGTCCATTAACAACGGTCTGGAGGTGACTTCAAAACTCAAACCAGTCACCTCTTCTTGTAAACTGATTATTATTGTCCTTTTTTTCCTTATAAGGTACTAATGCCCCAGGAGGCTCTCTGTGTCCTGTCATGCCCCAGGCTTCTGTCATCTCAGATCTAAGATGGAACAGTCACCACGGAAGTGCCACCTACCCCGAGATACCCTGAACCCCTAGTCCCTTGCCCCACTCCCCCAGAGCCTATGTGGCAAAGGACACATTGCAGGGAGAGCCTGTGGGCAAGGGCAGACCTCTCACTCAGGACCAGGCCGATCCAGGGTTGCAAGGAAACAGTTTGCCGGCACCAGAATAAGGACAAAAAAGCTGAAGAATATATACTCATCCCAGATTTCAGTTTAGAACACAGAATTTTTTGGAGTCAAGTATCAAATTTGGAGCCTGTAGGCACTATGAACTGCTAACATTACACAACCCTCTTCTAGATTCACTAGGGAGCTGGCTTTGGAAATAATCATTCTTTGTAGCACTGTTTCTACTGATACACTTTCTGCTTTCAAAACAATCAACCTACCAACTTTTGGAGTGCAATTCATTTGTAATTCAATGACCATTTATAACATCCCACTGGAAACATACTGAAATTGAATGTGCTTCTGATTAGCATGAGTATGAAGGCAGTGTGCCGCCTAGTGGTTAAAGAGTTCCTGCTCTGTACTCCAAGCGTCCAGGTTGTGGTTACTAAATTCAATTTCCTACTGAAAGTAACAGTGCTCTTAAGAGGAATGGCTGATTCAAGTGAGTAGCTGTCAGGCTAGGAAGCCACAAACATCATGACAAAGTTGCCAACTTGACAGGCTCCAACTTGACAGGGAAGAATTGAAGCATCAAAAAGAATAACTACTGCAGAGTATCAAAACACAGGAAAAACTTTATATCATGGGTTCCTCATGATACTGCAAATAAAAAATTAATTAATCACCTTTGTAAGAAGCCAGGGAACCATCTCATTATTTTGAAAACTTGCCTTTTATCTTTACCTTTTAAAATATGAAAGGTATTTCAGGGTAACTGAATAGCTGAGGATGAATTCTTTTCATTATAAAATTCTAGGTAACACATGAAGGAACGATACAATTAGGATATTCCACTCTGCAACCCCCAGTGAAACAGTGGATTTAGGCAGTGATCATCAATGGCTGCTAAAACCATTAGGTTAATGACAAACTTTACGATTGGTGGGTCAAGCTAGTAACTCCTGAAGCTGTGAATCCCACTAGACACCAAAGAAAATCAGATATCACATGCTTCCTGATACGACACAAAAGGAAAAATCAGCACCATTCACACACTTCTCTTGATTAAAACTCAAATATGCATTTCGTCAAATCGCAGATGAAAGACAAGGAAAAAAAAAAAGAAGAGAAATTGTTTAAGAGACTTGAGACAGACCAATCTAGTGCTAAGTGTGCGCGGATACTGAGTGAAACAAACCAGTTATACTGATAAAAACATGAGGCATTTGAATCAACTGTGTATTTTAAATCACTTAACAATGTCAAACTTAAAACTGCCATAACCTTATTGTGATTATGTTTTTAGAAGGGGGTCCTAACTTCAGAGGAAAATGCTTAACTGCTGCTGCTACTGCTGCTAAGTCGCTTCAGTTGTGTCCAACTCTGTGCGACCCCATAGATGGCAGCCCACCAGACTCCCCCGTCCCTGGGATTCTCCAGGCAAGAACACTGGAGTGGGTTGCCATTTCCTTCTCCAGTGCACAAATGGGAAAAGTGAAAGTGAAGTCGCTCAGTCGTGTCTGACTCTTAGCGACCACATGGACTGCAGCCTACCGGGCTCCTCCTTCCATGGGATTTTCCAGGCAAGAGTACTGGAGTGGAGTGCCATTGTCTTCTCCGAAATGCTTACCACTTACAGATAAAATGTTATGTCTTGAATTTGCTTCAAAATTAATTCAGAAAGGAAGTGGGTAAAGAGACAGTGGGGAGATATATATGAAACAAGACTGATGTACTCTGTAATGATTTCCTGCTCTGGCATCTGAAAAAACGAAGTTCCACTAGTTGGGTGACATTTGCCTCCATGAGTCCATCTTTCCAACATCAGCTTCCTCACCAGTCAAGGGAAACTAATGATAACATTTTTGTCCGTTGTTGTTTTAAAGATCAAAAGAGACAGTCCCGGTTGAAAGCTGAATACAATATCCAACATATTGGAAGTATTCAATAAATGGAAGCTCTTATAACCACTTTGAGCTACTAGGATCAAATGCTTCTAGTACAACCTCATAAGGTACACATTTAACAGAGTCAACACAAGACAGATTCAGCCTAGGATTCTGTCAAACTCTGCCCCACCAAAAACCTGAAAAAAGCAAACGAATCTCCATATACTACTAAGGGAAAAACAGACCTCTTCTCTCACGCAGACACAAACACTAAACATGACAGGATACATTGCTCGGTCTCTATCTAAACTACCTCTAAGCTGTGAATTCTGAGAAGTTGGCCCAGTGGCTTTCCTGGTAATGCTACCTAAGCCGCTAACCTCAACGTCAAGGAAAATCTCTCCCTTCACTAACTAGATGGCGGGCCCATCCCAAATTGTATGGGACAAAGTTCACTTGGCAAATTTTCTACTACTTACGGATCAAGAAATGTTACAATGTTTCTGTGTTTCCATAGTAGTGGCAAAGAAACTCTGGGTTTGAATACCACTGTACTGTTTCATGCAGATGCAATAAACTTAGGGTGCTGAATTCTGGGACATAACGACCCTCAACCATACGGTAACACCAGGCCTTGACCACCTTGGTCTTCCTGAGCCGCTGATTTATCTACTCTGCTAACAGCTGGCTTTGGTCAGTGCTGTCACCATCTTCCATTTGCTTAACTATACCAGGAAACAGAGTGTCCAGGAAGCAAACACTTTCGGGGGGGGGGCCCTCAACACCTCCCTGGGTAGGGCCAGAACTGCAGCGACTGCAGACCCGGGAGGGAATCTTGGAGAGGTCAGGGCTGAGAGGGCGGATGGGCAGAAGGTCCGGCAATCAGGGGGATAAGAGAAGACGGGGTGGACATGTCCCAGTGAACGCAAGCGCTAGGTTCTGGGCACGCAGGGAGAGGGAGCTCCAAAATAAAAATAAAGAACGTAAGGAAAGGGGTGTGAAATTCTGGGGTCTAGGCTTGGGGAAGCGTGGTGCAAGGACACGTCAAAGAGCGGACAGCACGGAGGAGAGGATGCCTGGGGGCCGCGCCTCCAGGAGAGCAGTGAGCCCAGGCCCTTGTCGGTCCCCAACCCCTCTCCTCACCAGAATCAGGGCCGCGGCGGCCAGCGCCGCGCCGAGCACCGCCAGCTGCAGCAAGAGCGGAGCCATCCTCCATGCCGGGCCGCCAGCCGCCCTATCCCGCGCCTACACACACGCGGAAGTGCGGCCGCGCAGCCCCGCCTCCTGCCCGCAGAGAGGCCGTGCCAGCCGGGCGCCCGCCGCCCACAACGCCGCCTCGCGGCCAGACCCGGTCACGCCCGGGGTCCCACGCTGCCCACAGCGCCACCGCGTGGCGAGACGAAGACTATGTTGTGTGCAAGCGGCTCTGTTCAAACGTAGGAGGGTTGTCAGAATCAGCAAGAATAAATGGATGTCCAATTAAACTGACTTGCAGATAGCAACGGATCGGTTTTTAACAGCATTATTAAAATATAACACACACTCATAAGGTTCACCCAGTTAAGAGCTTTTTGTTATATTAATTTTGAAAAACTGATAAAACAAAATTTCCCATTTTAACCAGTTTATGTGTCTACTACAGTGACATTGATTGCATTCACAGCTTCCTGCAACCATCACTACTGTCTATTTCTAAAACTTTCCCAGTTCTCCCCCAGCTTCTGGTAACAACTAATAACACGAACTATTTTGCGTGTACTTTGGTCATCTGACATTCAAATTGAATCGGATGCCCTGCGTTTTATGGGCAATCCTTTCTAGGAAGGAGGTGGAGGTTTTGAGCCACGACACAGTCTACAACGAAATTTGTTTCTTTGGAGCCCACTCTTGGCAGCTGCGTAATGTAACCTGATGAGGATAACGAGCGCATAGAATTTTTAAATTTTCGGTGCTCGAGCAGGAGGCTTTTACCTGGAAGAAGGCAAGCCCAGGGCTCAGCCTACGGAGGAGGGGAAAAGAACACTGAAACCCTGGAATAATGCTCCACGTTCAACACTTGATTCTTTGCTATAAGGTCGGTTTTCTCTGAAACTCTTGAATGGTGGGCCTCCCTCGTGGTTCAGCGATAAAGAATCCGCCTTCAGTGCAGAAGACACAGGAGACATGGGTTCCACTCCTGGTTTGGGAAGATCCTCCCACTCCAGTATTCTTGTCTGTCTGGAGAATTCCAGGGACAGAAGAGGCTGGTGTGTTACAGTCCCTTGGGTGGCGAAAAGTCTGATTCTACTGAAGAGACTAAGCACGCACGCTTGAACTGTTTGTAAACAAGCATGCGTAACTTTCGTAGTAGACGATTCGCCAAAAAGAGTCAAGGTCAATGAAACCAAAAGGGGCGTCTGGCTAGGGGTGGTCGAAGCGAAGCCATGCGGAAAACCCCCTTACTTCTTCTAGCTCTACTCTGGCCCACACAACCCTGCCTCCTAGATATCAGGTAGCAGAATCAACGTTGAAAGTGCTGAAGCGAAACAGCAGCGCGAGCCGAAGGGGCGGTGATAAGCAGGCGCAGGCGCGGGCGCAGGCGCAGATCCGCGTGCGGAAGATGGCGGCTGGGTTCAAGTGAGTGCGGTAGGCTGACGGGCGCGAGTTTGTAGCCTAGCGGTCGGCGGCTACCTCTACCCTTGGGATTTTCTCAACCGGAGGCCACCCCACCTTGTTCCCATTTGTTTCCACCTCAGAAGCAGACGTTGGGCGGGAGAACGGAAGGTGGTCGTAGTGAAAGGAAAGGGCGCATCTGCCCAGTGAGGCGAGCGATAGGAGGGACTGTGTTGAGCCGGTACCCACCGGGAGCGCTGAGACTTGGTGTGTAGTGGACTTTGCTGCCCGGGAGAGACACTTGTAACCTTGTAAAAAGCATTGCGTCAAAACCTCAGGGCGCCCTGCTTTCCCTGCCCCGTAGTTTATGTGTAAAAGCTTTCTGCCTCGTTAGAAAGGTTTTCCTTAAGCGTTTTTGGTGCAACTCTCTGGGGAAGGCTATAGCTTTTCGTTCTGAGTCCAGTTTTAAATGGATGAAATAATAGGATTCCAAAGGAAACTAATTATATTGGAACGATTATGTATTTGTATAAACTCCGGGTTTTTGACACAGTGAAATATCTGTTTTGAAATTAACTTTCTTAGATAAGGCCTAGTGGGAAGTCTAAAGTAACTCCTGAAATATCGAAGTAACGATATGTCTTACACTTACCTTAGGCAACTATAAAGTAAAAACGAAAACATTTAATCCGTGGTTGTTAAAGTCGCAGGTACGGCTAATATTATAGTGGTTTATTGTTTATGCTCGTAATCGAAGAATATGCTAAATTTAAGTCACGGGGTAGTGAAAATAAATACGTAATTTTTTTTTTTTCATACTAACGAAGTATTCCTGCTTCAAAGTGTGAGTGATGCACACTGGATTAATTCTCTCAAGAGGCCTAGGGTTTTGGTCTCCATCCTTATACTTGTCTAAAGCAGAATTAAAGTCAAGTCTTTGAGTGTGATTGTTATTGCAAAGGTAGCTACTTTCTATATTTAGCAACATGTGGCAACATAAACTTTAGAATTCATAAAAGAAACTTAGTTACAAATTTTGGAGATTTCTGTTCCATCACCCCACTATTAAGATTGTTGCGTTTCTGGATTTATATTGATTTATAATTTACCTCCTATTTTTCACATGTCTTTCAGAACTGTGGAACCTCTGGAGTATTACAGGAGATTTCTGGTAAGTAAAGGTGATTATGTGATGCCTTTTGATAATGGTATCATATGCTTTTTTCATAAATACAAGTATTAATCACATTATTCACTTAATGTGCCAATTATACTTCAGTTTTTAAAAGACAGTTTTAAAGTAATGCAGATTATTTGAATTAATGAGGTTCAGTGTGTTTTCCCCGGTCTGTATAAGATATACATGTAGCTGTAATCTACTTTCATATATTTACTTAGAAAGAGAATTGCCGTCCTGATGGAAGAGAACTTGGTGAATTCAGAGCCACAACTGTCAACGTAGGTGAGGGTACTTTGAGTTCTAAAAGAGAATGTTGAAGCTGCTTCAGTTATGAAAATAGAATTTTTTTTTTTTAATAGCAAGTTTTTATTTGTAGAATTTTTTGTTTTTTTAACTCATTCTCCTCTCAGTAGTAGGCTTCCCAGATGTCTCAGCGTATAAAGAATCTACCTGCAACACAGGAGACAGGTTCAATCCTTGGGTGGGGAAGATCCCCCAGAGAAGGAAATGGCAACCCACTCCAGTATTCTTGCCTGAAAAATCCCATAGACAGAGGAACCTGGCAGGCTACAGTCCATGGGGTCACAAAAGAGTTGCACACAACTAAGCAACTAAGCACATTCTTTCAGCTTTTATGTTCATATTAAATTTTAAAGAAACCCTGAAGTGTTTTCCCCCCCTTCTTCTTTCAAAACTTGTAAGATTTGGTTTCCTTCTAAATCTTCTGTAGCAAACATGGAATTTTCCAATTTTACCGATGTGACATTCCCAAGTTTAAGCCTCTGAGCCATTTAAACAGTAAATCAGACAAATTCTACCATGTCTAAGGGATTACAGTGATTTTTCTGTCAAGAGATTTTAATTTTTATAACAGCCCTGTGATTGAACGACAAATGATTCACTCAAAATCAAGAAAATGAATTCCTAAAACAATTCGGTTGATCCTTGAACAATGAGAGGGTTAGGAGCACCGACCTTCACAGAGTTGAAAATCTGAGTATAATCTTACAGTTATGGATTGGCACTCCATATCCAAGGTTCAGCATCCTTAGATTGAACCGACTATGGATCATGTAGTACTGTAGAAGTATTTATTGAAAATAATCTGTATAAGTGGACCGGTATAGTTCAAGCCCATGTTGTTCAAAGGTCAACTGTAATTTTACAAAGACTCAAGCAAGGAGTAAATTTTCATAGACAACTTAGATATTTAGAGATAAAAATCATATGTAAACGAAGAAAACTTTTTCATTTTTTAAAAATACTTTTCAGGTTCGATTGGTACCGCAGATGGTTCTTCTTTAGTGAAGCTGGGAAATACTACAGTGATTTGTGGAATTAAAGCGGTAGGTTTAATATACTTATTACCAAGATTTGAGTTACTAAGTTAGCTTCATATACTTATTAGATTATAATATACATCTATAGTTCTACTGTTGATTGGGCAGTCAGGTGTTTTAGTATTTGTTTTCATTTCCCCAGTTTTCACCTTTGAGTTTTAGGTAATACAACCCAAGTTTAATGACTCTTAATAATTTGTGAACATTTGCAAATTTGTTGAAATGAAACAATTTTTTAAAAAAATCCTCACTGCCTTTAGTTATTAAAGAATTTGGTTGTAATTTCAGAAATTTTAAGAGGTTTTTGGTGACATATTTTTATCCAGTGATGTCATTTAATCTGTGCAAATGTGTAGAAAACGGCTCAAAAGCTTGAGGAAGTAATAGCTCCCATTTGCTGAGCACTTGCTGTTTCTAGCACCTTATGTTGGGTGCTTTCAGAATTGCCCAGTTTAATGATTCTCTGAAGAGTCACTGTAAATTTTTCTCTCCAAATACTTCAGTATAATCTGACTCCAAAGTCTCTGCTTTGACTACACTGAACTCTGAGTTACTCAGTCTAAGTTGAGATTCTTCCTCAGTAAAGGTGGGGTGACATTTCACAAGACTTGCCAGGTTAGGGGCTTAACATTGTTTCATTTGAGGTTGGGGTTTAAATTCAGATTCTTGGCTACCAAGTACAGAGAAGGGAGGTGGGGCCGAGTAGCACTGGTCAGCTCTGCCACACCGCCTTCTCGCCTTGCAGAGCTCGTGCAAGTGGTGCTGATGTCCCCAGAGCCCCTGACCCACCGTCCCAGGCACAGAGGATGCTCCTGATGTTGCTGACTAGCTAAGATGGTCTTTGGTAGAGCCTTCCTTGACTGATTGCTGTCATCACAATTTTCTAGTAGCTTCTTTCATAGGAAACGTTTGTATACTTCTAGGAATTTGGAGCACCACCAACAGATGCCCCTGATAAAGGATATGTTGGTAAGTTAAACGGTTTTGTAATTTTAATAAATAGTTTAATATTATTATAGTTAAATCTTAGTTGAGTGAATTGAAAATTATTCAGAAGCTTCAGACAGTTCTGAAAAGTTTAATGTATGTATGTTAGAAGATAGTGTAAATTAAGTTAAATAATCCTGTTAGATATTGAAATTGTTAAAAGGAAACAGTATATCAGCAAGGTACAGAATTTTGTAAATACCTTTGTCAAACTTGTTTGATCAGTTTTGTTAATACAGGTGTCATCAACCATCAACCTTTGACTCTTAGGCAAAGGCCTATAATTGCAAACTTTTCTATTTCCATAAACACTTCTTTATACTACTATGATTTTCTTTTTCTTAACTTGGACCATCTTTTCTTTATAGTAGGAACCAACATTTTAAAAATGCAGAACAACTGGTATGATTAGTGAGGCTATATACTGTTACAGATTGGGGTACTTTGAAAGAAACCTAAACACTTTTGTGAATGATTTACAATTGAACGAAGTTTTAAATAGATGCTTGGGGTGCTGTGTGGTGGTGTATTATTTTTGTGCAGAGAAAGTCAGAAAATATAAATTTTAACTAAGCCTAAGATTTTCACAAAAAATGGAAAAGAATGTAATTGATGTGTTATATGATGCTTTCCACTTGCCTTTAAAACTAAACCAGAGGTGAAATTTGGTTCACAGCTGCAGTGTTTCTTTCAGTTCCTAACGTGGATCTATCACCTCTGTGTTCCTGGAGATTTCGGTCTGGACCTCCTGGAGAAGAGGCCCAAGTGGCCAGCCAGTTCATTGCAGATGTCATTGAAAAGTAAGATTATCATGATAAAGTTTAACTGTCATTCATTTTAGAGTTTTTGAACTTTCGTTTACTGTGCTTTTTGTCTTTAAATCAAGTTCACAGATAATTCAGAAAGAAGACTTATGCATCTCTTCAGGAAAGGTAAGAGGGAGTCAAGAAGCTGTGAGTTTTTATTAATTGACGTATTTTTTGGGGTGGGGAAAATTAAAAAAACACAGTAGCCTTAAATACAGATATCTTGTTTCTAGATGGAATTAAAAAAAAAAATCACTCTTTGTAACTATCTAGATAAACTATAGTTCACAAAGAAACCCCAGTAAATTTTGATTACTTCATTGCCTGGCTAGAAACTATCTTTTAAGCTGATGTAACCTTTTTTCAGCAAATAATGCAGTCATTTTACAATTTCTTCCAGCAGATAGTTAATATCTGATCAGCTAAAATGTGTTTAAGGTGAATCCACATTATAAATTTCAAGTCTGTTTGAAACCTTTGAACTACATTGACAAGTACCTAGAGGCTTTTCCTGTTTGATTATATTGATTTATTAAGCAGTTTAAGACCTAAAAATTTCATGTATTAAGGTTTCTGTGGTTAAATGCATTTTGGGTCTCATTTGGGATTTTCAGAAGCCAGTCCCTCATCTGCTAACTTAGCAGGAAGAATGGAAATTCCTTCTACATCTGTAGCTCCCTTGAGGGGAAATGGGAGATGTTCACTTGTCAGCTTTTTGTAGTCAGAAGTCAGCCTTTACCAAACTTTCTCACTTTTTTTACTTTATAAAGGTGAAAGTTTTTGAGCCTCGAAAGTTGATTGTCTAACCAAGGATGTGGTTTGTGAGTAGAAACAAATACCACATTATACCCATCAGAAAGCTTTAATTTCTGTGTCAACTCTGTTTTAGCTTGCTTGGGTTTTGTACTGTGATCTCATTTGCCTCAACCATGATGGAAACATTTTGGATGCTTGTACCTTTGCTTTGTTAGCAGCTTTAAAAAATGGTAAGCAACTTTAATAAAAGGGAATATTCCTACTTATATGCCAGTGTCCTGTTTTGGTAAATTTTTCTAAAGGTGTTTTGAGGATTTACTTATCCACGTGTTTCTAAATTAAAGAAAAACAATGTTTGTATCCACCATATTTGCTTTAATTGTTCTGTGTTTTTAAGTAATACTTCTGCTACTGTATAGCATATGGAACTCTGCTCAAAGTTAATCTGGAAGGAAGCCTGGCTGGGAGGGGGATTTTGGGGAGAATGGGTACATGTATACGTATGGCCGAGTCCCTTCCCTGTTCCCCTGAAACTGGGCCAGTATTGTTAATTGGCTGTGTGTGTGTGTGAGCGCGAAGCCTCTTCAGTCGTGTCCAACTCTGTGCAACCCTTTGGACTGTAGTCCGCCAGGCTCCTCCAGGATTCTCCAGGCTAGAATACTGGAGAGGGTTGCCGTGCCCTCCTATACTCCAATACAAAATAAAGTTTAAAACAAAAATACTTCTGGACAAGTTTAAACAGAGGGAAAAGTGACTTAACCAAGCATAGAATGCCCTGTTTAACTGGAGTGAGAAACTGACTTTACATATTTGCCTTTTTGTAGTACAGTTGCCTGAAGTTACTATAAATGAAGAAACTGGTTTAGCAGAAGTTAATTTAAAGAAGAAAAGTTATTTGAATATTAGAACTCATCCAGTTGCAACTTCCTTTGCTGTGTTTGATGAGTAAGTTAATCAAAAGGTTGTGTACTTAACTGAAGGGCAAAGATTCTTACAAGTAGTAGAATTTTCAGCTTGCTACTAGTGTTTCTGGTTTCTACCGGTTCTGTCTAGCTCCCACCTAAGCTAAAATGCAGGTAGTGAGTTTAATTTACTTTTCTAAAATAGAATGTGTCTCATGGGTTGATGACGTATACCTTTTTATTTTTAAAACAGCACTCTGCTTATAGTTGATCCTACTGAAGAGGAGGAACATCTGGCAACTGGAACCTTAACAGTAGTGATGGACGAGGAAGGCAGGCTCTGCTGTCTCCACAAACCAGGCACGCGATTTCCCCCCAGCTCAGTGCTGAACGTGTACATGAAAGTGCACTGAGCTTCTTTACATCAGAGAGGGCCAAATGGAATGTGGGATGTTTTGTTATTTTATATATCAGTGGTTCTTAAACTTCAGGAGGTCTTGTTAACACATAACCTACAAATCTTGAGACCATATCACTGGCTTATATTATTCAAATTTTGTTCTATAACTTGACATGATGTAGGTCATGTAAAAGTAAGTGTTGGCACAATTTTTCAGGTGGAAGTGGACTGACTGGAGCTAAACTTCAAGACTGTATGAGCCGAGCAGTTACAAGACACAAAGAAGTAAAAAAACTGATGGATGAAGTATTTAAGAGTATGAAACCCAAATGAGCAACCAAATTTTCAAAACAGATTTGTAAAAACTGTAATTGTTACACTGTGCACAAACCTTTTATACTAAATAAATACCAAACTACATTCTTTTGAAAGATGTTTCTCGTATTTCTTAGTTCACTTCTATATTATGTACAGTGAAACCATTTTTAAAAAACAATGACTTAGGCAAACCAACTCTAATGGTTTGTTAAACCATTTCCCTGTTTTTATTTTAAAATTATTTGTTTTTATTTAAAAATCAAACTTCTGTATAAAGTTTGTATATCTAGCAATGTAAAATACTGACACATTTTAAAAAACAAAAAATGAAGTAGAAACTCCAAATCCTTTTGATTCAATGCTATTATGTTTTTAAAAAGAAAGAAAAACTATTCAAGACTCAGAATTTTGGAGTGGTTGGCGTGCCTCTCTTCATTTTACTTTTTGACTGGCTGCCTGTATGACGATGACGATGTAGCTGAGCTGTTTGTGCTGCTGCTGCTGCCATAGCCATTTGATGCTGCAAGAATCGTAACTGCTGCAAACAGAGGGAAAAAAATCTAATTAGGTTAAACGTAGGTAGGTATGGAAAGAGGATTTTCCTGAGGGATGAGAACAACAAAACTGAAAGGGAGAGAGCACCAAGATAACAAAAAGGGACTATACCACACTGAGACAATGCACAGTCAAACAGCACCAGTGGTACAGAAGCCTGCTGAGGGCTTTAAAGACGGGGCTTTTCAAACTTCAGAAGAAGCTCTGTTACTTTGCCTAGCTAGTCTATATTGCAGTAACTCAGCAACTTCAGTTACCATTGTGGTGTATGATACTTTATAGCAGTATAAAACCACCCTGCAAATTAAAGATAGTCAAGAATATTATTCTGACTTCCTAAAGGAATGGAATAACACTTTTCTAAACAGGACAATTTACAAATAGGAATACTGGTATACTTGCCTTTTTTTGCAGTACAGTATTAAGAAGTTGTAACCATTGGCACTTACAACTATTTCAAAATATAAAGGAATCTAAAAATGTATGTTAATGTGCCACCAGAACTTCATGAAAGATTTTAAATTAGGCAGAGTATGACTTAAATGTACAAAATATATGTAGTGCTCCAAGTTGACTCACTAAAGTTGTCAGACTTAAATAAATTTGCTAAGTTATTTACCAATTACTGTACAGTCTCAAAAGACAGTAACAAAACTGAAGTACGGTATTCTGAAGTACTTTTGGAGCAAAGTATCTTTAAAAATGTAAGCAGAGTGAAGTTGCTGGATTACTTGGATCTGTTGCTGCTGCTGTTGAAAGGCAGAGGAGAGCTGGAGTCTCTGCTGAGGAAGGCTTTGCTCAGGTCTGTTCTCGGCAGAGCCAAGCTGAGACAACACTACAGAGAGGAGAAGGGGAAAGCAGGCCAGTCAGAAAGTTTGAAGGCTACCAGGGTTAGAAAAGGACAACATAGAAAATGAAATAGAAAAGTATCAGTATGATTAATCTTAAGTATCAAATCACAGACATTTCAGAATAAATTTAGTACAGTAACCTGTTAGTTGAGGGGAACCACTGCCTATAAGACTTCTTGGACATGAAGAGAGGGGAGAGCATGTGGCCAGAACACTGCCTTCTCTCCTGCATCTCGGTGCCATTTCCCTGAGAAGGCTTTCTAGCAAAATGCTGACTATGCCATGTTTAAAATCCCACCTAGTCAAGTAGGAAATGGAGTGGGAGAAACCCAAACTACCGTAAGGATAAAACTGGTAGACAAATGCCAAAAGACAGTACGATGACTATCAAACCACACTATTAGCAACAAAGGTGGTGAACCTTTTTAGAGCTGAGTGGGATCAGGGGTAAGTTCAACTCTGTACAGATGAGAAACTGCAGGCCTCAATGGTCTGAGGGACTCACTACAAGGTTAATTTAGTGGCAAGTGTGGAGCTAAAGTTCCTTCCATTAAAATTATACTTCTATTTTAGGAAATTTATAATTTGTAGGGTAAAGGTTTATTAATAATAAATTTCCATTTGGAAATTCACTAGCTATAAATTAGAACCTTATGTAGCTCTTCCAAATTCAGACACTGGAAATTGTACTGAATTTATAGTAAGCCCAGTGATAATTCAAAATACTCACAAGTTCACTCCTTAGTCTTGACACACTATCTCAGTTTCCGCAGACTGATTTTAATTAAATATGAACTTATAACTGCTGTCTTAAATTATGAAATACTCTTCACTAAATCTTTGGTTCACCATTTATTACTAGAAGCGGTGAGCAGTCATTTAGTATATCTCATTTTTTTCTTACAATTGTCTTAAGCTTTGCTACTTGACTATCAAGTCCTAATTAATGCACTATAAGCTACTAGAATGAGACAAAAGACTGCAATCTAGAAAAGTGCAGTCTCGATAACCCTGATGAACTAGAGTCAACTGCTTGGAAGCATCCTACTAAGTTGGGTAATTGTACAAAATTTTGCTAACAAAATTTAGCATGAGGTAAACAACTGCTATTAATATATGTAGGTCAAAACACTTTATTAAAATAATGAAAAAATCCCAGGGTCTCAATCAATAGCTCACACATTAAATATAACTGAAATTTTTCCTTGTTTTTTGCTTGCAAAACGGAGAAGAAACAGTTTAAATGGTGAGATCCCAAGAGATAACTTTTAATAAATTCAACATTATTTAGTTATGAAGACACCAACCAGCTGCCTGTGAATGCATAAAACTTCCTACTCCGGCAAGGTTAATAACTGCAGCGTGCTGAGCAGATAAGGCTTGTTCTTGACTGGTCAAACTTTGTTCAGAACCCTGAATTGAAAAAAAAAAAAAAATCACATGTACAAAAAGAAAAAACAATTGGTGGCAAGGGTTGGTATTTTTTCCTGTATTAAAAATCAGCATTAGACTAGGTCTTATAAAAAGAGTAACAAGGAAAAGCCTTCAAAGGTATTTAGAATTAGCAAGAATAAATGTTATTTCAAAAGCAAGAAACCTAATTTTCAGAATTGATTCTGTATTTATTTATTATTTGCTGCTGTATTAATAATTACTAAGGCATCTAGAAAGCTTCATCAGAACTATCTTTTCTTGAGGTATAGCTAATTTGCAATACTGTGTTAGTTTCAGGTGTACAGCAAAGTAACTCCTTAGTGGCTGCACCAATTTACATTCCCACCAACTGCACAAAGGCTCCCTTTTCTCCACACCCTATCCAGCATTTATTATTTGTAGACTTTTTGATGATGAACATTCCGACTGAGGTAAAGTGATACCTCATTGTGGTTTTGATTTGCATTTCTCTAATCATTAGCAATGTTGCTGCTGCTGCTGCTGCTAAGTTGCTTCAGTTGTGTCCGACTCTGTGCGACCCCATAGACAGCAGCCCACCAGGCTCCGCCGTCCCTGGGATTCTCCAGGCAAGAACACTGGAGTGGGTTGTTGCCATTGGCTTCTCCAGTGCATGAAAGGGAAAAGTGAAAGGTGAAGTTGCTCAGTCGTGTCCGACTCTTCGTGACCCCATGGACTGCAGCCTACCAGGCTCCTCCGTCCATGGGATTTTCCAGGCAAGAGTACTGGAGTGGGGTGCCATTGCCTTCTAGCAATGTTGAGAGCATCTTTTCATGTGCCTGTTGGTCATCTGTACATCTTCGCTGGAGATACGTCTAGTTAGGTCTGCCCATTTTTTGACAGGGCTGCTTGTTTTTTTGATATTATTTCTATGAAGCTTCATCAAAACATTTTTTAAAAAGCTTAAAACACTCTTTGCAACACAGTACTACAATTTCTAGTGAGCACATTAGATCAAGAAAAGGAAACAAACAGACACAGATTATAAAGGAACTCATTCTTATTTGCAAATGGCAGGGCTATTACAGAAAAAAAAAAAAAAAATCCCTAAGGAATCTACAAAAAAAAAAACCAGGGTGAGGTAAGATCATAAAACACAAGATCAACACCAATTGTACATATAGCGATAAACATGTAGAAAATGAAAAATGGTACCATTAACAATTTCCCCCCTAAAAGGATAAAGGACAAAAACAAACCTTAGGTATAAGTCTATAATACACATATAGGACTTGCATGCTGAAAACTACCTGATTTTAGCCAAGAGACATACCATGTTCATGGACTAGAAAACTCACTTAGTATAAACATGGTAAACCTTTCTCAAGATGACCTATAGGTTCAAACTCAATTCCTTTAAAAATCCCAGCAAAGTTTTTTTGTAGATACAGACAAGGTGATTCTAAAATTCACAAGGAAAAGCAAAGGATCTAGAATAGCTAAACAATTCTGAAATAGAAGAACACGAGAGGATCCCTTTGATCTTAAGATTTACTATGACCTCTGACAAAGGTGCAAAAGTAATTCAACTGATAAGGATGGCTTTTATAACAAATGGCACTGGAGCAAATGGCCAACAGTTTCCCCCCATATATGAACCCGGACCAATGTCTCATACCTTATACAAAATTAACTGAAAATGGATCGTAGATTTAAAATGGAAAGTATAAAAAATTCTTTTGGGCAGAGAAGCTGGAGAGGAGTTCTTAACACTTCACACCTAAAGCAAAATTCATTAAAAAAAAAAAGTTTAACTCAGACTTCCATCAAAAGTGGAAGCAACCCAAATGTCCATCAATGGATGAATGGATAAACAATGTGATATATAAATACACTCAAATACTATTCAGTCTTAGAAAGGAACTTCTGACACATACTACAACATGGATGAACCTTTTGGATATTATGCTAAATGAAATAGGTCAGTCACAAACAGACAAATATTGTAAAATTTCACCTATATGAGGTACCTGGAGTAGTCAAACCCATAGAAACAAAAAGTAGGCTAGGAGGAGGGGGAAATAGGGAATTCCTTAATGGGTATACAGTTTTAGTTTTGCAAGATGAGCGAGTTCTGGAGATTAGGTGCACAACAATATGAATATATCTAACGCTACCAAAGTGCACATTTAGAAATGGGTAAGATGGTGAACTTTGTATTACATGTATTTTACCACAATTTTGTAAAGAAAGTACAAATCAAGAATTTTTTATCGAGCTAAGTAATCCTTCATGTGTTAATAAAACCAGTTTGTTTTTTTTTTTTTGCTTGTTTTGACTTAGTTCTTTTTTTTAATTTTGTATTGGGGTACAGCTAATGAACAATGTTGTGATAGTTTCAAGTGAACGTCAAAAGGACTCAGCCATACATACACGTGTCCAAAAAATAAATAGTTTTAAGTACGCACTTCTTGAGAAATCTAATAGAGGATGAGCATTATCCAACCAAGACTTGACTGGGCAATCTTTGGCAGAAGGACTGATGGTGAACATTTCATATATTTAATAGTGAGCTAAGGGAAATGTTGGAGGTGGGACTCAGGAATCAGTATGTTTTAGCTTCCCAGATGATTCCAAAGTGCAGCAAATGTTCAGAAAACCCTGAAGTTCCTTTTACTACTTTACTGCAGTTCTTATTCAATTTCTCTTTGGCAATATTACAGAGTATTTGTTTTTGTCTATTTTCTGTTTTAAGCTTCACAATAAAAAGAATCTCTATATTCTAACAGAGACAAAATACTATAAACAGAAGGATGATGGGTGGGGTAGAAAATGCATGGCCTACAAGAGGCAGAAAGACTTCAACCTGAATCCCTGCTCTGCCACTCTCTGTATGGTTGTGAGCAAGTTAGTCACTTGAATCTATTTCAGACTATGCAAGACGGAAGTGACATCATCTGCTCAGTACGGCTGTTGTGAGAATTAGAAATAGGCCTTAATAACTGATAGCTACTACTGTTAATAAAGGACAGCATATGAAAAGTTTGCTCGAACAGTCTAACAACACTTGAAATAGGCCTGGAATATACCAAAAAAAGATATAATTCTATGATACAAAGCATATCATATGGAAGGCAGAAAGGACATACCTGCTCCCCAGGCTGTTGAGGACTAGAAGTTGTGGGTTGCTGGGGTGGCTGAGGCTGCTGTGGTGCAAACTGGGAGAGCTGCTGCTGCTGCTGTTGCTGCAGAGTGTTAAAAATGAGCGAGCCGCCTGGAAGCTGTTAAGAATTTGAGCAAGAATTAATTAGGCAATTTCAGATTATTTAAATTTCCTTATTCTACAAATATTTCTGGGGCATTCCCTATGCGTCAGGTATTCTTCCAGGGATGAGGAAACTGAAGTCAACAAAACTGAAAACAAACTCCCTGCTCTTAAAAAAAAAAAAAAAAAAAAAAAAATGGGACAATCTCTTTAAACACCATTTTCAAGTGTTATTACTCTGGCTCTCAAATACATTAGTAATCTCAAACATAAGTCTTTCTGCTTCAAGTTAATATTTAGCTATCTAAATAAACATACTGCTTTTGCTTAACTCTGTTTATACATTAACACAAAACAGCATTAAATGCATTTGCAAGTATAAGAAAAAAGCTAGTGATAATGAGGGATATATGTTAAAAAAGCTAATTTCCCTAAATTTGGTCTAGCTTTGCCCAAAGCCAGAGGTGCATGGGTTTTTATATAACACAGCCAGGAAGTCCAAAGCTGAAAAGAAAATCCATTAGATGTGCATATTTAGTTTGGAACCATTACAAGCTCTGTCATTATGAATCTAATAATAAAAAAAAAATTTTACAAGAAGCATCCAGAAAATTCCACATTAAACACTAAAACTATGCATTCCAAATGCATCAGAAAACAAATGTTTTTCCATTTTATTCTATAGGGGTTTAAGTTAAAAGCACTTTGAAGTTTTGGGGCAAAGTCCAGCAAATACCAAGTGAGAAACTCTTATATCTGTACAGTCAAAAAAGAAGTGTCTAGGGTCAAAAGCTCTACACCCAGCATAGCTCATTGTTAGGTAAATCTAGACAAAGCACAGGTCAAGTGTTCCTTCCTCAATTAGTTAGATAATAAAAATGTAGCAGAATATAATTTGTAAGGTGGTTTTTGCCCTTATTATCAGTGCTATTAAGGAATGCCACTACTCTTAACACTGAGCTTGATCCCTACAGAAATTCCTACAGCAAAATGCAGGAAAGGGGGCTAAACAAGCTAACCCAATGTGTCCATATTATAATTAATTATTCTGTGATGAGTCTGTAAATACTGATACTGTCTGCATACTGTATAGGAAGTAAGTTAAGTTTTAGTTCTAAATGTATTTCCTGATTTATTATTTCTGAATATCAGGTTGGATGGATGTGATTATTATTTTCCAATAATCCTCAGCTCTGCCATTCTGTATCTCCAAATCTTTATTTTCATGTCTACCTTTTCTAACAATTCTCTGTAGACAATCTCATCCATTTTCAATCTACTAGGCTTAATACTGAATGCTATCCTTAAAGGACCAAGCACAGCCCAGAATACTCTAAGTCTACAATATGTATTAAATTCTCTACCTACTTTTTCTCTTTATATGTTAATACTGAGAAAACGTATAAGACAAGTCTCATCACTCTACACAAACTGTAACCTAATGGACATTTACTGAATGACTATTCAATAGTGATTGAATAGTCACCTGCCTGGCACTGTGCTATTAAGTCATCTTCTCCTCAGGAAAAGAACACACATACCTAATCTACAAAGCTTCTATTCATGTGTAAAATCTATTGTAAGCAAACAGCAATACTTATGTATATACATAAAAAGTCTGTTACAGAACAATTAATTTCTTTTTTTTTAATAAATTTATTTATTTTAGTTGGGAGCTAATTACTTTATAATATTGTAGTGGTTTTTGCCATACATTGACATGAATCAGCCATGGGTTCACATGTGTTCCCCAGAACAATTAATTTCTAAGTATATTTGCTACTACTACTGTAGGCAAGTTATTCTTCTTGGCAGCTGTGAACTCTCCCCTCTGGAACTAGTTCTTAATTTGGCAGGGCTGTCAGAGCCAACGGAAGTGTGGTACATGGGTACCAATTTTTTCCCGCTTATCCACTTAATCATACTCTTAGATGATTCTCAACAACCTCAGAACTTCAAATGCTAAAATGTGCAAACATACATGGTTAAAAAACAAAAAGCACTATAAAAACTTTCAAAAAAAACTATCAAAAGCAGTGTTTCAGGTTTACCTGGAGTAGATTTAAGGGCCTGAGACTTGAAGTATTTTTTAAACCAAATGGAACACCTATTAAATAAAACTCATGGTTAAAACAGGAAATTAAAACTTTATCATACTTGGAGGTACTTTATACTTTAGCTTATAAAAATACAACATTTTAAGTACTCTCTGCACAGATGTGCTTATTTTCTATAATTTAAAATTTTCTTAAGACCAGCCCCCCAATCTCATCACTATTGGTTGATAACAAGATCTTATTCAAAGATGTGAAGTACCAGATGTACCTTATATTCTGCATTTCATAAACTGAGACTTCTTTATAACTACTTAAACTACAGGCTGGAAAAGTAATCTAGCAGCATGCAGACACCATAGGCATGATAAAACTATCACTGCTGTGCAAATACATTTCACATATTGGTATCTCCTTATATTTCTCAGTGCTAAACAGTGTGTGATAACAATCCTGTCTCTGAGAACCAGTGTGCTTTGTGCTATTTCTTAAAGTGCAAATGCTAATATTAATAATGCTGAAGAACACAGAATTTTGTGTAGAAGGATCAAGCTGAAAGTCAGGAAACAATGCTTTGTTAATTCTGAACTTATTCCCCCAAATTTGTGACACAACACAGAGCAAATCCTAAAGCAGGCATTGGCAAACTTTTCCAGTAGGCTTTGTGGGCCACAGAGACTGTCGCTTGTTCTTCCTCGCATCTTTTTTTAAGAAAACAAACCTTAAAAAATGTAAAACTACCCTTAGCTTGAACTGTGTGTTACAGTTTGCTGATAGCAGTCTTCAGGTATGTATATATCTTCCTCAACAAATATACCAATTTGAACTCTAGTTTAAAAGGTAACTAGTTCTCTAAGCAGGTAATTGTATTTAAAAAAGATAAAGGGTAGATAATGCACAAAAAACAGTATGAAAGGCTTGTCTGAAAAATGGAAAAAGTGTAATCAGATAAAAATGTGACAATATGGATAGCCCCTCCAGGAGTTCTCATTAAAAAAAAAAAAGAGGTAACTCCCTTTAAGGGTGGATGATATCCGGGTAATGCTTTATAGCTAACTAAAGGCATTTCCATATCACTTCATTTATTTCTTGTAAGTAGCAACTTAAGTTAAATACTTTTACTCTGGTTTTAGATCAGATGAAACTGAGGTTGAGGGGGAACAATTAAGTGACTTCTTCCAGGCCCTACAGTAAGCATTTGGAGCTACCAGTAATTAGAAGAATTACATGTAAATAAAATATCCCAAATTCAACACTGATTTCATTTTCCAGGGCTCCTACCACTAAAGCATACTTATACACATTAAAATAAGAATATCATCTAGAATTAGAAAATCACAGCAATATAGTAAACATATTTAAATTATATTCTTTGGGTTCTCTTTCTCCTAAGTCATAGAAAGTTTCTCCTAACTCATAGTAAGTTTTTCTTACTTGTGCTGAGTTTTTCTGTTAATCTTTTTTTTCCGTAGTAAGAAATGAGACTGTTCTACAATACATTCTCTTAAAGAACTTTAAAAGCAGGACAAGTTGTTAAAAACATTTTTCCAGTACATGTAATTACATTATTACAACTAACACAATAAACTACTACTATTGATGGTGACAAGTTATTTTTGAATGTTTATCAAGTCTCACACATAAACACCTCATCTGTATTTATTCATTTAATCTTCACAACTGTGAGGTAAAGTATTATTATTATCCTTCTTTTACTTATGAGGAAAATGAGGCCCAAAGGTAACTTTGCTATGATTATGCAATTATGGTAAGCTGCACAAGAAGGATTTAATCCAGGCAGTCTGGCTTCAGAACTGAGGCTTTTATTTATTTTTTTATTTTTTTATAAATTTATTTATTTTAGTTGGGACTGAGGCTTTTAAATGCCATGCTATGTTGCTTTTCTTGCTTACATATGTTTTCAAAATAGGTTTCTTTTACCTGGAGCAGGACTACACTGGTAACCATCAAAGTTACTTTTATAATAATGTTTGGAAGTCAAAGATAAAATCTGCCAAGACTTACAGGCTTTCCAAGTTTCTTCAGAGAATTTGATAGCCAGATGGATTTCAATTCAAGTATCAGAATTTTAAAAGCTTTTGAAAGGAAATATTTTCAACGTAATATTTCATTAAAAAAGGATGTTAAATGTTTAACATCACTTAAATGACATTTTTACATAAGCATGGAGTGTAATTTTGTTAGAGGTTATTATTTCAAATATTCTGACCTGCTTGAGAGGCTGCCTGCATTGCACCTGGCAATGCATTTGGTAGCAGACCCCCTGAGGGTAGAAGGCCACTCAGGTTTATTCCTGCAGGAGTTATGGCACCAGTGTTACAGCCCAGCATAGGGTTTGAACCACTCATCAGAGCTTGAGCTCCACTGCAGGAGAATAAGACAAAGCATTAGACTAGTGCTGTAAAAGAAAAATCAGCTACATAAATCCTTGGATTAAAAAACAAATCTCTTCATAAACACAGATATTTCTCTCTTAAATATCACCAGCGAGATTGGCAAAAATTAAGTACTATGTATCTACCAAGGTTTAAAATATAATCTGGTAGAGTAATGTATTCATCAATGGATTAAAAGATGGTAACACAGGATCAACAGGAAAAATCTAAGCTGCTGTCAACGTGAAATCAGTAGTACCACCTTAGTGCCTGTAATGGACGTATCACTACCTAAAATTCAAATATACTTGTTGAGATAAATTCTAGTCACACAGAAACCATTTTCATTCAGTTTCAACAATATACAATTTGTTCTTAATTTCACAAATAATTTCTTTAGATTGGTGAGATTATCTTAAAAAAAAAAAAAAAAAACTTCAGGGCTTCTATGCAAACTTACCAAACAGAGCCCACTACATTGATGAAGTTAAGTCCAGCAGAGTTTGCCATGACCTGGGTGGCTGTGGTTCCTGTAGTTATAGATGTTACCATGGTGGAAAGAGGAATGGTCGTTACAGGCATTGCCTGGCTCAGAGACTTTTGCTGCTGAGCAAACTGAGTTAACAAAGTGGGCTGAGGGGTGAAGCCTGAATCTTGGGGAGTAGGGGTAGCTGAAGGGGTAATAGGAGTTGAGCTCTGAGCATCAGGAGGGTGTGGGGTCGATGAAGGGGTTGGTGTAGGAGTAGATGGCTTAGGAGTTCCAGATCCTGCTCATTGAGAAAAATAAAAATTGCTAGTTTGTTATAAATGGCCAGTCCTTTTTCAAATAAGGTTAATGGAATCTTATTTAGCACTGACAGTCTGTTCCAGTTTTTTTTTTTTAAAGCAGTTAACTGCAAGTGTTAATTTCTACACATGATACATGAGTGTTGCTACACTCAATTACAATTAAGGATGCAGTATATCACCTACAAATGCCATCAGAGATGCTATTACAGTAACAGTAAAAATATACATTCGTATTCTATCACAAAACCCATTTAAAAGTTAGTTTCCTACCATGCTATCTTTGGCCTAAAAACTTTAAAAGGAATTTAAATTAATATTTGTTATTTATGATTTCACTAATTTAGGACATCACTTAGAAATATTGCTTATTTTCTGTTAACAGTCTGAGATAAAACTCTGAACATATTTAATAAATTACATACAGTTAACCATCGTATTTGGCACCTAAATATACATATTTAATTCCTAACACATAAAATTTACCCTGACAAACAAATTTTACAAAACACAGTAATAAAGCAAGTATTTGATAGATAATACTGCATCTTTAACAGTAACTGTGTACTTCTGTTTAAATGTAGAATGTATAGAAAATCTGTTGTGAATGAAGTATGCACAGTTTATCAACTTTTAAAGAAAAAAACAAAAAATAAAAAAAAAACAAAAACCAGAAAAATAAAACCAAAAGCTCTTGAGGTGTTTTCTTTTTTAGCTTTCATGTCCTGCAGAAAGAAAGGAAAGAAATGTGAATGTCCAGAAGCTGTCACTCAACCCTTACTTAAAGTAACAACTGTGTGCAGTAGATTAACATAATAATCCATACCCACAACATAAGAAGTGTGAATAAGACTTTCAGGAAATTTATAAATTTTTTCTTTGTGCAAAACAAGAAGGCAGAAAAATTACACCTTTTGAGCTATCAAGATGAAGATGTTTACAGCTAATGCGAAGACCACCCTGTCACTGTGCAGTGTACTAAAACTTTCAGCACATATTAGTCATTTATTAAAAAATCTAAAAAACTGGAATGCTTTTTTGATTTGCAAGTTGGTACCTAAATATCTCAGATACTTGTTAATTTGAAGAAATTCAAACTAATGCTAAGATTCTTGAGCAATTCTTCTTGATGTTTAAAAAAAAGGATTCAGTAGTAAAAATTACATTTTATTATCTTCAGAATGCTTTATGATCATCCCACATTTTAGTAACTGACAGCAATTAATGAGTGTACGGGTATTATTGAAAAACTAGCTTTCAGTTTACTTCTTATATTTACGAAGATAGGACTGCAGCGACAACTCATATGACTTTTTTTTCCATATCAGCTGCATAGTTTACATAAAATGTAAAATGTCCTAAGTTACACTGGTATAAAAATAATTTGGAATCTTATTGCTACATTTAGCTATCAGATTATTTTTTTCAGGAGATGTGTAGGTTGCCAAGTCTATAACAAAGGTATACACAAGCTGCATACATAAATACAGAAAAACAAATACAATTACAATAAACACATAATACATACAGTCAACAAGAGATCTGCCTGGAGCTTCTTAAAACTTGCACATTTTGGGTAGACAGTACATTCAGATTTCACTATTTCACTGGAAGAACTATCTTAAGAAACACTAATGCAAAAGCTTATGAAGAGTTAATGAAGAATTTAAGTTACAACTTACTTTGTGATGAACTGGCAGGTGACAGGGCAGCTGGAGAAAGCATGCTAACTTGATTCAGATCCACGGATGACTTCCGAGAAAGACTTGGTGGCTTAGAAGCAGGAGGAGGAGTTGGAGATTTAAGAAAGCTGCTGGCCTGTTGTGGTGTAAAATAGTTACCTGGGGAAAAAAATATAGAAGTTATTTGCTAGGTTTACAATTTAAGATTCGATGAATTCTGCTATTTCTTAGATTTACAATTAAAAATTCTGAGCAAATCAAAATATGAGTAAATGGATTATGATCATCTGTTTCTTACTCTAGATTATAGAAAATTAAGGAATGCAATACCTGAGGAACTATTTCCTGAGGCTGAGGGAAGTTTGATGGGTGGAGGTCGATGTTTCACTCCCTTCCCCAGTACTGAAGACTGAACTGACACGGTCTCAGGCTGCTGAGAGACAATGACATTAACAATACTCATTAAAAAGAAGTCAAATCAGAAATTCACAAATTCACAACATTGTAACTTCTGGATGAAAACACAGTTTAAAAAGATTAGGTATTACAGATATTTCAAAAGACTGCAACTTCACAAAGGGAGAAATATTTCTGAGTAAAAAGGAGAAACAGTTTGAAGGAGAAGAGCAGAGTAAGATGACAGCAAAGCTTCACCCTTAAATCTTCCCCAGAAAAATGATAGCTATGGAAGCCAGGCAGGTGATCAGTATACACAGATGTTCATTACACTTGTTGTTTTATACCTCTGTGCACGTTTGAAAATTTCCATTATAGAAAGTTAAATAATGAAAAGAAAATTAAAGTTAAAAGTAAATACAAAACTAAACAATGGATATGAGTTTGAGCACATTCCAGGAGATGGTAAAGGACAGGGAAGCCTGGTGTGCCGCAGTCCATGGGGTTGTAGTTAGACATGACTTAGCGACTGGATGGCAACATCCCGCAAAAACTAGTCCTTAATATTTCTCAGATTCCTTGAGAACAATCAGGCAGGAAAAAGTAACAGCACAAAAAAGTTAACCAAACACACTTCTGTTTCTTTCCCTGGAGAAAGCTGACTCAAGCTGGCTGAGCCACTGGAGCTATGCGACATCTTCACTGGACATTTGGCTTCATTCTGGACCAATTCCTGGTACTGATTGACTACTCTGAAACATTAGCGGGAAAACAAGTAATGATTAGCTAACTCTACTTTAAACATAAATTTATTACATAGGAAATGAATAGCTGTTAATGAAACACTTCTATGAAAAATAACACAAAAATTAAAATTTAGACAATTTATCTTTGATAAAAGCACAGTCTTTTAATATTTTCAGTAACAAGCTAAAGCTGAAAACATTTTACTAATTAACAATTTAAAGATCCTTTCAGTATCTTGTCCCTAATATAAAATTACAGGGATTATTTCACCAATAAGCAGCCGAAAGAATTAACCACTGACTCTGACTTATATTCTGATTAAAGTACTACCAAAAACTCATTTTCCTTAGCTACGATAGATATATCTAAGTTTTATTTAAAATAAAGCTGTATTTTAAACATTATCCTTTTGTTACTTTCTTAATTCTATTTAAATATCCTAGGAGTACCTAAGATATAACAGAGTCTTCTCTATCCTACAAGAGTAAAATTTATCATATCCATCTAATCAAAAATAAAGATGCAAATATTTTTACCTCTCAGCATCGGTCTTTGATCCAATAACGAACCTAAATTGTTTTTTAAGAAAAGAGAAAAGTATTAAATAGACTTGTTTTAAGGAGCCTCAAGATTGCTTTTGAAGGATTTTAGTAATTTTAAATAGAGAATTAAAATCTATCAAGATATCATGAAAAAAATATTGAAAACACATTTAAAAATATTAAATGATGACCAAGTCTTGCATGCATTACCAAATAATTCTGTGAATAAATTGGCTGATTTAATTTAAGGGAGATTTATTTGGGGCTGAAAGTTGCCAAGTGCTACACACCCTTACAAGTGTCTGTCCTACAGCAAAATTCACTGAACTACCTTGTGCAAGGCCTGTGGCCTTCCTCTCGCTTTAAACTTTTGATTTTGGAAGTCATTATTAATGTTTACATAGCAGGACCTTAGAGTACATTTTCACAAAGAAGAGTTTATCGCCAATTCAAATGAAGTCTTTACCAACTCTTTTAAAAGAATTTGACATATATATGATTTCTTAACAGATTAAAATAGTGAGTTTGTTTATTTTTTAATTACCAATTTGAATGATCATCTGTGGAGAAGCTGAAATATAAAATGTAAAAAAAAAAAAAAAGAAAAGACTTGTTAATGCAGCTCAAACTTTAACTTTATAGCTATTAAATCAAGTAATTTATGAATCTGGGAGAATGACTGGAAGGTAATAAGCCATGCAGCATTTCTGCAGCAATGTCCTGAAGTAAAAGGCAAAAAATTCAATTCTCTAATTGTCAAACAAATATAATCAGTTGGCTTTCTGAACCAATTTTTTTTTTTTTAATGAGAGATCATACGTCATTCCACTGTGTTTCAGAAAAGTTAGTAACTATTTAAAGTGACCAACGTGTGTTTCTAAAGGGAAGACTTAAAAAAATATGGCTAATCAAAATATCTGGTCTTTCTACTAAGTATAAGCAAAATAGTAGCTGAGGATCCCCTGACTGCTACTGTTTCCTCCTAGTGACTTTTACTTAGGTATTGGTGAGGTTCTTCTTTAAAATCCATCTTTCTGCTATAGTTTCAACTCGTATTTTGTTATGATTTAACATAGAGCTGGCTCTTGCTTTTTTTCTGCTCAGGTTCTCTTTTTCCTTCTTTTCAAAACAGCATCAACTTGACTAAAAGAACTGAACTAATAAAACATTAAAACAAAACTAAATACTGGGTACCTTGTAGTAAACATATGCAGCCCATAAGTTTAGGAAGATCAACTACAGTTGGCCCTCTATATCTGTGGATTCTGTATTCTCAGATTCAACCACCATGGAGTGAAAACATTGGGGGCTGGGGGGGGGGGGTATTCCAGAAAGTTCCAAAAAGTACAACTTGACTTTGCCATGGGCTGGCAACCATTTACACCACATTTAAGTTGTATTTACTACTTATTTACGTGGCATTTACATTGTATTAGGTATTGTAAGAAATCTAGAGTATATGGGAGGATGTGCCTAAGTTGCAAATATATACTATTTCGATGTAAGAGACATGACAATCTACAGATTTTGGTACCCAAGGGGTCACAGGACCAGTGCCCTATGGATAACGAGGAACAACTTTATACATATTGCTTTCTATTGTTTTTGGCCACACCACGCAGCATGCAGGATCCTGGTTCCATCACCAGGGATCAAATCTCTGGCCCTGCAGTGGTACCGTGGAGTCCTATTCACTGGACTGCAGGGAAGTCCCATGTAAATATATTTCCAGAGCCAGTAACTACATGAAGCACTGAGTCTGTGTCCTTACAGGCAGTGCTGAAACATCAAGCATTTTAAACAGCTTTTACATTTACAGTAAACTTGCTTCCCATTTAAAGGAATTATTGCCAGAAGCACTTTATGCTCACAGAGGTTAAACTGATAAGTGAAAGTCAAAGTGTTAGTCACTCCATTGTGTCTGACTCTTTGCAACCCTATGGACTGTAGCCCGCCAGGCTCCTCTGTCCATGGAATTCTCCAGGCAACAATACTGGCGTGGGTTGCTATTCCCTTCTCCAGGGGATCTTCCCTACTCAGGTCGAACCCAGGTCTCCTGCACTGCAGGTGGGTTCTTTACTGTCTGAGTCACAGGGAAGCCCCCAAAAGTCGTAAGTGGCAACATATAAATATACCCAAAGGAACAGCACAGGCATACATCTTTTACAGCAAATATAAAAATAATTAAGCATAGTTTTTAAAAAAGAAATTACTATTTTAAAGAACTCTTGGACAACATGGTAACTACAATTTAAGTTTACTGAGGTCTGCTGCCAAATCTAACTGAAGTTAATTAACAAAAAAGGGAAATTTTTATTCATCAATAGCTCATCAGTAGTCACTGAATAAACTCTTGATGGTTTACTTGGTCAAATACACGTATTTAACAGAACTCACTGGGATGGAGACATGGGACCATCACTCTCCTCATCTTCTTTACATGGCTGGATTTTACCATAGTAAAGTGGATCACCAAGTGACTGCAAAATGGTCAGCTTTGTTTTCTGATACTGATTACCAGCTTCACATTCAAATATATAATCATCTTTTACATCCTGAAAAAAAACATCCCAAATAAATACGCTTTTCTGAAAATACATAATCGGAATTAACAAAAACCAGGAATAAATGACACACTACCTTAATCTAGCAATTAAGACACATGGAACATGGTCTGTAGACCTATTTCAGACTGCCTAAGAGGGCCTCCCTGGTGGCTCAGTGGCAAAGAATCCACCTGCCATTCTTTAAAAACAGAAAGAGATCCCAAAGTAAAGGCTATTGTACTTTATGTTTAATAAACTCAGATCCCAGATTAGAAATGGCATCAAAAGAAATGAAGCCTGAAGTGGTTACTTACATGGGCTGGCCAGACTGTTGGTTGTGAGTCATCAGACTTGATAGATTTTTCTACTTTGGCATATTTTTCCACCTAAACAACCAAATCAAGAGACATCAGATATAATGAAACCAGTATTATGACAACAGACAAAAACGTAAGTAACTTAATACAATATGCTTTTTAGCACAAGAATTCTTGAATCACTAATAACACCAACTATTTATGCTTAAGTAGTTTAAAATTCTCCTGATATATATTCAATTAGACCAACTGGTTTTACAATAAAACAAAAGGATTTCTTTTGCCATTAAACAAATGTAATAAACACAAATGCCTCTTCCTTTTACTCCATAAGTAGGTATCATATTTGTCTTTTAGGAAAACTGGGATGTCAGAGAGGTGATTAGTACCAGGATCTTTTCTTTTGCCTGGGTCTTCACTGGAACTGTCACGTAACAGTGTGGACAAAACTAGAAAGAGACTAGGGAAGTTATATTAAAATTGGTAAAATTTTTGTCAATCTCCATTTTCTGGTCAAACTCAAACCATATATTTCATGTATTTTCTACCAGACTCCGTGAACTGAAAGTTCTCATCTTTCTGGTAACCACGATTCTTAAGAGTAATAGACTCACTTGGGCATCTGGTAAAAATTCAGATTCCCATGTCCCTCCCCTGGAGACCTGACTCAGTTAAGTTGGACTGTAGTGGGGCTTTAAATCTGTATGTTTAACTGGTATCCTAGATGTTTCAACTGATCAGTCAGACTGAGAAACTTTGTATTAGGGCTTTGCTACTCAAAGCAAGGTCTGCAGAACCCAGTACTATGTAACCTCAAAGCCTGTCAAGTATTGTAGATCAGGCCCTATCCCAGACTTGCTGAATTGGAATCTGCATTTTAATAAGCAACCCACGTGATTCTTATGTACATTAAGGCTTGGGAAGCGCTGCTTTATATACCCAGATTGCCTTCAAAGTCAATTCCTCCCTTTGGCATTTGCACCAAACATCTCTTCTTAGGCCGTGTTCCTTGAGGGGTGTATAGCTAGATACACACTGAAACATAATGTGGCTTACTTTCTTCAGTTGTATATACAGTTTACTTCTAATGCTTTCAGCTTTGTGCTTTTGAGAATTTTTTAAAAATCAAAGATAATAACATTTACACATGTGCTAGCTTAGGAAGTATGCACAGAGCAAACATCTGTTAAAATAACTAACCACTTCTAGAGAGTTTAATGAATAAAAACAGGAGAAACAGGAAAATAAAAGAAATACGGGACCTCCTATCAAAAGATCTCTTTCCTATCTTTGCTCATTTATAGTTCATGGACATTACGAACCAGCAAAGAATACTACTCAAGGATGCAAACCTTGGCCACTGCGCCAATATTAATTTTTAAATTTAACCAGTGAGAAGTATTATCAGGAAATTATGATGAAATATTATGAAAAAAAAATCAGAGGCATTTTATGCATATTATGTAATACGTACCATCTTTTTATACATTTGGAAATAGCTTGCTTATTTTTCCTGCTCTAAATACAAATCTATATTAAGGAGTTACATACTTAGACAAGTAATATGAAAGAACAGCTTCTGAAAATGAACAGTTGACTTAAGAAGTGTTTTTGCACAAATATGGAGAATGAACTAGTGGTTAAAACTAGAGGAAAAAAAGGGGTTATTATGGGATTATATAAAATCATGTGTGTGAAAATTTTGACAACTGTAAAGCCTATTAATTTAAAGAATCTTTCATTCAATAAAATTAAAAGAGAAAAGTAGTAGTAATAAGAATCTTTGTTTTCCCAAAGTATAAGATACTGTTAGTGAGATCTAGGAATCTTATATATGAAAATAAGCGCAATTCATGGACTAACTTACATCCACCTCAGAAGGTACAGCCAAATTACAGGGACTCCGTTTCCACATATCTACACACTAAAAAAATTAAAAACAGTATAAATAAATATATTTAAAATGCAAAATAAGGCATTTGGCGTAATAAACTTCATTTAAAAACATATACTTACATTTCCTGCTTTAGAAATTTTGAGGTCATAATGCTGACCTGCTTTTCTTTCCTTTCTTTTTTGTAAGAAATCAAGTAACTTTAGCTGAGGAGGAGGTGGACAATGAGACAGATCCTGCTGCCGATTCAGAGAGGACCTGGAATATCTCTTGAAACATCTGGAATATTAAGAGATTAGAACTATTGATATACCAAGCTAATAAAAGAAACTCAGAATAAACAGTTTAAAAAATGTATAATTAAATCACAAATATTTGTAGAACACTGTCACTTGCCAAGCAATGTTTTCAGGCACTGGTGAGATAAAAATGAACACGAGGAACACAATTCCTGCTCCCATGGAGCTGACAGGCAAGAAGGGAAGACGCATACACATTCACAAAGGAACAGGTCAGACCACTCCAGATAACAACGGTAGAGTACGAGCGAAAACCAGGGTCCTGGGAAGATAAGTGGTATGGGAGGGCAACACCAGGGGAGGGTCGGAAGGACCCTGAAGAAACTGCTGGCAAGAAGAAACGACCTGTGGAGAGATCAGGGAATGAATATCTGAAGCAGACAATTTTAAAAGTTTCTGAGGCAGGAACAAAGCTGGCTTGTTTTTAAAACAGAAAAGCATAGGTGGGACTAGAGTACCAGCAGGCAATGGGGTCAAAGAGCAAGGCAAGGGCCTTGCAGATGAATGATAACATGAAGTACAATGGGATGGTTTTAGAGGAATTTAAGCAAGTGGTGGCATGATCTGCTTTGAGGTTTTTAAAACATTACTTTGGTTTGCCTGCGTAGCAAACAGACCAAAAGGGAGCAAAGGTGAAGCAGTCAGACCAGTTAGGAAGGCATTTATCACAGAAGTCAAGATGAAGATGACAGTGGCTTGGTCTAAGATACTGGCAGTGGGTGTGGAGAGATGTGGAAAGAGGTTCTAGGACACTTTATGGGACTGCTGATGGATTCTCTATGGACTTATTTCACTATTTCCAAAGCTGTACCTTTTCCTCAGCATAAATTACTTCAACAGTAAAACAGAGAATTTAGAAAATGGGTAGGTTATTTCAGCCCCTTCAAACCTGAAGAAGATCCAAAGTGGACAACTAGAACAGTTACTCAAAGAGAACTTAATGATGAGCCAACTATAACTGCAGTCTAAATTAATATGCATTCTTTTACTTTATTGAGATGGCTAAAATATTCAAAGACAAATTACCATTTTATAAAAAGGCATTTAGTTATAAATTGACTTCTCAAACTACTATCACTTTTCCCCAGATCTGTAAAAGAAATTATAAATTGATTTTTTTAAAGGTAACATTCACAAAAATTACACTGATATTAGGAAGGGATAAATTATTCTTTATTCTCATACTCATCTCTGCGCAGAATTTCTTTTTGGTGAACAGACTATGAATTTATAGGTAGTTTGTTCTTCAAAAGAATGCACAGAACGTATCATTTCAATATAAAGCAGAGTATTAAAAAAAAAAATCCTAGTTCTTACACTTTTACTCTTTAGAGGGAAAAGATATGATAAATGGCAAAATTCAGAGCTCTCTCTCTAGCTCTCTTTTGGTCTATCCTTCCACAAAGGTGATTACCGTTTCATGGGACGTGTGTTCATCTTTTGTCTGTTATAGAGCAGTCTGTTTGCAGTGCAGGTTACAGCTACGGAAGGATCAAGACACAGTGGTTCTGCTGTAGCTAGAATCAGTTGGCTCTCAAGCAAAAGTTTGTCTTCCTGAAATGGGTAAGAGCAAATACCAATACTCGATTTAAGATTTTCAAATCATGCATATCATTTAGTCTAGAAATATTCCTGGGAGTATTTCTGGTAAGGAATGGAGTAAAATGTAGTATTTCAAGTACCAACTTAAGTGTGTAAACTTTACAAACTGAAAAGCATGACACCATGAATGGAATTTCAGTAATTTGGACAAAGTGGTCAAACTGTAAGAATGCCTATCTGTTAGCCCAATAAATATTTACTAAGCATCTACAAAATGTGAGGCACTGTTCTAGATGTCAGGGAGTTTTTGTTTAGACTATAGGTTTCTCACATCTACGAAATACAGCTGTCTAGATTCATTAATATTTTCAGGTTGATGACATTTTCAAATGAAAATGAAATTTTTCTGAAGAATTTTCCTTGAAAAGGTAAAATAAAGGATACAGCCTCTCTCTTTATCTACCAATCACCAGGGTGAGAAATCAATACCCTTGGAACCTCCAGATAACCAATGAGTTTGTTCTGGAATATTCTTTTAATAGCTTTTAACTTTACAAATGGAAAGATTACAGTCCAAACTACAACACAATGCTTGACAGTTAATGATGAACTCAGTCTTATTTTATAATCCTATTTCACAGCTAGAATAATTTTCATTACTGACATTTTCTTATAGTAACAGAGAAATAAAGGAGCACCCTTGTGAATGGGCACCTCACTGAGTCAGCACTGGAGGACTACCTGGCTATTCTCTGAGTAAGAGAGGTTGGTCCCTAGGGCTCTACGCAGTACAAATGGCAAAAAGACAGGTTAGGGGTGCTTTAGAACTCAAGATGACAGAATATCAGCATCTATTTGAATCCACTGTGCAAATAAAACATTCTACTTAAGAGAGGATTCAAAACTAAGTTTCACACTGGGTAGATTAGGTCAACCTCACCCTAGTTTACCATGTCTTAAAGCAAATGGAAATCAACTGATTTAGTTTCTTACAGGATTAATGTATCTTTGTAGAGACGCTTAATGTATGGATGTGAGAGCTGGACTATAAAGAAAGCTGAGCGCAGAAGAATTGATGCTTTTGAACTGCGGTGTTGGAGAAGACTCTTGAGAGTCCCTTGGACTGCAAGGAGATCCAACCCGTCCATCCTAAAGGAGATCAGTCCTGGGTGTTCATTGGAAGGACTGATGTTGAAGCTGAAACTTCAATACTTTGGCCACCTCATGCGAAGAGCTGACTCATTTGAAAAGCCCCTGATGCTGGGAAAGATTGAGGGCAGGAGGAGAAGGGGACGACAGAGGATGAGATGGTTGGATGGCATCACTGACTCAATGGACATGGGTTTGGGTGGACTCCGGGCGTTGGTGATGGACAGGGAGGCCTGGGGTGCTGCGGTTCATGGGGTCGCAAAGAGTTGGACATGACTGAGCCACTGAACTGAACTGAAAAGACCCTTAAATTCTAAAGCTCATAAATGAACCTGATACTTTATTTATAAATAAAATTATGAGCAGGAAATATCTTTTGCTTAACTTAGTAAGCACTGCTTCACCCTATACTATTACCTGTTTGGGATTAAAAAAACAACAGAACGACTAACCTGAGTCCACTTATGGTTATCACTTGTTATTGAATGTACATCACAGATTAAAGTCTGAAAGAAATAACAATTAAAAAATATTAATAATTGGGCATACAAACACATGAAAACACTGAACAGGTAAAACTCAAAATGAAATGTGAAGTATTTTGTAATTAAACATGCCTTACCTGCATCGTTGGACGTAACAGAATGTGCCTGCTTTGGTAACCAGGAGATTTCATGTTACTGGACTGCCTATAGTCACGTATTTCTGCTATGACGCATCCACAATGAAAAATATTAACCTGTTTTGAGTGAAAATATTTAAGCAAATGCCATTTTTCAAAAGCCTAAGTACGTAGGTTTATATTGAATGTTTCAGCCCATTCACATACTCAAAATTCCTTGGTGAATTAACCACCACATAAAACTCTCTAAAAAGGGAACTGTTTTATGTTCATCACTGTGACTCAAGAAGCAGTTTAACACTGTTTCCTAGTTATAGACTGACATCTGGCATTTATTTACTATTAATGTTACAGACGGAGAAGGCAATGGCAACCCACTCCAGTACTCTTGCCTGGAAAATCCCATGGACAGAGGAGCCTAGTAGGCTGCAGTCTATGGGGTCGCACAGAGTCGGACACGACTGAAGCGACTTAGCAGCAGCAGCAGCAATGTTACAGATCATTGGAACTGCTGTTCTTGACACTCACTGGGTCACTGTTGTACCCTGCTAACACTGTCACTGTTATAAATTTGTTAATAAACCATGCCAGAATTTCAGCTTACAGATACAACTGCTGTATCTGCTCTGCTAAAATGTCCAGGAGACAGGTTTCACTAATAAGAGGAAAAAAGCTAACATTAATTCAAATAATAATCTCCTGCTAATGATATTATTTTCTAGTTCTAAGTCTAAAGGTAAGGAACTGTAACTCTCAAGTCTTGCTAATTATCACTTGCTACAGTTGCTTATTGTCTTTTGTGTTTTTTTCACCATTCAGAACTCAAGTGAGTACTGTGACTTCCATGTTATCAGTCGTTTTTCTGCTCATGCTTTTTAACCAATATTTACTGAGCCACTACAATGTGAACTGTTACACACTATCCAAGTATCCAAGAAGCTTCACAGATGAAGTGGTGAAATACTTGCTTTCAGTGTGGAAAGACAGGCAATAAACATGTAAACAAAAACACGATAACTTGAGAGAGCGAATGCTACAGAGGAAATAAAACAGGGACTGACTAATTTAGACTGTGTGCTCAGGTAGAACTCTCTGATGGAGTAATTTTCAGCTGAGACTTGAATCACAGCAAAGGGCCAGACACCTGGGAGAGATCACTCCAGACAGAAGAGCAGATAAGACAGGAATAAGCTTGGTGTGTTTTAGTCTAGAAAAATGGCATGGATGGCTGGAATGTAGTGAGTGGTGATGAGAACTAGGAGGTGAAGACAAACACAAAGACGGGAGTTTTGTACAGTGAGAGGACACTGGAGAACTTTAAGCAGGAACAACTTTATTGTTGTTTTCTGTTTTTGTTGTGGAAGCTTAATCAACTACATCTATACATTTCAGTATATAGCCTAAAGGATAAATATCCCACAATAAACCAATTTTCATACAGTTATATATATTAGGTCTCACTTCCTTTTCCAAGAATTATTGAGAATAAAATGAAATATTTTTTTATCACAAAACAACATGTATTTGGCCAATCTAAGGACATTTTATGAAGAAAAATTTTGTACCTGAGATTTTTCTAGGAGATCAACCAAAATTGGAGGTAATTCTTCTGCATCCAAGTATTCAAGCAATTCTCCTTCTTCATAAGGCAGTCGAATGGTCTCAGAATCTTAATTTTAAAACATAAAGTTTCTGAAAGTGATCAGGCTCACCGAAAGGTTTAGGTAGTAATTTAAGTAACTTTTCATAAAAGTAAAACAAAGAGAATAAAACTAAAAGCTCTCCTGAAGTCCTCCATTTAAGTCTAAAAAATAAATCACCTCATAAAAATCTTGATAAACTGTATACAAACAGTTTTAGACTGGAAGGGAGAAAAATACCTAACATCTTATGGAAAAACATCTGGCACAACAATCACAAAACAAATCCCAGCCAGCAGTACAATAATCAGAATGTGATAAAACTTGGACTGTTAACTAAAACTTCCTTGAAGATTCCTTAATCTAATCTGGAAGTCAGACTGATAATCTGGTACAGTTTCTGAAAAATGATTACAAGCCAAACTTCTCTTGGTGTTACATTTTACAATTAACAACCAATACACAAAAAAATCCTTAAAAATCCTTAACTGGGTAAGTTCTTTACAGAACTTATAGTATCATCACCAAACCAAAATTTAAATGCCTCTTTGGTGAAATCTCAGAGTGTTAATACTTTAAAATTCTATTTTCACATTCACATTAAGCAGAATAAGACGTTGAAGACTATTCAAAAGGTAGTGAGTCTGCTTAACTTTCACAGTTTCACACTCAAAGTATATTCAAAGCATAGAAGAAAAACGTATCTTAAAACATCTTATGCTATCTTAAATGCATAAACAGCAATAGAATGAAAGGAAATTTTGACATATTTTAAAATTACATCTTTTATGATTTAATTTCAAAGACCTTTCTCAATCAGAACATTTCTCAAATTCAGGAAGGCTAATCACAGGAGAGGTAACTTCTCATATTTTAACAAAACATCATAAGGAAGAAAATTTGAAATCAAAGTTTTCTGTTGTCAAGGCATCCCTGATGTGAAGGACAGATCATTCAGCAGGGTGAGGAGCTACTTCTAAAAGACAACACATCCTGGCCAGCAGACGCAGTTTTGTGGCTGCTGCCCTCTGGAGGGTCTTACCTGATCCATTTTTTCCCCTGAGCATCAGAGAATATCCCTCATTTCCTGGGTATAGGTTGACCACTAAACATGACAATGTCTCTTGCATAACAAGCTTCTCTAATAAGTTCACATTTCTTCTTAATTTCTGCTTTAAAAAGAGGCAGAGCTCATGAAAATAATCCAGCATAACGTCAACAAATACTGCAATCACTTAACGAAACTAGACCTGAGTTAATCTTTGATGCTCCTTCCACATCTATATAAAATTAATGTTGATCTATTACTGTTTTATGCAAATGAATATCACAAAGAAAAAGTGATCAATAAAACAATAAAACCACCTAAATATATGTACCTGAGTATACAAGTAGCAGATATTAAAAATATTTAGAAAGGAAAACCATTAAATGTACATTTTTTTTTAAAAGAGGCTATGATGTATAACTAGTTTCTATTAAGTTTAAATGTACATAAATAATTTGAAGCATTCTCCTTGGTTGTACTGTTACAGAGCACATTTCTTAAATATTTTATGGCCTAAATTACATCCAAATAAGCTCAACAGCTCTAATTAGCTGAAATGTTAAATTCAAAGATATCCAACTGGTTAAGAGGATGAAAGTGATTTAAGTAATTTTCTGTAAATTGAACAGCTTCCTAGAAACCACTTTGCTAAAAAAAAAAAAAAAACAAACAACAAAACCAAAAAGCTATCAGGAAACATATATACATCAAAATCCATTCTTTAGAAACTCATACAATTTAAATTGAAACCCACTTACAAATATAATAATTTCTTTCATCAAATCTTATTTGTGAAAGGTATCAGTCAAGAGAGTACTTTTCATGACCTCAAAAAACAAGTCTGAGTACCTTATTTTCAACGTGTGTGTGTGTGTATATATATATAGTCATATGCAAAAATTATGAATTCTTAATCTATAGTCAACATAGAAACAAAAAACTGCATTTTGAAAATAATAAATAAATAAATAAATATTTAAAAAGCAAAGCAAAGGAACCTTTAACCACTGTGATGGAAAGCTGGAAAATGTCTTTATTCTTAAAGGACTAGATAGCACTTTAGCCTGTGGGCCATATGGTCTGTGTTGCAACTATTCAACTATGCTATTTATCTCAAAATCAGCCACTGACAAGGCATAAACCAAGGGGTATTGCTGGATTCCAATAAAGGTTCATTTACAAAAATATGCTGTGAGCCAGATCTAGCTGGTGAACAGTGGCTGTCAACACCAAACTGTAATCTTTCTTTATGTATCTCTTAGTTCTATGTATGTTCATCATACAGACTGTGGTGATAAATGATGGTGTATAATGTGAAATTAATAAAAGGAAACCTCAACTAAAACTGGAATGGGGAAGGCCTGCAGAGGGAACTCTCCTGCTCCACCACTCATCATCCATTACCCCACCAGGAAGACATCAATTACTGATCCCACCAGGAAGAGAACTACCTTACAGTCCTAAACAGGAAATGCAACTATTTTACTTCCCCAACTGGGGGAAGACTTTCTTCTTGTCCAGCAACAAGCTCCAAAAGTGGGAAAGGACTGCAGCCCAGCCATTGGAAAACACCTGCAGCTCAGTCAATGAAAAGCCAGCATCTCTTGAAGTTTTACTTTCCACCAATGAACTCTGTTTTTCCTTGCTGATGACTTTCTTTCCTTGTCCTGCCCTCCTTAACAATACACCTCTTCCATGTTGTGTAACTCCTCAGAGTATCTCTGTCTGATGAGATGCTGTCCAATTCATGAACTGTTTAATAAGGCCAACAGATCTTCAAATTTACTCAATTTTTTTTAAACAATGCATGTCAAAACTTACAAAATGTGTTACATACTTCAAACATGTGCAAATTGTTGTAGGTCTATCCCAATAAAATGTATGGAAAACATGCCATAAAACTCGTGGTTTCACAATCATATTTTTCCTACTAAATATCTTAAAACAGATACTACTGGAATTCCACCAATTTTTTGCCTAAGAGGTATTCATTTTTGAATTAAAGACACACAACAGAAGCTCACTAGAGCCTTTAAGGCCCTTACAACCCAAGGGTCCAAAAAATATCAAGAAATCAATTTCCTCTATATTTCTACTGCCCATATGTTCATGCTCAATAAAAATAAATTTAACTTGGCCATGAACTAATTTTTGTGACCGAATTCACCTTTAATTATCATATCTAAATTTCCTACATGTCCTGCAATAGTTTTAACTTTCCAGTGCAAATTACCATAAGGAGATAGGTTACTTTTCTCCTGATCTTTGGTCTACAAATAACATCTCAGGAAGAAAAAGGAGCAGAAGACAATATATATGGTGGTTTTGCTTCTTCTAACTTCCCAATGAGACAGTCTGTTACTCAGCAAACATGTTGACTTTGCTTACCTCTCCTACCCAAGTAGGCTATCTGCCTGGTGCCAGATTAGCCAGAGCTCTGGTTTAGCTGCAGAACTGGGTGGTCGGGTTAGAAAGTATATTTGTTCACCAACAAAAATACAAACCATTACCTGCTTCAAATCTAATTCCTTCAAACTTCCCTTCTTCCACTACATTTCAAAAGCCATAATAATATAAAAAAATTATACTTACCTTAACCTCAGGCTCTTTTTCACATTCTTCAATATATAAGTCATAAAGTTTTTGAAATATAGATTTTCTAAAATTTAATAAAACAAAGACAGCATACAAAGTACTGTGAATATAATAATCATAAAATTAACACTGAATTTTCCTGTCATTTTCCCCCCAATTTCCCAAAAACTGGGTGGTGCAGAGGGGCTGGCCATGGCAGCCAACATCAATTTAGAAATTACTAACACAGCTGACCCTTGCACAACATGGAGGTTAATCCTCATGTAACTTATAGCTGGCCCTCTATATCTGTGGTTCCTCTACATCCACAGATTCAACCATGAAGTACAGTAGTGTTTACTGTAAAACATCTGCAAATAAGTGGACCTGCACAGTTCAAACCCACACTGTTCACAGGTCAACTGTATATGCAAAGTACCCATGATACAACATTTCTAGCTCAGTGTCTAATAAGAAATAAATGGTGGTCATCATCACATTTCAGCAAACCTAAGATACCATCAATTTAGTATTCATACCTTCCACTAGATAGGTATTTCCTTTTAGGAGGTCTCTGCCGGGCACTTTCAATGACATACTAAAAAAGAAAAGTTTAAGAAAACAGCTGGCCTTTTGCTTAGTGCATGAACAACTGCATTAAGTATATTTAAATCATGTGTAAGGCTAAAGACTCTTCAGTCATTCGAGTCTCGCATGCATATGAAATCATACCTTTTAGGGAAACCTACTAAACTTCTAAATATATGTTATAAACAAGTGAAATTTACACTGCAGTAAAATTTAGCTCAATATTTACTTGCATGTTATAAGCAAAATCATACCGTTTCACCACTGTGATTTCACAATCAGTAATATTTTCAATGTTTTATAGTTGTTCAGAATATACTTGGCATCAATTACAAAGACTCTATATATTTGAGTTACTTTTAATTAAGCAAACAGAAAATTTGTTAAAACAGAAAACATAGTTTCAGAAACTCTATGTCCTTGTTCAAATATTTAACTCACAATACTGTTGAGTTTTTATTCCACAGCATTACTATCTGAGCATTCCAAGTAACAGATGATTCAAACATCATCTGGTATTCTTACACATATATTTACAGAAAGTATACTCATCCTAAAATAATATTAATGTACGCCTGAACAGTCACATACAAAAATCTCTTAAAACTGAGTTTGTCAATTAAATACAACACTATTTCAATATGTAACTTAGTCATGCCTCACCTCTGCACGATCCAAAGCTAGTTCTAAAGCTTGTTGCTGTAAAAAGTAAATGGTGTATTTTGTCATATTAGTTATTTTCACACAAAAATAACATACACATAACATTTTCTAATTAAGTGTTTAAATGTGTTTTATTCTTTAAAATAGGTCTAACATTTTCCTTTCTTTTTCTCCTCCACCCACCCCACTGCATGCTCAAGACATATTACAGGAAAAAATATGGTAGTCTCAGACACCTGGTTCTGACCACAAATTAGTTAAGAAATGCTACAATGATTTTCTTTGGTCATGCTTGTACAGCTGATATAGGGCTGAAGGTTCGATATGGTAACTATTACCATTTTATAAACTTCAGCATTTTAAGAGCATCATTCAGGAAAATATACTGGCCATCAGGTATGCAATTAAAGCGAAGCAAAAACTAAAATCCCTTAAGCTGCTAGGAGTCATAAAAACTGAGGGGGCTATTATGTTGGTGCCTAATATCAACTTAGACATTCTTAATATTATGCACAGAAACTAGGCCAGTGTTTAGTAGAAACAGAATAAATGATGGCTACCCTTACCAATTTTTAATGAATTTAAGATACCATCAGTTACATGCCTGAATTATTATTTAACATTAGGGAAGAAAAGTATGCTGCCAATAATAAGTTTAAGATGTCACTTGACTGTATGATAGATACATTATCAATTCAGTAATTAAAATGTAAAAGCAAAAGCAGATGCACCTTAGAACTGATGAAAATATAGTAGTATTATTACATGTAGTTTGAGATCTACTAGTAGATCCCCATCCTTCTTTGATTTCTTAGAGACCTGTCTTATAGGGCAAGAGAGATTAATAAGAAGGGTAAACTCTGTCTTCTTTACTTGTATAGCATTCTTTTGTAACAATACACAAGAATAAAAAGTATTAGATTTAAAAAAATTTAAGCCAATATACACCAATAATTTCTTTCTAGTTTTGCGGTTTGGGTATCACACAGAGTTATACCATTTTTCATTCACAATGACAATCACTTTTAATTTCACTAAGAGGCAAAGAATTTTCATTTTTTATTTTTAAGAACCTATTATTTTTCTGTGTTATTTTGGACTCTCCAACAATTCAATCTACCAAGTTCCAAGGAGTAAAAACTCCTAGCACCCATCAAAATCCCAAGAGGGCAGGAGTAAGAATATATATTGCCAGGTTTCAGAAATCATGAAGGTTGAAGTGGCCCTGTCATCCTAGTTATAAGGATGGAGAATTAATATTACAAAAACAGCCAGCCTTTTAGAAGAGCAACAGAACCTGTACATTACCAAGCATCAAAATGGAATAGGTAAAAGAAAGTCTGAAATATGCCATTACTTCAAAAGGTTGTTAAATTTATGTCAATTTAATTTATTAAAAAAATCTCATGGGCAGAATTCAGTGAAACTATTCCCTGGGGACTCAAAATGAGATTCTTGAGCATAAATTATTTTCCAATATATACTCTTGACAAAAATATAAGCTTCTTTTATTTTGGCCATAAAACCTCATAGAGTTAAGTTTATAACTTATCAAAAAATTATAAAACACAATCAAATGTATATTCCAAGATAATTTCAAACAGCCACTCTTCTCAAATATTTAATCTTCTGATATAAAAACTTTAAAGGGTCTAGTGAGATATAACTGCATATGTAAACACTAGTATGTATTAACAGGAACTTCAGAATATGAGAAACCTGTGTCCCCAAAACTATTTATACTTATACCCAAGGTTCTTGCCAGTGATTTGGACTATGGTAAAGTAAACAGAAGACTTCCCTGGTGGCTCAGATGGTAAAGAATCTGCCTGCAATGCAAGAGACCAGGATTCGATCCGTGGGTTGGGAAGATAGGGAATGACTACCCACTCCATTATTCTTGCCTAGAGAATTCTATGGAAGTAATTTTTGTTTTTAACTACTTCACAAAAATAAAGACAGACAGATTATCTGTGTAACCTGCATATGATTATAATACTGAATTGAGAGATGAGCCTCATATTTTAAAATTATGCATGCAATTGCTAAGTAATTTCCCAGTTAGAGTAACTAGGGCAGCTTACAAGAATATTTCTGTTTCACATAGATTATTTTTTGAGGGAAGAGAACATTCTAAGAATATTAACATATTGATTTGTAGCTCACCATTGTGATATAAAACAGGAGTCCAAAAAGAAGAAAATTTATGTGCGTTGATGAAGCTGGATGAAAACCGTATCTTTAGAAATCAATCTTAAGAGTACATGAAAAACAAAAATGACAAAACCCTTAAATTAACATAAATCAACATATATGAGATTACTTAGTAATTAACAAGGAAAATTGAAGCATATATATTTGTAAGACAAATATATATTAATTTGATACTAAAAATAATCAAGTCACAAATTCACACACTGACAGTCTATTCTCTCATTCTGGAAAATACAGTTTTAACTAGGTAGGGCAAAAAAAAGTTTGCAAGTTAAAATCATTACTCAATTTCTTAAAAATATTTAACATCCAGGAGAGACTGTTTCTTTAATTTCTTCTATCTTCAGTCACTGCTCTGCTACTCAGGATTTTAACAGCCTGCCCTTTGGCGATGTCACTGCACAGTTCACTTTACAAATCAAAACATTTCATCACACCTGCAGATAAAAGTCCTCTTTAACATTCTCCCAAATGCCCCAGGCTACACTGTGCAATGTAGCTCCAGTCCTTCCAGCTTTTCCCCTCAAGCAAACAAGATACACTCTAGAAGAACCTCATTCCTCTAATAAAGAAGCTCTCATCCTGGCTGCACAACAGAGTAACCCTGAGAACTTTTAACAGGTGGGATACCCATGCTCCTCCAGAAATTCTCATTAATTGGTCTGGATTAGGGCACAGGGGTGAGCATTTTTGACGCCCCCTAAGCAATTCAAAAGTGCTGCCAATGTTGAAGTCCACTGCTATATTTTCTCTGCCTCTCACAGAGATGCTATGTTTGCTCTGAAAGTGATGCTAAATAAAGCCTATTTGTAATCTAATTCTTTACCTAACTCCTTGTAATCACCCCGTGTGTCTATACACAACTGAGCACATCTCTAAGTAACAGAAAACAGTATTTTTCATGTAAAATTGTTTTGGTTTGTTTTCGGTGAACCCAAAGCTTAAGTTTTGCCAGTTCGGTCTTGAAAAACAAGGTAGAAGACAGGAAAAAATTCACAAACCCACCAAAAATGACAAGCACCGTACAGGTTCCAGGAATAAGCATTTCACAAACGAATAAGACGTTAATCCTATTCTACAAAACTTCATGGGAGATTTAAGATGAACTTAAGGTGAAATTTTTCTGACCACTGAATCTAAAGATGGAGATACACTAGGTATAGGCAAAATGTGATGACTTTAAAATCAGATCTCGTACGTAGCAGAGCAGCTCCCTCGCTGCGATCTATTGAAGGTCAGCCCTCGACACAAGGGTTTGAAAAAAATAAATAAATAAATAAATAAAATCGGATCTCTTGTCACTAAACTGTGGGGGATGGAGGAAAGGAGGGCTTAGTGACTTTAAACTATTTAAGTACTACAAAACCGCATAACCACTTACAAATCCAAACATTCTGACCGTATACAGAATTTACTAGAACTGTGAGAAAACCACTGTAATTATCATCGTAGCCATTTTACAGAATAAGGCTCTCAGAACTAGTGATTTTCTCAGGATCACACAACTAGGCCGGAATTCAGTCTTCTCTTTTTAATCTTAAGATGTTTACTATTAAATCTTACAACCTTCAGACCAATCCAGCCAGCACCCGTTTTTGAACTTTTAAAAGCATTTAAAATAAGGACTTGATTCTGCTCGGACTACTAGTCTTAATTTTGATGTATTTTTACATCATGGTTATCAATCATTTTTCACTGTACTCAATCTAACTCCGAAAACCGCGCTAGTCACTTTCTATCCCGAGTCCTAACAGAGACTATTTACGATACGCGCGGCCCCTCCCCGGTGGTTGTTTATCGGAGATGGCTTCCAGGGGCGGCTATTTGCCAAGTTTATTTCTGAACTCCCAGGAACCACGGCGAGGATCGGTCATCAATGCAATTCTAAATACCGACATCAATACCACTGATTTCCCTGATCGACGTGAGTCTCCTGCAACTGCTCGAGCTTTGTTAACAACTTAGACTTTACCTGAAAAACGCCCCAACTTCACAGCGCAGCTGACAGCTCTTATTCAATATGGACACCAAAAACCCCGCCCCCGCCACCTTACCCACAAAAAGCGCTACGCGAAATTCTGGCGAATTTCCGGAAATACCTGCAACTGCAACCCAAACGTCAACACTAAAATAAAAGACGCGAGAGGGGACCACCGAGAGAGCGGCTGGCTCGGCCCGGCCAGCCGCGTCTCCAAGAACACCGTCTTCCTCCCGGGGGCGCTGGGCCCGGAAGCGGCGAAAAGCCTCTCGGGAAGCCTTTCGTTCCCCTCTGACCCCGCCCCGAGTCTCGCGCGCCTACCCCACCCTCCGCGGGCGCGCCCCTGCTCTCTCGCCGCGGCCCACCTGTGCAGGCGACCGACTCTTGACGCGCCTTCCGTTCGGCCAGAACGCGACGCGCCGACCTCAGCCCCGCGCTGGCTGCTGCGCGCAGTCCACGCACGCCCCGCCCCCGCTCCGGCCCGCGCGACGCCGCAGCCCCACCGCCCGTCTGTTCCGGCGCCCACACTTCCGACTGGCGCGCTGGATGGTGCGGGCGGCCGGCCGCGGGCGGAAGTGGTGGAGGTGGGAAGGCGGGGCCGCGGCCGGCGGGCTCGACGCCGGGATGCTCCCACCTGGGTCCGCTCTCGCGAGCCCCTTAGTGACTCGAGCCCGCTGACTGGGCGAGATCCACGAGCGCCTTCGCCGACCCGGCGTCCAGGTCCGTAAAAGTCGAAGTAGCCTGTGACTGTTTGTGAGGTAGGGAGCCCGGTTGAAATACTACAGTGAAAGAAGCTTGGAACGAACTTTACTTGTTGCTCAGCCCATCTTCATGCTAGGGAACTACACCATTCCTGTCTATACTGGTGCCGGCCTGGCAGTCTATGGTGCTGTACCAGTCAAGTGCCAATGAATTTAATTTTAAAAAACAAAACACCTCACTGAAGAGTTATAAAAATTTAGAAGCGGAACTAATCAGCGCACATTGCAGTGTCTGATTGTAATTCTGCACTTTTGAACAACTATGGCTGTTGGGTTATAAACTTAAAAAAAAAATTACTGTTGAAGTGAAACAAAGCGTAAAATGAAACATCTTTAAATACACAATTCGGTGTATGTAGTATAATCGCACTGGTGTAAAACCACTAACAATATCTAGCAAACCATTTTCTTCACTCCTATTAAGAATTACATTCTATTTTCGCTCCTGGAACCTAGCAGGCACAACTGCTTTCAGACTCTAAAGAAAGAAAATGAAAGAAAGTGAAGTCAGTCGTGTCTGACTCTTTGCGACCCCGTGGACTGAAGCCCAGACTCTTAAGGGTTTACCTAATCCGAGTAGTTCATGTAAATGGATCATATGATCATTTTGTGCTGTCTGCTTTCACATAAGGGTGTTTTCCAGGTTCATCCACCTTATAGCAAATATCAGTTTCATTATTTTTTATGGCTAATACTCCATCTTATTTGTATGTATATACCATAATTTACCCATCCATCCAGCGATGGACGTTTGGGTTGTTTACACATTTGAGCTATTGTGAATAGTGCTGCTATGAATATGTGTGTGGAAGTATTTGTTTAAACCCTGTTTTCAACTCTTTGGGGTATATACTGTTGAAGAAAATCAGAATCTGACAGTAATTCAATCAGTGAATAAAAACAAAACAGATTTTATTTAGGAATTATTGCAATAGAGAAAAGAGACCTTAGTATAGAACTGGGCCCAGTTAAACAAAAACATCATAAACAAGTGAGCACCTATAGCCAGTGGGTGGAGATTTCCTAAAATGAAATACCATTATATAAGGGCTAACTTCTGGCCAAGCCGGTTTAACAGGATTCTTCACTGAAGGCAGACTAGGTTGATATAATATTGAAGGTAAGGGATGAAGAATTTGATGCGATATTGAGGATGATAAGATACCCCAGTAGGGGTTTTTGCTAAACTGACCTGACTGGATTCTTATGACAACTAGTTGATGCAGGTCCCACAAGACCAATACTAAAGCTGAGAGGGCTTAGGGGAGCCTGACTAAAGTCTAAGAGACACTCCTTGCCAATATCCAGGAATGGAACTGCTGGGTCATGTAGTAATTCGACGCTTAAATATTTGCAGAATTAATAAACTTTTCCACAGGGGCGGAGATGTTTTACATACTGATAGCAATGTATGACAGTTTCAGTTTCTCCACATCCTCACCAACAGTTTTGTCTTGTTTTGTTTTTGATTATAGCCATCCTTGGTTCTTCCCAGGTGGCTCAGTGGTAAAGACTCTGCCTGCCAATGCAGGAGATGCAGGAAACTTGAGTTGTTGGATCCCTGGGTCAGGAAGGTCCCTGGAGGAGGAAATGGCAACCAACTCCAATATTGCCTGGAAATTCCCATGGACAGAAGAGCCTGGCCGGCTGTAGTTCATGCAGTTGCAAAGAGTTGGACACCACTGAGAACACAGGCATAACTGTCCTAGTGGATATGAAATCGTGGCCTCATTGTGATCTTGAATAGTTTGCCTTGGAAATAAACAGAGATCATTCTGTCATTTTTGAGACTGCATCCAACTACGGCATTTTGGAGTCTTGTTGACTATGATGGCTACTCCATTTCTTCTAAGGGATTCTTGCCCACAGTAGTGGACATAATGGTCATCTGAGTTAAATTCACCCATTCCAGTCCATCTTAGTTTGCTGATTCCTAAAATGTTTATGTTCACTCTTGCCATCTCCTATTTGACCACTTCCAATTTGCCTTGATTCATGGACCTAACATTCCAGGTTCCTATGCAATATTGCTCTTTACAGCATCGGACTTTACTTCCATCACCAGTCACATCCACAGCTGGGTGTTGTTTTTGCTTTGGCTTTGTCTCTTCATTCTTTCTGGAGTTATTTCTCCAGTGATCTCCACTAGCATATCGGGCACCTCTCCTGGGGAGTTCATCTTTCATTGTCCTATCTTTTTGCCTTTTCATACTGTTCATGGGTTTCTCAAGGCAAGAATATTGAACTGATTTGCCATTCCCTTCTCCAGTGGACCACACTTTGTCAGAACTCTCCACTATGACCCGTCCGCCTTGAGTGTCCCTACATGGCATGGTTCATAGTTTCATTGAGTTAGACAGGGCTTTGGTCCATGTGATCAGATTGGTCAGTTTTCTGTGATTGTGGTCAGCCTGTCTGCCCTCTTATGAAGAAGGATAAGAGGCTTATGGAAGCTTCCTGATGGGAGAGACTGACTGAGGGGGAAAGTGAGTCTTGTTGTGATGGGTATGGCCATGTTCAGTAAATCTTTAATCCAATTTTCTGTCCATAGTCAGGGCTGTGTTCCCTCCCTGTTACTTGACCTGAGGCCAAACTATGGTGGAGATAATGAAGATAATGGTGACCTCCTTCAAAAGGTCCCATGCACACACTGCTACACTCAGTGCCCCCAGCCCTGCAGCGGGCCACGCCGACTCACACCTCTGCCACAGACTCCTGGACACTCATGGGCAAGTCTGAGTCAGTCTCTTGTGGGGTCAATGCTCCTATCGCCTGGGTCCTGGTGCACACAAGGTTCAGTTCATGATCTGAGCCACAGTCAATTCCCAGTCTTGTTTTTGCTCACTGTATAGAGCTTCTCCATCTATGGCTGCAAAGAATATAATCAATCTGATTTCGGTATTGACCATCTGGTGATATCCATGTGTAGAGTCTTCTCTTGTGTTGTTGGAAGAGGGTGTTTGCTGTGACCAGTGTGTTCTCTTGGCAAAACTGTATTAGCCTTTGCCTTGCTTAATTCTGTACTCCAAGGCCAAATTTGTCTGTTACTCCAGGTATCTCTTGACTCCTACTTTTGCATCCCAGTCCCCTATAATGAAACGGACATCTTTTTTGGGTGTTAGTTCTAGAAGGTCTTGTAGGTCTTCATAGAACCGTTCAACTTCAGCTTCTTCAGCATTACTGGTCAGGGCATAGATTCTGGTCAGGGCATAGATTCAGAAGGTTCTGCTTATCACACCAGATAATCACTATGGTGGGATCACTCACTTAGAGCCAGACATCCTGGAATGCGAAGTCAAGTGGGCCTTAGGAAGCATCACTACCAACAAAGCTACTGGAGGTGATGGAATTCCAGTTGAGCTATTTCAAATCCTAAGAGATGATGCTGTGAAAGTGCTGCACTCGGTATGCCAGCAAATTTGGAAAACTCAGCAGTGGCCACAGGACTGGAAAGGGTCAGTTTTCATTCCAATCCCAAAGAAAGGCAATGCCAAAGAATGCTCAAACTACCACACGGTTGCACTCATCTCACACACTAGCACAGAGAAGGCAACGGCACCACACTGCAGTACTCTTGCCTGGAAAATCCCATGGACGGAGGAGCCTGGTAGGCTGCAATCCATGGGGTTGCTAAGGGTCGGACATGACTGAGCGACTTCACTCTCACTTTCGTGTATTGGAGAAGGAAATGGCAACCCACTCCAGTGTTCTTGCCTGGAGAATCCCAGGGACGGGGGAGCCTGGTGGGCTGCCATCTATGGGGTCGCACAGAGTCAGACATGACTGAAGTGACTTAGCAGCAGCAGCAGCAGCACACACTAGCAAAGTGATGCTCAAAATTCTCCAACCCAGGCTTCAGCAGTATGTGAACCGTGAACTTCCAGATGTTCAAGCTGGATTTAGAAAAGGCAGAGAAACCAGAGATCAAATTGCCAACATCTGCTGGATCATCGGAAAAACATGAGAGTTCAAGAAAGACATTAACTTCTGCTTTATTGACTGCACAAAAGCCTTTGACTGTGTGGATCACAACAAACTGGAAAATTCTGAAAGAGATGGGAATACCAGACCACCTGACCTGTCTCCTGAGAAACCTGTATGCAGGTCAAGAAGCAATAGTTAGAAATGGACATGGAACAACAGATTGGTTCCAAATAGGAAACGGAGTATGCCAAGGCTGTATATTGTCACCGTGCTTATTTAACTTATGTGCAGAGTACATCATGAGAAATGCTGGGCTGGATGAAGCACAAGCTGGAATCAAGATTTCCAGGAGAAATATCAATAACCTCAAATATGCAGATGACACCACACTTATGGCAGAAAGCGGAGAAGAACTAAAGAGCCTCTTGATGAAAGTGAAAGAGTAGAGTGAAAAAGTTGTCTTAAAACTCAACATTCAGGAAACTAAGATCATGGCATCTGGTCCCATCACTTCATGGCAAATGGATGGGGAAACAATGGAAACAGTGAGAGACTTTATTTTGGGGGGCTCCAAAATCACTGCGTATGGTGACTGCAGCCATGAAATTAAATTGGAAGAAAAGCTATGACCAACCTAGACAGCATATTAAAAAGCAGAGACATTGCTTTACCAATAAAGGTCCATCTAGTCAAAGCTATGGTTTTTCCAGTAGTCATGTATGAATGTGAGAGTTGGACTATAAAGAAAGCAGAGTGTGGAAGAATTGATGCTTTTGAACTGAAGTGTTAGAGAAGACTCTTGAGAGTCCCTTGGACTGCAAGGAGATCCAACCAGTATATCCTAAAGGTAATCAGTCCTGAATATTCATTGAAAGGACTGATGATGAAGCTGAAACTCCAATACTTTGGCCACCTGATGCAAAGAACTGACTCATTGGAAAAGCCCCTAATGCTGGGAAAGATTGAAGGCGGGAGGAGAAGGGGATGACAGAGGATGAGATGGTTGGATGGCATCACTGACTCGGTGGACGTGAGTTTGAGTAAACTCTCAGAGTTGGTTATGGACAGGGAAGCCTGGTGTGCTGCAGTCCATGGGGTCGCAAAGAGTCGGACACAACTGAGTGACTGAACTGAACTGAACTGAACTGTGGTCTTGATGTGTAGTTCTCTGATGGCCAGTGATATTGATTGAGAATCTTTTCATGTTCTAATTGGCCATTTGTCTATATTCTTTGCAGAAATGTCTATTCAAATCATTTGCCCATTATTAAATTGGGTTGTTTGTCTGTTTGTTGTCTAAGTTATGAGTTCTTTATATATTCTACATATTAGACCCTTATCAGATATATGATTTAGAAGTATTTTCTCCCATTCTGTAGACTTTTTCACTTTTCTGCTATTTTTTTGATATGCAAACTTAAATTTTTGATGAAGTCTAATTTATGTTTTTTTTTTTCTGTTGTGAGTTGTGATTTTGGTGTCATATTTTAGAATCTATTGCCAAATCCAAGGTTATAAGGATTGTTGAAAACCATCTCTGTATTTTGTTTTACACAAAGCAGAAAGTGAGTTTATCCCAAGGATTTCAACCTGCAAGCCAAGAAACTCCAGACTATGGGAGCAATGAGTTCTGAGTTCCTCACAGACTAAAGGGTGTAAAAGGGTATATGCAGAAGTAATTTGACTTTTTCAGCTGATCTTTATTTGGATCAGGGTAGTTGTGTCAGGGGAAAAAGGAAGTCCAAAGATAGCATGAACAGACTTGGTCTTTGAGGATGACTGGCATTCTCTGCTGATTTCTGAGAAGGGTGTAAATTCTTGCAAATTTCATTAGATAATGTTAAGTTTTGTTTTTCTTTAATGAACCTTTGTTGTCCTCCATTTTGTCCCCAGTATAAGTGACATCACTTTAGGTTGGGTTCTACTGGATTTACCCCTATTTTCTTCTAAGAGTTTTATAGTTTTAGCTCTTATATTAAGTCATTAATCCATTTTGAGTTTATTTTTCTAACTGTTCTGTGGTAGGCGTTCCATTTCATTCTTCTGCACGTTGTCCCTGAACCGTTTGTTGAAGAGAATGTTCTTATCCTCAGTGAATGAACTTGATATCCTTGTCAAAAATCAGTTTGCCATAGATGTATGGGTTTGTTTCTGGACTGTTAATTCTACTCCATTGTTCTATGTGACTGTCCTATGCCAGTACCACACTGTAGCTTTGTACTAAGTTTTGAAATTGGGAAGTTTAAGTACTCCAGTTTTGTTCTTCTTTTCCAATATTGTTTTGGCTATTCTGGCCCCTTGCGATTTTATATGAGTTTGAGATCAGCTTTTTCATTTGTGCAAAAAAAAGCAACTGAGATTTTGATAGGAATTGAATTAGGCATTGAATTAGTAGGTCTCTTTGACAAGTGTTGTTGTCTCAAAACGTTAAGTCTGAAATCTGTGAACATGATGTCTTTCCATTTATTTAGATCCTTTTTAATTTTTTTTGCAATATTTGTAGTTTCCAGGGTACGAGTCTTTCATCTCTTTAGATAATATATTTCTTTTCATTTTTGAATACTATCTTAGTCAGCTCAGGGCTGCTATAGCAAAATGCCACAGACTGGGTGCCTTAAACAACAGAAATTTCTTTCTCACAGTTCTGCTTGGGAAGTCCAAATATCAACATGCTGACAGACTTGGTTTCTGGTGAGATGCCTCTTCTTGGCTTGTAGAAAGCTGTCTTCTCCTCACGTGACAGTGAAGGAGAGAAAGGGAGCCTTGGTATCTCTTCTTGTAAGGATACTAGGCCCTCTCTCCAAAAACAATCCCACTGCAGGATAGGGCTTCAACATCTGAACTTTGGGGAACACAATTTAGTCTATAGTTGTTGTTCAGTCACTCAGTCATGTCCGACTCTTCGTGATTCCATGGACTGCAGCATGCCAGGCTTCGTGTCCTTCATCATCTCCCAGAGTTTGCTCAGACTCATGCCCATTGAGTTGGTGATACCATCCAACCATCTCATCCTCTGTTGCCCCCTTTTCCTCCTGACCTCAATCTTTTCCAGCATCAGGGTCTTTTCCAGTGAGTTGGCTCGTCTCATCAGGTGGCCAAACTATAGTAAATTCAGTTATAAATAAAATCATTACTGAATTTTCTTTTCAGATTATTCATTGTTGATGTATTAAAAAAGAATGGATTTTTGAGTATTGATCTTGCACTCTGAAAACTTCCCACATTTGTTTATTAGTGCTAATAGTTGTATGTGATGTGTGTGTATGTATTCTTTAATATTTTTAATATATGGAATCATGTCATCTGTTAAAAATTGGGCAAGTTTTACTTATTCCTTAAAATTGGGGTGCCTTTTATTTCCTTTCCTTGCTTAATTGCTCTGGCTGGTCATCCTTTCATTTTAAAGAATTGGTTCATGCAATTGTAGAGGCTGGCAGATGTGAAATCTATAAGGCAAGTTGCTGCTGCCGCTGCTGCTAAGTCGCTTCAGTCTTGTCCGACTCTGTGCGACCCCATAGACGGCAGCCCACCAGGCTCCCCCGTCCCTGGGATTCTCCAGGCAAGAATACTGGAGTGGGTTGCCATTTCCTTCTCCAGTGCATGAACGAGAAAAGTGAAAGTGAAGTCGCTCAGTCGTGTCCGACTCTTAGCGACCCCATGGACTGCAGCCTACCAGGCTCCTCCGTCCATGGGATTTTCCAGGCAAGAGTACTGGAGTGGGGTGCCATTGCCTTCTCCATAAGGCAAGTTGGTAGGATGAAAATACCAGATCACTTTGTTGTTTTAACAAGACCTGCTCTCAGGGGAAACTAGTTAACCAGAGCCTAATCTGCTGGAGTTTTATCCGCTAGAGAAGGGAATGGCAACCCACTCCAGTATTCTTGCCTGGAAAATCCCATGGACGGAGGAGCCTGGCGGGCTTCAGTCATGGGGTCAAAAAAGATTCAGACATGACATAGTGACTAAACAAGAAGCTGAACAAGGGAGAAAGGAAATACCTGAATCCAATCTACTGTAGATGTCCTCTCTCACCTACTGGCAGAGAGTCTGAGAAACACTTGGGAAGTCTGAAAAACACTTCAGGGACAGACTCACTAAAAGACTGAGACCTAATCAAAGGTCTGTAGACTGCTTCCCCTCCCACGCCTCACCACCATATAATTAATGGCCTATTTACTGCAGTTCCTTTTATCCGCTACATCATGTCTGGCTATCAAGAAAAATTACAAGGCATACTGAAAGGCCAAAACTACAGTTTAAAGAAATAGAACAAGTAGCAAAACCAGGTGTGGCATGGATGTTGGAAATATCAGACTGGCAGTGTAAAACTATGATTAATGAGGTACAAAGTGTTATGGATAAAATAAGCTACAAGAATATATTATACAACACTGGGAATATAGCCAATATTTTATAATAACTATAAATGAAGTATAACCTTTAAAAATAGTGAATCACTGTATTGTACACCTGTGACTAATATAATGCGCAACACATAAACTATACTTCCAATAAGTAAAATTAATTTATATGCTAAGAACTCTAATGGATAGACAACATGCAAGATCTGATAGGTAATGTGTGCAGAGAGATGAAAATCCTAAGAAAGAACGTAAAAGAAATGGTAGAGATAAAAAAATGCAAGAGATGAAGCATTCCTTTGATGGACCTATTAATAGACTGGATATGACTGAGGAAATAATAACTAATGCTTTCCATTAGTGGAAGAGTGAAAGGGAACTTTATAAGGAATGGATCAGGCTGACAACACTTGATCAATCTTCATAATACAAAAAAGTGAGCTGGTCAAGTATTATATGCCTCTTGATATAGGATACTTCATACTGTTACTGTTTATGAAACATCTTCACAAAAACATAAATTGAAACTGAACTGAATCAAACCCCTAGGTCTGACTATCAGTATACTAGAAAAAAGAGGCACAGGGTAACAGGTTAAAGTGACAGCATGATAATACAATCTGTCCAATGCATAGTGTAGTAAACTGTAGGAAAATTGGATGTGAATTGGCTATGTGATATTAATACTAAGGGATTACTGTTAACTGTTACAGGCTGAATTGTGCCATCCCCCAAACTAATATATTGAAGTTCTAATGCCTGGTATCTCACAATCACATTGTGAAGATAGTGCCTTTAAATTAAATGAGATTGTTAGGGCAGGCCCGAATCTAGTATGGCTGCCAGCACACAGAGAAGAGACCTTCTGCAGGTACATCAATAAGGGGCTATTTGCAAGCCAATCAGAGAAGCCACAGAGGAAACCAGCCCTGCTCTCCCCTTGATCTTGGATTTCAGCCTCCAGATGCTGAAAAAATTAACTCCTGTTTTTAAATCTCCTAGCCTGAAGTATGTTGTTGTGGCAGCTGTGGCAAACTAATACAATGACATGAGGTGGAATAGGGATTTTTTTCATTATAAGAATAAGAAAAAATGGACTTTATTTATTAGAGATACAAAATGTAGCATTTACAAGTAAATAAGTAAATAAAAGAAAAGGAAAAAATTAAATTCTCTTAGAATTTTAAATCCTTCTTACATTAATGCTCCAAGGATAATCTGTTTATATATAAACCCAATTATCTGTATATTTTATATTCCTTGAAAAAACAGGCAACTTCAAACCCGTACTAAATGTTTAATATCCAAAAAATGTGTTTCAGAGCTTAAGCCTGGTAGATAAATGGTTGTCTGAACAGTGCCTTAAAAATGTTATTAATCTTTTAGGCCTAATTAAATAAAAACATTTAATAAGGTCAGGAGGTAACAAAACAAGATTTGTCATATAAAAAATTCAGTACTATAGGATTTTTATTTAACCTCTAGCTCCTAGATCTGATAGCCTTTTTCTCACATTGAAAAGGTTGGTCCCCAGCTGCATCAAAATCATGATTGTTTTATCCCACATAACATTTGCAGCCATCTCAGAATGACAACAGGAAAGCTTACCATCAACAATATGATCTCTGGGACATTTAAAGATTTTTATTGAAGGTTTTTTGACCTTAGATTGTATACTACTAGGAATACATATTACAGATTATGAGTTTTTAAAGTTGTCTGAAATAATTTCTTTCTGGTTGTCTCTGTCAGCAACTTGATACACAGAGGTGTTTGTTTTTGCTTTTAGAAATTGAAACTTTTTTGGTTCTTAGGAATTATTTAATAGTTTATTTTTATAAGTATTTAAAATAATCATATAGTTTCAAATCAAATCTATCAAATAAAATTGAAGTCAGAAATTTTAGTTTCCATTCCAGTTCTTTCATTCTGTTTGTCCTTCCCTCAGTTGGTAACCATTATGTTTTAGTTTTTTGGTTATTCTGCTATTCTAACCTATTATACTATATGATAGATACAGGGGACGTCCATGGTGGTGCAGTGGTTGAGACTTCCCTTTCCAGTGTAGAGGGTGCGTGTTCGATCCCTGGTCAGAGAGCTGAGATCCCACATGCCTTGTGACCAAAAAAAACCCCAAATTCATAACACGGAAGGAATATTGTAACAAACTCAATAAAGACTTTAAAAATTGTCCACATAAAAAAAAATGTGATAAATATTGAGAAATACTTATATTTCCTATTACTGATACTAATGAAAACTGGTAAATAAATAGAATTAAGCATTTATCCTGTTTTTATAATTCACTGTACCTCAAGGGATCCAATTAGTTCATGAGAGGGAATTTCCTTTTAAAGAAGTATAAAGGCTAATAAACGCAGAAGGACTGGTCGGATCAGATTTTCACCATGTTAAGATCATCAGGGTGCATGTATCTTTTTGAATTAGAGTTTTCATCTTTTCTGAATATATGCTCAGAAGTGGAGTTGCTGGATTGTATGGTGACTCTATTTTTATTGTTTAAGGAATCTGCAAAGATATACATTTTTCTTCTTCTTTTTTTTTTTATTTAAGGATAACTGCTTTACAGAATTTTGTTGTTTCCTGTCAAACCTCAACATGAATCAGCCATAGGTACATATATCCCCTCCCTCTTCAACCTCCCTCCCAGCTCCCTCCCCATCCCACCCTTCTAGGGTGATAGGAGCCTCTGAGTTTCCTGAGCCAGAAGGCAAATTCCCAGTTGGCTATCTGTTTTACATATGGTAATGTAAGTTTCCATGTTACTCTTTCCTTACATCTCACCCTCTCCTCCCCTCTCCCCATGTCCATAAGTTTATTCTCTATATCTGTTTCTCCATTGCTGCCCTGTAAATCAATTCTTCAGTACCATTTTTCTAGATTCCGTATATGTGCATTAGAATACGGTATTTATCTTTCTCTTTCTGACTCACTTCACTCCGTATAGCACTAGGTTGATTCACCTCATCAGACGATAAACATTTTTAAAAAGCATTTAACCTCCTGCCTCCCCCAGCCATCCATTTGAAATGCAGTTATCAAGGAAGATGTTCCGTTTCCCATTCTGCTGGGAGAGTAGGAGCCCAAGTTCCGAGGGTGCCTAGCTCCAGGTTGTAAAATATCCACCATCATGAAGATAAAAGAAAATGTACTCTTCCTTTGGGTAGAGCCAGTTAACACAAGTGATCAACAAAATCCTCACCCCAGCTCTTGAAACCTTTCCTGCTATAAACTTCTGTATTTCAAAGGATTGAAAAGAACAGTCAATAGAGTGAAAAGGCAATCGTGAACTGAAAGAAACTATTCGCAGATCACATATCTGATGTGGTGTTAATATCTGGAATACATTAAGAATTCCTACAACTTAACAGCAAAAAACCCCAAACAACTTGGTTGAAAAATGGCCAAAGGAGGAGCTTCTGGGTTTGGTGAAAGCATCCATGTGCCAGGAGGGTGTGGCTACCTTGGTTCCTTGGGGACAGAACCTCCTGGGCCTGGGACTTTTCTGTACTTCATCCTGTGTACCTCTTCATCTGGCTGTTTTTCTGTATCCTTTGCAATATCCTTCACAGTAAACCGGTAAACGATCTTTCTGCTGATTCCTATACGCTTGTTCTTCTGGATCATCATTTGTGTCATTTTATCAAGAAAGAGATTGTTTCTTGAGAGCTTATAAGCTATGTAAGGTATTTTTTTTTTTTTTTTTTTTTGAAACACAAGAGAATGCTGTTTGGAGAGAATGAGAAAATAAAATGAAGGCAATGGCCAGACTAGTGCCTAAGATGAGTTTGCAATAGTTTCTTAAATTGCCTTTAAAGATATCTGCACTTTATTTCTGTTTTTATAAAAACTGAAAGTCAAATGCTGAAAAAATTGTGTGATAGATTGATATATTTTTTCATTACTTGAGAACATAGACTATTATTTTCCCCTGTATATTTAGCTATTTTGGCTTTGCACCTTTGTACTTCTATCAATGTAATATTGAAGGAAGGCCGTCTTAGGTTGTATTGAAGACTCTCAGCCATGTTTACTATTTTATTGACTACACTGGAACTAAGCACATCTTGGCAGAGAAATCACACTGCTTGCCACCAAGTGAAGTACCCACTGCCCATGGATGTAATTGTATGTCAACCCTATAGAGATCTGTACATTTATTTGGAAGACCTGCAAATGTGATTAATCTAATGATAAAGAAGAAGCTGGAGAAAACACTGAAAACAAATATACTTCTGTTATCACTAACCTCAGCATCCACTGTGGCTAGTTCCATGATAGAAAACAAAGGAAAACATTTTATGACAAGTGGCAACATTTCTGACTGATTTTTAGCTATATACTTAGGCGGGAATAGATGTGTGTGACCTGTAATTATTCAGCTATTACTCTGTATGTGTGTAATACTGAGTAGCTCATATTCTAATATACTACATTTTAAGGTTTTAAATGATGTCATAAAGACTATATGTGGTATATACCCCTACAGAGCCAATACTCATGTCATAAATACTACTGTGAGCTCTAATAACCAGCTACATGTTAGGTAAATACATTTAGGTTTAGAAAATAACAAATTATTGGCCATTTGCTGTATTTCTAATATAGAAATATATATATATGTATACATATATATATATATATAGAGAGAGAGAGAGAGAGAGAGAGAGAGAATTTATAAACACTCCAAACTCATACTTGCTATGGAAAAATTTTACTTATCGTTGAATTATTACTTGAACTTTTAAAATCATTATTTGGCACCCTTGGACAGTTTACCTAATGTGAACAAATACTTTCCTCCCAAGAGGGAGTAGTTTTACTACTGTGTGCCTCAGAGGATCAGAAATATACTTTTAATTGTTTCTTCAGTGTTGATAGCTTCTTTCAGCTGGTAAGAGGACTAATCATCTTATGTAAATACAGTGAAATAATATGATATTTATATTTAAAGCAATTAGATAGCCACTTCAATTTCTGTTCTATAACTCAAATTGCAATAAGAAACTTCAAAAAAATGGGCAAAGGACTTGAATAGATATTTCTCCAAAGATATACAACAAGCATATGAAAAGATGTTCAACATCACTAATCATTAAGGAAATGCAAGTAAAAGCCACAATAAAATACCACCTCACATTCCTTGGGATGGCTATTATAAACAAAAAAAATCAAAATTATAAGTACTGGCAAGGATGTGAAGAAATCAGAAGCCCTGGACTTTGAGGGTGGGCATGTAAAATGGTGCTGATGTGCTGAAAAACAATATTGCAAGCTCAGCTGCATCCAACTCTTTGCAACACTATGGACTGTAGCCCTCCAGGTTCCTCTGTCCATTGGATTTTCCAGGCAAGAATACTGAAGTGGGTTGCCATTTCTTCCTCTAGGGGATCTTCCTGACCCAGGGATTGAACCTGTGTCTCCTGCATCTCCTGCATTGCAGGTGGATTCTTTACTGCTGAACATCAGGGAGTCCAAAAAACAGTATGGTGGTTCCTAAAAAAGTTCAACATAGAATTATCATGTTATCCAGCAATTTCACTTCTAGGTATATCACCAAAGAACTGAAAGCAGAGACTGAAACAGATACTTGTACACCAGTGTTTATTCTAACATTATTCACAATAGTCAAAAGGTGGAAACAACCCGATGTCCATCAACAGATAAATTCATAAACCGTGGTGTATATATTCAACAGAACATTTTTCAGCCTTAGAACAGAATAAAAGTTTGACACATACTATAAGATGGATGAACCTTGAAAAGATTATATGAAGTGAAATAAGTCAAATACAAAAGGAAAATTATTGTATGATTCCTTCTAATCAGATACCTAGAATAGTTAAATTCTATTTAACTATGTATAGAGACAGAAAATAGAACAGTTTATCAGGGACTGTGGGATGGAAAGAATGGGAAATTATTGTTTAATGGGTACTGAGTTTCCATTCTGGAGGATGAAAAAATTCTAGAAATAGATAATTCTGATATACAGCAACTGTGAATGTATTTAGTGCCACTGAATTATATATTTAAGTTACAGTAGTAAATGTTATGTGTATTTTCCTGTAATGAAAAATGTTTAAAAGCCACCAAAATAACTCTCTGATTCTTTGTTTCAGTAGAGTTGAGTTCAGACTGTGCTCTGATCTCTTGTAAATATTTAGACAGGCTTGAATAAAGTCTTCCTAACCTTTTTAACTTTGTTGGGGGCAGTTTTTGCTTTGACAGTTTGTAGTCTGGCATTGCCTTTTATGTTCCATGCATTATGTATAGTTATTTGTGAGCACGCATCTGTTTCTATGTGGCATTTTAGCCCCTTGAGGTCGGAAACCATGCTGTGTTCATGTTTTCATCATCCAGAATGCACATCCCAGTGTCCTCACAAATTTGAGCCTCAAAAATTTTTTTCTGAATACAATTTAAATTGTTTGTTGTACATGGAGAGTTTTCTTGTATACTGGTGACATCTTGTGGCAACAAATGGAATTGCGAATACTCTTAAGAGTATTTTTCTCAAACAAATTGTTCTCTTTTTAAAAATCTGAATCTTATATATCTTTTAAAAAGTTTGCCCCAAATAAGCATGGTGCATTTGGGGTAAAAGGATAATGGTATTGCTAAAGGTTACTTTTGTTCTGTGGCTGGAGCCTACCTGGGACAGTTCCATAGCCCCAACCAGGTTGGGAAAGCCATCACATTTTTAAGAGAGTCCCTAAGTAATAATGATTAATTTGTTAATAATTGACATAAATGTGATAGTCGAAACCAAGGAAAAGGAGAAGTATGTGTGTTGGCTACAGAGGCACAAGGCTTGCTAATTGTCTTGAGGGAAGATTTTGTGCTTGCAGAAACTATTTACAGTTGCCAATGTTTTAATGAATATTCAACTTAGATCTTTTAAGCTTTTAAGCTCAAGGTACTTATTTTATTATAAACAGTAAATTTTGTTTTGATTAAAAGTAGTCTCTTTTTCTAACTCAGTGGATTCTTACATGCCATGAAACTTGAGAACCATTAGAAGGGTTTCTAAATTACAATGAATGACTCTCATTCTTGAATTATTATCTCAGTGAGGCCATAAAGACTACTTTTTATAGATTTGGCATGAAGATTCCATAGCATGTTCACTTCTCATTGGCACAGGAAAAGCCATATTTTCTTTTACCTGTTACTGAAAAGAGTGTGTCTGACTTTCTCCCAAGGATGACCCTGATAAGGAAAAGAAGCAAAGGAAAAGAAAAGAAAGCAAGAATGGGAAGAAGAGTTACACAGCAGTCCCCAGTGTAGAATTTGACTTTCTGTCTCTGCCCATCTCTTCCTTTCATCAGGCAAGCATATTTGAACCAGTCTAACTCTGAACATCTCAAGGACTTGATCTGGTTCATGCTTGCATCCCTAATGCCTACTGAAATCTGAGTGCTTACTGTTCATTCATTCATTCAAGAACTATTTACCGAGAGCCTGTAATCTCCCAGGCAAGGTTCCAGCTGCTGTCGATGTTGTGTGTGTATCATAGTCACTCAAGTCATGTCCAGCTCTTTGCAATCCCATGGACTGTATCTCTCCAGGCTCCTCTGTCCATGGAATTCTCCAGACAAGAATACTGGAGTGGGTTACCATCCCCTCCTCTGAGGATCTTCCCCACCCAGGGATCAAACCCATGTCTCATAAGTCTCCTGCATTGACAGGTGAGTTCTTTACCACTAGCACCACCTGGGATACCCAATATGTCTCTTAAGATACTTTTAATCTATGAAGTTCTGTCTCCGTGTTTTCATGTTCTTTGTTTAAAAAAAACAAAAAACAAAAACGGATTGGACGTTTTGCAAGGTAGAATTTCTGTTTCTAGATTAATATTTTTTAACATGTTTATTTCCCCTAACCTGGCTATTAGATTAGATCTGAGGCTAGATCAGATTCAAGTTTGAATTTTTTCACAAATATTTCATGATGTGTTTGTATTTTGCCTATTACAATGCATTAATGGGAGGCTATAATGTCCGACTGTCTCTCTTCCTGATGTCAAGATTGTTCAGTAGATTCCGGTATTGAATTAACTCAGTTTAGCCACTAGAGGTCAGGACTTTATTTAAAAAATAAGTGCTTCATGAAGGATTTAGACTTAAGTTTTATAAAAGAGTGAAAAAATTATGTTAATAAGGTGTCATCTTTAGGAATTTATGGGTAAATTTTTCTTACTTAAATATAAATGTCACTTTGAAAGGTTGAATACAGGTTTTTTTTGCAATATGATTTTTCTATTTTTAACCATTATTACTATGCTAAAATTTTGTTTCTTAGATTTAAATACTCCTTTACCTTAGAAGTTCAAGTCACTTTATATGCTGCTTTAACTCAATATAGTACTCTGGATAAAATGGAGAAACAGGAAAGATAGGACAGAAGGAAAAATACTGGTGAAACCAAACGGGGAATAAAGAGCACTGAGCAGGGAAGGAGAGGAAGAAGTAAACTGTTGTTGTCCGTGGATGTAGAGGCAGCCTGAGACCGCGTCCTCTCTGAGACAGGCTGTTTCCCAGTGCTATCTCCAGCACTATGTATGAAACATATCTTGCTATGGGTAGCCTTGTGGGTCCGAAGAAGTTCCTCAGTTTAATCATATTAAGAGTTTTGTTTGGCGTTGCTGCTGTGCATTGTCTGTGTTCTTCACAAGTGGGAGAAATTTTCTCATCTGTGTAACCGTTATGGTAAATTACTGGCCAAAAACCTCACACCAGAACAATAGATGAGTACGTCAATAGCGGTACATTGATAGAATCACATCTTTTCTCCAATGAGCAATCCTACAGGGGTAGAAAAGCATGGACTAACCCAGAGAGCCCAGGGTTTAGATTCTGGCCCATTTTCACTATGGCATCTTATACCACGACCACTTTGGGCTTCTGTTTACCTGTATGTAAAGCAGGACCAATGAGACCTAGAGCTGCCTGGGTAGTTGCAAGGACTGGGTTTTCCTCTCATTTCATCGGTTGCTTCTGTTTAATTTCCCTTGCTGGATCCTTGCAGAGTCCCAGCCTCATTTCTTTCTTTTTCTGTGGTCACACCGCATGGGGGATCCTAGTGCTTCCTGCAGTGGAAGCGCAGAGTCTTAATCACTGGCTTCCAGGGAAGTTCCCTTGTTTCTTTTTATCATTGAATATTCCATCTATGGATCTATCACATTTATTTATTAACCAGGTCAGGGTACGTTGGTTTGTTTTCATGTTTTGGTTATTCTGATGAATGTTGTTATAAACACATATGTATAAGTTGTATGGTGCACATGGTTTTTTTTTCCCCTTGGAAATTTATCCAGGGATAGGATTATTAAATCATTTGATAACTCTGTATTTAACCTCTTAAAGTAAGTAAGTGTTAGTCACTCTGTCGTGTTGACTCAATGTGACCCCATGAACTGTAGCCTACCAGGCTCCTCTGTCCATGGACTTCTGCAGGCAAGAACACTGGAGTGGGTTGCCATTCCCTTCTCCAAGGGATCTTCCCCACCCAGGAATCAAACCCAGGTCTCCCACATTGTGGGCAGATTCTTTAGGGAATGCCAGATTCATATGTTGAAGCCCCCTCATTGTGGCTAGATTTGGAGTGAGGAAGTAATTAAGGTAAAGTGAGGCTATGGTGGAGCCCTGATCTGATAGGATTTATGTTCTTAAAAGAGGAGTCACCAGGGAGCTCTCTCTTCATCTTTCCTCTCACCTATGAGGACCCAGGGAGAAGTTGTCCATCTGTAAGTCAGAGGAGAGCTGTACCCAGAAACTGAATTGGCTGCACCTTGATCTTGGACTTCCTAGCATCCAGAACTGTGAGAAAATAAACTTCTGTTGCCTTTTAAAAGTTTATTTTTAATTTCTATTGTTTAAACCCCCACTGAATCTGTGGTATTTTTATGGCATCCCAAGGTGACTAACGCTTCCCTTGTGGCTCAACTGGTAAAGAATCTGCCTGCGTTGTGGGAGACCTGGGTCTGATCCCTGGGTTGGGAAGATCCCCTGGAGAAGGGAAAGGCTACCCGCTCCAGTATTCTGGCCTGGAGAATTCCATGGACTGTATAGTCCATGGGCTTGCAAAGACTCGTACACAACTGAGCAGCTTTCACTTCACAAGGTGACTGAGACAGGTGATGCTCTTGCCAGGAATCAGTCTTTTTGTCCTTGTATTTGTGACTGCAGTGATATAATTTAGTTAGGTATTGCGTAATGCATGAAATAATGAGTAGGAAAAGTTATTTTTCTGAAAAATAAATAGATCTTTGGAAAGACATGATGAAGGCACATCTCTAAAGAAAAAGCGTTGAATTAGGTATCTGTTTCTGAAAATGCTTTGTTAATAGTGAAGTTCTCAGAAAATATGTTATCGTTGGTTCTGAAAGGAATCTGTCATACTGAGTTCTCTTCACTAACCTAAATTTGCATTCTACTCCCACAGAGGAATCTCAACCACAGCACCGTACATGGCTCCACCATATTAGAAGCAGGGAGTGGTTCAGACGGTAAAGACTCTGCCTGCAATGCGGGAGACCTGGGTTCGATCCCTGGGTTGGGAAGATCCCCTAGGGGAGGGCATGGCAACCCACTCCAGTGTTCTTGCCTGGAGAATCCCCGTGGACAGAGGAACCTGGCAGACAGTCCGTGGTGTCAAAAAGAGTTAGACACCACTGAGCGACTAAGCACAGAACACATAATGAACTAAAATAGACAGTAATCTGGGTGGCGGAAACCTAGAACTAAAGTCACTGAGTGTACCTACTGCTGCTGCTGCTAAGTTGCTTCAGTTGCATCCAACGTAACTCCTAGGAAAATAATGAAATGAGCCTGAGTCAGGAACTATGGAGCCAGTACAGGAGTTGTAAATGCTGGGAAGAAAACAGCATTTCTAGAGTTAGCTTCTAGAAACAGGAAGCATTAGCAGCACAGAAAACTGCCCTGAGGCTCCTCTATTTTAAATTTTTTTTTAAATTTAAATTTCTTTATTTTTAGTTGGAGGAGAGTTGCTTTACAGTATTGTGTTGGTTTCTGCCATATACTAACATGATTCAGTCATAGGAATATACGTCTCCCTCCCTCCCACCTCGCACCCCATCCCACCCTTCTAGGTTGTCCCAAAGTACAGGACATGAGTTCCCTGCATCATATAGCACATTCCCAATGGCTATCCATTTTACATATGGTAATGTCTATGTTTCCATGCTACTCTCTCTAATCGTCCCACCCTCTCCTTCCCCTACTGTGTCCACAAGCCTGTTCTCTATGTCCGTATCTCCATTGCTGCCCTGCAGATAGATATGTCAGTACTGTCCTTCTTGCCAGGTCTCTTAACTTGGGAAAGCAGCTCTGCCCCAAAACATCTTATCCATATTCCTTGGCACATTTTGATTAGTGACAGATGAGCTAGTAGTTATAAATTTGTCAAAAATGTTATTTGGTTTTAAGATAAAAACAGCTCCTGGAACACTGCAGGTAGGGAGATACCAGATCACTCAATGTGCACAAATAGACTTCCCCCCCCCCATTTCTGCAGAGTTCCTAGTTCCCAGAAAGTAAAACTAAGCAGGTATTTTCTCTTTCAAGTAACTTTTTCACAAAAAAGCTCAAAATTCTAGATATAGTTTATTTTGTTAATGATTTTGAAATTTATAAAATATTGAGCTTTTAATTTTAATATTTGCACCATAGGTTTAAAATAGTGTTACACATAACAATGCAAGTTCATTAATTTTATTTCTATAATTAATTCAATGAGCAACTATTTAGACACCACTATTATGTAACAGAAGTTGTACTGTAGGCATAAGGATGAAAAGGGGATCTTCTGTTTTGAAGAATCAACTATGATAGTAGAATGGATCCATTCATATGAGGATGTGAACAAAAAAGAAAATGTTTTCTTTGGAAAATATGGGAACGTTCTTTCTCTGAGTACATGAAAACCAGGAGTGTGATTACTGTAAGAAAATTGGGGGCTCCTGGACCAAGTATTAAAAAAAAATACACCAAGTCTATTAAGAAGATTGGGAGAGGTTGACTCTTAAGCAATAAGATTATCTTAAAATTTAAAGGGATTTGTGTATGTTTGTAGTCTATCAATGGAAAGAGAGAGGTTCCATCTATCAGAAAGAGAAAATCTTTGTTATTGTTTAATGGTGTGAGTGAGTATGTTCAGAAGGGATTACAAAGAGTAAACTAAAGTGGGACATAAAATAGTCTGTGAAGAGTGCTTGGAATGATTGATGGATAAACAACTCCTCTGTTGTTTATATTTACACTGGGACGTATTTAAGCACCTGAATTTTAGTTAATCCTATTTCCCAAAGCAGTAATGTTCTCCATATTTGTATAGCAGCCCATGGAAGCCAGACAAAGGTAGATTTCCAGCATTTTGATGCTAAATCAGATATTTTTCTGTATCAAAGTCACAGACTTTATGTTGTCTGTCTTGGGCTTTAAGCAATATATCTTTCTGCTTAACTGTCCCATATAGAAAAGGTTACTATGAATGGGAGACACATAAACTAGAAGTTATAAAATACTCCACGTTGAGCTGTATCAGAGGAGAGGCGTCAACATGGTGAGCAAAAAGAATTTTGTAAGCAAGAATATTGTAAGGCTGTTGAATGCTAGAATGGGTTATCAAAAGAAGTTGCAGAATTTTTATGTTTTAAGAGCTTTAAACTTATAGCATAGATCCATTTAAGTTAAGAAAGTTTTAGAACAGTCTCTGACTTTGCACATGTGGTTATCCTAGTATATTTTCTATGATCCAATTCAATCAGTACCATCACTAAGAAGCCTTTCCTTAGCCACCCACAAAGATTTGATTATTTCTTTCTGTGTATGGTCATGTCACACTATCACAACAAATGTATAAAATTTTAGGACAAATTTTTATATAGATTTTTCTATATTATAGCTCTTCTAGAGCATAGACACTCTCTTATTTATCAGTTGTATTTCAAGTTTCTAGTTGAGTGCTGGCAAAAAAAAAAAAAAAAATAGAGAAGTATTAAATAAATCCCCTATCTCTTCCATTCTACCTAAGTTGGTCATCTCATTGTCCTCAGAACTGGCCCCGCACATTCCAATTTCTTGTGTTTATACCATTTCTCTTATTTTGGAATGCACTTTCTCTTTTCCATTTGAGTAATTCTTATGTATCCTTCCAGCTCCAGCATGAATCTCACTTCTTTCATAGAGTCCCCAGAAGATTAAAGGCTTGAATGACCATTCTTTCCTTGGAAATCCTAAAGAATTTATTTACAGATTTGATGGATTTAAAAATAAATGCATGTCCCACAACTCCCCAACTAGTTTGTGAGCATCTGGGATCATGCCTTTTCCCTCTTTGTTACCACAGTGCCTGGAGCAGTGCTCTTTTCAGAGGAACTGGTCGGTAATAATATTTGGTAATGAGGGAGGTGAGAAAATGGCTAATGTGATCACTTATGGAATTTTGTGTTGACATGCTGATGTTAAATCTAGTCTCTAAAGTCTACACACAATGGAGAAACAGGATCAACTTTTCCAGTATTACAAAATAAAGGGATGGGTCCCCATTTCTCTTCCAGAACCCTTAGGGCCAGATTGTTTTGGAACTTAAAATCTTTCCTCTTCACTGGGGTAGTACTCCCCATTAATATTTCACAATAAGTGGGTAAATAAAAACAACAAAGACTGTAAATATCCTCATGTTCAGATCCGGTTTGAGTTAACAAAATGAACCTCAATAATCTGAACTGTATAGACTTATGAAGTCAAATTATTTGCTTGGTGATTACCTTGCAAGTCATATTGTTGACCTTGTAAATTGTTCATAGTCTGAAATTAAGCCTTTGCAGTTAATTCAGTATTCTTTTTTAGTTTCAATGGAAAGATGCCATTTAAAATAAGAAGACTGTAAAATCAGAATCTCAGGATTCAGCAAATAACTATTCTTAGAGTTTGGTGGCTCATACATGTAGGGTGATTTATGTATCTTAACTATTTTTTGGTGAGACTTCTGGCAAGAGCTTTTAAGGGTACCTGTTTAAAACAACTACTTGTTCAGATAGAATGAACTTGAAAGACAATGAACTTCAAAACGTGAAAAAAAACACCTTTCAGTTGATTGATTCTCTCAGGAGCACAGGCCTATCTTTTCTATTTTTTAACCATTTAAAGAGGATTTAGCAATGATAAACCACATTTATATTTGACCTGAACTATATACAGTATTTTATATTCTCAGCATCTACTGTTCTTGGCTAGAGTTACATTATATTTTCTGATCCAACATTCATGGATTAGTTGAGCAAGCTCTCTTGGCATGTATTTAGGTCAGTTTATTTGTTCACAGAAATGAGGTCATTGTCATATGGAAGCACTTAGTGTATTATTTAATACATTGGAACAGTGAAACCTAGAAAGCCTTTTTTTTATCAAGTTAAAATATCAAACCACACAGTTTTTTCCCTTTCACTCAGCGTAAAATTGCTCCTAGGAATTGTGTAATTAATATAACATCTGCATTTTCTAAACATGATTTTCTTTTTTGAAAAATTAAAAAACAGATTTTGACAGGGAGGGCCCCACATAGGATAGTGACATAAATGGATATTTAAAAAATAAAAGAGGATCAAAAGAGAGAATGGAGGTGAGAGACTGGAAGTGGTAGGTGAGAGCAGGCAGAGGAAGTGCTGAGTGCTGAGGAGCCTGCATGCAATACAGTGGCAGTGGGTTTGGGAACACATTTTAACACATTCCCAGGACCCATGCGATGTGGGGTAACTGAGAGTGCTTATAACCAGACCCTAAAAGGATGTGATTGTGAATATAAAAAGTCAGCATCACACCTAAGAGGCCTTATGAAAAAAGAAGCAACAGACCATAATAATAGATCGAAGGTAGCTGGCAAAGGAGAAAGGGTAACTTTGATAGTAATGAGGAAATTGGGAAGGAATAATTATTAGTTGAGATCGGTGGTATGTTGTTTTCCTCTAAGTTTCCGGCCACTAATATACAGGTTTTGTGTGTGTGTCATGGCCTAACCATGAAAGAGGGAGAATGGCTGTGTTTACAGATAGAAGGTGGGCTTACCTCTGTGCTGGGAACAAGCCAGTAGCTCTGCACCTGTGTGACCACACCTCTCCACAGATACTTGAAGGCAGTGTAGGTTTAAAAATAAAATAGGCTATTAAATATTGACTAATTGGGAAGCTTGTCATAGTTATTTAGCTGGTTGAGGTTCAAAAAGAAAGAACATAGTTTCTGTGACATTGTAAAATATATGGTGGTGTGTGTGCTCAGTCGTGTCTGACTCTTTGTGACCCTGTGGACTGTAACCCACTAGGCTCCTCTGTCTAGGGGATTTTCCAGGCAAGAATACTGGAGTAGGTTGCCATTTCCTACTCCAGGGGATCTTCCCAACCTAGGGATCAAACTCGTATCTCCCACATTTCCTACATTAGCAGGCAGATTCTTTTACCACTGCGCCACATAATGGTGGTAAAATATTTTCCCTTCCCTAGAAGTGACTGTGGAGTTGCTCTGTGGAAATGGAGATAAATTGGTTAGGTTGTTTTTCTTACAAGTGACAGAAATCTAACTTGAACCATTGTAGGGAAAAGAAGATAATTATTGGTTCATATAACTTGAAAAGTTCAGGGATTCACTGCTTCAGACATGACAGTCCCCAGTTACTGAAATAATGTTGTCAGGCGTCTGTTTCTTTTTTATTTACATCTCTTGGCTCTATTTTCTTTTCTGTTGGCTGTATTTCTGTGTCAGGTTCTCTTTGAAATGATAGGAAAGATGGTTTCACATATATTTGGATCAAAATAGCCCTTATAACTCTACCCTGGAGTATTCCACTTTTTATGAGTCCATTTGGCCACCTGATGGAAGAGCCGACTCATTCCCTCATGCTGGGAAAGACGGAAGACAAAGGAGAAGAGGGCGGCAGAGGATGAGATGGTTAGATAGCATCACCAACTCAATGGACATGAGCAAACTCTAGGAGATAGTGAGGACAGGGAAGCCTGGTGTGCTGCAGTCCATGGGGTCACAGAGTCAGACATGACTGAGTGAACAACAACAAATTAGTCCCTTAAAGAAGGCTCCAAGTGATCTTCCCTGAAGATAAGTACACTAGTCATTGAGTCTAGGGAGCAGGAGTGTCTCTGATTGGCAGGTCTGGGTGTTGTCCGTGTTCCAGGGACAGGAGAGGTGATGTCTGATGATTGGCAGCCCCCATGGCATCCCATGGAATGGAGGAAGTGGGGCTCCTGAGAAGAAATGATGTGAGGCTGAAAGCAACCTCAGTTCACTTCAGTTCCTCAGCCGTGTCCGATTCTGTGACCCCATGAACTGCAGCACACCAGGCCTCCCCGTCCATCACCAACTCCCAGAGTTTATCCAAACTCATGTCCATTGAGTCGGTGATGCCATCCAACCATCTCATCCTCTGTCATCCCCTTCTCCTTCTGCCCTCAATCTTTCCCAGCATCAAGGTCTTTTCAAATGAGTCAGCTCTTCACATCAGGTGGCCAAAGTATTGGAGTTTCAACTTCAACATCAGTCCTTCCAATGAACATGCAGGACTGATCTCCTTTAGGATGGACTGGTTGGATCTCCTTGCAGTCCAAGGGACTCTCAAAAGCAACCTCAGGTAGGCTTAAAGTTATTGGTAGGATAGAAACATTAAAGCAAAAAAAAAAAAAAATTGGCGTCTGGGAGATGGGAGGAGGAGAGAAACCCAATAAATGCTCATCAATTACAGAGGAATTTAAAAAAAACTCAACACCTTAGTTTCAGCCCTTGGAGAGTTCTGAAGCCAGAGAAAGCCCAGACTCCTGACCCACAGAAACTATAAAATTAAAAGCTATCCTCTATGCGGCAATAAATAATAGGTACGCTGGGCAAGCAACACACCAACCCCAGTTAGTGGGACTAATGGGAACCCCAGAGGAGTCGACAGGCCGGGTCATGAAAAGAGCAGCTGTAGGATAGCTGGGAAGGAGCAAGCCCTAGAGAGTCTAGTGATGGCCTCAATAGACCCCAAGGAGGTGCATAAGATGAAGATGATGGATTTGACAAATTCCCCATTCTTAGAGGCTTTACAACATGGTAAAGACCCAATAGACCCCATGGTCAGAAAGAAGATCAAAGCCCAACTTTGCTAAGAGTTACCTAAGTTGTCTTAACCTTACTTTTCTTCTCTGTGAAGTAGGTCAACCTCTTATTTGGAGGCTTGGCTGAGGGGCATGTGGCCCACTGTGGCTGACACGTGGGGACTCACAACACGTGGGCTTTATTGGGAGCTTGAACATTTTTTTCTCCCTGTCCGAACTTTTTCTAGTCCATATTTATCTGATTTACGTTTCTGAGATGCCACCCTCATTTCTCGATTTATCTTTCTTGCTGCCCCTTACCTTTGTTGCTTCTCTATTCTTTGTTTTCCCTGAGATTCCATCATTGGTTTCCTCTTCCCATTCGCCATACTCTGCCTGAGCAATATTATCACCAGGGAAACTATGCTTTCCTTTCCCAAAGTTCCTTAGGGTCATAAACAGGAACTTCCACCCACCCTTTCACACACATAGAAGCACTCATTTGGAAGCAAGTTTCCATCTTCTCCATACCTCCAATCTACTTTTACGCCCAGAGGTGGAAATGACTTTACTTTCTGATGACATTGGGAAAAGGGGACTTTGTGTGTAAATGTAGCTTTCGGATTGCTAGACTTCCTCTCTCTGTTTCTCTGTCTCTTTCCTTCTTACCCATTCCTCTTCTTTTCACCTTCTGTTGCCAAGTCTTCTGTGATATTCTTTTCTTGAAAGTAAGCATATTAGACAAGCCTGGGATGGTCTAGATTGAGCAGGTAATTTCAACTTTGTTTAATATGAATGAAACAGCATCAGAATAAACATTGATGACATAAGTGCTTTAAGAATTCAAAGTGTAAGTTTATGATGTTTACTGTTTCATCTCAGATAAGAATGATTAAGGAAGGACAGACTTTTATTGCTGGTCTCATGTTAAACCTATAATGTTAAGACCATGTTAACCTCAAAGCTTATTCAAATGTTTGCTATAGGAAATTGTGTTTGCTCACTCAAGTTGTAAGCTATGTTTGTCCTAGGAAATTGAATTTGCTCACCAGCTTTGTGATAATTAACCCACTGACTGTGACCTCATTGATCTTAATAAAATTGACCCTCTCCATATTTAAACTTTGTAAATTCTCTTTAGATAGGAATATATTTGAAACTCTTTGCCTAGGTATTTCTTCCTGCTGGTTGTTGAGTTAAAGTAAAATGTCAAACCTCATTCTTACAAAGTACCACTTGAGGTCCCAATCTTGTTTTTCCAATAATAATAAAGGCTATATTTTGATTTCTATATTTTTCTATGTTTTTTGATCAATTTTGAATCTGGAGAGGATGTCTAAATTCACCTGGGGACTTGTTTTCATTGTAACATGCTACCTGGTAGTAAGGTTGAGGAGGAGGGAATGAATAACCCTACTTAATTCTAACATGGGCAACTACCAACATTTTAGAAATGACATCACCAGGATGGCAATATAGGAGGATTCTGAATTTTTGTTCCTTCTGCATTCCCATGTGCATTGCAGCCTTATTCATAATAGCAAAGGCATGTAAACAGACTGAGTGTCCATTGATGAATGAATGAATAAGAAAATGTGGTATATGTACACACAGTGGAAATATATTCCAATGTGGTATGCATTTGACCTTAAAAAAGAAGGAAATCCTGCCATTTGGGACAACACGATTGAACCTGGAAGGCATTATGTTAAGTAAAATAAGCTAGGCACACACAGTCAAGAAGAATCTTTCTAAGTCAGTTTATAGAGAATTTCTCCACCTTTGATATATGATCTCCCTGGCCTGCCTTCAGCAAGAATCCTGTTAAACTGATTTAACAAGAATCCCCCTACTCTTGATGTCTCTTTCCTCATAGTAACTTTCATCGACTGATATCCTCATCTTGTTCATTGGCTGTAAGTTACTGCTTATCCTCCTTATACTATACTGAAGTCTCCTTTTCCTCAATTATAATGGTTTCTGAATAAAATCCTACTTTACCAACTTGACCTGTATTTGGCTTCAGGTCTTTTTGGTAGTTTTAAGCATCTTCATTTATATTCCTCTCCAGACTCCACAGATCTTGTTGTTGTTGCTCAGTCACTTAGTCATGTCCAACTGTTTGTGATCCCATGGGCTGCAGCACACCAGGTTTTCCTGTCCTTCACCGTGCCCCAGAGTTTGCTCAAGTTCATGTCCATTGAAGTCGGTGATACCATCCAGCCATCTCATCCTCTGTCACCGTATTCTCCTTTTGCCTTTGGTCTTTCCCAGCATCAGAGTCTTTTCCAGTGAGTCGGCTCTTCATATCAGGTGGCCAAAGTATTGGAGCATCAGTTTAAGCATCAGTCCTTCCAATGAATATTAAGGGTTGATTTCCTTTAGGATTGGCTGGTTTGATCTCCTTGCAGTCCAAGAGATTCTCAAGAGTCTTCTCCAGCACCACAATTTAAAAGAATCAATTCTTCAGTGCTCAGCCTTCTTTACGGTCTAACTCTCACATCCACAGATATTAAGGGTGCGCTTTTTACCAAGCATTTATTATTTGCCTGTCACAGTGCCCAGTGTCATTTATCATATGATCCACATGCTAGCCAATTGATAGGTCCTATTGCTGACCTCAGTTTACACACAATAAAACTGAAAACAGAGATGTTAAGTAACTTTGTCAAAGGTCTCCTAACTCAGAAGAATCAGAACTGGGCCTGGAATGGGGCTACTGCCTCAGAGATTGAACTCTTAGCTTCTAGAGAGCTATTAAAAGGCAATCGTGATCCACATTTATTTTGGAGTGAATAAAACATACTCATTAACCACAAGTAGTGAGGTTGTCTGGAGATAATAATCGTCTGGGAATCTGCAACAAATTGCTCAGACTCCAAGATTTGCCTTTCAAACATGAGACTAACTGTAAAAACTGCTTACATTAACCTGTAATTAATTCTGCCTTAAGTAATATAACTGCACAATGGAAAGAGTGGATAATCTTGTTCAGATGGGAGTTTCTTCAAATAAACTAGCAAAGGAATGGAAAGAATCTACTTGAAAGAAAGGAAGTAGCTCTGTATCAACTTATTGAGAAGTGTTAATAGATATGGGAAAGGTAGACTTTTACTTATTTTGAGATAGAATGACAGTGCTCAAGAATTCCATCTCTCTCTCTATATATTGTTATATATCATATATATGTTATACATATGGTATATATCATATGTGATATATATATGTTATATATCAATACTAAAGGAAATCAACCCTGAATATTCATTGGAAGGACTGATGCTAGAGCTGAAGCTCCAATACTTTGGCCACCTGATGCAAAGAGCTGACTCATTGGAAAAGACCCTGACGCTGGGAAAGATTGAAGGCAGGAGGAGAAGGGGACGACAGAGGATGAGATGGTTGGATGGCATCATCGCCTCGATGGACATGAGTTTGAGCAAACTCCAGAAGATCGTGAAGGACAGAGAAGCTTGGTGTGCTGCCGTCCGTGAGGTCGTAAAGAGTCAGATACGACTGAGTGACTGAACAACAATATATATATTATATAGGACAGATGCTGCTGCTGCTGCTAAGTCGCTTCAGTCGTGTCCGACTCTGTGCAACCCCATAAACGGCATCCCCCCAGGCTCCTCCATCCCTGGGATTCTCCAGGCAAGAATACTGGAGTGGGTTGCCATTTCCTTCTCCAATGCATGCATGCATGCATGCAAAGTCACTTCAGTCATGTCCGATTCTGTGCAACCCTATGGACAGCAGCCCACCAGGCTCCTCTGTCCACGGGATTCTCTAGGCAAGAATACTGAAGTGGGTTGCCATTTCCTTCCCCAATATAGGATATATATACTTATATATATCTTTACTCTTCAGATTTAGAATGTTCTCTACTAGGATCCACACTGTGTATCTTTTTTTTTTCTATTAAATTTTAAAAATTTTGTATTGGAATATAGTCAGTTAACAATGGCACACTATGTGTCTTTAAATACTCAATGTTAGAACAAATCTTTACCCACTCAAATGTTAGAATCGTCATCTAATTTAGAGCATCACCCCTGTTGGAACTTGGCCCTAGTGGAAAGTTTACAGATCTGTAGGCAAACCTGTGTTTGTGGTTTGCTTCTTTGCTCATCATATTTATGTTTGTTCCTAATAAGATCAGTTTTTAATTTGAGAAATGTCATGTTTTTTGGCTCTTCATATGACCTCGAATTTTCCAAGCTCCTGATGATTTGTAAACCACAGGACACAGCAGCTGAAATGCATTAATTTAATAATAAAGGCAGGGAAAAGTTTGATCTTATGAAGTATCAGTTATGCAAATATCTCACACTGAACAGTAGCCTTAATAGTCACCATGTTTCAGCCATAGCTGGTTTCTCAATGTACTTTTAGGTTGTTGTTGTTGTTGTTGTTTTTTGTATGTGATTATAGAATTCTGACTTATTTCCAGGATAACTGAGTCTCTTTAAGATTTTCCTGCTTGCCCCTTACTGTGTTTTATCTTTCACAGTATTGCCTAAGCAAAGCATAGAGGAAATCTTGACTCAAAGGTGGAATCAGCAATGAAAAATTCTGTGCTGTCTCAATCCCCTAAGTGAGAAAAGGTAAAAGTATTTAGAGAGACCATCAAGGACCGCTGGAGGTAGATAAAGCTACATCGCTGTAGAGGAAGACTCAGCCATATTGACTGCTGCCTGTTAGGTATCCCCGTAGGTATTACCAGTAGGCAACCTTCATTAGGTATCTATATCTCACAGGCATCTCAAACGTAACGGCACACAAAACTGAATTCCCAATCTTGCCCTGCCCCAAATACGCCCTGCCAAGGTCTTCTCCATCTCAGTTTACAGTAACTGTCTTTTGCTAGTTACTCAGTCCAAACATCGTTGTTTTTTTTTCCAATATGGATAAAGAACCCCATTGGCTCTACTTTTCAAATATATCCTGAATCCAATAACCTTTTATTCTTTCTCAGCCTGATCCTAACCATGGTCACCTGAGTACTTAGATTATTGTGGTAGAAACTGAATGTTGACTACCCTGTTTATATCTATAACTGTGTACAATACTCCTTATCCCCTCCACTATGTTATTTTTCATTACAATTATAAGTAATTTAACTTACTTGTTTCCTTTATTTATTTGCCCCCACTAGAGTACAGATTCTATGACAGTAGGGACTTTTGTCTTTTTGTTCACTGATACAACCCCAGCAACTAGAACATCATTTGGCCTATAGTGAGTACTCAATAAATTAATACTGAATGAATAAATGAAGATATGAATGAAGTGTGCTGGAACATGACTGTGGCCTCTTCTCTCTGCTATTTAATTCTGGAACTATTGCCCTGACCATGGAGAACAATACCCATGCCCAGATAGGTGTTTATCTATCAGAATATGTCTAAGGTTAAATGTTAATAGGGACAAAGGAAGACTATTTTGTCTGAATTGATAAATTCTCCTGTGTGCATTCTCCTTTCTGTGACAGGGATAACTGAGATTGACCATAAGGGATCTGAGGGATAAATATGAGACTTACAATAGAAATTAATTTTATCTACAATTTTCAAGTCAAATATCAGACTGAGAGTCAACAAATGGGTTCAAAGAAATGCAGCAGGAAGCCTTTGGGATTTTTTCCCCAGGGTTTATATGAACAAGTCCTTATGTGTGCAAGTGTTGTGGTAGTTGTGTTTGTACTGTAGGATTGGGGTGAAAAATGTGTACTTTCAAACTTCTGTAATCAACTTGGGTTGGAAATGTAGCGCCATTCTTGGCTGTTCCATCTTCATAGTAGGTGGCCTAATGGCCTTTCGGAATCACTGGTGCAGAAGATGCCTGGAGAAGAGGAAGAGGGTGAAGGGACTAGGAAGGTTCCATTCAGCTTGTTGTTTAGCTGCTAAGTTGTGTCCGACTCTTTTGTGGCCCCCTGGACTGTAACCTGCCAGTCTCCTTTGTTCATGGGATTTCTCAGGCAAGAATATTGGAGTGGGTTGTCATTTCCTACTCCAAAGGATCTTCCCAATCCAGGAATCAAACCAATGTCTCCTGCGTTAGCAGGTGAGTTCTTTACCACTGAGCCACCTGGGAAGCCCTCCATTCAACTTACACATGAATAAAGCAGCTATCCTTTCTTTTTTCTTCTTTTTTGGTTTAAAAAGTTCCCCCTAGCATTTTGAAAATTTTGTTTCTGAATTTCTTTATGATAATTTATGACTTTTCTGGGTTTTTCATTAAAATTTTACATGTTGAGGGACATGTCTAAATTCCATGATTCTCCTGTGCCTAAGCCAAGTTTCTAAATTATATCATACTTGGAAACTGTAGCCAGGAGTTAAAAACCTGGCAGTTAAAAACTTGGATTCAGTATAGGTTTTCTACTGTTCCTTGGAATCACTCAGTATGACCTCTTGATGGGTGGGGGCTCCCTCTCTCGCTTTTCTAGTTCTTGGGGATTTCAGAGTTGAAAGTCAAATAAACAGACAACTGATGATGTGCCTTTGGAAAATGTGTAATTTTACTTCTACGTATTTCAGATAAGTGCTTTTTTTGGTGACCCGTGTAAAGGTATCAATATGTTAAGAAAAATATCTACATATAAATGTGTGCATACTTAAAAAAATGCTGTGAAGTTTGAAACATAAAATGTTTCATTATCATCCATCTTTATGTGGTAGATTAAAGTCATTTTTACTACTCTGTTGGAAAAGGGAAAGGCTACCCACTCCAGTATTCTGGCCTGGAAAATTCCATGGACTATATAGTCCATGGGGTCACAAAGAGTTGGACATGACTGAGCAACTTTCACTTACCACTCTGTGAGAGATTCCCACCCTGGGCACAAAAGGACTTGCACATGGATTGTTGAAGATTGAGTGAGGGTATGGAGAGAAGAGTTAATGTCAAAGAGCCAAGAATGGGAATTTTTTGAGAAGCTGTTATTGTCCAAGTGCTGTCTTAGAGCTCCACTCACCTTAATCCATTTATTACTTAACGGCAATCTTATCTGGTAGCTGCTGTTTCCCTTAACTTACTGGATAAGGAGGGTATAAGTCTCAAATTGCATAACTGGCCTAAGGTTGTACAGAGATTGTGACTGAGCTGGTATTTAAAGCTCCGAGGCTTGTGTAACTCTGAACTTTGTGTTCTTTCAACTTCCTCACACAGAAATGGGAGTCCCAGGGGCTTGGGGAAAAAAAAAAAAAAAGATTTCCTTGTTTTCTTGCCCAGTCATGAACTCACCTGCTTCCCTAGTCCTCATCTTTTCCTGGTTTATTGAGAATCATGGTACCATCTCTTTGGTTTTTCCTCTGCCATCTCTTTTATTACTTCCTTGTTGAATTTACTCAAAGTTTTTTGTTTTTTTTTTAAACTGCTAGTTAAATTGAAATGTCTTTTTTTTTTTTTTTAAGTTATCTTTTAAATGTTTTTTTTCCATGGGATCTTTCAAGTTAAACAGGGTTCCATAGAGAAGTTCTGATAAAACTCTGGCTAAACAAGGAATTGAGTAAGATTTCACCAAAATTCAAAGGGAAACCAGACTTGAGTGATTCTGAATATTTTCTCAGAAAAATTGGAGCAAGCACTAGCATGAAAGGCTGTATCATGTGAAAGATATCCCCCCTTTATTATTCTCATGGGAATTCATATCAAAACTAATAAAAGACCCAAGATTCTTTTGTTTCATGAGGTTTGGTAAGGAGAGGGGACAGGATTTGAGTATACTGCTAATGGGGCAGTAGCATTGAATTTGAGAAGGCGGTGGCAGAGGGGTAGGAGAGGGAGGTGCAGCTTTGACAGTTGGTATCCCGTTCTTCCTTATTCTGTTAGGTCACACGTTTCTGCTCTGCAACAACCTGAGGGGGGAGAAGGAGATAGTTTGAGATATGAGTGGACATAGAAAGTTATAAGGTGCTTTAAAATATTTTGTTCAGTCTTTATAACACGTGTGTAAAGTGGGTAGCACAGCATATTACTTGGCTTACCCTCAAATCTGAGTGACTTACAGCAACAAAGTTGATTTAACATTTACATTTAGAATAGGCTGTAGATCAGCTGCATCTCTGCTTCCCATGTCCTCGTCATTTTAGAATTCCAGCTGAAAGAGCAGCTTCCTTACAGGCACACTGTTTTAATAACAAAGAGATAGGACAAGCATCACATTCCAGTGGACACATCATATGATCAGATCCAAAGACAGCAGGTTGAAAGTGACAGAAAGTGAAAGTAAAAGTTGTTAAGTCGTGTTTGACTCTTTGCGACCCCATGGACTATACAGTCCATGGAATTCTCCAGGCTGGAATACTGAAGTGGGTAGCTGTTCCTTTCTCCAGGGAATCTTCTCAACCCAGGGACTGAACCCAGGTCTCCCACATTGCAGGCAGATTCTTTGCCAGTTAAGCTGCAAGGGAAGCCCCAAAATATTGGAGTGGGTAGCCTATACCTTGTCCAGGGGATCTTCCTGACCCAAGAATTGAACCAGGGTCTCTGGCATTGCAGACAGATTCTTTACCAACTGAGCTATCAGGGAATTCCGGGTTGAAAGTGTACAATAATAATGCAGCACACCACTGGCAAGTTTTATTATTGTGATTGTGCTTCTTATTTTACAGAGGTGGAAAACCATGCTTAGAGAGGTTAAACTGCCCAAATTCACACCACCGATAACTGGCAGAAGCCAACTTGGAATCTCAAGTTTTGACCCAAGGCCATTACTTTTTTGTATTATACCAACAAAAACGGCAGCTTCATTTACTCATCCATCTTTGTCGCTGTTTGTCTTGAGAACAGTTTTCTCTGTAATGACTTCCTAGGAAATACATGTAGTTAACCCAGTGCCCATTACGCTTCCTTCCCTTCCAATTCTCCAATAAATGGCTTTAAAATGGCTTTGAAATGCAAATGTATTTCACGTGAGAGAAATATTTTGTAAGTTACAGATAGTCCATTCTTGGATGAAAGCTTAAATTAAAAAATAAAATCCCTTTTCAACACTGGAACTAGATTAACTTAATTTTCCTTTAGCAAACCTAAGTCTCAAATTTCTTGGCATCAATTAAAGACATTGTATCAGTTAAAGCCAAATATAATTTATAATGATGGTTGTGTGGATTTTTAGTGAATAGGAATTTTGCAAGCATCTCCAGATTGAGGTGCTTTGTTAATGAAGGTGGTGATATGACCCTGAATTGTTTCCAGCCTCCCACGAGTTCTCTAAACCTTAAGGCGACAGGGCTGCTGACTTTTCCCAGAATCCTTAGATTTCTCCGTTTTCTTGTCTCTGGGTCTTGACTTAGTCTATTGTTCCCTCAGCCTGAAATGCTTCCAGCCTGCTCCACCTTCTCCATCACCAGGTCTAAACTTGATTATTTTTCAGGCTCTATCCTTAAATGATTTCTTCTCCAGGCAGGACTTTCCCAATCTCATCAATACAAGTACACATCCTAGTAAAAAAAATCTAAACAGTGCTTTGCGTAAACTCCAGTATTCCTTCTTACTAAACTATGACAAACCTAGACAGCATATTAAAAAGCAGAGATATTACTTTGCCGACAAAGGTCCATCTAGTTAAAGCTATGGTTTTTCCAGTAGTCATGTATGGATGTGAGAATTGGACCATAAAGAAAGCTAAGCACCGCAGAATTGATACTTTTGAACTGTGGTGTTGGAGAAGACTCTTGAGAGTCCCTTGGATTGCAAGGAGATCAAGCCAGTCAATCCTAAAGGAAATCAGTCCTGAATATTCTTTGGAAGGACTGATGCTGAAGCTGAAACTCCAATACTTTGGCCACCTGATGCGAAGAATGGAAAATACTCTGATGCTGGGAACGATTGAAGGCAGAAGAAGAAGGGGATGACAGAGGATGAGATGGTTGGATGGCATCACCAACTCGATGGACTTGAGTTTGAGCAAGCCCCGGGAGTTGGTGATGGATAGGAAATCCTGGCGTTTTGCAGTCCACGGGCGGGGGTCGCAAAGAGTCAGACACGACTGAGCGACTGACTCTTTTGCCCAATACCTTTCCTCTAAAAGATGTGCAACAAATAGTTTTAAAAGTTGTTACATTTGCTAAATTGAAAGTCTTCTGGACAGTGTATGGAGTTGATGCGTGTTCCTGTTTCTTCAACAAGTTGTTATTCAACACCTTTCATTGCAAGACACGATTGACTTGCCAAAGGTGACATGGCTATATAGAGCGACTGATTCAGGGTGGAAATCCAGAACTGCCTGACTCTACAACCAGTACACTTAATCATTATATAGATATCAATAGCTAGAGGTTCCTGAATGCTAGGTGGCTTCACTGTCGGGCAGTTATTAATTTTATTTCTTTTCCTAAAAAAATTGTATGAAATGTTTCACCAATGCCTTTTTAAACTCCTGTTAGTCTTTGTTTAAAAACTACCATTAAAACTTTCTTTTTTTTGCTGTATGAATCCAAGATGATCCCATTAAAAGTGAAATAACATTTTCTGGGTGGACTGTATTGAGTAAATTGTACTGCCTAGGGTAGATTCAGGTTTTGTGCGTCCTGAGCTTACAGAACTTTTTGGCTTTCTTTAAGAAAATGAAAATAAAAATATAAACATAAAAATAAGCATGACATATTTAGTGTAGGAAAAGAAATCATGATAATTTATTTGAGTGTTGGAGGTTCAACTTCCTGTTTTTCTAATCTATCTGAGGCAGTGTACCAGAAATGCTTACAAACATGTTTATTGCCACCTGATCGCTGGGCTTACTCCTCCCCACTTACTCAGGGTGCTTCATGACGCCTGGCCCCACCCAGCACTCACGGTGACTCTGCACACCAAGCTTTATTTGTCTCCCCTGAGTCTACTTCTGGTCCTGGCAATTCAAAAACTACAGTCAAATGCAATTGATTTTAGTCTCATATGAGTTTTTGAGTTAATTTTTGGATTTCTTGGTACTTTTTCTCAACAAATGGAGATATTTTACCAGGGAATCGCCTTTTCAAATACAAGGATTTCTTTATAATTATAAAAAAATTTTTTCTGGCCATAGCATTGGTTAGACTGTTTTCATAGAAGCCATTTGGCATGAATATAATTTCATTTTGGAAATGTTTAAATAGGATACAAAAGAAGTAATGAAAATCGGTTCTTAAGTAAGTAATGTTGTTACTAAGGGATTTAGCTGAGGTTTATGTGGCTGACACTATGTTCAGAATAGCACTACCTAGAATCAGTCACTTCCATTTTTAAAAATCTTGGGAATGACTAAGCTTTGCTGAATAATTTAAGTCATTTTTCCCTTCAAGATTTGTTGAAGTATTGGCTCCTGGAAAGACAATGAGATACCACTGGAAATTAGGCTTTTTAGTGTAGTATTAAAAAAATGGCAGCAGAGGGCCTCATTGCAATGTGCTAGATTTTTCTTTCTTCATGAAAGAATTTTTCTCTCCATTGCTCTGCATCCATTCTCATTTTGAAACTTGCAGTATTTATGTGGAAAAAAAAAATTTAAATACCAATTTTACTATATCGGGAATGTAGGGTGCAATTTAAGCCCTAAAAACCATTATGTTTCTTCTTGGTTCCTGTGAAGATGTTGAAATTTTGACATCTTTCTTCACTTCCATTCACAAGCAGTAGAGAATTGTATACCCTCTTTTGCTTTTTCTTTCAGGCTGTTATTGTTTTTATTAAGACCATTCTATTTGTTGGCAGATTATTATGAAAAAACACAGTCAGGCAAATTATTTTACTTTATTCACAGATGAGAAAAATTGCATGGCAAGAGTTCATAATATAATATCACACATATCTTTCAGTTGCCTTTCAGCTAATTGTGTTTAAATTCTAACAAAGTTATCTCCCATAATTAAAAGAGAAGTTGTAGGTTATAGCTATGTCACATGTTCAAAAGGAATGGGGTTGAGTACAGGTAAAGTTAATTAAGCCTGCCCTAATTATTCTATGGGCCCATCTTGCTATTGGTTTGACTATGGTCAGGAAGGATAACGGCACAGAAAATAAGAGGACTGGTCAAACTACAGTTCAGTGCACTCTGAACAGATAGACATGGGTTTGCACTTGATCCTAGTAAGTTCCTTTTTTAACACTATTGTTTAGGAGAGAGTGTCTCTTGAAGACCACAAGTACCTTTGATAATTATGGGTTCTCTAGTCAAATATACCTATTTTTGGAGTCTCAACCTGGTTATTATAATGTAATAATATCATTATGTTAACAGAGACTTTTCATCCTACCCAACTCTCCCTTAAAGTACATTTCTAAAATCCTGCTTAAAAAACTGATGCTAATCATCCTTTAGAAAGGACTTGTCTTTAGATGAAAGAGAATTTCAGAAGAATGGATTATTGTTCATTTCCAGCTTTCAGAATCCTTGCTTCTTGAAGAGCTGGAATAATTTAGCTATTAGGGAGTATAAATATTATTTAAGAAAGGGCTAATTTTTTATTGAGATTAGATGAACATTAACATTTTATAGAACCATATAAAGATAATATGGAAACATGACATAAAAATATAGGTAATAAATAGAAATGTTATATAGACAAGGGCCCTCATGTACTTTCTATAGAAAAAATATAAACATTATATAGAAAAGGGTCAATATTTTATTGAGATTTGATGAACATTTTATTTTGCATATATTTTTTGTGATCCCCAAAACAAAATGCAAATAATGATCATTACCAGTTAGACAATTTAGGTCACTCCCTACTATTTACTTTTTGTGATAAAACATGGTATGTTCTGATTGTGTTTTCTGATAAAGCATTATACAATAATAAAACTGGACAAAATGATCAAAAATCACCAGTTCAGGGCTCTTAAAATTGACCAAAGGCATACAACAAATTGAGAAGCAATTTATTCATGAAAAAAAATACCGTATGTCAGCTATGAATGGTGGGAGTCTCTGGCATTCTTGCATGGGGCTTCTCTCATCGACACCTACCCACAAGGTAGATCTCAGCAGAAATGAAGAGGGCCCTGCAGAACCAGAAAACCAGGAGCTGCTTTGCCAGAGGGGGCTCACTTGGCTTGGAGCTGAGGGTGGGAAACCTCACATCCAGGAGTGTTGTCAATAAAGTCTCAATTTCGGAGGCAAAGGAATGGGGGAGACAAATGGCTCGGGTAGACTAAGGCTGTAGCCCAGCGTGGAACAAGTGGTGGACTGGTGGACTAGCCTGGAATTTAACTGGGAGATCTGGGAAATGAGATAGCCACAGAGGGTCTTGAAAACCTCTCCACATATCCACTCAGGAGAGACTGGAGAAGCCCCCCAGATCCATATAACCCTGGCTACGTGCAGAAGGCCTGAGTGGGTGTGAGTGATGGTCAACTCAGTCATGTCTGACTCTTTGCGACCCTGTGGACTATAGCCTGCCAGGCTACTCTGTCCATGGACTTGTCCAGGCAAGAATACTGGAGTGTGTTGTCATTTCCTTCTCCAGTGTAGAAGGCATGGTGGGAGGTAAAAGCCAGGGAGGTCTTGAAAACTGATTGATTAATCCAGTGGCAAAACTTTCTTTAGGTTATTTAATTAGGGTTAAAGACCAAGATAGGATTATATAATGTCTTCTATGTCTGTAAATTCTGTAATTTCTAAATATTTAACCTAGAAATACACTAGACGAGGGAAGAGTTTTTTAATCTGAGTGAATCTCTGATATCTCTTTCCCCACCTACAAAATAGAATTCTTAATTACCTTTAGTGTTTCTGTCAGTTTTAGATATCGTTGATATCAATAGAGAACTTTGGAATGTTAATAATAGCTACTTGAGCACCTATTATCAGCTCGATGCTGTGCTGACTCGGTACTTTTTAATGTCATTTAATTCTGCAATCACCCATGGTAGTGTTATCCCCATTTCTGAATGGGGAGATTGGAATTTAAGTAGAGTACATTCCTTTTCCAAGGTTACAACAGCTAAGCAGCAGAACAGCTGGAATGCACCTGGAGACAATCTCATTTCTGGATTCATATCCTTAAACACTAGGCTGAATTTTCGAATGTTGATGCTATATACTATAAAATATTTTTTCTGCAACTATAATAATACAATCTGATAGCAATCAGATGGCCCTATGTAGAGTTATTGGTCCACTAAGCAGGGATTTCTGCTTTATTGACCATGCCAAAGCCTTCGACTGTGTGGATCACAATAAACTGTGGAAAATTCTGAAAGAGATGGGAATACCAGACCATCTGACCTGCCTCTTGAGAAACCTGTATGCAGGTCAGGAAGCAACAGTTAGAACTGGACATGGAACAACAGAGTGGTTCCAAATAGGAAAAGGAGTACGTCAAGGCTGTATATTGTCACCCTGATTATTTAACTTATATGCAGAGTACATCATGAGAAACGCTGGGCTGGAGGAAGCACAAGCTGGAATCAAGATTGCCAGGAGAAATATCAATAACCTCAGATATACAGATGACACCACCCTTATGGCAGAAAACGAAGAACTAAAGAGCCTCTTGATGAAAGTGAAAGAGGAGAGTGAAAAAGTTGGCTTAAAGCTCAACATTCAGAAAACTAAGATCACGGCATCCGGTCCTATCACTTCATGGGAAATAGATGAGGAAACAGTGGAAACAATGTCAGACTTTATCTTTTTGGGCTCCAAAATCACTGCTGATGGTGATTGCAGCCATGAAATTAAAAGATGCTTACTCCTTGGAAGGAAGGTTATGACCAACCTAGATAGCACATTAAAAAGCAGAGACATTACTTTGCCAACAAAGGTCCGTCTAGTCAAGGCTATGGTTTTTCCAGTGGTCATGTATGGATGTGAGAGTTAGACTATAAAGAAAGCTGAGCACTGAAGAATTGATGCTTTTGAACTGTGGTGTTGGAGGAGACTCTTGACAGTCCATTGGACTGCAAGGAGATCCAACCAGCCCTTCCTAAAGGAGATCAGTCCTGGGTGTTCATTGGAAGGACTGATGTTGAAGCTGAAACTCCAATACTTTGGCCACCTCATGCAAAGAGTTGATTCATTGGAAAAGACCCTAATGCTGGGAAGGATTGGGGGCAGGAGAAGAAGGGGACGACAGAGGATGAGATGGTTGGATGGCATCACCTACTCGATGGACGTGGGTTTGGGTAAACTCCGGGAGTTGGTGATGGACAGGGAGGCCTGACGTGCTGCGATTCATGGGGTCGCAAAGAGTCGGACGTGACTGTGCGACTGAACTGAACTGAACTGAACTGAAGCAGGGATATATTTTAACTTTGTAGTTGAACCTTTTAAAAATCACTTTATATTAAGGCTACCTTCAGACAGATACTGAAGAAGGCAATGGCATCCCACTCCAGTACTCTTGCCTGGAAAATCCCATGGACGGAGGAGCCTGGTGGGCTGCAGTCCATGGGGTCACTAGGAGTCGAACACGACTGATCAACTTCACTTTCACTTTTCACTTTCATGCATTGGAGAAGGAAATGGCAACCCACTCCAGTGTTTTTGCCTGGAGAATCCCAGGGACGGGGGAGCCTGGTGGGCTGCCGTCTGTGGGGTCGCACAGAGTCAGACATGACTGAAGCGACTTAGCAGCAGCAGCAGCGGCAGACAGATACAAAAGTAGATAATAATATCATGATCCTTCATGTATGTCCCCATCACACGGCTTTGAGCTTTTTCTATGAAAGTTAAAATTTCTGGTTGCCATGCTCATCTTCACTACAAAAGGGGAATACTTATAGACTGACTTTGGTAAGGTAAATACTGATAAGTTTTAAATTTGTAATTAAACTTTTTCAATAATGGCTTTTACTAACTTGTTATTCTATAACTATTTCCTTTTGAAATGGACACACTGATGATATGTTTTCAAAATCAAATAACTCAGTGCAAACAGCACGAGGAGTAGAAGGAGGAGGCAGGTGGAGGTATTCCACTATTTTGGTGTAACAGAACAAACAACTCCAGTGCAATAGGTGGAGCTGCAGAATTTGTTTTGTTCATCCTCCTTTTTCTTTAAGGTGTTGTCTATGGACTCTATGCGTCCATCAGTGACCAGTGAGTTAGCCTTCTTCTTAATTTTTTTTTTTACGGCTAATTTTTGTAGCAGTTTTAGGTTCACTGCAGAAAAGCTGAGTGGCAAGTATAGAGAATTCCCATATATTGGATTGGCCAAGAAGTTCTTTTGGTTTTTTTCCATAACATCATATGGAAAATCCTGAATGAACTTTTTGGCCAACTCAATATAGCCCCTGCTCCTACATGCACAACCTCCCCTACTAGGGACATCCTCCACCAGACTGGTTCACTTGTTACAATCCATGAACCTGCACCGATACATCATTATGGTCCAAAGTCCGTAGTTCACATGAGGGATCACTCTTAGTGTTGTATGAGCTTCACCCTGATCCTCTCTGATGGCTCACCAGGTAAACAATCCGCCTGCTGTTGCAGGAGACACAGAACACTCAGGTTTGATCCCTGGGTCGGGAAGATCCCCTGGAAGAGGAAATGGCAACCCTCTCCAGTGTTCTTGCCTGCCTGAAAAACCCTACGTAGGAGCCTGTGCGCTGTAGTCCAAAGTTGTAAAGAGTCAGACACGGCTGAGTGACTGAGCAACAACTTAGTGCTGTATATTATATGGGTTTTGACAAATGTATAATGACATGTATGCACCATGATCGTTCTGTACAGAATAGCTCCACTATTCTAAAGATCTGGGCTCATCTTTATATAACATTTTCTCTCATATATCAGCACTTGTTAAAAAATTGTGTATCTAATCATGTCATGGTTTTCAGTGACTCTGGGGGGTCACTGACGAGCAGTTGTAATTACTGCAGCCTCTGCCTGGTGGTTTGCAATAGAGGTGAAGTGGCTTATGGAACTGGAAGGAATTAGTGGTATAATCATACCTCATTCTTTTACTCCACCTACAGAAATATTTTATGTTGCACAGAGCATTGAACTGCTTTATTTATTTCTATTTCCCTTGACTAGCATGTGGTATTATAAGCCATATGTTTCAGTAATAGCCTTTTAATTTTCCATTTCAAATCTATTCACAGTAACTCTGGCTCCTGACAGAAACCATTTAATAGTTCTGCCTCTTCTTTGGCCTCATACTTCTGTCCCATATTTCAGTAGTGAATATCATTGCTAAAGCTTTGATTTATTTCTGGGAAATTCTTCCTGGCTTTCTCTCCCTGGTTTCCTCAAGAGATTGCAAGCTATGCACAGCTAGACTATTTTCATTTTATTTGACAAATTGTTTGCATTAAGTGAATTTAGAATAATGTTGATTACTAATGTTTGACTTGCTTATTTTCCTAAGCCTCTGGACCCTGGTATGTTTGGAAAATGTGCATTTTGATTATTACCACAACTTCTTTAACAGTTATGATTCTTGGCCCCTTAAACTATTACTCTCTTTTGCTCTTCAAGGAAATTCAGAATCATAGTCAATGAGGTTATCTCCTTTGACTTCTTAGTAGGCAAGCTCACTCTAGGGTAAAGTTTCAGACACAGTCCCTCTTCTCTATAGCATAGGTTGCCATATACATAGTACATTGTAAGAATCCTCCAGTTCTTTTCAGCTAGAGTTATTGTTGCTATACTAGATGAGGTTTGCTCCATTTTCATAGTTCACAGATTGGTTTTTGTACAATTTGTGAAGCTCTCAGATGACTTCTAATGGAATGTTTTTCATTTTATAGATCTTAGAAAAAGCAGGTCAAGCATCATTTAAGAGCTCAGATTCTGGGTCTAGAAGCTCAAGTACTGGCTCTAACACCTAAAAGCCAAGTGATCCTAGAAAAAATGAACTTCACGTTTTTCATTTGCATAGAGGAGGTAATACTACCAGACAAAGTTTAAGCTAGGATAATTGAAATAATGCCTGCAAAGCCTTAACTTGGTTTAAACTGTAGCAATGTATACTTTGACTATAAATACACACTTGGATTATAAAATTTCTTCCTCCTCTCTGGATATACTACTAGCCACCCTCTGTACCCCAAAAGCGCCCCATGTAGTTTTTTTTTTAGTCATAGAGTTTATAGTACCTTGTTACCCTCATGTCCAGAGACTGTAACTAGCTTGGCATAGAGTGGACATTGAGACAATACATGTTGAATGAATTAGTCCACTTCAGCTGAGAATGCCTGCTCCAAATCCCACCCAGTTGGTTTTGTCATTATATCATCACCACCATCACCCTATTAATGACCTAAGGGCATATAGAGACAATTTACAGACAAGGAGGCACAAACAAGTCTATTAAAACTGTAAGAATAGTGAGATTATCTTTCACATCCTCTAGAATGGTAAATGGCTTCCTGGGGTGGTGCTAGTGGTAAAGAACCAACCTGCCAATGCAGGAGACATAAGAGACGCGGGTTCTATCTCTGGATCGGGGAGATTCCCTGGAGGAGGCATGGCAACCCACTCCGGTATTCTTGCCTGGAGAATCCCATGGACAGAGGAGCCTGGCGGGCTACAGTCCACAGGGTCGAAAAGAGTCGGACACAACCGAAGCGACGTCATGCATGCACGCAGACTAATTTGGATTATACCATTGTTTCAGAGGACATAATCTGAAGCTAGAGAAAGATGTTATTGCCTCTCTTCCGAGTGCAGTCCAATGCTTTGACCACCCCAGGACCCTAATGTAACTCTCAAGGTGATTGTGGCCTTTGCCGGCCTTTGCTCAAGTGTCTTTCTACCACGCAGTGTTAAGTTCCAACAACCCAAAGGGCTAGTCTTTGCTTTGTCCAGCGTGGAGGATGCTAGGATAGAGTCTATATGCTAACTTTTAATTTCATAAATATTTTGTACAAAGCTTCCCTCATCTGCTATTGTAATGTTCTTATGAACATCCAAAATTTTGCTCCAAGACCTCTGGCTTTGGTCCTGGCAGTCTGGAGGCTGTGAAATGTGTGCTGCCAGATATGTCATAGCACATGCCTATACAACTGGGCAGAAAGGCAGGCTCTTGTGTGGAACCAAATGAAATAATAAAGGACTCCTATAAGTCTCAAAGATCCCATCAAAATTCTTGGAAGAAATTACTTATACCTGGCAAGTAGAAACACAGCTGCATTTTCAATGATTGAAAAAAAATACTCATTAAAATACTGGCAATAGCAGAGCAAATTAAAAAGTTAATATAATTTTTGGTTAGACAGTACTTTTTATGAAAACCCATAGTTCTTTCTCATAATTAACACAGTAAAAGAAACCTTGGTTGTAAGTTGAGAACTGAGAAAAATGCAGTTCAAGCACTAGATCATATATTTAATGAATATATCATGTTGGGCCAAATAGTATTTCTGAACCTCAGTTTCTTCTTCTGTAAAATGGAGCTGATACTCTCTCTACTTTATCTGGTTTTTGTGCTTGAATGAAGTAATATACAAGCTGTGAAATAGTCTACATACAAAGTATATTAGCTGTATGATTTCTAATGTGCAAAATTTAGAAGATAAAATCATGTATAGACAACATCCACTCAATGCACCTTTTCTGTAGCTTTTAAAAATAGTTGTCCCATTTTTGGACATTTCTGGCAACGGGCCCCTATTCTTTAGGAAGCAGGTCATTCCATATTTGGCAACTATCGCAGGTCAGGTTCCTCACGAGCAAACTTAGAGAAGGAATTAGGGTGAAGGTCATTTATCAGAGTGCTCTTCACACCATAACCTGAAGGAGGGAGGAGGGGAGGCAGGACTGGGCACAGGGAGAAGTCAAGCTGTCATGCAGTCCCCATGAAAGCTTCACAGCAACCCAGGGCAAGCTCGGGGCTGCAGTGGGCCACCAGAGTTGTCATGAGTTTGGGCTAGAGGGCTGGACTTTTATGTTGTTGTATTGACCAATCACTGGATCTTGGGTGAGGCAGATTTTTTAGACTGAGGCAGTCTTCAAAAAGAGTTAAAAACTGAAGGTTATCTACTCCTGCAACTAAGGAAAGAAGTCTTTCCTTTGCCAAGGGGCACCTGGGCATCACTGCTTCTATCAGATGAGCCCTGTAGGTAAAACATTCAGCCCTCTATTGGGTGGAAACCTTCCTCACTGTGACTGTCGTGTAAGTTACTCTCCTCAGAGTCAATTTCAAGTCTTACCAATATTTTCTAACGTAATTCTTTACTATATTCTGGAAGTACTTGTTCTGTAATACTGATGCATATATATGTATATATTTTACATATATAAGTGATTTATATATGTGTTACATATTAATGTTAATATATCAATCATTATATTAATAACACATTAATATTATATGATCAGTCATAACCATCAATATATTGATATATTTACAGTATTAATGTATTATTAACCACTAATATACCATTAATGATCAATATATTAATATACTCATTAATATTAATAATTATAATACATTGATAATAACATACATGCAAGGCTCAAATTTATATTTATGCACGTATTCATGTGTGTATATAATATATAGATATATTCTGAAAACATATACTTTGAGTGATCTCAGAATATGTTGTTAACAATTGGCTGAGTAATGCCCCGCTGTACTCAGCACCTAGCTTTTAGTAACCATAATGACACCAATTATTGTAGAGAGTAAAATGAGTCTGCTGTCCAAGAGAACTGCATTAGGAGATCATTAATTCTGTTTTGGACCTGTTGGGTATGAAACCTTTTTGAGACATCTGAAAGAAAACAGGTGGTAGGTGTTTGAATGTATATATCTCAAGTTTTGTGGAGAAGGAAATGGCAACCCACTCCAATGTTCTTGCCTGGAAGTTCCATGGACAGAGCAGCCTGGCAGGCTACAGCCCACGGGATTGCAAAGAGTTGGACATGACTGAGCGACTATCTGTAATGCTAGAGTTTTGAAAGGAAGTCTACATTAGCGATAAGTAATTAGGAGTTGATGTTTATTTAGTAACTGAAGCTTGGAAGCCACATTTCCGTCGCATTCCTGCAAGTCCATGATAAACTGGGGCTAGGTTTCTCTTTCAGGTGGTAGAGTTTTCCTTCACTGGAGGGCTTTTCCTGGTCTGTTTCACTGGATTCCGTTAACTGCCTCGCTCTTGAGGCATCTAGGAGTGCAGTCACTGGTGTAGGGTGGGAGGAGGAAGGGACCTATGACTGAAAACTGGAGGAAATTCAACATAAAAGGCTGGTAGATGGGAACTCTGGAGCTGAGGTAGGAAAGGAGTGGCTGGGGAGGTAAATGGGTAGAGTCATACACGCAGGAGAGAGAGAAGGGGTCAGCATTCTAAAATTCTTCAGAGAAATGGTTATCATCGGAGATGGAGATAATTGATGATCTTTGGGAGGGTAGTTTTGGTAGGAGTATAAGCTGGACTGGAGTGGGTTGAGGAGTGAATGAAGGGTGAGGAAATGAAGGCGATAATGTGCACAATGCTTTTAAGAAGTGTAGCTTTGAAGGTGAGGCCAGAGATACGGGCTAGCTGGAATGGAGCAAGGTTGTGTTGAAACGGTGGGCCTGAGTGTGAGGAGAAATAGAAATAACCCCCCCTACATCAATGCTTTAAATATCCCCCTTCACCTTTAAGTGGTGTGAACTACATTCTGAAACATAAGAGAAATGACAAATGAATGTTAGTGCTTTATTAAAAGCAAACATAACCAAAATAGTTGGCTTGTGGACAACTTATATCAGATTATAAAACTGAAATTGAAAAGGAGATAAATATAAGATAATTTTCCTCTTGAATTATTCAGACCAGTGAGTCATAGGTTCATCTTGTTTTTAAGAAAATCTTGTGTGACATGCTACTTTACATTTTATTTGAAAAGAAAAGTCTTTTATTTGTCTTACTTGTTACCCAGGTGAACAATGTCTTTAATAAAAAGGAGAGGAGCTATTTTTTGCATGATCCTAATGCAAAGATGGATTATCTATCCGACTCTGATATACTACTTCTAAAAACTGTTCTTTCCTTATGTATGGGATAGGAGTAAAAGTAAGGACTTTCTTCAGAGAAACATTTCACAGATTCTTTTCTTGAGCACGTATATCATTTACCACTCCAGCTCTATCCTTCCTCTGCTCAGAGGAGGCACTCAAGCCCTATGACAGCCCTCCTAAGCCTTCCTGTGACTCCCCAGGGAGTGTTTCCAGGAGCTGGGCAATGTTTTACAACCTTGTGCCACTCCTTGGCGAATGTGGTGGCTGCTGGGGCTGCTCCCCAAACCCCACTGACTTGCCAGTGATTTCCTCATTCCAGGCAGAATGTGCTGAGTCTAGTTTTTTTCCATAGACCATGGCCCAGAGCTTTTGGGGTAAGACGATTTATGCTGAAATGGGCAATGAGACTGAAGGACTCTCTCTCTTTTCGTGTTAAGATCTGTTGGAGGATTTATAGAGCTGATTTCCTTAGGCCTCCAATGTACAAGACCTTCTAGAACTAACACCCAAAAAAGAGGTCTTTTTCATTATAGGGGACTGGATGCAAAAGTAGGAAGTCAAGAAACACCTGGGGTAACAGGAAAATTTGGCCTTGGAGTACAGAATGAAGCACTTCAGTTCAGTTCAGTTGCTCAGTCGTGTCCGACTATTTGCGACCCTGTGAACCGCAGCACGCCAGGACTCCCTGTCCATCACCAACTCCCGAAGTCCACTCAAACCCATATCCATTGAGGCGAGATGCCATCCAGCCATCTCATCCTCTGTCGGCCCCTTCTCCTGCCCTCAATCTTTCCCAGCATCAGGGGCTTTTCAAATGAGTCAGCTCTTCGCATGAGGTGGCCAAAGTATTGGAGTTTCAGCTTCAACATCAGTCCTTCCAATGAACACCCAGGGCTGATCTCCTTTAGGATGGACTGGTTGGATCTCCTTGCAGTCCAATGGACTGTCAAGAGTCTCCTCCAACACCACAGTTCAAAAGCATCAATTCTTCAGTGCTCAGCTTTCTTTATAGTGCAACTCTCACATCCATATATGACCACTGGAAAAACCATAGCCTTGACTAGACGGACCTTTGTTGGTAAAGTAATGTCTCTGCTTTTTAATATGCTATCTAGGTTGGTCATAACTTTCCTTCCAAGGAGTAAGCATCTTTTAATTTCATGGCTACAGTCACCATCTGCAGTGATTTTGGTGCCCAGAAAAATAAAGTCAGCCACTGTTTCCACTGTTTCCCCATCTATTTGCCATGAAGTGATGGGACCAGATGCCATGATCTTAGTTTTCTGAATGTTGAGCTTTAAGCCAACTTTTTCATGCTCCACTTGCACTTTCATCAAGAGGCTCTTTAGTTCTTCTTCACTTTCTGCCATAAGGGTGGTGTCATCTGCGTATCTGAGGTTATTGATATTTCTCCTGGCAATCTTGATTCCAGCTTGTGCTTCCTCCAGCCCAGCGTTTCTCATGATGTACTCTGCATATAAGTTAAATAAGCAGGGTGACAATATACAGCCTTGACGTACTCCTTTTCCTATTTGGAACCAGTCTGTTGTTCCATGTCCAGTTCTAACTGTTGCTTCCTGACCTACATACAGGTTTCTCAGGAGGCAGGTGGGATGGTCTGGTATTCCCATCTCTTTCAGATTTTTCCACAGTTTATTGTGATCCACACAGTCAAAGGCTTTGGCATAGTCAATGAAGCAGAAATGGATGTTTTTCTGGTACTCTCTTGCTTTTTCGATGATCCATTGGATGTTGGCAATATGATCTCTGGTTCCTCTGCCTTTTCTAAAACCAGCTTGAACATCTGAATGAAGCAGGGCAAAGGCTAATAGAGTTTTTCCAAGAGAACACACTGATCATAGCAAACATCCTCTTCCAATAACACAAGGGAAGACTCTACACATTGACATCACCAGATGGTCAATACCGAAATCAGCTTGATTGTATTCTTTGCAGCCAAAGATGGAGAAGCTCTATACAGTCAGGAGAAACAAGACCAGGAGATGAATGTGGCTCAGATCATGAACTCCTTATTGCCAAATTCAAGCTTAAATTGAAGAAAGTAGGGAAAACCACGGACACGACTGAGCGACTTCACTTTCACTTTTCACTTTCATGCATTAGAGAAGGAAATGGCAACCCACTCCAGTGTTCTTGCCTGGAGAATCCCAGGGACAGTGGAGCCTGGTGGGCTGCCATCTATGGGGTCTCACAGAGTTGGACACGACTGAAGCTACTTAGCAGTAGCAGCAGCAGGGAAAACAACTAGACCATTCAGTTCAGTTCAGTCGCTCAGTTATGTCTGACTCTTTGTGACCCCATGAACCGCAGCACACCAGGCCTCCCTGTCCATCACCAACTCCTGGAGTCCACTCAAACCAAAGTCCATTGAGTCAGGGATGCCATCCAACCATCTCATCCGCTGTCATCCACTTCTTCTCCTGCCCTCAATCTTTCCCAGCATCAGAGTCTTTTCCAATGAGTCAGCTCTTCAGGTATGACCTAAATCAAATCCCTTATGATTATACAGTGGAAGAGAGAAATAGATTTAAGGGACTAGATCTGCAGACAGAGTGCCTGATGAACTATGGATGGAGGTTTGTGACATTGTACAGGAGACAGGAATCAAGACCATTCACAAGAAAAAGAAATGCAAAAAAGCAAAATGGCTGTCTAAGGAGGCCTTACAAATAGCTGTGAAAAGAAGAGAAGTGAAAAGCAAAGGAGAAAAGGAAAGATATACCCATCTGAATGCAGAGTTCCAAAGAATAGCAAGGAGAGATAAGAAAGCCTTCCTCGGTGATCAATGCAAAGAAATAGAGGAAAACAATAGAATGGGAAAGACTAGAGATCTCTTCAAGAAAATGAGAGACACCAAGGGAACATTTCATGCAAAGATGGGCTCAATAAAGGACAGAAATGGTATGGACCTAACAGAAGCAGACGATATTAAGAAGAGGTGACAAGAATACACAGAAGAACTGTACAAAAAAGATCTTCATGATCCAGATAATCACGATGATATGATCACTCACTTAGAGCCACACATTCTGGACTGCGAAGTCAAGTGGGCCTTAGGAAGCATCACTACGAACAAAGCTAGTGGAGGTGATGGAATTCCAGTTGAGCTATTTCAAATCCTAAAAGATGATGCTGTGAAAGTGCCACACTCAAAATGCCAGCAAATTTGGAAAACTCAGCAGTGACCACAGGAGTAGGAAAGTTCAGTTTTCATTCTAATCCCAACGAAAGGCAATACCAAAGAATGCTCGAAATACCACACAATTGCACTTGTCTCACACGCTAGTAAAGTAATGCTCAAAATTCTCCAAGCCAGCCTTCAACAGTACATGAACCGTGAACTTCCAGATGTTCAAGCTGGATTTAGAAAAATCAGAGGAACCAGAGATCAAATTGCTGGCATCTGTTGGATTATCGAAAAAGCAAGAGAGTTCCAGAAAAATATCTATTTCTGCTTCATTGACTATGCCAAAGCCTTTGATTGTGTGGATCACCACAAACTGTGGAAAATTCTGAAAGAGATGGGAATAGACCACCTGACCTGCCTCTTGAGAAACCTGTATGCAGGTCAGGAAGCAACAGTTAGAACTGGAACGGAACAACAGACTGATTCCAATTCGGTAAAGGAGTGTGTCAAGGCTGTATATTGTCACCCTGCCTATTTAATGTACATGCAGAGTACATCATGAGAAACGCTGGGCTGGAGGAAGCACAAGCTGGAATCAAGATTGCCGGGAGAAATATCAATAACCTCAGATATACAGATGACATGACCCTTATGGCAGAAAGCGAAGAAGAACTAAAGAGCCTCTTGATGAAAGTGAAAGAAGAGAGTGAAAAAGTTGGCTTAAAGCTCAACATTCAGAAAACTAGTCATCCGGTCCCATCACTTCATGGCAAATAGATGGGGAAACAGTGGAAAGAGTGAGAGACTTTATTTTTGGGGGCTCCAAAATCACTGCAGATGGTGACTGCAGCCATGAGATTAAAAGATGCTTGCTCCTTGGCAGAAATGTTATGACCAACCTAGACAACATATTAAAAGCAGAGACATTACTTTGCCAACAAAGGTCTGTCTAGTCAAGGCTGTGGTTTTTCCAGTATTCATATATGGATGTGAGAGTTGGACTATAAAGAAAGCTGAGCACTGAAGAATTGATGCTTTTGAACTGTGGTGTTGGAGAAGACTCTTCAGAGTCCCTTGGACTGCAAGGAGATCCAACCAGTCCATCCTAAAGGAGATCAGTCCTGGTTGTTCATTGGAAGGACTGATGTTGAAGCTGAAACTCCAATACTTTGGCCACCTCATGCGAAGAGCTGACTCATTTGAAAAGCCCCTGATGCTGGGAAAGACTGAAGGCAGGAGGAGAAGGGGACAACAGAGAATGAGATGGTTGGATTGCTTCACTGAGTCAATAGACATGAGTTTGAGTAAACTCTGGGAGTTGGTGATGTACAGGGTAGCCTGGCGTGCTGCAGTCCAGGGGGTCGCAAAGAGTCAGACATGACTGAGAGACTGAACTGAACTGAACTGAATGTGTTCTGAGGGAAGCCGCTTTTTCTTACTGCTTATGGTTCTTTTGGGGCTTCCCCAATAGCTCAGTTGGTAAAGAATCCGCCTGCAATGCAGGAGACCCTGGTTCAATTCCTGGGGCTGGAAGACCCGCTGGAGAAGGGATCAGCTACCCACTCCAGTATTCTTGGGCTTCCCTTGTGGCTCAGCTGGTAAAAGAATCCGCCTGCAATCCGGGAAGCCTGTGTTTCATCCCTGGGTTGAGAAGATCTCCCGGAGAGGGGAAAGGCTACCCACTCCAGTATTCTAGCCTGGAGGATTCCATGTTCTGTATAGTCCACGGGGTCGTAAAGAGTTGGATACAGCTGAATGACTTTCACTTTCATGGTTCTTTTGCCCTTAACGTTGCATGTGTGTGTTCAGTGACTCGACCAAAGAGAGTGGTTCCCTCCCTATATCTATCTCTCTTTGACCAGAAGGGTCATCAGAGTCAGTGGATTCTCAGGTTCACCTACCTAATCACTATTTCCATAAGTTTGTCCCAAGCATTTGGATTTTTAACAAATCCTATCTATCTACCTATCTATCTATCATCTGTTATGTAGCTCTTTGTCTGTCTAATTAATCTGTCTATCTGTCTACCTTAGCTCGAACATTTGTGTCCCCCCCTGAGCCCACCCCAAATTCATGTGTTGAAATCCTAACCCAAGAAGGTGATGGTATTGGGTAGGGGCCTTTGGAAGTTGATACAGTCATGAAAGCAGAACCCTCAAGAATGGAATTAGTGCTCTTAAAATTGGCCTTAGGAGGCTTCCCTGTCCCTTTCCTGTCCTGCAAGTTTATTGCAAAAAGATGATCATCTAGGAAATGAGCTCTGATTAGATGCCAAATCTGCTGTCACCATGACTTTGGGCTTTTCACTTTCCACAACCATAAGAAAAAATGCTTGCTGTTCATAAGCTACCCAGCTTATAGTATTTTGTTACAGCTACCAAACAGACAAAGACACATGAGCGCGCGTGCGTGCGCACACACACACGCACACACACACGCGCGCACTCTCTTTCTCTAATCTATCTTAATTTATTAATCTGTTCATGACATGTTTATTCATATTTATTGACCAACTGCTATTAACATACAGTGATGCATTAATTCTTTGAAGAATTCCTCCAGGGCTTTTTTTTTAAATAGTATAAAGTTGCAGCAGAGATTGAGAACAGTGTGTTTCAATGTCCGTTTTTCAAAATCATCTGTTACCAAAAGCATGGGAAAAGCTGTGATCTATAGAAGAAAAAAATGTGCAGTTATATTTCCTCCATGTATTTCTACTAGCCCACTGACTGAAACTGAAAAGTTATTTATTACAATGGGTGAAAATTCGGAGAGGATCAATCATTCTGCCTAATCAATCTGCACAATATTGCATCAGAAGCAACAGCAAACTGAACTACAGACAAAGCCAGACTTTATGGTTTGAGGGGAAAAAAAGAATAATTACTATAAGTGGGACTTCTGGACAAAATTTCCAAATTACATATAAGTAACATGGAATAAATAGATATTTAAAGAAAATTTTTAAATGCTTTTTCCCCCTTGTCTTTCTGAAGGATGACTTATCATGGTTTGAGGGATATTAAGGACGTGAAACAAATAAAGAAATAGATTAGATATTGGCAGTTACTATGAAGAAAGGAAAACGGTTCCTAGCAGAGAAAATATCTTGGAAGGTTGTGCAGATTTTGGAAAGAAAGTGATCAAGACTCAGGTGATGCCCTGAATTAACACAGAGTCATGTAAGAAAAGTAGGAAAGAGCAATCAATTTGAGAATACAATTCCGAAAGCTGAAGTGTAGTCTGATGGTCAAGAATTCTCATCAAAATCCTCATGAAGCTGAGTTTCCCCTTATTTTTCTTGTGACATCAATGTGTATTTGTGAGACTTCCCTGGTGGTAGAGTGGGTAAGACTGCCTGCACTGCAGGGAGCACGGGTATGATCCATGATCGAGGAACTAAGATCCCACATGCCTGGGGGTGTGGCCAAGAAATAACTGAAAATAAAAATTGATGCAAAAAAGTTCATGATGAACAACAAAAAAAAATCAATGTGTATTTGTATATCCATATGTGTATGTTTGATTCTTTCATCTCCAGAGAATTGGAAAGATTTAAAAACTGCACTTTAGAACATTACACGCCTTGGGTGCAGCACCTTTGTTTTATGTGGTATGGGTTGAATGCTTTTTCTTCAGTACACATCATTTTTAAACTTTCTCTTTTTTCACTCAGCTGTCTTTCCTATAATTTAAAGCTGTAAAACCGAATTTGTTTTTATTTTTCAGTGCATTAAGCCCTCAAAGAGAGAGACTCTCTTTTTGTCTTATTTGTGGCAATTTCTTGCTGTCACATTTTGCCTTTCTTCCACACAATAAGCAGTTGTGCAGCACTGGCACACATCCATAAATCTAGTTCCAAAGAAATCAACCCTTCACTGTGTATCTCCCATTTCCTCTTGACCTGACCTTTCTCTTTGACCTCATTTGACTTTATCTAATTGTGACTGTTCTGCTTGTATGTGTGTCCCACCCCCTACACATGCACACAAATCCCTGGGAAAAGTTACGCGGGGGAGGGGGGTAGTTATAAAGGTAGAATAAAGAAGTTGGAGAGGAACTGTATAGGACTTCAGTAGATGCTGCTGAACAAATTGATTCAAATGAGGAGCTCCTCTCATTATATCATTATACATATTCTGAGTGGGCGGCATAATGTATCCATTTCTTTCCTTTTCATGCGGCAAGTGGCTGCTTTTGTGCACAGGGGAGAACAGTCCTGTCTGTTTTGTTTCCTGTCCTTTGATTCAGGCTATTTTATATTGCCAAGAACCAGAAAAGTCTGGAGCCATTGTGCGCTGACACAGTCCACTGAGTTCCATTGGGGCCAGTTGCAGCCAAATGCTTCAACAAGTGGAGGTACTGCGGTTTCCGCTGGCCCACCACGTCCGCCTACTTTCCTTAAAAACTTAATTACCTTCCCCAAACTGCAGACAGAACACAGAACCCTGTCCAGTTTCTGTCATCATCACTATCTTAAAAGAACATGGTTTCTTTCAGTGATCCAGCACGGTATTAATTTTTTGCCAGAAAGAACACTCTGTATACTTCTGTGAGGGTCTTTTTTCCTCTCCAGTCAATCCATATGCAGGTCAGGAAGCAACAGTTAGAACTGGACATGAAACAACAGACTGGTTCCAAATAGGAAAAGGAGTATGTCAAGGCTGTATATTGTCACCCTGCTTATTTAACTTATATGCAGAGTACATCATGAGAAACGCTGGGCTGGAAGAAACACAAGCTGGAATCAAGATTGCCAGGAGAAATATCAATAACCTCAGATATGCGGATGACACCACCCTTATGGCAGAAAGTGAAGAAGAACTAAAGAGCCTCTTGATGAAAGTGAAAGTGGAGAGTGAAAAAGTTGGCGTAAAGCTCAGCATTCAGGAAACTAAGATCACGGCGTCCAGTCCCATCACTTCATGGCTAATATATGGGGAAACAGTGGAAACAGTGGCTGACTTTATTTTTCTGGGCTCCAAAATCAATACTGTTGGTGACTGCAGCCATGAAATTAAAAGATGCTTACTCCTTGGAAGGAAAGTTATGACCAACCTAGATAGCATATTAAAAAGCAGAGACATTGCTTTGTCAACAAAGGTCCGTCTAGTCAAGGCTATGGTTTTTCCAGTGGTCATGTATGGATGTGAGAGTTGGACTATAAAGAAAGCTGAGCACTGAAGAATTGATGTTTTTGAACTGTGGTGTTGGAGAAGACTCTTGAGAGTCCCTTGGACTGCAAGGAGATCCAACCAGTCCATCCTAAAGGAGATCAGCCCTGGGTGTTCATTGGAAGGACTGATGTTGAAGCTGAAACTCCAATACTTTGGCCACTTGATGCAAAGAGGTGACTCATTTGAAAAGCCCCTGATGCTGGGAAAGATTGAGGGCAGGAGGAGAAGGGGATGACAGATGATGAGATGGTTGGATGGCATCATCGACTCAATGGACATGGGTTTGGGTGGACTCCGGGAGTTGGTGATGGACAAGGAGGCCTGGTGTGCTGTGATTCATGGGGTCGCAAAGAGTCGGGCACAACTGAACTGAACTGAACTGAACCGAATGAGCCCTGAATTCAGAGTGAGTAAAGGAAGTCTGAGATGGTACGTAGAGGCTGGATGAACTGGGTTGTCATAGTTAGGTTAAGAGTTTACGGTTTATCCTATCGTAAGAGGATGCCTGTGAGATGGAACTGAAGAAATCAGACACAATGCACACAGATATTTAAGAAGGATATATTGTTCTAATATTGTCAGAAATTTTATTTTTAGAGGTGGAACTATGAGTTCATCTCTTTGTTCTGGGAACAACTGTTTTAGTGTCTCAATCACGATCATAGAAGACACATTGAAACCTGCTGTTCCAAGGGATGTGTAATGGAAAATATGTTTCCAGGGGAATCACCTCATTCTTGCTCTCCTGCTTCTGCCCAGGGATCTCAGGCCCATGGATTTAGACAGGAGGATGAGGAGTTGACCCACTTTCATAGGAGTCTTGGGAATTTCTGGGTGGAAGAGGGTTATGATTGCTCCTGGAGTTCAGCGTGATTATACCCCATCTGATACATTAGGATAATGGGACAAGGAAGAGCTTCCTCTCCTTCTAATTCCAAAGAATGTATCAGTGATGGAGTCTGGGTCTGGTCAGAACACAGAGTTGTTGTATGTGTTCTGAATAGGAAGAGTTTCAATACAGGGAAATAGAGGTTTATGTAACTGTTGAAGCACTGTGGGGGCAAAGGGCAGGAAAGCTGTACAGATGATCTCATCCTGCAGAAGTGATTTCCATGATTCTGAAAGAAGCTCAAGTGACTTTGATCCTCATGTCAGCTCACGTGTCTATCTGCAGCTGCCTCCAGAGGCTAACAGCCTCTCCATCTCTTCCGTCCCCTAGTTCAGTTCAGTTCAGTTCAGTCGCTCAGTCGTGTCCGACTCTTTGCGACCCCATGAATCGCAGCACGCCAGGCCTCTCTGTCCATCACCAACTCCCAGAGTCTACCCAAACCCATGTCCATCGAGTCGGTGATGCCATCCAACCATCTCATCCTCTGTCGTCCCCTTCTCCTCCCGCCCCCAATCCTATCCAGCATTAGGGTCTTTTCCAATGAGTCAACCCTTCGCATGAGGTGGCCAAGTATTGGGGTTTCAGCTTCAACATCAGACCTTCCAATGAACACCCAGGATTGATCTCTTTTAGGATGGATTGATTGGATCTCCTTGCAGTCCAAGGGACTCTCAAGAGTCTTCTCCAACACCACAGTTCAAAAGCATCAATTCTGCGGCGCTCAGCTTTCTTTATAGTCCAACTCTCACATCCATACATGACCACTGGAAAAACCATAGCCTTGACTAGATGGACTTTTGTTGGCAAAGTAATGTCTCTGCTTTTAAATATGCTATCTAGGTTGGCCATAACCTTCCTTCCAAGGAGTAAGCGTCTTTTAATTTCATGGCTGCAGTCACCATCAGCAGTGATTCTGGAGCCCAAAAAAATAAAGTCTGACACCGTTTCCACTGTTTCCCCATCTATTTCCCATGAAGTGATGGGACCAGATGCCATGATCTTAGTTTTCTGAACGTTGAGCCTTAAGCCAACGTTTTCACTCTGCTCTTTCACCTTCATCAAGAGGCTCTTTAGTTCTTCTTCACTTTCTGCCATAAGGGTGGTGTCATCCACATATCTGAGGTTATTGATATTTCTCCCGGCAATCTTGATTCCAGCTTGTGTTTCTTCCAGCCCAGCGTTTCTCATGATGTACTCTGCATATAAGTTAAATAAGCAGGATGACAATATACAGCCTTGACATACTCCTTTTCCTATTTGGAACCAGTCTGTTGTTCCATATCCAGTTCTAACTGTTGCTTCCTGACCTGCATACAGGTTTCTCAAGAGACAGGACAGATGGTCTGGTATTCCCATCTCTTTCAGAATTTTCCACAGTTTATTGTGATCCACACAGTCAAAGGCTTTGACATAGTCAATAAAGCAGAAATTGATGTTTTTCTGGAACTCTCTTGCTTTTTCGTTGATCCAGCAGATATTGGCAATTTGATCTCTGGTTCCTCTGCCTTTTCTAAAACCAGCTTGAACATCTGGAAGTTCACGGTTCACGTATTGCTGAAGCCTGGCTTGGAGAATTTTGAGCATTACTTTACTAGCATGTGAGATGAGTGCAATTGTGCGGTAGTTTGAGCATTCTTTGGCATTGCCTTTCTTTGGGATTGGAACGAAAACTGACCTTTTCCAGTCCTGTGGCCACTGCTGAGTTGTCCAAATTTGCTGGCATATCGAGTGCAGCACTTTCACAGCATCACCTTTGAGCATTTGAAATAGCTCAACTGGAATTCCATCACCTCCACTAGCTTTGTTTGTAGTGATGCTTTCTAAGGCCCACTTGGCTTCGCATTCCAGGATGTCTGGCTGTAGGTGAGTAATCCCACTATCGTGATTATCTGGGTCATGAAGATCTTTTTTGTACAGTTCTTCTGTGTATTCTTGCCACCTCTTCTTAATATCTTCTGCTTCTGTTAGGTCCCTACCATTTCTGTCCTTTATCGAGCCTATCTTTGCATGAAATTTTCCTTTGGTATCTCTAATCTTCTTGAAGAGATGTCTAGTCTTTCCCAATCTGTTGTTTTCCTCTGTTTGTTTGCACTGATCGCTGAGGAAGGCTTTCTTATCTCTCCTTGCTATTCTTTGGAACTCTGCATTCAAATGGGAATATCTTTCCTTTTCTCCTTTGCTTTTCGCGTCTCTTCTCTTCCCACCTATCTGTAAGGCCTCCTCAGATAGCCATTTTGCTTTTTTGCATTTCTTTTCCACGGGGATTTTCTTGATCCCTGTCTCCTGTACAATGTCACGAACCTCCATCCATAGTTCATCAGGCACTCTGTCTATCAGGTCTAGTCCCTTAAATCTATTTGTCACTTCCACTATATACTCATAAGGGATTTGATCTAGGTCATACCTGAATGGACTAGTGGTTTTCCCTACTTTCGTCAATTTAAGTCTGAATTTGGCAATAAGCAGTTCATGATCTGAGCCACAGTCTGCTCCCGGTCTTGTTTTTGCTGACTGTATAGAGCTTCTCCATCTTTGGCTGCAAAGAATATAATCAATCTGATTTCGGTGTTGACCATCTGGTGATGTCCACGTGTAGAGTCTTCTCTTGTGTTGTTGGAATAGGGTGATTGCTATTACCAGTGTGTTCTCATGGCAAAACTCTATTAGCCTTTGCCCTGCTTCATTCTGTACTCCAAGGCCAAACTTGCCTGTTATGCCAGGTGTTTCTTGACTTCCTACTTTCGCATTCCAGTCCCCTATAATGAAAAGGACATCTTTTTTGGGTGTTAGTTCTAGAAGGTCTTGTAGGTCTTCATAGAACCGTTCAACTTCAGCTTCTTCGGCGTTACTGGTCGGGGCATAGACTTGGATTACCGTGATATTGAATGGTTTGCCTTGGAAACGAACAGAGATCATTCTATCGTTTTTGAGATTGCATCCAAGTACTGCATTTTGGACTCTTTTGTTGACTATGATGGCTACTCCATTTCTTCTAAGGGATTCTTGCCCACAGTAGTAGATATAATGGTCATCTGAGTTAAATTCACCCATTCCAGTCCATCTTAGTTCGCTGATTCCTAGAATGTTGACATTCACTCTTGCCATCTCCTGTTTGACCACTTCCAATTTGCCTTGATTCATGGACCTAACATTCCAGGTTCCTATGCAATATTGCTCTTTACAGCATCGGACTTTGTGTCTATCACCAGTCACATCCACAGTTGGGTATCGTTTTTGCTTTGGCTCCATACCATCATTCTTTCTGGAGTTATTTCTCCACTGATCTCCATTAGCATATTGGGCACCTACTGACCTGGGGAGTTCATCTTTCAGTGTCCTATCTTTTTGCCTTTTCATACTGTTCATGGGGTTCTCAAGGCAAGAATACTGAAGTGGTTTGCCATGCCCTTCTCCAGTGCACATACTAATACCCGTCTCTGGCAGACTCTTAACTTGTAATTATACAAGGAAGTGGATTCTGGAAATGCAGTTCCCAGTTTCTCTTCTGTGGATGCAGAAGAGACTTCCAGAGAGGATGGCAGGGATGTCAAGTTGACAAAGGGACAGTCCAGCCTAGATGGTGACTGTGGGTCAGCAGCACAGCCTCAGCTGCTGTGAGGGAGGGAGGGTTCCTAGAGAACAGAAGCAGGATCCCACTTTGAGAGTGTGGGTGTGCCTCCTTGAGACTTATTGTGGTATCCGGGGTTCTCTGGAGAAGCAGAACCAACAGGGATATGTGTGTGCGTGTGCATGCAGAAATGGAGACAGATTTATTTTAAGGAATCGGCCTGTGTAATCATGGAGGCTGGCAAGTCTAAAATCTTCAGGGTGGGCTATTGGGCTAGAGACCCAGGGGAGAGCTGGCAGAATTCCCTCTTGCTCAGGGGAGATCAGATATTGTTCTATTCAGATCTTCATCTGATTGGATGAAACCCACCCACATTGTGGAGGGCAATCTCCTTTACTCATAGTCCGATGATGTGAATGTCAAGCTCATCAGAAATATCCTTGACCAAATATCTGGGCAGTGTGGCCCAGCCAAGTTGACACAAAAAATGAATATCACATGTCCTCTTATTCATTTATACCTGAGGAGTTCCACTACTGTTAGATGCTGTTCTGAAATAAACAAAAATATGCCCCAAATTAAAAATTCATGATCTGTTCATATATATATATAAACAGTTCAGTCCAACTCTTTTAAAACAAAGAGTGTGATAATTATTTTTCCCCTTTCCTTTAGATTTATGAAAGAGTAGAGACATCTCTTTATGCTGTGCCCTCTCAGTATTCATTCATTCATTCAGTCAGTCAGTCTTTCAACAAGCATTTATTGAAGATACAGACAATGAGACTAATGCAGTGATATTGATACAAGATCAGATCCAGACCAAAAAAAATGTGTTAATCTAGGGAGCAACACAAGCACTTTGTTCTAACTTGTGAAAATAAGTAAAGGAAATTGCAATTGCATAAGACACTAGATTTATAAGATTGCAAGAGTTGATTTTAAAAACTTCATAAGAGCATAAAATTTTACAAGCAAATTAAGCCAATCAAAATATACAGATCTTAGCAAATCACGATGTCTGCAGACTTGTTCCCTGAATAATCAAAGATGAGTCAGAACAACTGTTTATTCAAACAGCTTAATGTCAACTAATATAGTTTGTTTAGGAAGCAAATGCCTTAATAAAGAATACACTGACCCTAACACATTTAGTGACTTTTTCATAGTTCCCCCAATCTCCTTTCTTTTGTAAGATCCTGATTTTACCAGCTGCTGTCTTGCCAGCTACTGTGTTTTCAGGACGATTACTGCCATGTTTGATGGAGGATTATTATGTTGAGAAGTTGCTGAGAGGCTAGTTTTTGGCCATATGGTAGTGCATGTGTCATGACAGCATCACCAACTCTATAGTGTGAATAAAATTAAAACAAAACTGGCAGGTAGATTTCTAAGATAATTCCCAATGACCCTCACCCATATATAATACCCTCCCCTGGGGGTAAGGGTGCACCTGTGAACATGATGAGGTGATTATATGTATGGCAAAAGAAAGATTATCTTGGATGGGCCTGGACTAATCAGGGAAGCCCTTTAAGAGCAGAGAGTTTTCTCCAGCTGGTTTCAGAATACAGAATTTCAAAACAATGGAGACATACTTCTGCTGGTCCTAAAGAAACCAGTGTCTTGCTATGGAAAGGGCCACTTGTCAGGGAACAGCGGGAGGCCTCTACAGGTTACAGATGTCCTGGTCTGCAGCCAACAAGGAAAGAGGGGCTTCAGTCATAAAACCTTCAGGAACTAAATTCTATCAACAATAGAATGAGCTTAGAAGTGCATTTTCTTTTTTCAGAGCCTCCAGATGAAAACTCAGCTCAGCTGACACCTTCATTTCTGCCTCACCCGGTCATACCATGCTGGATGTCAAAACTATGGAATTGTGAGTGAATTTAGAATTTTTGTTTTTTGTGGTACTTTGTGGTAAATTGTGGTACTTTGTTGTGCAACAAACAGAGAAAAGAAAACTAAGACAAAAAGGAAAACAAAACAACTTTTATCCAATTTTTTTTGCTTGTTTGCTTTGGATGTGATATTGTGCTGAAATTGGTCTTGTGATGCCATCGCTCTATTCAGGTCACATACAGAAAGGTATGATCTCAATGGTGAGGTGACACAGCTGGAAGGAGACCTCCCAAAATGGAAATGCGGTTCCTTCGGGAGAGGTCCACTTCAATCCTTGTAAAATCTAGAAACAAGTTTAAAAGTGTATTTCCCCCATAAACTTTCTGAAAGTGTGTAGGTATATTTGGGTCACCATTTTTTTTTTATCATTAATATATCTACGAACATGGAGTTTAGAATAGTCATCTGATTTGTTAGTTCAGAATTTGATAATATTTCAAACTCAAGTATGTGACTCAGATGATCACACTGTAATCTTCAGTTTAGAGTGGCTGAGGGCTAATTGTTTTTTTGAAGAATGATTCACTTTCTAACTGGTAAGCCATACATCATCTTCAGAAGCTTTTCACAAGTTCAATATAATAGTTTGAATAATCAGAATTATAATATATTTATTTCAAGAGAGTTAGACTGAATAAAGAATCCAAAGGTGTGAAGTTAGAAACTTCCTGAGAAAAATATAAAAATGCAAATCTAACGTTATGCATTGTTCTTTATCTTCTTTCCCTAGTATAAAATGTTTGAATATTTAATTCCTTGAAATTGTAACACTGATCTCTTCAGAAATTCTTTCAGCTCTACTATCATGCATTATGTGAAAGTGAAAGTGTTAGTCACTCTGTCACGTCTGACTCTTTGTGACCCCAGGGACTATAGCCCGCCAGGCTCCTCTGTCCATGGAATTCTCTAGGCAAGAATACTGGAGTGGGTTGCCATTCCCTTCTCCAGGGGATCTTACCAATCCAGAGATCAAACCCAGATCTCCTGCATTGCAGGCAGATTCTTTACCCTTTGAGCTACCAGAGAAGTCCATCATGCGTTATATTTTAGGATAATTGCATATTGTATTAAAGTAAAATAGATCAATGATCTTTTAAAATTACTTATTAGCTAGAAGATAGAGCCACAGCCGTGGTTCTTCTTTTTCTTCTCTCTGTAACTCAGATTCCTTATCTCAGAACCTCCTCTCATGCTCCATACTCAGACCCTTCTCTTCATGTCCAGTCATCTTTTCCCCTTTGATTCTCATCCTTGACCTTTCCTCATCCGAATTTTTCATGAGAATCTTGCTTCCTCCTTTTAACCATTACTTTGCCTACCTTTCAACCTCTTCTCTCACAGACCATTTTTTTCCATCACTGCTGCCCTCCGCCTACCCCCCCAGAAATTAATCTCTTTCCTCTTCTCTCTCTCTTTTTTTTTTTATGAAATAATTTCTTAACTCTAGAAATGTATGAATTCCACACAGAAATTGGGCCAGGATGTGACTTATACAAGTAAAGCCTCTTTCCTCTCACTTTCTCAACATAAATGATAAATACATCCTGTTTATCAGCCTACCTTTATCTTCTCTCTCAACTTCTACTTTCTACTTCATCACTATAAATTGCTGAATATCTGTGTGTAATACCAGAGCTAGGCTATGCAAAAGTTGGGACATTCAGAATGTTACTTAGGAATTTTACCTGCATTTTCTGTGGTCCTGTCAGAGCTCTGCTAAAAAAGAACAAGAGAACATAGTGTTCTGCTAGATCAGATGATACCTTTGTGCACATTGGCATAATCAACCATGTAGGTGCAAAACTTCATGAGCAGATGAGAACTTCATGCAATTTAGAATAAAGCTGACCTTTCTTCTAGAAGGATATAGCATTGTGTCAAGGTTTATGGCTAGAAAAGGGGTGTGTGAGTTGCATCCAGCCTTTGCTGGGCCCTTTTGTGCAGTGAGCAACCTGTACAACTGTCTGTGGCCTGCCTGGTAAGTGTGCCACCAGTAAATGTAGAACAAGCAGGAGACAAAGGGTAGGGCTTGTGTTATGAAAGGTGATGGCAGTTCTTGTTTCCTTGGAAAGAACTGAATTTTACTATAAGTGTTTTTCAAGCCAAATACTGAAAGTATAGTGAATGATCCTTAAGGTTTATAGTAAATTAGGAATTAGAAATGCGTATTTCAGTTGGAAATGAGAGTAAAATTGGGAAAGTAAAGATAGGTAGATGGGGGTAATGAGCACTGTTCAGAAAACTTTTTGTTAAAATGCCATTTTTGTTAGAATGCCACAAAGTTTAGGCTTTGTGGACCATACAGACTCTCTGCTGCAACTTTTAAACTCTGCTCAAAAGCAGCCATAGAAAAATATGTAAATGAATGAGCATGGCTGTGTTCCAATAAAAGGTTATTTACAAAAGTGGGCTGGAGAGGGGGTCATAATTTGTGAACACCTAGTGTAGAATATAGAGAAAAAATGGTTCACGGAGGCATTTGGTTGTTGTGTCTGCAGCTGATTCAGAAAGAGCTCTAAAATCTAAGTAACAAGTGTTCATAAATTATCAGACAGACAAATTCTACACAGGTTAAAACAGATCCTTTTGATAACCAGTTTTAATTTATAGATCTATAAATGCCAGGAATGGAAATTTTATTTGTCAGGTGTTTATTTCTCCATTGAATCTCCAGTAATATATATGCTTCAGAAGATTAAAAAGTGGAGTAACAGACTATATTTCTTATAAAATGTTACTCTTTAAACTTCTCTTGCATTTCTCAATTTAAACAATATATAATGGATGTATATTATGATTTGGTGGGTGATGGTGAATTTTATTCCCTTTGCTTCATAGCAACTCGCTGATATCAGAACTGATCTTTGTTGGGGCTGGCCTGACTCATGGAATTCAGATGCTTTGCTCAGATAAGTAATTCTTTGGGGAAAACTCGTTGTAAGCAAAATACTTGAAAAGATATGAGAAAGGGCAACAGTTGGGCTATAAAAACAGACTTTATATTTTTCCACGGGAAAAAAATTATGGTCCTAGCATTTTACTCATTCCCTAATTATCTAGATATGTTATTCCATAGCATAAGTACAAAGATGTTTTTGCTCTTTGGGCAAATTGCCCTTAGTTACCAAGCTCTCAAATCTTGAAAAGGGTCAGTCTTGAAAAGATCCTTCTCCTCTTTTCTCTTTCTTCCCCTTCCATTTATCCTTCTTTTTTTTCCCCTCATGTGTCTGTTTTCAAGATGGATATAGACTGTAACAGCAAAGTCTTTGTAAAAACTGAGGATACGTGAGAGCTTACAGGTTATGGGCAGCTGAGCATCTGGGCCTGGGTGTTTCCTGCATGGAGCAGAATTCCTCTGGCCACCCCAGCACCCCTGCATTGTTAATTGTAGCCTGTAACCTCTTCTTTCACTGAAGGGGCAAATTTATGAAGGGGGTCACACAACTGTTCTGGTTTTTAAGGCGATCAAAGCCAGCTGGAATACACTTTATTCACTGTAATACACTTTTATTTCATAAGATTTTTATATTCCAGTGAAAACTGGCTGTTAAGAGGCCTCGGAGGCAGGCTTTAGGTTTTGATTGTCACTTACCACTGCTGGGAAGAAGTTAAATTCTAGTGAGGACATAACTCAGTGAAAAGCAACCTTCTCTTTCATTGCACAGTGATGAAAAGAGCGCACAGTTACAAGGATTTTCTGAATTCCATTGACTCTTTACTGCTAATTAGTAACATGACTTAAGAGTGCCTTTTTTGATACTTGCTTTGACTTGCCTTTAATAGCACTCTAATTTCCCATGGTACCTTTTGTTCTCAACTTGCTGCAGATAAATATAAAAACTGTGGACAGGATCAGTCTTGTTTATTTATGAAACAAAATTTTGTTTTTATGATGTTTGGAGTTTATTTCCAGGCAGTTAAAGGGAGGAAGTAATTAGTACCTTCCTTCTAAGGCCATTTTGAAATTTTATGAAAGAACAGTTATGCGATAGAAAATCGATCTGGAAATGCAGTGAGTGAACTGGTTGTAGAGCTACTCAGTGTATGATGCTAGATGGAATTTCTAGCATCATACACCAAGTGGGGGGGTGGGTAGGGATGATGTATTTCTGTGGATTGGGGTCTAATTATAGCTTATTTGCTTTTCCTGCCGGTGTGCTCTCTGGAGCAAGTAATCTAGAGAGAGTGTGCCACTGAGAGGGCTGGCTGGGATGAAGCTAATTGAATATTCGACAACGTGGCTCTACTTATCTCCTCAATGTGATTCAAATGCAATGGGAGAAAAGGGTGAATGCAGGGTGCTGGTGAGAGAACTACAATTTCATCCAGTCCTTGAAAGACGTTATTTCCAGCAGCATAGAGATTTGTCAGTGACACCTCAGAACATTAGTTCAAGTCTGTGCATTTATTAAATTGTCCCTGTTTGAAGAACCACTCCAATGGCTGCTAGACCTAGAACTCTGCTGCTCCAACTAAATCACCAGTTTACACCAGATCTTGACATTTACAGACCATTTAGCCTATGACGTGATAAATACAGGTTTCAATTATTTACTTTGTAGTAAAAATACTCAATGTATGATGAATTCATACTTGTTAAGACTTGGGGAGCCTTTTGGTTAAGATTTCTTCAGCATATTTGCTGCTACTGATTTTTTTTTTCTTTTTGGTTCAGCAAAGGTGAATTCCTTTAGGCCCTGTGACTAATTTCCCTAGATCCAGAGATTACCTAATGAGTTCCTTAGAAAACCTTGGAACTAAATTGATTCAAGGTTTACTGAGTGACTAATGTAATCATATCTCTGGAGAAATAAGCTGGCCCCTAGTTTACTGGTTAGTTGCAAAAAATTCTGGCAATAAATGGAAATAAGAATAAACATCTATTATTAAACAAATCATCAGGGGCCTTTGATGTTCATATAAGTAATAGACAGCCTTAGTTTTAAATTTTCTTTCCAAATAATGACATTTCTTCCTTTGCCATTATAATTTATCTGTTGATAAAATTTAATATGTGTATGCATGAATATGATTTATAAAGTTAAGATGTAAACTGGATCTTTATAATGTAAAAGTTTCGAATGGATTGTTTTTGGAAAAGTAACTGAAAAGGCATGTTTGCTTAGAGCTCAAGTTGGGAAAACATATATAACCTCGGAGCATGTTATTAAAGGAAAAGTACTATCAGCAGGTTCATCTATTTCAATCTTTGATGCATTAGAAAAAGCAGTCTGTGCTCCAGAAGGCATTTTGAATAGTCAAAGGCTGTTTTTTTTTCTGTCAGACATTTCATATTTGTGCTTAGATAATGCTTCAGATATTTGGAAAAAACAGAGCGATGCTATGGAAAAAATTATTTCTAAATCCTAAATGATCATAACTCATAGTACTGGCCAGAATTTTATTTTCTTAAGACTATTCGCTACACATATATTGGTGATTGATATAATGGTTCTTAGTCTCATATATATATATATATATATATAAGCTCTGTGTGTGTATATGTGTGTGACTTGCGTGTATAAATCTTTTTGTACTTTATGAGTTTAATTTGAATTCTAATTCTAGGTGTTTATCTTTAAGACCTAGAATAACAGAATTTGTGAAAATTAGAACATTACCCATTGATTAACGCAAGGCCTGGGATAAGATATGAAGTAGGTGAAGATATCTTCACTGAGATTCCATCCCTTCTGTAAGGACTTTACTCTTGGAAGTTCCTCCTCAGACTGGGGAAACCATGTTAGACCACTAGAAGAGAACTGTCCTGGGATATATGTAGTTTGGAGAGTGATTTCTGAACCCGTTCCCAACTTCCTATACTTATTTTCTCTTTGCCATTCTGAATTTTTTCTCTCTCTCCTTATTGTGTGTTAATTTCTTTTAATATATACATTTTATTTTAAAATTTTTATTTAATTTTTTGATTAGATATAATTGGCAAATAATATTAGTGTCAGTTATATAACATAATTTTTTTTCTTGTGATGACAACTTTTGAGATCTACTCTCTTAGCAACTTTTAAATGTATACTACAGTGTTATTAACTATTGTCACCACGTTGTACATTTTAATCCCAGACTTGCTTATAACTGGAAGTCGTTTGTACCTTTTGACCACCTTCACCCTTTCACCCAAACCTCACCCCTTGCTCTAGCTACCCCCATTCTATTCTCTGTATCTGTAAGTGTTTTTTTTTAAGATTCCATATAAAAGTGAGATCATATGGTATCTGACTTTCTCTGTCTGACTTATTTCACTTAGCATGTCATTTAACATATGAAGAAAGGAATAAGGCAGATGTTTTGCTGGATAATATGCTTACAAGTATCTTCCTAGGTGGGCCCAATGGTAAAGAATCCGCTTGCCAATGCAGGAGACAAGGATATTCAGGTTTGATCCCTGAGCTGGGAAGATCTCCTGGAGAAGGAAATGGCAACCCACTCCAGTATTCTTGCCTGGGAAATCCCATGTACAGAGGAGCCTGGTGGGCTACAGTCCATGGGATCGCAAAAGAGTCAGAGATGACTTAGTGACTAAACAACAGCAACAACAATGCTTGCAAGTATACTTACCTCTAGATTTGCTCCAACTGCCCCTGTGATACCTAAGATTAACTTCAGCATAACCTTGAGGGAAGTACTATCTCTGCTTTGGGAGGAAAGGGATCATTCACCAGATAAATTGCAGGACCAGGCTAAAATATATTGTCAAGAACCAGAAAAATGTGCCTAGAAATAAATTTTGAGAGTGCTATACCAGAAATTACAAAATAAGGCTGAGTATAGGAGAGCTGACCAATAGGAGTACTCTCACTTGACTTTGGTGTCCTGATGAGGACACCAGGAGTCAGTTATAATATTCTGCTTGAATGGTGGAGATGCTGAAACTACCATGGCAAAGATTGAAGGAGGAGTCAAAAGGCTCAGAGACGTGAGCCTGTTAGAATAGATTTGCAGTCCTTGCTTTGCATGGTTCTGATATGCATGAATTTCAGTTGTTGCAGTTCAGTTAAAAACTACCAGCGCTCCAACGACATAGTTCAAATTGCAGTTACTAAGATATATTAACCGTAAGTAATTGCATAAAGCACAAACTTTGCTGCTAGCTCTTTAATGCAGAAATCACTATGTAAATAACAGAGGCACGTTATGATCAGTGACCAGTTGTGTCACTTTTTTCGAAGTGGGTGGGTAATTGGTCACTGCATGTCTGTTACTCAGTTCCCACACGGATGGAAGAGTAGAGCTGCATTGTCTGTTTATCACCCAGTGACAAAGCCAGGTAACCTTTTACCGAAATGGATAACTGAAAGAAGAAATTGGCTATCAAAAATCAATTAGAGAAAAGAAAAATGACAATGCTAGAAGTGAAATTCTGATCAAATGTAAATGAGATCAAAGAAGAAATAGCTGACCATGGAAATATGTACACCGCCTCTAAGAGACGCCAGACATGTGATCAGAGGAGCTCAGTGATGGCAGCCTTATCAGCATAAATGAGAAAAATGGTCATGACAGGTTGAAGATATCTCAGAGAAAGGGATGCCAGTGAAAAACTTCACATTCATGGAATGCTCAGAAATATTTCACCACACTGAAAGTGGGAAGGATAAAATACTGGAAGTGAATTCAAACTTAAAAAGTTGTATGACAATTTGCCAAAGCATGAAATGATCCTTGATTTATATCCTAAGTTACAGACAGAAAGAAGAAGGCAAGCACTGTTCAAACTATTCTTGATAGGTTATTTTTTTAATCTTTTTTTTTTTTTGGTGAGCTCTTCCTGGATTAGGGATGGAACCCCTAGTCTTCTGCATTGGCAGGCAGAGATTCTTTACCACTGAGCCACCAGGGAAGCCCAGTAGTGATTTTTTCTTAAACAAAGAAATAAAACACTTCAATTCTCAGTGTTTTTATAAAGACAGAGAGGTAGAGGGGCACCCAGTGAGAGTTTTGTTGTCCCTCTGTAAGTGAAAAGGTCAAGAACAGGTATTGATGTCAGCTGCCAACAACAACAAACAAAAATCATGATCCCTTATCCAGTGTCCAGATCTGAAGTAGTTCTCAGACCCAGAATTGATCAAGAGAAAGATGGGCCATCCTGATGAAGAACTTTGCAGCCTCAGCAAGCACAGGCAGTAGTAATGTCCACAATGTTTTCCTGAAGAGATGTATGGCCGCTTGCTAGGGTAATTATATGCTAATATTAAGTAACTATACCAATTAAGTAATTATACCCAAGTAGTTTTCTTTTTTAATCAAAATTGTGACTGGCTACCAGAAACAGTAACTAGATGAAGTGAAATTATCATAAAAAATCTTTTGTAACTATAATATTAACATGTATAGTGATGACTGTTAACTAGACTTATGAGGGTGATCATTTTGCAATATATGTAAATATCGAAGCATTATGCTGTACACCTGAAACTAACATAATGTTATATGTTAATTATTTATCATTGTTTAGTCACTAGGTCACATCTGACTCTTTTGCGACCCCACAGACTGTAAGCCATGGATTGAACCCAGAGATCAAACTCAAGTCTCCTGCATTGGCCTTTACTACTGAGCCATCAGGGAAGCATGTCAGTTTTACCTCAATTAAAAAAAAAAAGATACAAGTTAGTATGGGGACAGAATACATCTAATTGGTGCAAGGGATAGACTGTGGTGAATACGGTCAGTTCCCCATTCATAACTGTGGGAAATCCTGCTCATTGACAACTGCTGGTGTCTGCATCTGTGACTAAGGCTCTTTTTCCTACAACTGTGGAGAGCTGCCTGTGCACGTGACAGACTGGAAATACCAGCGAACCCACAGTCCCTGGAGGGCAACCCTCAGTCAATGACTCTCATAAGCAGGTGTTGGACAATTCTGAGATATATATTTTGCATGCATCCTCAGAGTTCCTTTGTGGGATTAAACTTTAGTTGCTTACTATCGTAGGTGGTGTAGTAGCATAGCCATTATGGGATGCCTTCTTTTCCCTATATTAATTTCCTGTTCTTCACCGGTATTACTTGTGCTTTCCAACGGCTCTCACTTGAATTCCTGTCTCAAGCCCTGCTTCTGGAACAATTTAAAATAAGACAGTTCCCAAAACCTTATATAATTAATTATATTTTGTTTGATCAATATACAGAGAGTAATTACAAACTATAATACCAAGCTTGCTAACAATAAGCCTAATGGCAAAAAATTTGATTTCTTGGCACTGTTTTTGTTCCTAGACAAAATCATACTTATGATGTAAAATTAGAATACTATACTAGAAAAGATGCATGTAATTTGAATTAAAAGACATTGACTACGGATTTCTAGTTGTCAGACGATACTGGGGGGGAGACTGTATCTGTTTAGATAACCATTTTGCCTAGAAGTTCAATGACATGACATTTAGATTATCTACAATGCTTTTGCCTAGTTGAGTAAGATTTCCAGAGGTCAAGTAAGGAAAGAGAGGGTGTGGATCACAGCACAGAGTTGGGACTTATCGACAATCCTGTGAGTCACGTAAAACTTTTTAATACCAAATATTTGTGCTAAGCAACAAGCATATTTGGTTAGCAGAAAACTCAAATGAAAGCTTCTCTATTTTTCTTTTTCACCAATGGCTGACCACTTTCAGAGAGGAATGATAATATAAAATGAACCAGCATAAGGACTGCAATAAAAAAGGAACAAAACAAAACAGAATGGAGACAGAGAATATATCTTATAAGAGGAATTATCCAGGGGAACACAGTAAGGATTAGCTCAGAAATAAAAATTCACTTCAACTTATAAAAGTCAATGTTCTCTTTCTAGACTAACAAAAACCAACAAATACAATAGAATAGAATGTTATTTGTAAAAAGAAAGCAATTCTATATTATATAGGAATTAACCTAATAAAGAATGAACAAAAGAAAAATCTTAAAACTCAATTGAAGGACATGGAAAATATCAAAATGAATGAAAATCTATGATATCTATCTAGAACTAGATAGATATCTATGTACCTGCCTATGTGTGTATCTATTGTCTAATCTATCTTTCTTCTTTTCCTTCTTCTTCTCCCCATTTCCCTCCTCTTCCTTTCCTCCCTTCTCCTCCTCCTCTTCATTGCTTCCTTCTCTTTCTCTTCTTCACCGTCACCATCACCTTCATCATCATCTATTTCAGAGCGATTTAAGATCAAAGATATCACAATGACAGGGATGATGAAAAAAAATGGACCTATGAAGTAGTAAAAAGAATACAAAATGAAGGAAAAGATAAGCCATTGGTCTAGTGGGAGAGAACTCAGCAAACTGAAAGCCGGAGGAGAGAGAACCTGAGAGACAGAGAAATTGCTTTCTAGAGATTTATCAGTTCCAACTGCTTGTCAGTTAACAGTTGTAGTTCTAGATCTTATATATCCTTATGATAAACTCCATTTTTCTTAAGGTGGTCCGAGTGCCTCCCTTTCCTTTTTAAAAAAGCAATTCTCAGGATCTCTGCTCATTATTATTACTATTGATTGATTCAGTTCTGTTCAGTCGCTCAGTCGTATCCGACTCTTTGCGACCCAGTGGACTGCAGCACACCAGGCCTCCCTGTCCATCACCAACTCCCAGAGTTTACCCAAACTCATCTCCATCGAGTCGGTGATGCCATCCAACCATCTCATCCTCTGTCGTCCCCTTCTCCTCCTGCTTTCCATCTTTCCCAGCATCAGGGTCTTTTCTAGTGAGTCGACTCTTCACATCAGGTGGCCAAAGTATTGGGGTTTCAGCTTCAACATCAGTCCTTCCAGTGAACACTCAGGACTGATCTCCTTTAGGATGGACTGGTTGAATCTCCTTGCAGTCCAAGGGACTCTCAAGAGTCCTCTACACCACAGGCATTTAAACTTTTGTATTATGCATTTACACTCCAGGCAATCTAATAGAGACTTCACACACTGCTTTGATTCCAGAAGAGCACAGAACATAGGGAGAATGAGTTAAAAGGAAGGAATGTTGCTGTAGACTTATCCATTACTTAAATAAACTTGAATAGATATGTGGTGAGTATTCCAGATAATAGGATAAGTATCATAGTAACTTGCTAAAAGAATTTTAATGTTTGTTGGGTAACATGTCGTATAACTTTTGGAATTTAACAGAAAACAGACTTATCTTTACTATTTGCAAAAGTGTAGATTTTATATAGTGACAATAAAATTAAAAAAAATGCTCATTGCACATGAGGTGTGTGCAGGGAAAGGTAAGACTGGAGAAGATTGGTATTTTCTTCAGAAATTAAGTAGCTCTGACACCCAGTACCAGCAATCTCGAATTAGATTATAAATTGATAATAGAGATATACTTGCATTGAACTTGAATCTTCATTTTCAATTATTTTATTAAATATTTCATGATGCTAAAGAAAGTATGATCTGTCACTAGAATTTACTTCCTTTTAGGGGTCAAGGAAAAAGAGTCTATGGAATATTTGAACTTATTAAAATTTTATTTTTTTGAAAAATATGGTTTATCACTCTTATTTTTTTAATATTTATTTATTTATTTAACCAACTTTGCCAGGTCTTATTTGTCTCATGTGGGTTCTTGAGTTGCAGGATGTGGGGTCTGGTTTCCTGACCACAGATCAAACCGGAGCCCTTGTATTGGGAGCATGGAGTCTTAGCCACTGGACCACCAGGGAAGTCCCTGAACTTGTTAAGATTTTAGATCATAGCATCATTCTCATTTTTATTAGGTTGGTAATAATGAGTCATTCCTAAATCTGGACTTTTTCTCCTACTCTACTTAGTCACATAGGGTTAGAAAAATAAGGAATGTGCTACTTCAATAGGGTCCAAGTCAAAAAGAGACAAAATATCCTGATTAGTGTTAAAAATACCAATGACTGATGAAGACATGGAAAGGAGCAATAAACCCCGGATGGTCTCAGAGAAGAATGATAAGCGGTTCTCTAAATTTATCTTCAGATACAGAGTAGTTAGAATCATGTAATATGTTCCAAGTCTGCATTACATGAAGTTACTCTCATATAATGCCTTAGTATCCGAATAATTATAAGTTTCACTTCTAGTTAGGAGTACATGTATTCAGTTGGACATAATTTCACCTCTTATAAATAGATCAAAACAAACCAAATTGGTACATTCCCTAGAGCAATTGAATTCAGTAATTTTTTTTTTTTTTCAGTGAAACCTTCTGAAATCCAATATGGTGTTAACCGCTTAATTTCAGACAGGTTTGAACTTCTGTGGTACTGCTTAAAGAGTTGTGGGGAGAATGATTTCCAGGCTAGTAGGAAAAAGTGCTGGAATCAAGTGATTAGTGGCCACCGTCTGTCAGCGGACAGAGTGTTAGCCTATCTCCTCTGACTCCTTAGTATTAACAGGGATGGCATGCAGGTGCACATATTTTAATTTTGGTACGATTCTTAGGTAAACCCCAACCAAACAGAGTGAGGAGAATGATTTTGATGAATGAATAACTGCAGTATTTTGATAAATGAAATTGTAAGCACAATATTGATCATTTTCATTATCCTTTATTGAGGGTGTCCAGCTCTTTGTAACCCCATGGAGTGTAGCCCCGCCAGGCTCCTCTGTCCATGGAATAATCCAGGCAAGAAAACTGGCGTGGATTGCCATTCCTTTCTCTAGGATATCTTCCTGACCCAGGGATCGAACCCAGGTCTCCTGCATTGCAGGCAGATTCCTTACCATCTGAGCCACCAGAGAAGCCCTATCATTGATTGAAGCCTTGCTAGCTCATACCTCTGGGTAGAGCGTAAATGCTGTCCTCTTTATGAAGTCTTCCTTGATACCCTCATTGAATCTTGGCATTTACTGAAATGAACCACTGTAGCAATTTATTTGTATTCTGTGGTGACACTTTTCACATTCTGTCTTTTATTCATTGCTTATATATCCTTCTTCCCATTACTTTGTAACGGTAATACTTTCTAGCATTTGCATAGTTTTGATAGCTTTAAAAGTTAACACATTTAAAAGCTTATTCACATAATCAGTTCTCACATAGACCTTATGATTTAATCATCATCCCCATTTTTACTGGTATGAGGGATGTGAGGTGGTGCAATGGGCAAGGATCTCAAGGCTTGAGATCTGGCTTCCAATTTATTACTTATGAGGCCACTTATGCACGTGAAATTCTAGTTTTCTCTTCTGAAAAATACGTAGGGGTGATGCAGTATGCGGGGATCCATTGTGTGTAGCATTAATCAGGTTTGATATCCTTCAACCATCATTCATGGCACTAATTTATCACCGTGTGTGTGCGCTCAGTCGTGTCCAACTCTTGAGATGCCACGGACTGAAGCCTTCTAGGCTCCTCTGTGCATGGGATTTCCCAGGCAAGAATACTGTCGTGGGTTGCCATTTCCTCCTCCAGGGCATCCTCCTGACCCAGGAATCAAAAGTCTCTCTTGCTTCCTGCATTGGCAGGCAGATTCTTTACCACTGTTCCACCAGGGAAGCCCAATACATAAAAAGTGCTGAATAAATATTTTTTTAAACATATGAATAGAAAGGGGATCCTCAAACATTTCCTGCGAAGGGCCAGATAGTCAATGACTTAGGCTTTGTGGGCCACACGGAGTCTGTTGCAGCTACTCAGCGCTGCTCTTGTGGTGTGGAAGCAGCCACAGACAATATATAAATAATGAGCATGGCTCTGTTCCAATGCAATTATTTATGAACACTGAAATTTTAATAACATATCATTTTTCATATCATAAAACACTCTTTTTAAAAGTTTCAACCATTTATGAATGTAAAAATCATTATTAGCTCATAGGATGTACAAAAACAGATGGTGGGCTGGATTTAGCTTGCAGTTTATAGTTGGCAGTCCTTGGAATAAAATATTAACAATTGGATCTTAATTTTGATTTACTGTGGTGATTATATGAGCATATTTTGTATAATATTACTTGACTAAGGCAAGAATATTTAATCATTCACTAACATAATATTGTGGGGATAAGAATTGTAGTTAAAGGCAAATTGAACATGCTATATTGAATTAAATATAACTTTGTCTTTCTTGTATTATGGTATATAGATTTTCATCAAATATTGTGGATTTTTATCTCATTTCTGGGTTCATCTAAAAGTATATTGGAAAAATTGAAAAGGAGAGCATTCGTTGAGGAACAACTGATGAGGCGATAAGATGAGGTAACCTGTTTGGTGTTACAGAAAGTCACGAAACTGTACAGACTTGGTTCACTGCAAATTCATGCTATGTAACCTCATTTGGGCTCTTGATGCTTCTTGTCAATAAAGAATGCACCATTCTTTATCCTTTGCTTGTTAAATTCTTATTGCATTCCTCATGGCAGCTGTTTTCGATTTTCTACACGTTTCAGCTTCCAATCCTCTGACATCTCCCTTACTCTAAGAGATGACCCTTGCTTCTCTTGGACGTGTCATCAGACATGACCCCCGGCAACTTGACTCCCCTTGCCCTCAGATGTGTGTATTGTCACTTTCATGATACTCTCATAATGCCTCTTTACCTTCACCTCTTTTACTCTCTGCTATGGGGGGAATGCTTTTCTTCTTTTTCCATCACTTGATCGTCACTTGTACTCTTTAGGCCATGATTTTTTAACCCTTTCCATAAAATTCTTCAGCGAATGACCTACTCTGTCTCTGATGTGAACGTCTCTTTGCCTCTTTCTCTTCCTCCTATAGAACCAGACTCATTCAACTTTTCTGCACTGGTGTGACCTACTGGCCAGCATCTCCTCTGATTGGTGAAGCTTCTGTTCCCACTGGGAGGCATCTTAGCATATTACACCTTTACCTCTTTTAAAACATACAATCAAAAATTCATGCAAAAATTAATCACCTCTTGAACCTTCTGTTTATTTCTAAGACTACTGTCCAATCTCTTTTGTGTTCAACCACAAAAGAGTTGGTTTTCAAAGTATGGTCTACACTTGATGCCTTCATGACTTACTTCTTTTGCCCTTGCAGTCTGCCTTCCCCCTTCTTCATGTTTTGAATCTGTTCTCAAGAATCACCAATGAGCTTCCGGGGGATAAATGTAACAACTTTTTGTTAATAATGAACTTCTTTTACTTCGTGGCATTACACCTTGATAACTAATTTACACTTTTTGGAAATTTTCATTCTTTGGCCTCCGAAAATGGCCATTTTCCAGATGTAACAATCTCTTATATCAGATTGTTTCTTCTTAAAAAATATTAGTTACTCTTTCTCCTCTCTGCAAAGATTGGTGTTCTCCAAAGTAATATCCTTGTTCCTCTCTTTTCTTTTTCATCCAGATTCTATCTTATTACCTTTAGCTGATATTTTAACCTCCCTCTGGACCTCTCTCTCATAAACTCTAGTTCTACTTGGTCAGAGGTCTCATGGATATCTCCACCTGGATGTCTTATGAGTACTTCAGGCTCATCATATTTAAGACAGAATTCACAATCTTTTCATTTAAATTCTCTCTCACTCTCTTAATTTATTTCCTAATTTTTATAAATGAAGAGTAACAAAATCTTGGAGCCTCCTTGATTCATTCCTTTTTAGCACCTCCCAAAGATAACCAGTCCCTAAATCCTGACAAATTTGCCTTTGGAATATTTCTGACATCTTTTCCTTTCTGTATTTTTCCACTGCTACTACCTTATTAGTCCTTAATCACCACATATGTAAGAAATTGGTGGTATTCTCTTCATTGCTCTCATTTCTTACAGACACTCTTCTCCAGCGTATTTTGACACTTTCCTAAATCTTTGATTTATAATATTTTAAGCTCAATTATAATAGCAATACTGGGGAGTTTACTTTGTGTTAGGCACAGTTCTAAGTAGTTTATGTGGGTAGACTTAATTAATCAACACAAGAATCCTTTGAGATGACTAGTATTATCGTTTAACAGCTCAAAGAATTCAGCAGCTCACCAAAGATCAGATAACTTGCAAGACCCAAGGTCAAGAGTCAAACCCCAGATGTGGATATGGTTGGGTGGGCGGGGAAGAGGGAACAGTGCCTAGGCTCTTAACCACACACTGGAATGCCTTCCGTTCAAGTGACTGAGTGAAGCTCAGACTCATTAACTTGGCTCTCTCTCACTAACTCAACTCTCTGACCTTCAACTTCTTTTAACTTCCACAAATATCTAACATGAAACCAGCGTAATGGCTCATCTGTCTTATTCATAATTCTCATATGTATACACTGGATTTTTGGTCTGCATAGTCCTATTTACATTGTTTTCTTTAACCCTGCCATGCGTCCCCTCCTTCCCCATTTAACCGAAGGTTTTCAGCATAAAACATCTGACCATCTTGGAGCACTTTCTTAAGCACCATGTCCTCTACCTCACTCAGGAGTGACCCTTGTCCTCTGCTACCAATTACACTTATCTTAAGTACATTTGTAGTTAAAAATGTATTTTGTTATTTATATGTCATATGATACGTTGGGTGGTATTTTGAACTTTGATGTTTATGTATTGTCTCTTCTACCACTAGACTGTGGATTTCTCTGGTGGCTTAGATGGTAAAGAATCTGCCTGTAGTGCAGGAGATACGGGTTCACTTCCTGGGTTGGGAGGATCCCCTGGAGAAGGGCAACCCACTCCAGTATTCTTGCCTGGAGAATTCCATGGACAGAGGAGTTTGATGGGCTACAGTACATAGGGTCACAAAGAGTTGAACACGAAGGAGCAACTAACACTATCACAGAGTACTAGATTGTAGTTTCTGCATGTTTTAGAGTTATATGAAATAGCTGTAAAATAATTTAAATGGGTCAGATATATTTTCTGATATTTTAAAAATGCAGAAATTCAATTGAAGAAATAGAAACAGTAGCTTTCCCACAAACTCAGAGTGATCTCAGATTATGTCACAATTTCTGGTTTTTAGTTACTATTGAATCTCAAGTACTGTTACCACAAGAATGGAGAGCTTCCCAATAGTTCTGACTTGGAATAAACAGGAAGTACAGTTCCAGAAATCTTGCTTGAAAGTGTGGTCTCATGAAACCTCTGGACCCAGTGCTTTAGCTTTTTTGTAACTCTTGCTAAATTATTTCAAGTGTGGTTACCGTTTTCTATTACCTAACTAATTGGGACTCAGGAATATTAGTTCTGAAACCACATGCAGAATGGATGGAAACCAAATGTTACAAGCCTAAAAGCTGCTGCAACAAAACCTCCCTGACAAATAGAGCTGTCAGGTTTGTGGGGTGATGTGGTTGCAGGCATACAGATGCACAGCAGTGTGGTGAAGAAGCACCAAACTCAAATGACGCATGCAGGGCTGTATTTCCCCCTTTGAGTGACTCCAAATGCAGTTGCACTTGGCCATTGAAAAAGTGGTCTAGTTGGAGTATATAGTTATAGCAAAAAAAACTGTGATTCAGTTTTTCCCTTCTAAACTCAAGCCTAGTCAAATTAAACCCTGGTAATCAGAGGCTCCTTGAAAATGCATATTGTTTGATGATCTTATGAGGGCCATGAATTTCCTAAAATTAAATTCAGAATGATATCAAGAGCTCCTAAACTTGCGAAAGTTTAGATTTTCTGATAGTTAGCAATGTTTTTAATAGCAAGTTAAGTGTTTGTCTTGGTATCTAGTAGGTCCATTCTTGAAGAGAGTTTCTTAGTTCTTTTCCCATTTTTGTGGTTCAGTTCAGCTCAGTCACTCAGTTGTGTCCAACTCTTTGCGACCCCATGAATCGCAGCACACCAGGCCTCCCTGTCCATCACCAACTCCTGGAGTCCACCCAAACCCATGTCCATTGTGTCGGTGATGCCATCCAACCATCTCATCCTCTGTCATCCCCTTCTCCTCCTGCCCTCAATCTTTCCCAGCATCAGGGTCTTTTCAAATGAGTCAGCTCTCCGCATCAGGTGGCCAAAGTATTGGAGTTTCAGCTTCAACATCAGTTCTTCCAATGAACACCCAGGACTGATCTCCTTTAGGATGGACTGGTTGGATCTCCTTGCAGTCCAAGGGACTCTGAAGAGTCTTCTCCAACACCACAGTTCAAAAGCATCAATTCTTCAGTGCTCAGCTTTCTTTATAGTCCAACTCTCACATCCATACATGACTACTGGAAAAACCATAGCCTTGACTAGACAGACCTTTGTTGGCAAAGTAATGTCTCTGCTTTTTGTGGTAGAACAAGCAAAATTGACAACTACATTTTATGATTTCTATGACAACACAGGCACCTTGTAGATTTCAGTAAATGTTTGTTTGCTCTGCCATTTTAAGAAGCATATGATACGGGCTGTAATACTGATCCATGGAGGAACACATTGTCAGAGGAGAATGGGAGGAATCTGTCTTCCTACACACGGGGTTCAAGAGATTCTGTTCTAGTGTTTAGATAATTAATTCTGGTGTTATATCCCATCCTAGTTGGTTTTTCCTGTGTTCTGAATTTTTCTGGAAGGTTTCAGAGGATAGAAAGATGAACTCTAGGTGGAGATGGAAGTTAGAGAAACCTTTATAAATGAATCACAACCAGGAGGAAGAAAGATGTGGGCTGATAGTGTACTCTGAAGTTACAGGTCAGTGTTTGATAAAACTAGGTATTTAGTAACTGTTCATGGGGTTCACAAGGCAAGAATACTGAAGTGGTTTGCCATTCCCTTCTCCAGTGAACCATGTTTTGTCAGAACTCTCCACCATGACCCATCTGTCTTGGGTGGCCCTACATGGCATGGCTCATAGTTTCATTGAGTTAGACAAGGCTGTGGTCCATCTCTGGTCAGGGAACTAAGAGCCCACAAGCCTCGCTGGGTGACAAAAAAAAATAGATGATGATCCAGAAAGGAGCAGCAAGGTAAGGACCACTAGGCAAGCTGCAAGCCCAGATTAAAGCCCCACACACTTTGCACTTGGCCAACTGGACATGGAACAACAGACTGGTTCCAAATCAGGAAAGGAGTATGTCAAGGCTGTATGTTGTCACCCTGCTTATTAAACTTCTATGCAGAGTACATCATGCGAAATGCCAGGCTGGATGAAGCACAAGCTGGATTCAAGTCTGCCAGGAGAAATATCAATAACCTCAGATACGCAGATGCCACCACACTTATGGCAGAAAGTGAAGATGAACTAAGGAGCCTCTTGATGAAAGTGAAAGAGGAGAGTGAAGAAGTTGGCTAAAAGCTCAACATTCAGAAAACTAAGATTATGGCATCTGGTCCCACCACTTCATGGCAAATAGATGGGGAGACAATGGAAACAGGGAGAGACTTTATTTTTATGGGCTCCAAAATCACTGCAGATGGTGACTGCAGCCATGAAATTAAAAGACGCTTGCTCCTTGGAAGAAAAGCTATGACCAACCTAGACAGCATATTAAAAAGCAGAGATATTACTTTGGTGACAAAGGTGTGTCTAGTCAAAGCTATGGTTTTTCTAGTAGTCATGTATGGATGTGAGAGTTGGACCATAAAGAAAGCTGAGTGCCGAAGAATTGATGTTTTTGAACTGTGGTGTTGGAGGAGACTCTTGAGAGTCCCTTGGACTGTAAGGAGATCCAACCAGTCCATCCTAAAGGAAATGAGTACCTGTCATTGGAAGGACTGGTGCTGAAGTTGAAACTCCAATACTTTGGTCACCTGATGCGAAGAACTGACTCATTGGAAAAGACTCTGATGCTGAGAAAGACTGAAGGCGGGAGGAGAAGGGGACAACAGAGGATGAGATAGTTGGATGGCATCACTGACTCAGTGGACATGAGTTTGAGTACGTTCTAGGAGTTGGTGATAGACAGGGAAGCCTGGCGTGCTGCAGTCCATGGGGTCACAAAGGTCGGACACGACTGAGCGACTGAACTGAACTGATTTAGTAAGTGAAAAGATAAGTAGCATAATATCTCCTAGGAAGATATTTCAGGCTAAATTTAAGCACATAAATATATACCTCATAAGACTGCTTTAGGTATTAGCCATTAGTTAATAGGGAGCTTCCCAGGTGACAGTAATGGTAAAGAAGCCTCCTGCCAACGCAGGAGACATAAGAGACATGGGTTCAATCCCAGGGTCAGGAAAATCCCCTGGAGGAGGGAATGGCAACCCACTCCAGTATTCTCACCTGGAGAATCCCATGGACAGAGGAGGCTGGCAGGCTACAGTCCATGGGGTCACAAGGAATTGAACATGACTGAAGTGACTTAGCACACACGCGTTAGTTAACAGAACATGTTTTCTGTCATCTACCAGCTTAACAATAGCGCTCTCCTTTTACTTGCTATACAATCTTGTATAGCAAAGATTGATTGTAGAAAGCTAGATAGCACGTAAATTCCTGTAGTTAAATTGGTGAGCAATGTAATAACACTGAGGTGTATGTAAAAATAAGGGAACATAAGGTCTGGGGTAAGAATGATATCTCCCAGGCATTTTAGAGTGCAAATGTAAGTCTCTGTGATGCCTCAGAATCTTAGCAACCAGTGTCTAGATACAGTGGATTCTTGATATTCGTAGTAGCTACATATTCTATGAAGTTGTGGTAACCATCAGATCAGCTCCTAGGGGGTATGTGTATCTCACATAGTGTATAATCTTCAGTCCTAAAAACAACTCACCCTAGCAGGTTCTATTCTCTTTATTTTACAAAAGAGAAAATAAAGTTCAAAAATGTTAAGTGACTTGCTTGGGGCTGCTGCACTAATAGGTGCCAGAGTTAGAATTCAAAGCCACTGACAGCATTGCTGGAGCTTCACCACTGCTCCCGTGATCTCCATCCTCTGGTCGTGTCTGTGTTAGAGTGAAGCAAGAAACCAGAGTGTCTCCTTGCCTAACCACAGCTGGAAATTAATGCTTTGGACAACTCAATTTTTTTTTCCTGCTCTGAGAATGTTCATGAATTAATTATCACAAAAGTGATTTTTGGTGTGATATTGATTTGGGGCTTATACATTTTAGAAAGCAGGTGAATTCACAATTATGGAACCTGTGAAGAGTGAGATTTGAATGTATGAGAATATAATTGCACACATACCCACACATGCAATCATATGCCGTTCTTGGAGGGGCAGAACTGAGGGGAAAGGGGGTATCAGTAAGGTACCAGACATTGTCTCTGACCTTTTTTCACTCTGTCCTAAATTGGAAGCTAGCAAGATTCTTTGATTGTTTTTAGATCTTTGGCTTATGTTCTTGACCTTGTCTATGTGGCTGGTTGACTTTTTTGTGGATCAAAATGAATCAATCCATTGGCTAACAGGCACAGAATCTGAATCATATAAACATCTAATCATTTACTTTTCCATAGTCTAGCCTCACATCTCCAGTTAAGCAAATGTTGGTAGAGTTGGTAAGTCATATTGATGCAATTTGAAAAACAAAGCATAGAAGAGTTTCACTAGCTATTATGTCCTTGCTTTTCTCATTTTTTCATTTCAACTCATCAAAGGTCGGTATGAGATGATTCCAGTTATTTCCACAGTTCAGTTTGAGAAATGAGGTAATGACATTTGGCAGAAACATTAAAGCTATACTAACTTCATACAAGTGCTAACATTCAGAATATTATTCCAGACGGCTTGGACCTAGGAGGCAACTGGAAGAACTCAACAAATCACAAAATTGGAGTAGGTGAAATTTCTCCAAGTGGAAAATCATTTAGGTATAAAATCTATTGTCTTAGGTTTTTCCCTCAGTCTTGCACCCCTCTCTTTAGAAAAGAGAATTATTTTGGAGTTAGCCTTTTTCACTGTTTTGATTTTTTCTAGACTATGCTGTATCATTTGTTTATAATATGAATATTTTAATTTTTTAGACTATGCTATGCTATGCTATGCTAAGTCGCTTCAGTCGTGTCCGACTCTGTGCGACCCCATAGACGGCAGCCCACCAGGCTCTGCCGTCCCTAGGATTCTCCAGGCAAGAATACTGGAGTGGGTTGCCATTTCTTTCTCCAGTGCATGAAAGGGAAAAGTGAAAGTGAAGTCGCCCAGTCGTGTCCGACTCTTAGCGACCCCATGGACTGTAGCCTACCAGGCTCCTCCGTCCATGGGATTTTCCAGGCAAGAGTACTGGAGTGGGGTGCCATTGCCTTCTCCGACTACTTGATAGCAAAAATTTTATGATTAATTTTTCTTTACCTTAATGTAGTGTTTATCATACTTTGAGTAAGAATCAATTTTATCTAATAATAAACAGATTTTAAAATAAATTTATGTTTGCAGTTTATATTTTGTAATAAGCTAATACTTTTTTGGATTTTAAATGTATCAGACATTTAATTTCTGGTTTGCTTCTGAAATTGTGTATTTTAAAATAAAATGCAACTATTTAAAAACTATTAGAATTGTTATTTTGCTTATTATACTGTAATATCAATTTGAATAGGAATATTTGCCTAGGACTGTTGACTACTGCCAACTCTGGAACTTTTGTTCAGTATTTAAATAAAAATCATTGTATTAAGGACTTTGAAGATACTTCTTCACAACTGAATTACAAAATAAGATGTATTTGAGGAGTAGAATGAATCATTTATTGAATGAATGGATGAATAAATGACTTTGTTGGCTTGTTACTTTAAAAATGGAACTATTTCCATGGAAGTCATGGGAAATAGAAGTGACATTTTTTAACTTGCAGACTGACTATTTAATAATTTGATTTAATAATAAGAATGTATTTAGTATTTAAAGAGAGATTTCTGGGCATTAGAGATCTGAACATAATGTCTTGTCTTTGGCCTTTAGGGGCTTCTATAAAGACGAGTAAGAGGTCTGTACAAACTACACTGTACAGTGTTCAAGTCCTCTGCTGGTGTCACAGAGAAATACATCTGTCATGAGCTGTGTGCATGTGCCTGCATGCTCAGTCACGTCTGACTCTTTGTGACCCCACGGACTGTAGCCCGCCAGGCTCCTCTCCCCATGGGATTTTCCAGGTAAGAATATATGGGTTGCCATTTCCTTCTCCTGGCAATCTTCCCGATCCAGGATCAAACCCGTGTCTCCTAGGTCTCCTGCATTGCAGGCAAATTCTATACCACTTGAGCCATTGGGGAAGTGCCATCATGAGTTATAGCGGCAGCTAGAAACCTAAGTAAAGTTTTACAGAAGAGACTTTAAAATTCACGAGGCGTGGAATGAAGAGAGAATACTCAAAAGATACAGAGGAAAGAGACATCATGCATCTCTATTTAGCCACGTGTTAGCTATAGATTGGTTCAGACCACACAGAAGGAATGTGACACTGGATGAGCAACAGCCTAGAATCAATTTTGATTTGTTCCTTTGTTCTTTCTCTCTCTTTGAAGAATGGATTTTATGCTTTGCTTGAGAAATGTAGAAGATGCCAAACCGCAGAACCCAAGCTTCTCTTGTCAGTGGTCCGGTTACAAGAAGGGCTAGCTTCTTTCTTTCAGCCCATATCTTAACTAATTGTCCCAGATTGGATCAGGTGGACAAGCCAGCTCCAACCAACAGTGGTCAGTGTACAAGCATGACTCATGGGAGATCACTGTATGGACATGTTAATTGAAGTCACAAGAGTGATTGCTGTGTTTAGAGTATAGATGTTGGGCTGACAACACAATGATTCATTGACACACTAATGTATCTCTATGCCTCTGATACCTAGCTATTAACTCCCATTTGCATAGACTACTTAAATAATTATATATAATAAAATATATTATAATAGGAACATTACACACTGTTTATATGAAGCAGGAGTACTTTTTAGTAACAGCAAAAGGATACCTTGTCTGTGAAGACCAGGGTATCATCCCAGTCTTTCTACTCCAGACTTTACAGGAAATTCTTCACCAAATTACTGAAAACCATTCTCAGACAAAACTTTTTATAATCCTGTCATCAATTAGTTTTCACACAGCAAGGATCCTCTTCTTATTCTGTATAAAACCATATGTTTTTTTTGGAATAATGAGCCAGAAATAGAAATTCATTCCAACCCGTGATTCCAGTCTTTCCTATAACAAAAACATTGAAAATAAGCTTTATATTTTACCATAAGAACCAAAGTAATACAGACATTTCTTATAAGAATTTCTAGTGCAATGTGGTATGGCCAAGCTGCAATGTTCAGTTAAATCTTATATATTGTTTTAAATTGCCACCTCAGAGTCCACAATAATTAGTCACATTTTTATAAAGTATCTTTTCTTATCAAATCTGATTATCTTTTCTGTCACTGGCTACTAGACTGTGGACATGAAATCAGTAGACTCTTGTTCATTGCTGTATCATCCATCGTTTGAACAGTGCCAGACATATAGCTAAGTGCTCAATATTCCTAAAATTGTGCATGAAAAAATTATGGGAATTAAAGTATCATTATAAGTGATATTATTACAAAACTTAAAGTATTTAGTTCATTTCTAAAACATCACTGTGGTATTTGCTTCTGATTTTGTTTGGATTTATAATTTAGGCCCTTCATTCCACCCCAGGTAAGAGGAGGTCATGTCAAAGAGAAATCGTTATTGTAATTCTCAGGCCCAGTAATGGAACCTTAGTGTTAGGAGTGTGTGTGTGTGTGTGTATGTGTGAGTTGCTCAGTCATGTCTGACTCTGCAATCCCATGGACTGTAGCTCTCCCAGTTCCTCTGGCCATGGATTCTTGTCCAGGCAAGAATACTGGAGTGGTTTGCCATTTCCTACTCCAGGGGATCTTCCCGATCCAGGGATTAAACCCAGGTCTCCTGCATTGCAGGCAGATTCTTTACCATCTGAACCACCAGGAATGCCCAGTGATAGGAGTAAATGGTTACAGTGAGAGAAATGTAAAGGTGAAACAGAAGTTACTCTCTTATTTATTTTTTTATTTGTTTTCCTGAGGGTAAAATTTAGGGCCAAAAATATCTTTGCTTGAGAAAGGCCTGAATCTTTGGAGAACTGAAGGACTTGAGGTTGAGAAGAGAGGGTAAGGATCAGGATGAGGCTGAGATCTAATAGAAGACACTCGATAGGTATTTGCTGCTTTGCATAAATATGCCTCCTACAGCCTGGATTGGCCTGGGTTGTAAGAGAGTACCAGGAGGGTTAGCCTTGAGATTTCTACACAGTCCAGGCTTTTTCACCAGCATTGATAATCAAGTAGACATTTGTAACTGCAGTGAAAGTGAAAGTGTCAGTCACTTATTCATGTCTGACTCTTTGCAACCCCACTGGCTGTAGCCCTCCAGACTCCTCTGTCCATGGAATTCTCCAGGCAAGAATACTGGAATGGGTTGCCATGCCCTTCTCCATGGGATCTTTCTGACCCAGGGATTGAACTTGGGTACTTTGATATAAAGAATGCCTATTTGACTGATTAGAGCTCTGATATCTCATGGATACCTAAATATCAGACCAGGGATCTGGCTGATCTGCGCAAATAGTGGAGTCAAGGGAGAAATTAAAGTAATGTCTGATGTCAGCTCTCTGGTCCAGAATGAACGCATTGGCTTTAATAATTTACCAAGTTGCTCCTGGGCTGAAAGAGCTAATTTCCGCATCCATTCTGAAACCATCCATAGTCTATTTATTGCATGCTAAGTCCTGGGCTTTGCCTTGAGAATACCAAGAAAAATAATACCTATTTCTTATCTTTCAAAGAATCATAATCTAGAGAGAAAGAAAGTCATGTACAACCAACCTCACTAGGATGTGATCAGTAAATATTATAATGAAGACAAAGAGCTCTAAGAACCTACATGAAGGAGAAAATAATGTTGCGTGGGAGAAAGTGGGAATCAGGAAAGGTGAATTAATGCAGTCACTTAACTTTCCATCAACTTGTAAAGAATGCACAAGATGAAAATATTAATAGTTCTAACTTCTGTTGTACTCTTCTTGACTTATGAGTGGTTATTTCGCTAGATGTTTTGAGGATGCCGGGGCAAGAGGAATGTATAAAAGCAGATTCCTGTTGAATATGACCACCTGATCCTGTCAGGTCTCAATAGGACCTACTGAATTGAAATGAGACTTGAATTTCAGAACTCACAGCAATTCCTCATATGCCCCCCCCCCAAATGTGGCTCAGCTATCAGAGGTTTATGGGTGGGTTTATGGGTTTATGGGTCCAAACTCTCATACTTCCCCAATACAGCCTCTTTCAACTCATGATAAGCAAAGAGAGAGACTAGGAGTGGGAGGGACAACCGAAGACTGGGGAGGGAGGCACTGCTGGTTCGTGGCGTCAGGGCCACACTGGGGCAGCTGCAGGTCATTCAGCCGACTATTACCATTAACTTCTATTTGTATCCAGTGTAAGTGAACAATAGTGTGATGGTGATATTTAGGAAATAATTTGCAGTCTCCCCCCAAATAAGTTGGTGGATCCATCTGTCCCTGCAATGAGGGGATGGGCACCACATTATAGTGCCTCCTCATTTTGTGACAAGTGAAACCTCAAAAAACAGAAAAACAACAATATGATTGAATTAAAAGTGAATACATAAGTCAATAGATATTTATAGCCAGTCAAAGCACTGGAGAAAATCAATCTTTAGGCATATTTTGAAGTTCCTTTTATATGCCATATTTGCATTTTGTTGACTGAGTTGATCTCCCACTTCCACCCTCCCATCCCAGCATGGAAGTAGAGAGGGTATAAAAGATAACGGGGCTTCCCTGGAGGCTCAGTGGTAAAGAATCCGCCTGCCAATGCAGGAGACATGGGTTCCATCCCAGGTTGGGAAGATGCCACCTGCCGCATAACAACTAAGCCAGTGCGCCATAACTATTGAGCTGTGCTCTAGAGCCTGGGAACTGCAACCACTGAGCCCAAGTGCCCTAGAGCCTGTGCTTAACAGCAAGAGAAGCCTGCTCACTGCAGCTAGAGAGCAACCCCCTGCTCGCTGCAACTAGAGAAAAGCCCATGCAGCAACCAAGACCCAGCACAGCCAAAAATAAATAAATAGATAAAATTATTAAAAGATGAGCCACTTGCAGGGAGATGTGTGCTGAAGCATCAGCAAGATGACAGGCGCTTGAGTCTGAAAAAGCACTTTTCTTATGGCAGAAACTGTCTGTGCTGTGATTCTGCTTTTGCCTTTTAATAACATGTCCACACGGATGTGTAGTGGTGAGACTGATGATGTGTCAGAACTAACTTCATGACCTGCAGAGGCAGGGCCCCTGTCAGGAACACAGGTCGGGTGTGGGGAGAACCTCCTTTCTAGGAGAAACCCTGGGGGCTGACTGAGTCCTCAGAGGCATGGATCACATTGCCCTTGCCATTTTTGTCCCCTTGGACAGAGAAACACAAGTCCAATTTCGGAGGGACTGAGTGAAGATGATAAACAGGCAGTGGAAACTTGACTCTGCAGCTCTGTACGGCGCTATGCCTGCTGTGGGCGAAGTTTGCTTTGGCCATTTACAGGAACAATAGAATTTAGAGGAAAAAAGTCTATTTCACATCTTACATCTGGCTCCAGTAAATCATTAATGTAAAAGCAGATGCCCCTGCATACTTTCCTCGAATTTTAGGAACACAAGCAACAAATCAGAACCATCAGAGCCGGACATATATAACATCCATTCACTCATCTGTTTATTCAACAAATATTAAACATTCCCTATGAGTTAAAATGTGCTGTTTCCTGGGGCTGTAAGAACAGAACATAGAAGGAAGGACCCTGGCTTGCACAGAAATAATTGTGAGACATCATACAGATGATGGTTGTGCATGTCTGAATGCATGCTTAGTTGCTCAGTGGTGCCCGAGTCTTTGTGAACCTATGGACTGTAGTTTGCCAGGCTCCTCTGTCCATGGGATTCTCCAGGCAAGACTATGGGAGTGTTGCCTTTTCCTCCTCCAGGAGATCTTCCCGATCCAGGGATCGAATCCGTGTCTCCTGCATTGGCAGGCAGATTCTTTATCACTGAGGCACCTGGGAAGCCTGAGGTGATGGCTGGAGATACTTATTGGATACTATAGAGATGAAAGTAGTAATAGTAAAGAGAAAGGCAGAGAAAGCAAAGCACTCCAGGCAGAGGACCTGGTAAAGAATCTAAGCGGGGAAGGGGATGGGGAATGGATGAACTAAAGACCAGAAATAACTGGAGAAACAAGAGCAAAAGTAAAGAAATTGATGGAGGTGAGGCAGGAGAGATGGGCAGATCATGCAGCACATGGCTGGCTTATTTAAGGATTTTGGTTTCTTATTTGAAGGACAATGTGAAACCATGGGAGGATTTTATTTATTTATTTTTTCCTGGGAGGATTTTAAATAATGTGTTGTCCATTTGTAGGTTAATTGTTTAAAAAGGTAAAACTATGATTTTCACATAAATATTCAAAAAAAAAACACATGTCAGAGATATTACTTAGCTCACTAATGAAGAAATCTGCAATATATCTCATCTGGTTCAGAGGAGAATGCAGCGTCTATATTATACACTCATGGGCTATTAGGAACATGAAATGCCCTGTTTTAGGCATTAAATCATTATCACACATATTTAACTTAACACATTTTAGAGCTCCTCAAGGCTCTGTTCTGAACCATTTTCATCTCTCTGTCTACAACGTTGCCTTGGTGGATCTTATTTTCTTCAAAGCTTTTTTATTTATCTGCTGTGAATGTGAAAGTCACCCAGTCGTGTCTGACTCTTTGCGACTCCATGGTCGCCCTCCAGTCTCCTCTGTCCATGGGATTCTCCAGGCAAGAATACTGGAGTGAGTTGCCATTCCCTTCTCCAGGAGCTCTTCCTGACCTGGGGATCGAACCCAGGTCTCCTGCATTGCAGGCAGATTCCTTATAGTCTGAGCCACTAGGAAAGCCTGCTGGACACTACCCAGTTCATGCCACCTACTTGTTTCCACAAGTCTTGTCTCCTAGATGCCTGAAAACTGAGATATAGCAAACAGATCTTGTGATAATTTCTCCTTCCACATTCCCAGTGGTTCTCCTCCCAGATCTCCCCATCTCAGCCCATGGTGCTCCTATTCACCTGGTTGATCACGCCAGAAAGAGGAAGCTCTCTCTCCCTCTCCTCTGTAGCAGATCTATCACTTATATGCATTTCTTCCCATACCCTCTACCACTCTTCTGCTTCATAACTCCACCATTTACTCAGTGCAGTGCATTCTTTTTCTTCTCTCTTATTTAAAAAACATCTTTATTGAGATGTAATACCCATACCATTAAATTCACCACTTTAAACTCGTACAATTCAGTGGGTTTTCTTACATTCACAGCATTGTGCAGCCATCAACAAAATCTCAGTTTAGAATGCTTTCATCACCTAAAAAGAAGTACATGAGTATTAATGCAGACTGCATGAGTATTAATATGATGCTTATAAGCACTATAAAGTAATGAAATACTGATACATGGCATGACATGGATGAACCTCAAAATCTTATACTAAGTGAAAGAAATCAGTCACAAATGACACATATTCTAGGGTTCCATTTACAGGAAAAGCCCAGGATAGGCAAATACACAAAAACAAATCCGTGGTTGCTTATGACATTTTTATTCATTAAATATGCTCCTTCCTTACACGCTGATTTTCCAGATTGTAAATACACTAAGTTATTTTTTCACCTTGGCCCTGAATTTGTTACTTCCTCTCTTTCTCCTTCTTAAACTGAATAAACTGTACTAATAATTTTGGCGTTGGTTTAACTATCACTTCACATAGAGACTACTACATTCTTTCTTGTTATTCTATTACAGCACTTTCACCATTTACAATGATACACTGTGGGGTTACTGATTGAAAAATGTTCACCCATACTGCACACAAAGCTTATGAAAATATGGCTCATGCTGCTATATAACCAAAAGAACCCACCTGCCTATAAAGGAGACGCAGGTTTGATCCCCGGATCGGGAAAATCTCCTGGAGAAGGAAATGGCAACCCCCTCCAATATTCTTGCCTGGGAAATCCCGTGGACAGAGGAAGCCTGGCAGGCTACAATCCATGGGGTTGCAAAAGAGTTGAACGTAACTTAGCGACTAAGTTACGATGACAACTATTATATATAATATATATATATGCAATGTCTATCATAATACCTGGCATAGGGAAGATACTGAAAATACCTTTGAATAAATGAACGTGAGCCTTATTACTAGAATCTAGGGTATCATTCTGTTGCTGATTCGAAATCATGATATATACAAGTATCCAGCTGTTCCTTGCCACTTTTCTAACCACTGGGAGGGAGTGATTTGTAGATGTAACAGCATCAGGCTGCCAGCTGATGCCAGGAGGCTATCAGCTTCTAACTTTGGTTCATTTCTGCCACTCAGTCCTGATCAGGTCACTCATTCCTTCGTTTTCCCTTTGGTTAATTAGATGATAGATGAAGAATATTCCTTAATAGTTTAAGTAACCAATTCTAGTCTTTCTGGATTTGTGATGGCAAAATACTCCATAAAGAACTAGAGGGAAAAATGTATTTTTTTAAGTTCTGTTTTAGTCAATTTTGGGGTACAATCACCTTTGTTATAAAAGTGGTGCATTTTTTTTGAGAGTTTTCAGTATATATTATATGTTAAAGAAATTTCAGTGTGTGTGTGGAAAGTATTTCCCATAAGTTTTTAATAGTATAAAAAGTTTAACTGATACTGTAAAATAATTTCCTGTTTCTAGCGCTTTAAGGGAACACTTGAATGTGACTCACTTTGCTGAAGCAAAAAGAAAAATGTGTTTCAGAAAACTAGACAGTTCCTCAAGTCCTTCAACTGCTGCTTCTTGTTTTCTTGCTAGTATAGTTTATAAATATATACCTGTACAAATGTAGAAGGTAGAAAGCCTAGGCACTTTGAAATTTTGTATTTACATACTTTTCCATTTTGCTTTTTGAATTGTTTTTCCTTTTTTACTGACCAAACGCCTCATAATGTTATCCACATAAAAGAAAGACACATTTTACTTTTGCTTCTTGATGCTTAAGAATAAAGAAATTGAAGTGATATTTTGGCCTCTGTGTGAACACATAATGTATTCAGATGTATCTGTCACATACTTAACTGCGTTTACAAATCATAGCTTCCTAGTGAAGTCAATTTCTTAAAATGTTTTGAGTTGCCTATATGTTTTAATGTCACAGGTGAGATTCAAATCTGTGTGTGTGTGTGCTAAGTCACTCAGTCAATTGTCTTCAATTGGGAAGTACCTGAAATAGATAGGGACATGGAAGCTGTTTTCACATTAAAAATAATTGCTCTTAACCAAGCTTCTTTTTTACCCAGAAAATATGGTTTTGAGAGTAGACTCTATTGATTCTTGAACATATTTGAGTATATATATATATATATATATATATATATATATATATTATTTTAGCCTTAGGCATGGTCTTTATTCACTTGGACACTGTACAAATATTACAATTTCCTTTTGTTGCAAAAAGTATAACAATAATCTTTATATAGGAATCCATTCGTTACTTCAAATCTTTCAAAATCTCTGCAAATGGCTCTAAATGAGGGTAAATGAATAAACAAGATGGGGGCTATGGGGCAGAGGGAGGCTGGGCCAATCCTGAGGGACTCAGCAGCCCAGATTCTTAGCTGCTGCTGCTGCTGCTAAGTTGCTTCAGTCGTGTCTGACTCTGTGTGACCCCAGAGATGGCAGCCCACCAGGCTCCCCCGCCCCTGGGATTCTCCAGGCAAGAACACTGGAGTGGGTTGCCATTTTCTTCTCCAGTGTGTGAAAGTGAAGTCGCTCAGTCATGTCCGACTCTCAGTGACCCCACGGACTGCAGCCTACCAGGCTCCTCCGTCCATGGGATTTTCCACGCAAGAGTACTGGAGTGGGTTGCCATTGCCTTCTCCAGATTCTTAGCTAGAAATCTCCATTCCTTCCTGTTAGCACCCTCACCTCAACAGGTTCTCAGGGCCAAGGGCCCAGCAGAAGAGGGGGCATACGAAAAATCCAGGAGGAGGTGTGTGATCAGGCATGGGGAAAAGTTAAGGAAGCCAGGGGCGGTGCTGGCATGTGCCCATCCCCACCCCAGACTTCCTCCTGGAAGGGAGAAGGGCTGGCAGGTACAGGGCAGTGGGGCTGGACAAGCGGCCCTGTGAGGGTGATGGAGGGTCCTTGGTTCTGTGCCACTGGATGGCAGCTGAACCTGAACTCTGGGAGGGCTCGAGGAGGATACCAGGTAGGGTAAAGCCCTCCCAAAAGGAGAGGCAAACACTTGGCTCCATGGTGGAGGGGGCTACGCTCCTTTCCCTGGCTCTCTCAGCACAGAACAGGTGTTGGTGCAGGAGCAGGACTTGCGGCCAGAAGTGTGCAGTGAGGGAAGGCTGGGGAAGCCAGGAGTCTGTGGCTCTCAAGCTGTGGGGGAGTGGGGTGGGGAGAGGTCCTCAGACAGCCCCCAGGTCAGACAGTCTGTGTCCCAGCCAGAAAGGGCATGCCCCTGTCAGTCAGAGGTTAAGAACAGGCGCATCAAAGAGGTCACAGACACCTTCACTCTCAACCAGGTTGTAGATGTAATCGTGGTCTCCAGGGGGTGGAGAAAGGCAGAGGAGGGGTGCAAACACTTCTGAGGCCATCAGCTCCTCCAAGAGCTCTGAGTTCTTGCATTCTTGAGTGGGTTCAAAGGTTTCTGACAGCTCTTTCAGTTCAGTTCAGTCTCTCAGTCGTGTCCGAGTCTTTGCGACCACGTGGACTGCAGTATGCCAGGCCTCCCTGTCCATCACCAACTCCTGGAGTTTACTCAAACTCGTGTCCATTGAGTTGGTGATGCCATCCAACCTTCTCATCCTCTGTTGTCCCCTTCTCCTCCCACCTTCAATATTTCCCAGCACCAGGGTTTCTTCAAATGGGTCAGTTCTTCACATCAGGTGGCCAAAGTATTGGAGTTTCAGCTTCAACATTAGTCCTTCCAATGAATATTCAGGACTGATTTTCTTTAGGATGGACTGGTTGTATCTCCTTGCTGTCCAAGGGACTCTCAAGAGTCTTCTCCAACACCACAGTTCAAAAGCATCAATTCTTCGACAGCTCTTTGGGGAGTTCCAAAACACCTGTGGGGTCTGCCGCGATGGACTCAAAGGAGGTAGAAGGGTTGGGTCTAGATGAACTGCTGTTGCTGCTGCTGCTGTCCAACAGGGCAGAGGACTGCAGCGGCTGGGTGACCAGCACTGCCAGGCCCAGAGGGAGGGAGCTGAGGTCACCACTGTCCTTGCTCTCGGTCTCATGGCCACCAGTCCCCGGGATCTCAGCTGCTGGACCAGCCACCCCCTGGGCCTCGATGCTGCCGGGGACAGGGTTGGGGGTGGTCGCCTGGGGACTGCTTGGGTGTGAGGCAACCTGGGGCTGGGCTAGGGCAGGCTTGGGCAGAGGCGGAGGGGTAGAGAATATTTCTTAATGAAGCCCAAATACGTTTTATACAAACATGAGAGAAATATTTCAAAGTTCTAGTCTTTATTGTCTAACTATAAGAAATCAAACAAGTCATTTGTTTACTTTTTGTTTAGTTTCTTGTCCTAAAAGTTGAATTCATTAGATTCTTAACGTGTTTTCAAATTGTCTGTGGAAATACTGAGAGGAAAGAAACATCTCTTTGTATTTATTCCTAGGTATGCATAATTCCTTGATGGAATTTATTAACCTGTATTTCCTTCCATCGGAGAAGGCAATGGCACCCCACTCCAGTACTCTTGCCTGGAAATCCCATGGACGGAGGAGCCTGGTAGGCTGCAGTCTGTGGGGTCGCTAAGAGTCGGACACGACTGAGCGACTTCACTTTCACTTTTCTCTTTCTTGCACTGGAGAAGGCAATGGCAACCCACTCCAGTATTCTTGCCTGGAGAATCCCAGGGACGGCGGAGCCTGGTGGGCTGCCGTCTATGGGGTCGCACAGGGTCGGACACGACTGAAGCGACTTAGCAGCAGCTTAGCAGCATTTCCTTCCATTCTCCAAGGGAAAAAAAAATGTAGCTTTCTAAATTTCATTGAAGATATTTTAGCTCCTTAATGTTGCATTTTAAAAGCTTTTTTAAAAAAATATAATTGGCATCTTAGGATATGGAGTTTTGAATCTTTAAAATACACTGCAATGTACGTATTCATAATCTTATAAAATGAAAATTGTATAAAAATGAAAGATTGGAGTGATTAAAGCATTTTTTCCAAAGTCAAAGCCAATAAAAATTAAGTAAGATTTAAACTGAGGTTTGTGTTTAACCAATGTCTCTTATTTTTAGAAGTTCTATTTTCTTCTTTATTGGGGTTTGTGAGTCAGAAATACAAGGATCTGATTAGCAGATGGTTGATGCTAAGAGGGCATCTATCAGTGTGTCTTATGTATGTAAAGAATGGTTAACTCTGTGCTGTGTTTGGTCCTTGGTGTACTCTGAGAAATTTATTGTAGTTATAAGTTTACGGATGATCTATAGCTCATCTTAGTGGAATATGAAGACCTTATCTCTTCTCTTTGGAAGATTCATTGTAAACATAGAAAATTATTTTATTTATCTTTGCTGCAATAAAAAGAATAACTATTCTAGATCAAAAACTCCAAGAAAGCAGGGCTAGAATTGGTTTCACTTGCTTGTAGGATACTTTTAAGTATTAATGCTAATAAAGGACAATGAGGTGGATCTTTGTTACTTGTTTAGTCCATACAGCATCTAAACTATTTTCCGCTTGGGAGAGCCTTCTTTTTTTGAGTGGAATAAAGATGATCTTGCCTAGAAAAGCTGAAAATGCTAGATATTCACTTTATTTTGTAGCTTCATCATCACACAAAAGCCATCAAAAGATGGCTGCATCAAGGGATGTAGAGGGCAAAGAGAGAAGTGATAGTGAACTCTTTCTTTTTCTCAAAAGGGACATTAGAAATGATTATCAGGTCAAATTTCTAATATGGGAGTGTTGGTCATATTAGCAAGTGGGATACAGCTGTATTCCTGGCAGAGAAATTAGAGCAGTGAAAACTGTAGGATCTATTGCTTAGTGGAAGGTAAAGTTTTTCTCAGTGGCCCAGACCTGTAGCATATTATTTATTTATTCTGATTGGGAGAAAATGTTTATAGTACAAATAAAAAGGACCATTTTCTAGATTAATTTTGGATTAATTCTCTAGAAGAATTTCTACATATCAATAAAGAAAAGGCCAACAACCTAGAGGAAAAATGACCTAAGGGCATATAGGGACAATTTACAGACAAGGAGACGCAAACAAGTCTATTAATACTGTAAGAATGTGAGATTATCTTTCACATCCTCTAGAATGGTAAATCGGAGAAGGCAAGGGCAACCCACTCCAGTACTCTTGCCTGGAAAATCCCATGGATGGAGGAGCCTGGTAGGCTGCAGTCCATGGGGTTGCGAAGGGTCGGACATGACTGAGTGACTTCACTTTCACTTTTCACTTTCATGCATTGGAGAAGGAAATGGCAACCCACTCCACTCTTTTTGCCTGGAGAATCCCAGGGAGGGAGGATCCTGGTGGGCTGCCGTCTATGGTGTCACACAGAGTCAGACATGACTGAAGTGACTTAGCAGCAGCAGCAGAATGGTAAATGGCTTCCTGGGGGTGGTGCTAGTGGTAAAGAACCTGCCTGTCAATGCAGGAGCTAAGAGACGCGGGTTCCATCCCTGAGTTGGGAAGATCCCCTGGAGGAGGGCATGGCTACTCATTCCAGTATTCTTGCCTGGAGAATCCCATGGACAGAAGAGCCTGGTGGGCTACAGTCCATAGGGTCGCAAAGAGTCAGGCACAACTGAAATGACTTAGCATGCATACAGAATGGTAAATATTATATTGTCAGGTAACCCTAGGAGTTGTTGAGGATGTAAGAAAGGAGCTTGGTTAACATTACAACTGAAAGTATGGATTAGTATAACACAATTGGAGAGCCATTAATCAATATCTAATAAAGTTAAAGATGAACATACCTTCCATTCAGCAAGGGCATCTCCCCAGGTATATCTACCCTAGAGAACTCTCAAATGTGGCAAAAAGAGACATGCCAAAAATATTCATACAATGCTTTTGCAATAGCAGAGAATGGAAATAATCTAATTGTTCATCAGTCTAAGAACTAAGTAAACTGCAGTTTATTATTATAGTGGAACATGACACAAAAAATGAAACGAGTTAACAAGGTCTACATGGCCTTCCCTGGTGGCTCAGCTGGTAAAGAATTGGCCTACAATGTGGGATACCTGGTTTGATCCCTGGGTTGGGAAGATCCCCTGGAGAAGGGAAAGGCTACCCACTTCAGTATTCTGGCCTGGAGAATTCCATGGACTGTATAGTCCACGGGGTCGTAAAGAGTCGGACAGGACTGAGTGACTTTCACTTTCACTTTCACATGCCTGCAACATAGGTAAATACCCAACATATTGTTTTTTAAATATGTCACAAAGCATATTTTTATATAAAGTTTAAAAACACTAGGATTAGTTGTTCATAGATCCATGTATATACAGTCAATGTATAAAACATATCAACTTCAGAATATTGGCTAATTTAAGGGAGGAAATGAGAGTCATGGGGGGATTATTTTTTCTTTAAAATCAAAAGAAATAAAAAAATGAAAAAACTAATATCTGTTTAAACTTGACTGTGGGCGCACAGATGTCTGTTGTATTACTTTTCTATTTCAAATACCTCACATTTGAAATTAAGGAAAAATCTGCTTTAGGTACTTTGAAATAATGGAGAGGCATTAGCTTCATTATTAAAATAACTTGAAAGTCTGTCTATTTCTAGACAGTTAAAAATTTATCTTTATGGTTTTGCTTTTATCTATTCTCTAATTGAAAGATCACATTTGTTAAATACATGGTGATTTTAGAATATAAATATTTATAATTTTATGTATAAAAATACATATACTGATATACATACCATATATGCATATATATGTTGTTTGCTTCATATAGTAGACAGAACTGATTATTTTAGCTAAAGAAAGCTGGGTACTTCATCTCTTTGAGGCTTAGCTTTATTTTATTCTTCTCAAACTTTTCTGCCACCCAGCTTGAGAAAAGATGCACTTTTACTTAATATGTTGTTTAACTCATTGGAGATGCACTTTTCTTACATATAATATTTGAATACTCTTAATTTATCTAGAAGTTTGTGAGCATTAAAAACAGGTATGTGGAAATTATTTTTAAACTCTAAAAAGCAATTAAAAATAGATGTTAGCATTTTCTTTAATTTCTGCTTCAATGCCTCTGGGCTGAAAACTAAGAAATTCTCATACATTTCTGCATTTATTTATTGCATGCCTACTAGGGGCTTCCCCAGTGCCTCAACAGTAGAGAATCTGCCTGTAATGCTGGAGACATGGGTTTGATCCCTGGGTTGGGAAGAACCCCTGGAGAAGGAAATGGCAACCCAACACAGTATTCCTGCCTGGGAAATCCCAGGACAGAGGAGCCTGATGGGCTATAGCCCGTGCAATCTCAAAAAAGATGGAAATGACTTAGTGGCTAAACAAGAACAACAGTACACAAAGTACAAAATTAATTGCTGTCATTATATCAATTTTTTTTAAAAAGTAACATTTACTCAATATCTTTGTAGAAAGACATGATAGTAACCCAAGAAGGGAAATTATCTTGTGAACCTATGAAGTATTTGATGGCAACATAAAACTCAGATCCTGCTTTTGTAACATAAATTCAAAAATGTAAAGATTTCCTAGCAAACTGCAAAGTGAATAAAAAGGTTATTTTAATAATAGTATGTCTTTTTAGTATGGGTCTTTTGGTGAAAAATTCTCTTATTTTTTATAGAAAATATCTGTATTTTGGTTTTCTTTTTTGGAGGATATTTCTACTGGATAGTGAATTGTAAATTAGCCTTTTTTTTTTATCTTTAATCATTTACAAAATACCGCTTCATTATCGTCTAGATTCCATAGTGTCATTGGAAAGTTAGCTATTAGTCTTGCTGTTGCTCTTCTGGAAATAATGCGTCTCTTTTTTTTTCTCTGCTTGCTTTTCAGTTGTTTTTCTGGCTTGGAATTTCAGCAGTTTGTTTTGCGCCATGATGTGTTTGTGCTTATTTTGCTGTAGGCTTGCTGGCTTCTTGAATCTTTGTGTGGCTATCTTTTATGCATTTTGCAGAAGTTTTGTCTATTACCTCTTAAATATTACTTCTGCCTCAATTTATCCAATACCTCTATTTTTTGAACTTCAGTTTACATGTACATTAAAGGTTTTGAGTGTCTTACATGTTTCTTATGCCCTTTACGTTTGTTTGTTTTGTTTTTTGGTCTCTCACTCTGTCCCTCAAATTGCATATTTTCTATTGACCTACCTTTGAGTTCAGTAATCCTACCTTTTGCTGTGTCTACTTTTCTGTTGAGCACCTCTCACTAGACCTTAATTTCTGATATTATATTTTTTAGATCCAGAATGTCCATTCAGTGATGTTATTTCTTCCAGAGATAGTATCTCCTTTACTCTGTTAGGCAGATAATAGGATAAACCATTATATCAATCCAGTCCAGGATTGCAGTTGGTTGGTTTGGGTTGCAATTTTAGGAAGACCTATTCAATTTGTGTTTTGACCCTCTTCCTTGGGCATTGCCTCCCAAGTCTGTGACTGAGAACCTGGAAAATCTCTATATTTTCAGCCCTGAGAAACTTAGAGATTCAGTTGTGCCTTTCAGATTTTTTTTTTTGAGCCTGATTCTTTGATTTCCTATCACAAGTTTCAAAATCAGGCAAAGATCCTGAGGGGGAGACCAGTGGAGTGTTTAAGGCAGGCTTTCTCTCTCTAAGGCTTCCCTGGTGGCTCAGATGGTGAAGCGTCTGCCTACAATGCGGGAGACCCGGGTTTGATCCCTGGGTCGGGAAGATCCTCTGGAGAAGGAAATGGCAACCCACTCCAGTATTCTTGCCTGGAAAATCCCATGGACGGAGGAGCCTGCTAGGCTACAGTCTATGGGGTCGCAAAGAGTCGGACACGACTGACAGACTTCACTTTTCACTTTTCTCTCTCTAGTAGACTTGGATTTTACTTCGTTTCCAGCCTAGAATGTCTGGCTTTTTTGCTACTCCAGAACTCAAGAATTATCCTTTGGGGTAAAACAGATCATGATTTCAACTCTAGTCATCTGCTATATCATCCTAGTCCATGTGAACTTCAAAGGCTTCATATATTTCTTTTCCACAGCAGAATACCTCTACCTCATCCAAGCTGGATCCTCAGGACTGCTCTTAAAAATACACAGATTCCCCCAGAGTCAAAAAGATTATCAGCTCACTTGGGAAGGACTAGAATTTTCGTCCTTCTAGTGCTCTTTGTTTTCATAGCTCTACAATGTTTTTAAGAGTATAATTCTTGTAATTCATTCATTCATTTATTTATTTAGCTGCCCCAATGGGAATGTTGACCAGCTGCATCCCTAGTATATTCTACTCAGAAGTAGAAGCTCTATGACACAGTTTGGATTCTGTTTCTAGAAGCCCAGATTCAAGTCTGGCTTATAATCATTTCAGTGTTTCTTCAAGTCATGCAAAATACTCTTGAGCTGTTCTCCCTCACCTGCACTGCCCTATTCAGGGAAAATCTACTTCTGTTTACAACAAAGAACCTTGAGTATTGAAATAGAGGCTGAGGATGGGAAAGGAGTGTTGAGAGAATCAGTCATAAGAAGACTGAGGTTGGGATAACGAGGCCATAGAGTATGTGGCATTTCAGGAGGCAAGGCAAAGTTCTGTGATTTTCTCAGCAGCACATATGAGCCTAATTCTAAACAGACCAAGTGGGAGCAACTACATCCCTGTGGATGCTACGCTAGGGTGAGCAGTGACCAGACAGGCCTGTTATATCTTAACAGATACAGTGAGAACAGGGGTCATGCTTTCACCAAATGGGATGAGTTGTCCAGTCAGAGAAAATCATAAGGACCAGACACGTCCTATCCTTTGCCGATTAGAAATTTAAGTTTACCTTATACCTCTGTTCAGTCGCTCAGTTGTGTCCAACTCTTTGCGACCCCATGGACTGCAGCACGCCATGCTTCCCTGTCCATCACCAACTTCTGGAGCTTGCTCAAACTCATGTCCATCGAGTCGGTGATGCCATCCAACTATCTCATCCTCTGTGGTCCCTGTCTCCTCCTGCCTAGAGACTGTGTTGAGAAGAAATCTGGAAATCTCTTCCAGGAAAAGCACAAATCTGGAAATGAGTAATTACTCTAAATAGACAATTTTCAAATAAAACCACCAGGGTACATTTAGTTGGCAAAGTTGGAGAGGCACCTCGAGAGCCAAGATGAGGTAAGTAATTTAAAATACAGAAAATCATACTCTTGCATGTCTGAGTATATAGACTGTAGATTTCATCCCCTTGATAATACATGGTGAGACACAGTCTGATGTTGGTGCAGGAAATAATTTTTTCCGTTGGCTGTGGAAGACAAGAACTAAAAATTCAGTTCAAGTTATTGAAAGTATGTGTAATTTTATTAAACATAAATTTCCTTAACAAAAACTTTTTTTTGTCAAGTTACACTTTCATCTAGATAAGTGAACACAAAAGTATTTGCTTACTGTGAAGTAAGTGCTTACTTACAGAAAGCATACAAAACCTGTTCTCTGATAAGCTTCTGAATAAGGAATATATAAGCTCTAAGAATAACTGTGGTTTTTATACTTACTGCTTTTATACTTATTGCTTTCTATCATTTAAAAAATAAAATTAGAATTTATTTTGTCTGCCTCACCTCCAAAAAATGTGATGAGAACAATAATAATCTTTCACTGCTTTAGAATTTGAAGTTTAAAAAAAGGAAGATAAGATATAACAAGATATATGTGTCCTTATTTATCTCACAATTGCAGTATAAATGAAAATACCTAAATTGTTTTGTTTGGGCTCTTTCACAGGATAAAGAAACAGTTTACAGTAGTGATTGAAGGTTTATTCTAAATGTAACCTGTTTGCTAAATGGCCTGGGCTTAGAGGTTTACAAAGTAGGAAATGACTATCCTCTACCCTCCTCCCCACATCCCCCAGTTTCAAAAATGCTCCACCACATCTCCCTGCCCATGGATGACAGCTCTGGAAGATCCTATGGTGGTTTAGTTGTTAAGTTGTGTCCAACTCTTGTGACCCCATGGACTATAGCCCACCAGGTTCCTCTGTCCATGAGATTTTCCAGGCAAGTATACTGGAGTGGGTTGCCATTTCCTTCTCCAGGGGATCTATTCAGACCCAGGAATCGAACCTGGGTCTCCATCATTGCAGGCGGATTCTTTACCAACTGGGCTAGGAGGGAAGATCCTATAACCTCTAGTAAATTTCAGCTTTGAGTATTTTCTTGTTTTCAAAGTAATATACTAACAATATGTATATACTAAGTAAAATATTAATACTAAAAATATATCCAACCCAGATTATATTGAAGTTTTAATCTCATACCCAATTCAAAGTTTCTGCTTCCTTTTTTTTTTTTCCTGGTTTTTAAATTATTTTTTTTTCTTTTTCTTTTGGCTGTGTGGTGCAGCATGTGGGATCTTTGTTCCCTGACCAAGGATCAAATCCATGCCTCCTGTGTTGGAAGCTCGGAGTCTTAATCATTGTTTCCTCTCCTCACAATCTCAGCTCCCACCCTTGTCCAGCCAGATCTGAGGCTCAAGGACTAGTAGTAATTGTTCCTACACATGCCTAAAAACCTCACTTCTGGTTAGTTCAGGGTCTAAGCAAAAAGAATGGGGGTTAGAGGGAAAAGGGGAACCCATTTTCCTTATCTGGGGTTCTTTCTCCTTTGGCTCACGCTGGCTAAATGTCAAGATTTCATGAAGTGAAAGAAAGTGAAGTCGCTCACTCGTGTCCAACTCTTTGCGACCCCATGGACTGTAGCCTACAGCTCCTCCGTCCATGGGATTTCCAGGCAAGAGTACTGGAGTGGGTTGCTGTTTCCTTCGCCGAGGGATCTTCCCGACCCAGGGATCGAATCTGGGTCTCTTGCATTATAGGCAGACGCTTTTACCCTCTGAGCCACCAAGGAAGGGCCTGAGTCTAAATGCTGTATCCTCAGTTATTACAAGATTCTTCTTATTTATTTTTTTGGCCGCAGCGTGCAGTGTATGGGATCTCCATTCCCCAACCAGGAATCGAATCTAGGTCCCCTGCATTGGAATCTTTGGAGTCCCAACCACTGGACTGCCAGCGAATTTTCTGGAAAGTTATTCTTAGACAATATCATTTTGACTCCCCCCCCACCTCCACACCATTTGATCCCTAAGGCAAGTGGTGTAGTTTATAGCAAACTTATTGTAATGTTTTTTCAGACTCAGTCCTATTTTGCAGTGGAATTTCCTATTTGGCATCATCTTTCTTGGACAAGGTCCTTCAAGACATCTTTGCAAGTACCCACATGCTCTTGAGTTTTAAGAAAGAGGGGAACGTTTGGAAAGCTAGGGAGGTACTATGTCAGAATAGGAACCCTCAAAATAGATTTAAATCAGCAGCGAAATAGATAGCTAGTGGGAAGCTGCTGGATAGCACAGGGAGCTCAGCTCGGTGCTTTGTGACGACCTAGAGGGGAGGGACAGGGTTGAGGGGGTGGGAGGGAGGTTCTAAGAAGGAGAGGATATATGTATACATATAGCTGATCTAACCATCGTTGTACAGCAAAAAAATAATGACATTGTAAAGCAGTTATACTCCAATAAAAATAAATACACCTACTGCTGGGGAAAAAAAGCACTATTTCCCCTACCCCAAATGACTGTCTTTATTTCTAAAATCAATTAATTAAACCTATTTTGTATTCTATAGAAAAACAGCAATAAAGATTATACTCTTGTGTCTGTTTTCCTGTTATTATGTTTGTAATTCTCATTCATCATGTTTTGATTTTTCTGATTGTTTTCATTGATCTGTAGTATCTCAGTGTATGAATATGTGAGAATTAATTTATCCATTCTCTTGTTTCTAGAGATTTGGATCATTTCTCACTTAGTGCTATGTTGAGTAGCACTGCTTTGAACATTCTGGAATGTCTTTTGATGTATATGTGTCTTCTGTTGTTTCTTTTTAGCATGTTTTATATTGTAATTAAGACAAATTTAAAATAAAAAAATGAGGACATGAATTAGTTCAAGTTATTCAGTTCAAGTTATTGAACTGAATGTGTCCTTCTTTGATAGATGGCTCCAGGTGATGGAGAAAGAATCTGTCCTCTGTCTCTACCCAGAAACACTAGATATTGTGAATTCTAGGGGCCATGAGCAGCAACTTGCAATTTGAGAATTACTCACACCAGTAGAATATCAGCGATGTAGAAAACAAACTGCCTTTGGCTCAGGATTCAGTTGTTACTACCATCTATTCCGTGACTCCCATAGATGAGTGGGAGAAATATAGGAGTAAATGTAAACATATGAATCTGAGCCCTATCTGGCTCCATTATACTTTTAACAGTGAGTGGTTTATAATAAATAAATAAATGTATTTATTAAAAAATAAATTAGTAGTAATCAGTATCCATTTTAGTCTTCCTACTTGTTCATGCTAAGATGGAAAGATTTCTGTAATTCTGTATCTTTTGTTTAAAAACTTATGCATTTGTAAAAAGATAGAGGGTAAAATAACAAAATTGGTCTAGAATCTAAAAGAATAGCAGGTAGTCTGCATTTTTGGAAGCAGTGGGAGTTAGTAGGGTTCCTCAATTCTTAACCCAATGCAATTTTGACACGTGTACATGACTTTGAAGTATCCCTACTTAATGAATTCACTTTTGGTTCCTGACTCACATCTATACTCTGAAAAACTGTATATAATAAGTGTCGTGTTTAAATGAAGTTAAATATGTCTGACAGAGGGTTTCACTCAGTCACTGAAATTTCCTTTGAAGAATGTTTTCATTATTTTACTCTTGATTCCGTATGTATTGCCACAAAGCAGTTTTACATATTTTTTCCCCCAGAAAATTGTGCTGTATAGAATAAATCTGAAAGAAGAGAGTATTATCCTCAGCTTTGAGGCAAATTCCATGCATCAAACTTTCCTGCGGTAAAGCCAGATACAAATACAGAGCAATTAAATGACAGAAACGAGAAACACAGGACTTGACTGCGCATATGGTGTTCTGCCCTGTGGGACTTTATTTAAGCAGTTGATAACTGTTTTTGGGGAAGAAAATCTTCCACAGTATGCATTTATCATTCATGTGTCATGGGGCATATTTACTTGGACAGGAATTCTTTTTGAGAAATTAAGATTCTCTAGAGCAAAACAACTTGAAAATAAATTCACCAAAGTCTCTCTCTACTTTTTAAAAATTATGTGCTCAATTTTACTAGTCTTGGAAGTATACATGTATACAGGATATATATACATACATACATACATACATATATATATATATGCTATGTGTGTGTTCTAAGTTGCTTTAGTCATGTCTGACTCTTTGTGACTCTCTAGACCAGAGCCCGCCAGGCTCCTCTGTCCATGGGATTTCCCAGGCAAGAATATTGGAGTGGGTTGCCATGCCCTCCCTCAAAGGATCTTCCTGACCCAGGGATTGAACCTGCATGTCTTACATCTCCTGTATTGGCAGGTGGGTTCTTTATACTAGCGCCACCTGGGAAGCCCAAACAAGAATGTGTCAGAAGTGGGATATATGCTGTACTTCATTATTATTCATTACTTTTGCGTGTGAACATTTTGGTTTTGATAAACTAGAAAGACATTTTAATATCTATGGAATGAAACAGTAATTTGCAACATTTGTTTTTTTTTTTTTTATGTGAGCCATTTTTAAAGTCCTTATTGAATTTGTAACAATATTGCTTCTGTTTTGTGTTTTGGTTTTCTGGCCTTGAGGTTTGTGGGTTCTTAACTCCCTAACCAGTGATGGAACCCTCACCCCTGCATTGGAAGGGGAAGTTTTAGCTACTGGACCACCAAGAAGTCCTAATGGGACTGTTCTTAAGGATCTGTTTGTTTGCCACTGTCCCACGGAGACCACCAGAGAAATCCCAGTAATATGCAGTATTTTATAGCCTCATTTACTTTAACTTGAACCTGATATATTTCCAACTGTTTAACTCCCACACCAATGCTGTGATGAAAATAATATTAATAACTCAGATTCTTGAATGCTTTCTATATTCTAGGAATTATCTATAGCAATTTGCATGTATTTAGTAATTTAGTCTTGACAGTGACTCTATGAAGTAGATACTAACATTATTTCTGGGGTTTTCAGCTGAGGAAAATGAAGAACAGAGGCGATTTCTGAGTGTCATCGAGCTAGGGTGTGATTGAGCCTGAATTGGAACCAGACCACTTTGTCTCCCAATTTTACATTCTTAAGTACCGTACTACTACAACAAGGTTGTAAGATGGGAAATAGGTATCAAAAACATTTTGATCAATTAGAGTCAATAAAAATCAGTAGATTTATGTTAGGTCTTTCATTTTGATTTCCTTGGATTTTTTTTGGCAGTTTTGAGGCAAGGCACACAAGTTAAAAATGGAGAACTACAACATCACTCTTAGAGCAGGGATTGACAAAGATTCCTTCAGGGACTACTAGTACCACTTTTTAAAAGGACTTCTTATCCTGACCCATGGAGATTCTGATATGGCAGGTTGGGATGCTATTTAGGAATATATTTTAAATCTCCCCTATACGTTCGGGTGTGATGTAGGTCATAGAATTCCAATTCAGCTTCTTTTAAGCTGTTACGTGGTTATTACTTAAACTGTAATCTGAAATTTTTAATTTTAACTCATCTCTTTAAATAGATTTATTTTAAAAGTTTAATTAAAGAGATTAATTTTTGAGCATTTTCTATGAAGGGACCAATATAAGGTTACTCTGGTGAGAGCAGTGGTTTAATGAAAATGTATTATGTATTACTTTTCCTCCATTCAAAGAGGCTTTTGTAACCACCATAATATTGTAAAGTAATTAGCCTCCAATTAAAATAAAAAAATAAATAAATTAAAATAAAACAAAACAACAAAGATGCCTTTGTTTTCTTTGCAGTCTTATGCTTCTGAGGCTAAATACCTATTACAGTTGAAGGTCATATGTGAAGCATCTCACTCTACTTTTCATTATTATTAACTCAGTGGTGCCTTTGACTTAGGGAAACAGACTGCTTCTTTCTACTGTACTTTCTTTGAGGAAATATTGAAACTCTTCTTGAGACTTGTGTTGGGAGTCATAGTTATAGGAACTGGATTTGCTGTGGCAACGGGGACCATGGTCAGTGGTCTAAAAAGTTGCATCTAGGGGACAGGGCATTACTGACTCAATGGACATGAGTCTGAGATAGTGAAGGACAAAGAAGCCTGGCGTGCTGTAGTCCATGGGGCTGCAAAGAGTCGGACACGACTTAGCAACTGAACAACAAGGGGACAGGAGTGAAATCGGGTCCAGGTAAAACAAACAACTAGGTCACGCTCTGAGTGGAGAGTCTTAAGTAAGAGGGAACAGGAAGGAAACAGAACAATCAGACTAGGATGAGAGAATATGGAGTGCAGAGAGGAAGCCTGAGCAAAAAAGCATTTGTAAAGATTTTTTAAGGGTGAATTTTATCAAGTACCCACAGCCTTACTCTGGCTGAATAGGGTCCTGGTGGTGCTTCAGGACTCCACCTGGAGGGTTGAATTTGTGTAGATGGAGGAGATGAATTGTATTGATGAGAGTTGCTAATCTTCTCTCTATTCATTGAATATGGAAGCCAACCACTCATTGTTAAAAGTATAATGGAGCCAGATAGGGCTCAGATTCATATGTTTACATTTACTCCTATATTTCTCCCACTCATCTATGGGAGTCACGGAATAGATGGTAGTAACAACTGAATCCTGAGCCAAAGGCAGTTTGTTTTCTACATCACTGATATTCTACTGGTGTGAGTAATTCTCAAATTGCAAGTTGCTGCTCATGGCCCCTAGAACTCACAATATCTAGTGTTTCTGGGTAGAGACAGAGGACAGATTCTTTCTCCATCACCTTATTTTCTTTCTTCCCAGTGCAGAACTTGGCTGTCTGCATCAGTGCTGACCAATCTTTTATAGCACATTTATCAGACTACATAGGATTTGGAAATTGTGCTTACTCTGAAAAAATAAAAAGATTTTGGTACTGAGCCATCTATCAAAGAAGGACACACATGCAGGAAGACTTAAATGATATTTATGCCTGCAGTGGGAGAAACACATAATAAAAAAAGCCTAGATAAATTTGTAGCAGGGATTTGTTTTTACAACTGGAAATTTAAGTAATAATTCAGACTTAATCTATCAAATTCTATGGTCAAGATTGTTTTTTCAGTGTTCTTTAACTCTTACTACAATAGATTTTCATTTTAGGGGGAGAACATGAGAAAGGAAAAAAGTAAGAAAAGGTATTGAATTTCCCTAAGACTCTGTTAACTTAAGAAAAATTAATGTTTTGGGGCTGATTAGTAGAGGTGTGTGTGTGTGTGAGTGTGTGTGTATGTGTGGCTATTGCTTATTCACTACAGAAGGGAAGAATGTATTTTTGATCCATTGTGGTCATTGCAAGAATTCACATTTTAAATTCTCATGTCATGATCCTCTACATAGAAAACCCTAAAGACTCTACTAGAAAATTACTAGAGTTGATCAATGAATATAGTAAAGTTGCAGGATATAAAATTAACACACAGAAATCCCTTGCATTCCTATACTCCAATAATGAGAAAACAGAAAGAGAAATTAAGGAAACAATACCATTCACCATTGCATCAAAAAGAATAAAATACTTAGGAATATATCTACCTAAAGAAACAAAAGACTTATATATAGAAAACTATAAAACACTGATGAAAGAAATCAAAGAGGACACAAACAGATGGAGAAATATACCGTGTTCATGGATTGGAAGAATTAATATAGTGAAAATGAGTATACTACCCAAAGCAATCTATAGATTCAATGCAATCCCTATCAAGCTACCAATGGTATTTTTCACAGAACTAGAACAAATCATCTCACAATTTGTATGGAAATATAAGAAACCTCGAATAGCCAAAGCAATCTTGAGGAAGAAGAATGGAACTGGAGGAATCAACCTGCCTGACTTCAGGCTCTACTACAAAGCCACAGTCATCAAGACAGTATGGTACTGGCACAAAGATAGAAATATAGATCAATGGAACAAAATAGAAAGCCCAGAGATAAACCCACGCACCTATGGACACCTTACCTTCGACAAAGGAGGCAAGAATATACAATGGAGAAAAGACAATCTCTTTAACAAGTGGTGCTGGGAAAACTGGTCAACCACTTGTAAAAGAATGAAACTAGAACACTTCCTAACACCGTACACAAAAATAAACTCAAAATGGATCTAAACGTAAGACCAGAAACTATAAAACTCCTAGAGGAAAACATAGGCAAAACACTCTCCGACATAAATCACAGCAGGATCCTCCATGACCCACCTCCCAGAATATTGGAAATAAAAGCAAAAATAAACAAATGGGACCTAATTAAAATTAAAAGCTTTTGCACAACAAAGGAAACTATAAGCAAGGTGAAAAGACAGCCTTCAGAATGGGAGAAAATAATAGCAAACGAAGCAACAGACAAACAATTAATCTCAAAAATATACAAGCAACTTCTGCAGCTGAATTCCAGAAAAATAAACGACCCAATCAAAAAATGGGCCAAAGAACTAAACAGACATTTCTCCAAAGAAGACATACAGATGGCTAACAAACACATGAAAAGATGCTCAACATCACTCATTATTAGAGAAATGCAAATCAAAACCTCAATGAGGTATCATTTCACACCAGTCAGAATGGCTGCTATCCAAAAGTCTACAAGCAATAAATGCTGGAGAGGGTGTGGAGAAAAGGGAACCCTCTTACACTGTTGGTGGGAATGCAAACTAGTACAACCACTATGGAGAACAGTGTGGAGATTCCTTAAAAAACTGGGAATAGAACTGCCATATGACCCAGCAATCCCACTGCTGGGCATATATACCGAGGAAACCAGAATTGAAAGAGACACGTGTACCCCAATGTTCATCGCAGCACTGTTTACCATAGCCAGGACATGGAAGCAACCTAGATGTCCATCAGCAGACGAATGGATAGGGAAGCTGTGGTACATATACATACTCAGCCATTAAAAAAATACATTTGAATCGGTTCTACTGAGATGGATGAAACTGGAGCCCATTATACAGAGTGAAGTAAGCCAGAAAGAAAAACAACAATACAGTATACTAATGCATATATATGGAATTTGAAAGATGGTAACGATAACCCTATATGCGAGTCAGAATAAGAGACACAGATGCATGGAACAATTTTATGGACTCTGAGGGAGAAGGTGAGGGTGGGACGTTCTGGGAGAATAGCATTGAAACATGTATATTATCGTATGTGAAACAGAACACCATTCCATGTTCGATGCATGAGACAAGGGCTCAGGGCCGGGGCAATGGGATGACCCAGAGGGATGGGATGGGGAAGGAGGTGGGTGGGGGGGTCCAGGAAGGGGAACACATGTAAACCCATGGCTGATTCATGTCAATGTATGGCAAAAACTATTACAATATTGTAAAGTAATTAGCCCCCAACTAAAATAAATAAATTTATTATTAAAATAAATAAATAAATAAAGTGCATGTGAACCAGTAAAAAAAAATAAATAAATAAATTCTCAAAACTGAGACTGCTGCTTCAAGGTGCATGACTGCATATATTTTCCTTAATAATGTGCTTTTGTATTTCTTTTCAAAACAGCTTTGACAATTTGCACCATCGGCAATATGTGACTATATTGATTTCAGCAAAGCTTTGATAGCATTGGCTGTCATCAACACTTTAACTTTGTGCAAAATTTAGAAATTAGACAATAAATAATATGCTATTTTCATCCAAAAAAAATAAAAATAAAAAAAAATAAATTCTCATGTCAGTTATAATAACTGTTAGTTCATGTGATTCATAAACTTAAATATGATTTTAAAAACCATTTATCTATGTATATGATTAAAAGTTTCCAGACATATAAAAATAAAGGAATGCATTGCTTGTTGTACCAACTTTTCTCAAACATTACTCACTTTACCTTGTTAGGTCCTGAAATGACTTGCTAAGTACATTTTAAATAAAATTTGTAATCTCTTGATGTGAACAGAGTAGACAAGAGAGATTTGCCAAATTTATATAATGTATTAATCAATAAGACATTTGACTTTAGCATACAAGTAATGACAGAATAGATTGTTTAGTGAAGTTACTCAGAATCCAATTACTTATTTGCTGTTTTCTATGGAGAATATTTGACTACTGAGTAAACGTTCTAGCTGGTAGCTATTGCTCCTTAAAAACCAGATGCACTTCTTTTTCTTTATTGACTGATTTATTTATTTTCACAGTTTATTTTTCTTTTCACGCTAATGTTTAGCATTTCAAATACAGCTCTCTTCAGTTTAGTCACTTAGTCATGCCTGACTCTTTGTGACCCCATGGACTGCAGCACGCCAGGCTTCCCTGTCCATCACCAGCTCCCGGAGCTTGCTCAAACTCATGTCCATCCAGTCGATGACGCCATCCAACCATCTCATCCTCTGTCGTCCCCTTCTCCTCCTGCCTTCAGTCTTTCCCAGAATCAGGGTCTTTTCTAAGGAGTCAGTTCTTCGCATCAGGTGGCCAAAGTATTGGAGCTTCAGCTTCAGCATCTGTCCTTCCAATGAATATTCAGGACTGATTTTCTTTAGGATGGACTGGTTGGATCTCCTTGCAGTCCAAGGGACTCTCAAGAGTCTTCTCCAACACCACAGTTCAAAAGCATCAATTCTTCAGTGCTCCAGCTTTCTTTATGGTCCAACTCTCACATCCATACATGGCTACTGGAAAAACCATAGCTTGGACTAGACAGATCTTTGTCAGCAAAGTAATGTCTCTGTTTTTAATATGCTCTCAAAGTTGGTCATAGCTTTCCTTCTAAGGAGCAAGCATCTTTTAATTGCATGGCCTGCAGTGACTTTGGAGCCCTACAAAGTAAAGTCTGACACTTTCCACTGTTTCTCCATCTATTTGCCATGAAGTGATGGGACCGGAAGCCATGATCTTTGTTTTTTGAATGCTGAGTTTTAAGCCAGCTTTTTCACTCTCTTCTTTCACTTTCATCAAGAGACTCTTCAGTCCTTCTTCGCTTTCTGCCATAAGGGTGGTGTCATCTGCATATCTGAGGTTATTGATATTTCTGCTGGCAATCTTGATTCCAGCTTGTGCTTCATCCAGCCTGGCATTTCGCATGATGTACTCTGCATATAAGTTAAATAAGCAGGGTGACAATATACAGCCTTGTTGTACTCCTTTCCAAATTTGCAACCAGTCCGTTTTTCCATGTCTGGTTCTAACTGTTGCTTCTTGACCTGCATACAGATTTCTTAGGAGGCAGGTAAGGTGGTCTGGTATTCCCATCTCCTTAAAATTTTTCAAAGCTCTCTTAGCTTTCATTAATGTGGAGAGTTAGTAGTCTTTGGACTCAGATATCTGAGAGAATTTGAAAGGGAAAACTAGTAAAGTTTTTTTTTTTTTTTTAATCGATTAACCATTTTCACAGAAGTAGTACCAGCTCTCTCAGCAGGTCAATTTTATGATGTGATTCTGGAGGTTGTTCCTGAGAAACAAAGCTGTGATGAGTCTGATCCTGTGACATGGATGAGATTGGTCCTGATTATTAAGGTGATTTTAGAAATGTCTTCTTGAGGGCTTCCAGGTGGCGCTAGTGGTAAAGAACCCCCCTGCAAATGCAGGAGACTCAGGAGACGCAAGAGACGCAGGTTCCTTCCCTGGGTCAGGAAGATCCCCTGTAGTAGGAAATGGCAGCCCACTCCAGTATCTTGCCTGGAGAATCCCATGAACAGAGGAGCCTGGTGGACTACAGTCCATGGGGTCGCAAATAGTCAGACACGACTGAGCGACTAAGCACACAGCCCAGCACAGCTTCTTCATGAGAGTTCCTGGGAATATACCTGAAACTCAGGAGGTCTTCAGAGTGACTAAAGATCCAGTTATAAAAGGTCCAGTTTGTCAGATCCAGTTATAAAAGCTAAGTAGGCTGACAAGAATGAACTCTCAGAAAGTACCGTTTGGATTATCACCTAAAGAAGGAACACTGAATGGCAGAAATGTCGCTGTGTTTTAGAATGGTTTCTTCTAACTAGATATTTTAAAATATCATGAGAGAGGGTTTGTATTGTAATAAATGAATTTATTACTTTAAAATTAGCTACCTTTTATGACATATTTGTTTGCGTTTTAAAAGACTGTTTATTTTAGAGCATTTTAATTTCACAACAAAATTAAGAGGAAGGTACAGAGATTTCCCCAATAACCTCAGCCTATCCACAAACAAAGCCTCCCCATTATCAACATCCCCACAAGAGTGGTGCATTTTTACAGCTGATGAATCTATATGACATACAATAATTGCCCAAAGTCCACAGTTTATATTAAAGTTCATTCTTGGTGTTGTACTTTCTATTGGTGGTTTAGTCCCTAAGTCGTGTCTGACTCTTTGCGACCTCATGGATTGTAGCCCCGCCAGGCTCCTCTGCCCATGGAATTTTCTAGGCAAGAATACTGGAGTGGGTTGCCATTTCCTTCTCCAGGGGATTTTCCCAACCCAGGATTTGAGCCCAGGTCTCCTGTATTGCAGGGAGATTCTTTATCGACTGAGATACAAGGGAATCCCTGTACTTTGTACTTTCTATGGGTTTGGGCAAATGTTTAATGACATGATTCCATCATTATAGCATCATACAGACTATTTTCATTGCCTTAAAAATTCTCTGCCTATTCACCTCACCCTTCTTCCCCAATTACTGGCAACCACTGAATATTCTACTGTCCTATAGGCTTTTCCAGAATGTCATGTAGTTGGGATCATACAGTAAGTAATTAGCCTATCCTGATTATTTTCTTCCCCTTAGTAATATACATTCAGGCTTCCTTTCCATGTCTTTTCATGGCTTGATAGGTCACTTCATTATAATGCTGAATAATATTCCATTGTCTGGATGTACCCCATTTTATTTATCCCACTCCTACTGAAGGCCATTTATCCCACTCCTAATGAAGGCCATATGTTGCTTCCAAAACATAATGGTCTGTAGTTTTCTTTTCTTGTAATGTCTTTGCGTGGTTTTGGTATAAGGATAGAGCCGGTCTCATAAAATAAGTCAGAAAGTGTTCCCTTTGCCTCTGTCCTGGAAGAGATTGTAGAGAATTGGCTATTTCTTCCTTATGTATTTTATTGAATTCACCAGTGTATCCATCTATGCATGGTGCTCTCTGTTTTGAACGTTACTAATTATTGATTGGATTTCTGTAATATTATGTGATCCCATTTGGATTGTTTCCTTCTTGTGTGAGTTTTGGCCAGTTGTTATAGGCCATAGTTGTAGGCTCACCCAGAATCAAGGGGAAGGAAAAGAGACCCACATACCCTGTGGAGAGAGTGGCGATATCACATTAAGGAAGAACATGTGAAATGAGAGATCTTGTTGTGGCCATCTTGAAGAATACAATATAACTAAGTTTAAAGATATTTGTATAAGTCAATAATCTTAAATTTGCATATTTCAATTACCTCAATCAAAAAAGTTTACTTCTTGCTTTTGCTCTGTGTCCAGGTTGAAGACTGCTTGTTATCACATCATAACCTAGCCTTTTCTGCCTGATATGAACGTAATTTAAAGAGTCAGTTAAGTCGATAACACTTGTCTCTGGCTCTTAATTTCTTCTTTTCCAGAGGTAGTGATTTTTTATTTTTCTGGAATATCTTTTTTGTTTATCTCCATATCTCTAAATAACATGCTTGTGTTGCTACTTCTGGTTTTCTCAGTTTTAGGCATTATCTGTTGATTTTGCACTAAGGAAGAGAAGGGCTTACTTTTCTTTAGTTACCTTCCCTGAACACACAAATACGTATTCTTGGCCCCTATTCTCTTCATAGAGTTATATTGTAATTTTTTGCAGATTAATATATTGGTAAATATTATATCATGTTACATGTTATAATCTATGTATAGTATGCAGATCTAAGCTACACGGTAAAATATAATTATTTCCCTTTCTGCAGAACTTTTTAAAAATTATTTAATTTTGAAAAAAAAGTGACACAGATGAAAAAGGGCATATAAGTGTAAAGTTTAAACAAATATTTATGTAACAATGAGCCAGATCAAGAGAAAATATTGTCATTATCCTACCTATTCACACTTTTCATCCTTATTCTTAAAAATAAACATTCTGTTGATAATAATAATCACTTCTGTGTTTTATAGTTTTGTCACCTAATGTGCATTCATTAACACTGAGTTTAGTCTTTCTTGTTTTTGAATTTTATGTGAATGGTGTTATATGATATCCATTCTTTTGTGTATGGTTTCTTTTGCTCAACATTACGTTTGTGAGATTCATCCATCCAGCAGTTTTGTGTAGCTGCTATTTGTTATTTTTTACTGAAACATTTTATTGCATGAATATACTTGTTTCTTTACCTACTTAAAAAAATTATTCTTTATTTATTTGGCTGTACTAGGTCTTCATTGAGGCATGCAGGATCTTCAGTTGTCTTAACCAAGGGACCACCAGGGAAGTCCCGCTTTACCCATTTTATTGTCAGTGGGCATTTAAGTTGTTTCACAGTTTTGACCATTGAAAATAATGTTATTAGGAACATTCTTGTATATATCTCTTGGTGAATATATGTACATATTTGTATGGATCATATGTGTAGGAGTGGAATTACTGGTCATAGAATATCTTCAATGTATATATCTTCAAAAACAAGCTGTTTTCCAAATTGGTTGCATCCATTTATGCTTCTACCAGCATTGCACATAAATTCTTATTACTCTGTATCTTTGCCAATATTTAGTATTGTTAGTTTTTTAAATGTTTGCTAGTATAGTGGGTGTGAAATGGCTTAGTTTGGATCTCCTGAATAATAAAGTTGAGTAGCTTTGCCTATGTTATTTGGTTTTGAATTTCCTTTTTTTGTGAAGTGCCTGCTCAAGACTTTTGTCCATTTTTAATTAGACTGTTTCTCCTGCACATTTTGATTTGGAAGAATGCTTTTTTGTTTTAAATCGAGGCACATGGTTGTGGAACCTATGGATCCGGAAGGTGAGCAGTTTATTTTTTTGAAAAATATTCACGAATAAGTGAATCTGCCCTGTTCAAACCTATGTTGTTCCAGGATCAAGTTTTTTGAGAAAAGATCACTGAAATAGGTCTAGTCAATATCTGTCACTATATATAATTACATTTTTTTTCTTGTGATAAGGACTTTTCAGATCTCTCTTAGCAACTTTCAGACATGCAATTAACATTATTAACTGTACCTTCTATCTTGAACATTAGATCCCCATGATTTAGTTAATAAGCGGCACTTTATGTTTTTTGAATCAATCTTCCTCTGGTTATTTATATGGCACATAGTGCTCTTCATTTGTCTTTTTGCTTTCTTAGTGGTGTCATTTGATGACCAGATGCTTAATTGTAAGTAGCCCAATTTATTAATAACTTTTACTGTTAAATCATTTTTATGAATAAAATTTTCTCAGCACAAGATCACGAAAATGCTATCCTAAATTGTTTTCTAAAACCTCCATTGTTTTTTACCTTAGCATATAAACATAACTTCCTTTGATTTACATGTTTGACATGAGGAAAGGGTCAAGTTAATTTTCTTTTCCATATGGATAATCAACTGTCCTAGCCCTTTTATTAAAGATAGCCTCTGCAAAGTTGCTATTGTCATAAACCAAAAGTCCAGCTTGTATGGGTCCATGTCTTGGCCTCTGTTTATTCCTTTATTCTAAGTCTTGATTTTCAGTAGAGTAGTCTTCCTACCTTTTCTTCTACTTTAAGTTTGTCTTAGCTATTCTTGGCCCTTTGCATTTCCACATAAATTTAAAATTTATCTTATAAATTTCCTTGGTACTTTTATGTGGATTGCATTAGAAAAATTTGAGGATAAATGGTACATTATAATATTATTATTCTAATCTGCAGTTATGATTTATATATTTATATAGGTCTTCTTTAATCTCCTTTAATATTGTTTTAAGGTTTCATGTACAGTCTTTTACATACTTTATTGGATTTATTCCTGGGCATTTCATATTTTAGATGCTATTGTAAAAGTATGTTTACAAATTTTATTTTCTGACCTGAAGTTTTCCATGTCATATAGAATAAAACAGGTTTTTGAATGTTGACTGGGAAATATTAATAGTAGCCTAGTAAATAGTGAACTAGGTGATGCAGAACAGATACTGGGCAATTGGAATTTGGCTTCCAGAAATCCTACACAAGGGAGACTCTTCCTACTTCACTCAGTATTTCGATATTTGTGTTTTTATGTTTTTATAAGAAAATATAGCTCCCCTGTATTAGTTTCCTATTTTCCACTGTAACAAATTACTACAAACTTAGTGATTTCAAGTAATACAAATTTATAAGGCTGTAGTTCTGGGGCCCAGAGTCTAAAACTGGTTGGTAGGTCTGTGTTCCTGGAAATTCTAGAAAGATAAGTTACACTTAAACCATGTCTTTTGTGCCACCTGACATAGCACTGAGCATTCCTTTGTTTTTTTCAACCTTAATTGAAAGTTGAAAAGGACAAAGACCTGGGTGCTGCTAATTACCAGCTGTGTAATATTGGGCAAGACATACGCTATGGTCTGAATGTTTGCATCCTTCCAAAATTCATAAGGTCAAAATCCTAAAGCCTGAAACGATGGTATGAAATAGGGCCTTTGGGAATTGACCAGGTCATGAGGGTTCTGCCCTCATGAATGGAATGAGTCACCTTATAAAAGTGGTATCAGAGAGCTTGCTACTCTCCTCTTCCCTCAAGTGAAGATTCAACAAGAAGTCTGCAACCCAGAAGAGGGATCTTGGACTTCCAGCCTCCAGAACTGTGAGAAGTTCCTGTTGTTTATAAGCTGCCCAGTGGTATATTCTTTCAGTAGCTCCTACAGACTAAGACCCCATTTAACCTTATCTATAAAATGGGAATTGTAGCGACACTTTGCAGAGTTGTTTTGACAAGTATGGAAACTGCTATGTAAACCTCAGTGACTCTAGTTTTGGTTATTCAGTATTTTTGCTGAGATTGAAGTCTGACCATTAAGGACTTTTCTACGATCACTGGATAGAAAATCCAACCCAAACTGGCTTAAGCTAAAAGGGATGTTTGTTGGCTCACATAACTCAGAATTCCAGAGGAGCATCTGATGTAGGAGCAGTTTGACCAAGGGGCTGAAATGCTGTCATGGGGTCTCACTGTCTCTCAGTCTGCTGTCCTGCATGGTGGTGTCATCTACTTCCATGCGGCGTCAGTATGGGTATCATTGATGCTAGATCTACAGCCTCCTATGTTCAGCTCCAATGAAAAACCACGCAGCTTCCTCAGAGTTTCTGCACAAACCCTAGAATTTACTCTAAATTGGACCAGTTTGAGGGACATGCTTATCCCTGATGTGGCCTGATTTGATCATGAGACTAGAGGGACTGAACCAACATGACTCACTCAGTCTGTCCCCAGAGCATGGATGGGACCTCTGAGCCACAAGTGCCAGGAGTGACAGAGCATTTGCTGGGTTATAACCGAAGGAGAGGGGTGGCTTCTAGGTGATTAAAAAATGTCCACTGCAGGGGTATTTAATATTTCTGAGAGGATGTCACTTTATCCTTAGTTTGCCCTACTCAGGAGACATAGCTTTCATGGAAGAAATTTTGCCATTTTTGTCTTGAAATATTTTTCTCCCTCTCTTTGTTTATTCGAAGCTCATAATTATAACATGCTCTATATCTTTTCTGTCTTTCTGGCAACCAGTTTTCCCCATCTGTTTTTTATTGAATGATGTATGGGAAAGCCACATTTTCCTAGCTGGGAAGCTTGATGAGCCATTCTGTATGTCTTCTTGCATTCTGTTTAAGACATTTCTATTTTTAGATTTTTGGGATGATTTATACATATGACTGGTAGCCAGTATTAGCTCTTAAATTTTTTTCTTAGAAAATTTAAAGTTCCATTTATTCTTGAGCACTTTTCCATGGCTACTTAGGATATTGTCCTAAATTTGTAAGACTTCAGCTTATATAGATGTAGTATTTAATATTTTATGGACATATTATGAGTTTGTGTTTTTTCCTACTTAAGTCCATTTGTATTCACTTATTCAGACACGACTTAGTGACTAAACAACAACAAATTTTTAAACTAATACTAAAGCAGACAAATGAAACTTAGTGACTTCTTTTTCTGAATAACTCTGAAATTGATCATAAGTAGCTTGCAAAGTTTCACAATATCAGTTCTACCAGGAAAAAAAGAACAAAAATTACTTTTAAGGCTTGTACACATTATATAGCATATCTTTATACTCTACAGTTTTAAATGATGAAGCTGAATAATTCAATTTTAGAAAGAAGCATTGTAATCTTACTGTTACTCCTGGTAAATTTTGCTGGAAAACAGCAACATAATTAGATCATCAGTGGTAACACTTTTCTTCTAGTATATTTTCAAATCCTTGTAGGGGCAGTTTGTGATGTTTTGTTCTTGGCTAGATTTGTCTTTTGATTTGATAATCTCAGTAATTCATATTCTTTTGGTAACATTCAGTATTTGTAAATAAATGCATAAATAGTTTGACCAAAATAATTTCCATTTTTATAAAAATGTAATTAAAAAAAGTATTCAGTTTCCTTCTCATCATCCTGATAGTTCAACAAAAGGGCAGGAGAAAAAAAGAATTTTTCCTACTTAAGCACACTGATTACAAGAATCAGGTGCTTGGGGGTGCTTCTGTACTAATGGATTTAATAATAGACATTGTTTATAAGAATCTGCCTGCAGTGCAGGGAGTGGGGTGCTGTGTTCGATCCCTGGGTTGGGAATATCCCCTGGAGAAGGGAATGACAACCCACTCTGGTATTCTTGCCTGGAGAATTCCATGGATAGAGGAGCATGGCGCTCTACAGTCCATGGGGTCACAAAGAGTTGTACATGACTGGACGACTAACACTTCCTCTTCTTTCACTATTGTTTATAGCCCTGGGTCCACCAGTTCCTGTCACATGGCCTTGTAGGATTACTTAATTTTTCTGTCTTCATTTTCCCCATCTCTAAAATGGGGATTATCATATTATGACTTTATAGGATTGTGGTTAGGATGAAAGGAGTCATACCTATATGATACGGAGAAGAGTAGCTGTGTAGTACTGTGAAGAGATAGTAGGTGGTGGTGGTTTAGTCGCTAAGTTGTGTCCGACTCTTGCGATCCCATGGACTGAAGCCCACCAGGCTCTTCTGTCCATGGGATTCTCCAGGCAAGAATACTGGAGTGGGTTGCCATTTCCTTCTCCAGAGAATCTTCCCAACCTAGGAATCGAACCTGGGTCTCCTGCATTGCAGACAGATGATTTACCAACTGAGCTATGAGGGAAGCCCAAAGAGACAGTCAATACTCTGTAAACGTTGACCATTATTACAAAATGGAATAGAGGACTGCAGGTGTGCACCAGGGCTCTGAGGTCAAACTTGCTGATCTCTTCCCAATTATGCTGTTGGAAAAGATATTTAATTTCACTGAGTTATGATTCTCTCATTTGTGAAATAATGGTACCAAAGTCATAGGGTTTTTGTGAGTTTAAATAAAATGATATCTATGAAGCACTTAGAATAATGCCTGGGGTATGTAAGCACTCAAAAAATATAACCTATTAGCGGCATGTTTTTTGGGTTATGAACTCTACAAGAACACATAGAAGACATTTACTTAAATCAGTTTGCATAGATTCAATGAGTGAAATGATGGCTAAATACTTCCAGTTAATTAGGTCTTAAATTTGGATTGACTGTGCTTTATTATTTTTCACTCCATTATCCAGTAATATGGTAAGTGGTTGAACTTTTCTAACAAATATAAGTAAACACACATGTACTAAATGTGAAACAGTTAAATAGAAAAGCCCTGTGTTAGATAGTCTAAGCTCAGCTCCAAGAGAAAATGAATCCCAAATCATATAAATATTTGTATCAAGAGGCAGAAAATAATGAAAAATGAATGAACTTTATGAAACAAAAGAATGTAACAGAGTCTCAGAGAAATCCCTTTGTATAGACAGGAGTGTATTCACCTAAAAGTTACTTGCTTTACAGCTGCATGCCTCAGAAGGCATTCACAAACACCGGTTTGTTTTGGAGAGCCCTGTAACATCTGTAGTTCCTGAGTTATACAGATTGGTGCAAAAGTATCTAGAAAGAGAGACAAGAAATAGCATACAAGAGATAGAAATACACTCGAGGGACTACATATAGATGAGTCACAAGACTCATGCCTTGTTAATTGAGCTTTGAGCAATTGCAGACAATACTTTTGAGCAACTGAAGACAGTACTCTCTCTTCCTTCCTTCTCTCTCTTCTTTCTCTTTCTTGCTTCCTTCCTTCCTTCCTTCAATTGATATATCAACAATTTGTATCAGGAAAATGACCTGCCCAGTGGGAACTGGCATGGGGAAAGAAAACCTCCAAAAAACAAAAAAGTTGATGCAGGTTGGAAACTTCAGGCTTGACATAAGGAGAGCAAGATCAGGACTAGGGCAGTAATATGACCCAAATTATTTCTGACCAAGGGCTTTATAATCTGTAGTGGGTGTTTACTACATACCAGGCACATTGTCAAATATTTTAGACATGTGATTTCATTTAATCGTCACTGTAACCTTTTAGACATTACTTTTGTCTGTCCCATTTTATAGTGAAGTCATTTTTTAAATGTTGTACTTTGTTCATGAAGTGTGTGTGTTTGAAACATCAGCAGCAGGATTTTCTGTTTAAATCTTGACTTTGTATTGCTATGAGTGGGTGTGTTCATTAAGTTTTCTGATATTTAAATGGCTATTCATGGTAATATCATTTGAAGAGAAAAATTAAAAAACACCTTTGCGCCTTTCCCCAAAATATCTTTAAACTTTAGTGTTAGATCACAGGTTTTGAGGGGAAAAGATTTTAAAAAGTACTTATCAGGCATTAAAATGATAAAACCAGAACTACTGCAGTATTTATAAATTACGATGGAATATAATATTGCCACAGAGAAATTAATTTATATAACTTTATGCTTTGATGGATAGTATGTATTAGTTGCTCAGTCATGTCTGACTCTTTGTGACTCAATGGACTGTAGCCCACCAGGCTCCTCTGTCCATGGGATTTCCCAGTCAAGAATACTGGAGTGGTTTGCCATTTCCTACTCCAGGGGATCTTCCCAACCCAGGGATCAAACCTGGGTCTCCTGTATTGCAGGCAGATTCTTTACCAACTGAGCTATGAGGGAGCCAATAAATATATATATATATATAGAGAGAGAGCGAGAGAGCGAGCAATTAATTTATATAACTTTATGCTTTGATAGTTCAATCTACAATTTTTGTAAACCTGTTGTTCCCAGAAATATATAGATGAACAAGGCTGCCAAATGTCTGTTTGATGTATTTATCTGAAATGTTTAATAATTCAAATATTAAGTGCTTAGAAAAAATTAGAAATTAAGATATATATCAATCATACACAGGTCCTGGTGAAAGAAATGATAGTGACTTGAATATCTTTATTTTTAGTCAATTTCTTTTATGCATAATTGCAATCAGGTTACATAAATGCTAAACAGCTTCTGTTAATTAGTCATAATTGCTTTTTGTGTCATATAGTTAAACTTCCTAAGCCACCTTGTAAAATAGTTGGGTAATCAATGAGTGCAAGTTCATAGTTTACTTAACTGTGTATGTATCATTGATCATTTAGACAGTCTGTAAATATCTACATATAATGTACATGAGCCTTTTCTGATATTAACATTATTTCACTGAGATAGATTTATAAAATTAGTGGATATTTTATCATTTTAATACATGTTGCCAAATTACTTTCCTCATAATAGTATTTTCCACTACCATTAATATATAAACTATAGTTCATTTTCTCTTTTGCAAGTTATTTGTTCATGTCCTTTGGTGGTTGAACTTTTAGCATCTTAGTATTCCTCTTTAAATTTGTAGGTCATTTCTGTGATTAAACTCTTAAATACTTGCTACAAATGCATTCCCTAGTAAGTTATTTATCTTATGACTTTAGAAATGTGTTTTATTTTGTCAGAGAAATATTCACATTTCTATCTAAATTTTGATTCATTTTGTTTTTTCCAAGTATTCCCCCCCCCATCAACTTTATGAAAGCTAAGAGAGAGTTAACTACTATTGTTCTGTCTTTTGATTTTTCTATATTTAATTTTGGAATATACTCTCTGTTTTACTGCATGTTGTTGAGGTGAAGGGATATTTCTTTCTACAGGGCTAAGGCAAAGAGAAGTTTAACTTTTTAAGATATATGTAAAATAAAATTTAAAGCAAACCTTTTAAAAAGTAAAAGTATTTCTCTTTAAGCAGTAATGTGCCTAAATTGCAATGCCGTTTAGAACTGTGTTACACCAAAGACTGCCTGGTGGCTGAGGCTTGAGTCCCTAGATGGTTTTAAAGCCTTTAATACACTGAAATGCTGACAAATTAGTCAGCATATCATGTAACTATCTAATCTTCAGAGTTTCCATTATCATAGATGACACACACACATTTGGTTTTCTGTACATACACCATTACTCAATTTATTCCATTGTATTTGAGTCTGTCTCACAAGCTTCTAGTTCTACCCGGGCACAGTGCTTTGAGGGGTTTGCCAAGTTCTTACTGAACACATAGGTGTTTGCTGAGCCCAGTCTGACAGCTGCTGTTCTCATTTAATGACTTTGCCAGCGACTCGATAACTCACTTGGCCATTGGCTGGAGTTTGCATGTAGTCTCGCTTCTTGTAATTTTATGAGTATGGAAAAAAGCCCTGCTATCCCCATTTAAATCAACTGAGGGGAAATTTTACCCAAGGGAAAGAGGGAAATACTGCACATGAAAATTTACCAAAATTGTTGATATATCTGTGAAATATGAGAATCTTTAGAGATAGAGGTTAATAAGTCTATCAAAATGGCATTTGGGTAGTGATAAAGCTTAAATTTGAACTTAATTTCTCCTCTCTTCTATAATCCCATTATTACAGAAGTTGACCAAAAGAAAGGTAACCAGAGGCATTTCTTTATGGTGATGAAACAGTTACATTTTATTTATAAGTAAATTGGAGATAGAGCTGAGTAGATTGTTATAGACCCATACAAAGTAGGTATGGTAGACATTGGATTGGTTATTTACTATTATGACTGGTGGGAGACAATACTCTATGAATCTCTCCTTTGTCTGCACACCTTGTGAGCAAGACACTAAACACCCTTTAATTCCACATTATATGTTCAAGGATATTCATGCAGAGAATATCTTTGAAAGATGAAGATATTGTCTTTCCTTCTAACAGATGACAGATGTCCTTATTTTTCAGTGTAATAAAGATAATGTCCCCTTCCAGAGCAAAGATCAGGCAGGTTTGCTTACTGCCCATTATAGAATGTTTGGGTTACCTAAACTCAGCCTTCTTCAGCTGTGACACTAGTTTACTAGTGTGTGTAGTATCCACCTGGCCCACACTGGATCAGCCTCATGGGATTTGAGGAGCAAGGGAAAAGACACAACCGTAAAGATCCGTTTCCACGAGTAAAAACGTCTTACATCTCTGACTCAAGAGTCTTTTCTCAGATCCAGAGGTGTTAATTCTTTGGGCTAACTTTTAAAGGCAACTTCACTTCCTCTATTTTGAAGGTTTCAGAGGGCTGTTCATAATTGCCCTTGTAGCGTTTAATTGTATTCAACTCAGGTAGATTTTTAAAATTGAAAGACACCTTGAAAGAGACGCGTGTACCCCAATGTTCATTGCAGCACTGTTTACAATAGCCAGGACATGGAAGCAACCCAGATGTCCATCAGCAGACGAATGGATAGGGAAGCTGTGGTGCATATGCACAATGGAATATTGCTCAGCCATTAAAAAAAATACATTTGAATCAGTTCTATTGAGATGGATGAAACTGGAGCCCATTATAAGAGTGAAGTAAGCCAGAAAGAAAAACATCAATACAGTAAACTAATGCACATATATGGAATTTGAAAGATGGTAATGATAACCCTATATGCGAGACAGAGTAAGAGACACAGATGCATAGAACAGTCTTATGGACTCTGAGGGAGAAGGGGAGGGTGGGATGTTCTGAGAGAATAGCATTGAAACATGTATATTATCATATGTGAAACAGAACACCATTCCATGTTCGATGCATGAGACAAATGCTCAGGGCTGGGGCAATGGGATGACCCAGAGGGATGGGATGGGGAGGGAGGTGGGAGGGGGGTTCAGGATGGGGAACACATGTAAACCCATGGCTGATTCATGTCAATGTATGGCAAAAACTACTACAATATTGTAAAGTAATTAGCCCCCAACTAAAATAAATAAATTTATTTTTTTAAAAATTAAAATAAAAAATAAAAAAAAAGAAAAGAAAGACACCTTTATTATTCACCATTTATTTTATTAGTCAGGATAGGTTATATATGCTGTGATAGCAAATCAACCCCCAAATCTCAGTGGAGAAACACAACCATGGTTTATTTCTAGGTCACACAGCATTCAGTGAGAATTAGATAACTCTCTAGGGATGATTCTTCATCTTTTATCCTCCACATGATGATTGGTTCAGCTTGTTCCAACCTGGGATATTTCCATTTGAATGTATATACTCCTAGGCAGAGCAGGGGATGAGAGTAAGTGAGAACACCTACCCACCCTTGTGTGTCTTGACTCCTATCACTTTCTGTTCATTGGCTGGAACTAGTCAAATGGCTCTACCACTACGTAAGGTGGCTCAGAACCTTAGGGGAAACCATGGTAAAAAAATACAGTAAAAACAAAAATCAGTAAACAGTAATGGCTTGGTTCCCTGGAGTAGGAAATAGCAACCCGCTCCAGTATCCTTGCCTGGAAAATCCCATGGACAAAGGAGTCTGGTGGGCTCAATTTTATTGGTAAATACTCCAATAAAATTTTTAAAATAAATAAATAAATAAAATAATTTGGCTTGGCTAATTATTCTCATGTTGGAACTGCATTTTAAAAATTACTATAGTCTCATAATAAATTTTAGTAACTGCTACATGTGAATTCATGCTTCCCTAAAAAAAGAATTTTTGCTATTTTTGTCTGATTATTCTTCCAGATAAAACTCAAAATCCTTTTTTTCACATTAAAATTCCCTGAAAACGTTTGGCATTCTTACTGGGATCAAATTAAAGCTATAAAGTAATTTAGGAAGAACTAGTATTTTTATAATATTAATCTTTCAGTGAAGAAACAGGACTATATTATAATTTCTGTAGCAATAAAGATTTTTAATTTCTTTTAAAAAATTCATATACATCTCTGAAAATTATTCACAGGTATTTAATGTTTTTAATTGTTTCTTGTGAATGTGTTTCTTTCATCTAATTACTTCATACACTTGATTATGAGAGATGGAATATGTTTCTTTGAACAGATTGGTGAGCTAGATTAACCTGTGGTGAAGCTTACTGAGAAAATGTAGAAGGAAAAACAATATAGAGAACAAAATGTGAATAATTGCAGACATATGCATAAATAATTTTAAAATATAAAGCAAATGTTATGAATAATCATGTGCTAATTTGAAATCAGAACTAATGTGGCTATATTTCTGGAAAAAAACAAAATGCTAAAGTTGATTCTTAGTCAAGTGGAAATAGAGAAGAAACAGAAAACTTGAAAGTAAATTGAAATGGTAATCAAAACAGTTGTCTCTATAAAAGCACTAGGCTATATGATTTTTCAGGCTAGTCCTACCCAACTTTCAAATAACACATTCCAAAAACCGCTTATTTTAGGTTGTTCAAGAAATTAGTAAAAAAGTCAAAAATTGCTCAATACTTCTTACAAGGAATATACCTTAGATACCAGATACCAAAATCTCAGAGACAGAAAAAGAAGAGAAAATTATAGGTCAATTTTATTTATGATTAGAGATGAAATATCTATAATAAAATCATATAACAGTAATTATATGAGCTAAACTTACAGTTTTAGCATTTTGATGACTAATTCAAAGTATATGGTAAGATAACTATAATAGTAAAATACATTGGAATTAATAATATCTTGAATGCTCAGTCTTTTTGCAAATGTAGAGTTAACCAAGTTCCTCTAAGTAAAAGAATAATGGGGAAAATTAATATCAATGTGATAATACTCAGAAAAAGAGAATGATTGTACTGATTGTGTGGTAAATCCTTTTGCAATTAGTTGGCTTCCAATTCTTTGTTTTCAACAATATATGGGAAAGACCTAATAGAGGTTGATTAACTATGAAAAATAATTTTTAATTTTTAGGTTACTATGTGGTTTTGATGAAGGAGTACAAAGAATTGAATGACATTTGCTAAACAAATTCCTTTCATTATCATATTTGTTTATATGACTAAAGTTTGGCACTTAATGCCTATAAAAGTAGAAAACAGAGCTGATGTTGAGCATCGCCTCATTCTTGCAATCATTAATATTCTATCAGACGTATAGAACATATATATGAATGCCAAGGGGGAAGAAGGGTGCTGAGAAGAATTAGCAGCTTGGGATTGACTATTGATACTATGCGTAAAATAGATAACTTTTGAGAACATACTGTATAGGACAAGGAACCCAATGCACTGTGGTGACCTGAATGGGAAAAGTGAAAGTAAAAGTGTTAGTCTCTCTGTCATGTCTGACTCTTTGTGAACCTATGAACTATAACCCACCAGGCTCCTCTGTCCATGGAATTCTCCAGGCAAGAATACTGGAGTGGGTTGCCCCTCCCTTTTCCAGAGGATCTTCCCAACCCAGAGACTGAACCCATGTCTCCTGTGTTTCCTGCCTTACAGGCAGATTCTTTACCATCTGAGCCACCAGAGACCTGAATGTGAAAGAAATCCAAAAGGGAGGGGATATATATATATGTATGGCTGATTCATTTTTCTGTACAGCAGAAACTAACACAACATTGTAAAGCAACTATACTCTAATAAAAATTAATTAAAAATATTCTGTAATGGATACAGTAACTGATTGGGGAATAAAAAATACCTTTACCCATTAATTGAGGTGTATAAACCAATAAAATTTACTTTCTTGTTTAAAGATGTTTACAAAAATTTGTAACATTGTTTTGATGAATTGCCAGTTATCAGTAATATTAACAAATCAACTCGAAAGAGTCTTCAGCCTAGTTTTGTTCCCTGTAAGCTCTCACTTGATGCCAAAGCTGCTGACCTGAGAAGCAGGCTCTAATATGCTTGAGAAACTACTTATGTAACTGTCTGGAAGAGCCGTGTCCCATAGCATGAGGGCAGTGAGGGCACCCTGGTCCCATGTGTTCCAACTAGGTCAGGCGCTAGGGCATCATTCGGAAGACAGAGAAACTATGGAAGCTAATTGTGCAATCAGAGTGACATGCAGTTGACATGATCAGAGACAGAACTTAGTCTTCTGGAGTCAATAACCATGAATAAAACCACAAGAAATGAGAGAAATGGTAGTCTGCATGGCCTTTTCCTTTTCTATAGTTTTTTTGAGTACAATCTTAATGTCTACTCTTCAAACTGGATCAAGCACTAGCTTTTTCAATGAGGCTGTAAGTATAAGATTATTGAGTGGTTTGACTCAAAATAGTCTTTTCATGAGTGTAGAATTCAGGCAGAATGGAAATATACCTGTACTTCTTCTATTTGAGTTAGAGGTGAGGGATTTTAATCATAATGAAAGTCTGAGTACACATTTAATAACCTCATTACTCAGTACAAAAATTTACTGTAATCTTGTCAAACTGAATTATTTTTGTTGTTCAGTCGCTCAGTCATGTCCAACTCTTTGCGACCCCATAGACTGCAGCACGCCAGGTTTCCCTGTCCATTACCATCTCCTGGAGCTTGCTCAAACATGTCCATTGAGTTGGTGATGCCATCCAGCCATCTCATCCTCTGTCGTCCCCTTCTCCTCCTTCCTTCAATCTTTCCCAGCATCAGGGGCTTTTCAAATGAGTCAGTTCTTCCCATCAGGTGGCCAAAGTATTGGAGTTTCAGCTTCAACATCAGTCTTCCAATGAATATTCAGGACTGATTTCATTTGGGATGAACTGGTTGGATCTCCTTGCAGTCCAAGGGACTCTCAAGAGTCTCCTGCAACACCACAGTTCAAAAGCATCAATTCTTCGGCACTCAGCTTTCTTTATAGTCCAACTCTCACATCCATACCTGACTACTGGAAAAACCATAGCTTTGACTAGATGGACCTTCATTGGCAAAGTAATGTCTCTGCTTTTTAATATGCTGTCTAGGTTGCTCATAACTTTTCTTCCAAGGAGTAAGCGTCTTTTAATTTCATGGCTGCAGTCACCATCTGCAGTGATTTTGGAGCTCAAAAAATAAAGTCTGTCACTGTTTCCACTTCTCCCCTTAGCTTGAATGGACTTTATATTGGTTCTTCCTAAGTCTGGGCCCCTGACCTCCTTTTTCTTAGAGCATTTACATCAGAGAATTTGTAAGTTCTTGCTCTGTCCCTTGGAAAGTGAAAGTCACTCAGTCGTTTCTGACTCTTTGAGACCGCAAGGAATTCTCCAGGCCAGAATACTGGAGTGGGTAGACTTTCCATTCTCTAGGGGATCTTCCCAACCAGGAATCGAGCCCAGATCTCCCACATTGCAGGCAGACTCTTTACCAGTTGAGCCACAAGGAAAGCCCAAGAATACTGGAGTAGGTAGTCTATCCCTTGTCCAGCAGATCTTCCCAACCCAGGAATCGAACTGGGGTCTCCTTCATTGCAGGCAGATTCTTTACCAGCTGAGCTTCCAGGGAAGCCTGAAAATGTATGTAGATCACTTGAAAATCTTTTTCCAGTTTTATAACTGAGGAGTTTCTTTTCTCAGAGACTGGAGAGCCCTCATCTATGGCCTGTTAAGGGCAAAAATATATGAATTGTTATTTAAGATAGTGAAGTAAAGCCAGATTTAAAAATCTCCCCAAGTCAAAAACCTAATACTGTAAAAGAAAGTCATTCGGAAAAACAAAAATGCTAGCATGAATGAAACAATGCAAAGGAAGTGGCTAATCAAAGAACAAGCAAAATTTCCAAGAGTTGGCATAGCATTGATTGGAGCAGCTCTGATCAGCTACTAACTTTCCTATTGAGAAACAACAACAGTGAATGTCAAGGTGGAGATGGAAGTTAGAAAAAAGCTGTGTTTAAACACAATTCTGAAATATCTAATGCACCAGGTACCTGCGGCAGAAGGAGAGACAGAGAGACAATGTGAACAGACATGGGAGAAGATGGATGTGGAAATGCACTTGAAATTGAAATCCTCTTTCTTGCTTTTCTGGTTTGTCAGAGAAAATAAATTTTCCCTATTTGGAGACTGCTGTTGAGACAAAAAAGGAAGAAAGAAGACAAAAGGATACTCAAAATATTAAATACTCATGAATACAGGAGCAAACAGAAATTAGGTGAAACAGCAGGCAGAAGAGGAGATCTAAGACTAGATCTTCTGAGGGAGACAAGGAAAGAGATGAGTTAAGAGAATCTGGTAAAGTTCCCTTCACCACACTGTGGACTCTTTTAATACAGAGGAAAACAAAAAAAAAAAACCAAAACAGAAATGCAATAAAGCCAATTTTCTCTCTTCTTTTGGTGAGTAAAAGTGACTGGTGGCAAAGGAAAGGTAAAATGTGGCTAGGGAAAAATGCAGACTGACCTTGATGGAGCTACATCTCCAGGGACTCACACTGAATTGGAAAAATTGTTTCAATTTCAAATTATCCATGCTGGATTAAGATAAATTTAAGATTAGATAGAACTGGGGCACTGAATATTTAGCAAAATCCCTGAAAACACAGAAGAGCCCGGTCTTGCTTACAAGGATGACTCACAGTGCCAGCTGGAACTTATGTTTCTCCAACCCTAGGTAATAAGGCCTGAAGCTACAGTAAATAGAACTATGAAAGTACAGTGTGGAAATGGATTCAAGAAGAGTACACTCAGATTCCATCAGACCAAACAGCAGATGTTGATTCAATTGCTCAGTCACCCTTCTTGCATAAGCAACATACAAATGAAACAAAAAATAGTATGTCAATCTGGGGTCTACATAAATAAAATGTAGTAAAATGTTAGGGGAGAAGTGGGGTGTCAACTTTTTGTCGTTGCATGGACTGTAGCTTGCCAGGCTCCTCTGTTCATGGAATTCTCCAGGCAAGAATACTGGAGTGGGTTGCCATTTCCTTCTTCAGGGGATCTTCCCAACCCAGGGATTGAACCCAGGTCTCCTTCATTGCAGGCAGATTCTTTACCATCTGAGCCACCAGGGAAGCCCAAGAATACTGGAAGGGTAGCCTATCCCTTCTCCAGCCGATCTTCCTGATCTAGGAATTGAACCAGTGTCTCCTGCATTGCAGGCAGATTCTTTACCAGCTGAGCTACCAGGAAAGCCCTTAACATACAAATAAAACAAAAAGTAGTATGTCAATCTGAAGTCTATGTAAATAAATGTAGTAAATATGTTAGGAGAAAAGTGGAGAGAAAAGAAAAAAAAAAATCATTGCAGACAAAAATACATTTAAAAATTATTTCAAAAGTTAACATAACCTGAGGGAAGAATAAACTTCTTCATGAAAACATCTAATTATTAAAAAATTTACAAACAAATATGAATTTAACAAGATAATCTCAAAGATAAGATTGTGAAAGATGACATGAGTGGAGACATTTAGAATAGAACTGGAGCAGCCATTCCAGTGGAACTGCCTGGTGTGTCCTGTTTTCTGAACCTTTGAACTGGGCCACACGCCGACATTCCAAGAAGGCATAAAGAACAAGAATATCCTATTGAAAGGACTGATAAAAGTGAACTTTTACCCAGTGATCACTTCACCTGATTGATTAATGAAGTATGAATCTCACTTTACCTTTCTTACTAATGAACACTTCACCCGATTGATTACCTCATCTTGCACCAATAAACCTTCCTTTTTTTTTTGCCACACTGAGTGATATGCAGGATCTTTGTTCTCCCAACAGGGATCAAACAGATATCCCCTCCAGTGGGAGCATGAAGTCTTAGCAGTGGACCTCCAGGGAAGTCCCAATAAACTCTTCTTAAACACAACTTATCTCATCTCCCTCTCTTTTCCCGTAAAAATGCTGAGCCTCTCCTGTCATTGGGACACTATTTGGGTTTCTACCTAAATCTGAGTACCTTGAATTGCAATTCTTTGATCTCAGATACATGCTTTGCCTCTTGAACTGGAACTCTTATATGGTTTTATTGTTGTTTTTTGTTTTTTTGTTTTTGTTTTGTTAGGTTGATAGGAGCATAAAAATTAGACTAAGGATGAAAAAAAGAAAAGGTTTCCCAGAATAGGAGAGGCATGTTTGTTAATTAGCTATTGAAAGATTGAATGAACAGTAACAAAATGTTAAAACTGAAGCTACCAAACAGATACCAAAATAAAATATAAGCCACATTTCAGGCATTCTGAAAGAATCTTCAAAGATGATGATTCCAGGAGCAGTTCCACAATCCTTGAACTCCCTCACTGACCTGGAAAAAATAAAAGAGCAGAGTTAGTGAGTGGATGTATCAATAAATACAGAACTATCAACAGCAGGCCCAAAGAGCGGCCCCGGAAGACCACCTAGGCGGGTGAGGAGACTCCACACTTGAGAGTGGATGTGGGCATAACGGCCAGAGGGAGGAGGAGCACAGCCCATGTCAGGGGACCCGTGGTCAGACAGACTCACCAGGGGGCCCACAGAAGCTCACCCAGAGCCCACGAGGGAGGCCCACTCACTAAATAGGGACTTTCTGTCCTATTCCCTGCCCTGTCTCTTTTTTCACTGGCTGAGTGGAAACTACTGCCAAAGACTCAGGAGGACGTGAGCTGAGAAAAAAAAGAGAAACCAACTACCCTCGCCTTCTTCTCAATGGGACACCCCGCCAGTACAAGCCTTAGGCCGCCAGGAGGCCCACCTTTCTGTAAACATTAAAGTGCTGATTACTGCCTCGGACTAAATGGATTTCATTTCGGTAATATATTCAAGTGACCATAGACTCATTTTATACGTAAAGTGAAAAGAAAATCATGAAGTTTGGTGAGTTTTTATCCAGTGATAGGGAAAAATGTTTCCCCCGTTAAAATGGAAAACCAAGAAAGTTAGGCTCTGATTACATTCCATGCTGTTCTTGTTCAATGGAATATAATAATTGTCACTTCTCTCCTAGTAACTTTTCTGTCCACTCTTCTCCATTTGACCAAAGCCCCAGTGAAGAGACTGTGCAGTGCTGATCCTGTTTCTATTGAGAGGGGAAGTGATAACCTCTGTTCAGCTGTGTAGTGCTGAGCATGTAGGAAACCGAGTGGGTATGTCTGAGTGATTAGAAAGGGTAACAAGAGGCCAGCTTTCCTAAAGACAGGACAGGGGAAGGAGGAAAAGGCTGTTTGTGGATCTAAGAGATATGTTTTCTGTAGCTCTCTGAGTCCCCACATAAACACTGTACAAACTCCCAATCTCAGCTTTGGAAACATTAATAGCTCCAACTCTACTTTTGAAATTAAGGTGGGCAGAGTACTGGGCAATCATATTTTCCCTCAAACTGTTCCTTTGCAATTTTAATTTTTAGACAAACTGTCTGCTCCAAAGTTAGCAAAATGTCTGTGGGAAAGACATGGGTATACTAAGCCAATGGTAAGGTTGAACACGTATTGCCCTGGGAATGCCAGTAGGCTTACATTCTATCAGCCTTGTAATTACCTTGGTGATTGTATCTCATGCTAATTTCTAGCATTTATCTTTCAGACTTGGAAATGTGATCTTGGCAGCACCAAGATCAGATGCATTTCATGGGAGGAGATTCCCAGAAACCAAGTTCAAAGCACTGATATCTAAAGCCAAAATGGTAACTTGACAATTTGCAATGAGAAACGAAAAAAAAATCTCATGGGGGGATGGGATGGAATGCTTGTCCTGGCACCAGGGCTCTTTTCTCCCTGTGGTCAGGCAACCTGGATAATACAATTATAAGCCAAAGGTGCTTGGTAAGAAGAAGGAGTCAGCATGAAGGGATATTAATTGTGGGCTACTATGGTCCTTGCAATGCTTGAAGGAGGTGGTTATGAAGGTTTCCCTTTAAATATTTATTAGCTGCACAACTGTTTTCAACATTTCTCTTTTTTATTTTTTTTTTTACTTTTTATTTTACATTGGAGTATAGTTGATTAACGATGTTGTGTTAGTTTCAGGTGTACAGCAAAGTGACTCAGTTATACTTGTACATGTACCTATTGTTTTTCAAATTATGTTCCCATTTAGGTTGTTATATAATATTGAGCAGTTCCCTGTGTTATACAGTAGGCCCTTGTTTGTTATTTATTTTAATACAGCAGTGTGTACATGTCAGTCCCAATCTCCCTAACTATCCCTTCACCCCATATGCCTAATATTTCACAAAAGCAAATGTTAAAAAAGAGTACAGCATCTCAAATTGCAAAAAAATACTGTTTATGTAGGAAAAAAAACTCTAAGGAAAATGTATATAGCATAGTAACACAATTATCTGTGCTATTATAACTATTAATATTTCCTTCTTTATGATTTTCTACAGTCAGAATATTTAAAATTGTGGTAAGTGTTTTTTTAAAATCATTTCAGTAGAGTTTGGCTTCATTTGTTTCTATTTTTAAAGTCCATTTAGAAACGAGAAATGAATCTAAAAATTTTGAGAAAAGGAAGGGAATTTTATGAAGTTTTGTGTGCCTTTATATTTTACAAAGCCCTCCAAGTATATAAAAGATTTATTGAGGACATGAAGAAAGAAAAAGTGTAAGCTTTATACTATTTTTCATTGCAGATTACAACAGTGTGCTAATTTTAATTCTGTGTTTACCCAAGTCATTCTTTCACATTCATCAGATTTTTTTTTTTTTTAAGGCTCACACCATGTCCCAAGTCACTAAATCTATAATGAAATGAAAGAAAATAATGGAATAGAGTGTAGCAGTCTTTAAAATACCAAAGCTTTTCTTTTCAGCTGTTGCAAATTTCCTTAATATCTCAGGGCTATGGGTAGAAATGGAATTCACAAACCAAGACAAATCAAGCCTCCTAACTGGCAGCCAACTTTTTTGCCTGGTGTGATTTCCATTTTTCCCTGGCTTTATGTTAACACCAAATGCACTTATATACTTTTCTTCTTTCAAATAGCCAAGTTTTAAGCCTGCAGCTCTAAAAGTGGAAGGATAAACAAAAGCTTAGAATGAGTTTCTACAGAGTAACCTTTGTGTTGGATGGTGCTCCTGCCTTCTATTAATAATTAGGCTGTTTCCCAAAGGTGGAAATGTTGTAGACAACATTCTTTTACAAAGGGGCATTTCTGAGCACTGTGGGGACTCTGATTCACTGCATCTCAGGTTAGGCAGGCAACAGACCCCCTACCTTCTGTGAATCCCACAGACTAAGACAGGCAGTAGCACAAGCTGGTCTTTACTAGGAGTTTGACAGTTTGGAGAATTTCTTTCCTATTACTTAGCTCAGTTTTCTCTGGAACAACCTTGGTTCTCAACAACCCAAACAGAACAGGTTTTGGGTGATGAAGAGAGTGAGAAAGTACAAAATATTTAAGGATGACAGGAAGAAAAAAAGAAAAAAGAAGTACTGATGGGTAGTTTATCTCATCACTGGTTCTTTTCCTTAAAGCAATGATTCTTCTAATGCTTTTAATTTTTTTTTTTTTTTTGAGCTGACAACGATCTTACGTGAACAAGAGGTACAACTGCTAATCATAGATATATATTTTAATCTTGAAAGTCAGAAAAAAAAAACTCTGAAAAAAAGTAGCCTAGTACATTTAATGACAGACTGAGAAGCTGGATTCCAAATAGCCATCTTCCTGGAGCTGAGGGAAAAGTTTCAAATTCCACTGAGGTTGAGAAATCCCGATTTAAAGAGATCATTCAGAGTTTGAGAAAACAATGGTCCAAGTAATTAATTCAAAGTAGCAATTTTAAGGATGAGGGAAATCAATTTGGAACTATCCCTAAATTGGAGGCTCTGTGAGCTGATGAGGGTGCCCTTTATTGAAGACTTAGCCTTAAAAGAAGTTCCAAAGCTGGAAAGTTCAAATCCTACATGCAGACTCAGATGATGACAGTTTGGCTAGCTGACTAAGACTATGACAACAAGGCCATCAGACATCTGAACCGTGGCCACGGCAGCAATTTGTTTTGTTACACTTGGTTGATAAAAGAAATCATAAATTGCTGTTTTGATCTCTTGCCAGCAGTTTCCGAGGCAACACCCCATTCTTGGAACTCTCAGCATGGGAGCTTATGAAAGTCAGATCCTTCCTCTGTCTGCTTTCCTTCCACTCCTTCCCAAGCTCCCCCACTTCTGCTTTCTCCTTGACTTTATTTCTCTAGTCTTTTTCTTTTTTCTCATAACATTGACCTTGATATCTGATCCAGAAGGTCTATGATCTCATTTAAAATTGCTTCCAAAAACAATTCCAATAGAAAACCCAACTTCCCCTCCTTTTTGGTAGAGAGGGTTCCTCTTAGAAACACAGTGTCTGGTTCTTACTTCCTGGACATGAGGGGGACGTTTCAAATTCCATTGAGGGGAAGGTTGTCTTCTTAAATACTTGTTTTGTTACACTTGGTTGATAGAAGAAATCATGAATTTCCTTATAATCTTCTAATAAGATACAATTAAAGCTCTTCAAACAGTCCCTATTTTACCATATTCTAAGAAAAAGATTGTGAGGGAGTTAAGAACATGCCATCCCCAAATATGATGCTTTGGCATCCTGATTATTTTGAGCAAAAAGTACTTGGAAGTCAGCTGGTACAAGAAGGGCACTCTGACCTCCCCTTTTCTTCCTGAAAGCAGAAGATGAAACTCCTGTTTAAGACATCCCCTCCCTATACCAGGAGGAAAAAAGCATTCTTATCACCAGAGATGTGGAGCCCAGACTGAGAGAAATCTGTACAAACAGATCTTGTCAAAATAACTCTTATCTTCATTTGGTCTACCCATATATTTTAGTTACTTTTCTACAACTTCTACTATTTTTTTTAACCTGGCACTTAGGCACAACTGTTACTGAGTCCAGCTCAGCCTGTGTGCTGCATGCTGACAAGGTGTTGGGTCAACAAATAGTGACTTTATTTGGAAAGCTAGCAAACTGAGAAGATGGGGAACTGATATCCCAAAGAACCACCTTACCTGAGGTAGAATTCAGGCTTTTCTTATACTAAAAGGGGAGGGAAGCTTCTTGTTGCAAACTTCTTGGTGCTGAAATCCTTTGTTCTTGCAGCTGCCCCCCTAGGTCTGGTCACAATGTTCTTATAAACCTCCAAAGACAATTATTATTTTCTGTTCTGCAACTTTTTATCTCTGTATGAATGAAAGTGTTACACCTTTAAAGGTTAGAGCTTTGAGAATGTGCTAGCATGTATATTTCAGGCAATAGACAACATTATTTTACAAAGATTCAGTCAGCATGACCAAACACAGGCGGCAAAGCACAAAGGTTAGAGCTAAAGGAATAGATCTAACATGGAGACAGGTTTGTTTCTCTCTGTTCCATAGCCACTTTTTTGGGTCTTCATTTTTCTTGTGAAGACTCCCATGCACATGTGAAAGTTACTAAATAAAATTTGTATTTTTTTCTCATTTTAATATCTTATGTCAGTTTACTTCTTAGCCTTAGCTGAAGACTCTAAGAAGGTAGAGAAGCAATTTTTCTTCCCCTACAGTGGAACAATTCCTTGATAGAGGAAAAGAGTATAGAGTCAGATGGTTTGGAATTCAAATCTCAATTCTACCACTTGGTATTTATTGTTCCCGAATAAGTAACAGTGTTTCTAAGTCTGCTGTATCACCAGTTATGATCAAGTAGTGGTGAATGTTGGGGTCAGAGGACAAGGTCATTCCTCATTCTAATAAATTCTTCCACATGAAAGGGGCTTTATTACCATATGGCCTCCCTAGCCCCCAGCACCTCTCCAGGGAAGGAGTGGCTTATTGTGTTGTTTTTTTTTTAATTTATTTTGTATTGGAGTATAGCATGTGATAGTTTCGAGTACACAGCAGAGCAACTCAGCCATACATGTACAGATATCCATTCTCCCCCAAACTCCCTTCCCATACAAGCTACCACATAACATCGAGCAGAGTTCCCAGTGATATACAGTAAGTCTTTGTTGGTTATCCATTTTAAATATAGCAGTGTGTATATGTCCATCTCACCCCCTACCCTTTCCCGCTGGTAACCGTAAGTTCATTCTCTAAGTCTGTGAGTCTGTTTCTGTTTTGTAAATAAGTTCATTCGTATCATTTCTTTTTTAGATTCCATATAAAAGGGACATCATATGATATTTCTGTTTCTCTGTCTGGCTTACTTCACTGCGTATAACAATATCTAGGTCCATCTATGTTGCTGCAAATGGAATCATTTCATTCTTTTTAATGGCGGAGTAGTATTCCATTGTGTATGAATCCACAACTCTATCCATTCCTCTGTTGATGGACATTAGGTTGCTTCTGTGTCTTGGCTATTGTAAACAGTACTGCAGTGAATATTGGGGTGCATGTATTTTCTGATGGGTGGATTAGGGAGAGGACCTGGTCATACTCAATTCACGCCATTCTCTTCTTGCCCCCTGAGTCCCCCATGCCTGGTGGGTAAATCGGGCTAATTACAGAGCCCAATACATCTAGCCATATTCTCTCACTCAGTGCTCGCTGGTAATGAAAGGGATATTTCAATCTTCTTCTGACTTAACTGTTTGTTTTTTTAATGGGTTGTGATCTCTCACCAGCAAGATTAATTGAGTCTCTCAAATTCTAGAAGACAGTCAATATATTTCTAAGTTGCTAGTTCTTAAAAGCACTTTACAAATGTTCGTTTTCTCTCTCTCCCTCTCTGCCTTTCAGTTGACTATTCTTCTACCAAGAGATACTATCAGTGAGGCCTGACATATGTCTAAAGCGATTTTTTCCTCCCAAAGATTGTTTCCTCTTGATCAGTTTTCAGAGGAAATAAATCCGCGGTGGAGGGAGAACAGCTGGTTGCAATTTCTTTGAAGTTTTTTAATCAGAAAATTCCATGGTTTATTTCATTTGGCTGATTCCTAGGGCATGACTGTTTAGGTTGATTATTTAAGTATCTTTTTCAAACCTTCCACTCAAGATTTGAAACCCAGAGTATGATCTTATAAATTAAAAATATTAGTGGAAATGAAAGGTAAAACTTTAAAAACAACTAAAATAAAGATCCTCCAACGTATTAATATTAAACTGTGCCTTTATATAGGCTTGCTGTGCTTAGTTGCTCAGTCATGCCCAACTCTTTGTGACCCCATGGACTGTAGCCCACCAGGCTCCTCTGTCCATGGGATTCTCCAGGCAAGACTACCGGAATGGGTTGCCATGACCTCCTCCAGGGAATCTTCCTGACCCAGGGATCGAACCCAGGTCTCCCGCATTGCAGGCATATTCTTTAATGTCTGAGCTACCAGGGAAGAGGAAACTAGATATATCTGTCCTTGGGGATCATTGTACTAATGACACATCCCTGCATTCCAATACACTGAAGGAACAAGCAAATGAATAACATTTGTTACTGTGTCACTGAGGATGTTACTTCCAGAGTTATTCTTATGACACGTTGAAACTTTTTTTTTCACACTGCTTTGGTTTAACTTTTTGTCTTAATTTAAATGCTCATCTGCTCCATAAGGGGCTTCCCTGGTTGCTCAGAAGGGAAGACCCTGGTGGCTCATATAGTAAAGAATCTGCTTGCAATGTCAGAGACCTGGGTTCAATCCCTGTGTCGGGACGATTCCCTAGAGCATGGCAACCCACTCCAATATTCTTGCCTGGAGAATCCCATGGACAGAGGAGCCTGGTGGGCTAAAGTCCATGGGGTCATACAGAGTTGGACATGACTGAGCGACTAACACTAAACACACCTCTATAAATTTACTTCGTGCCTAGTCTGACCATCTCTATTTAGGTCAAGTGAAAAAAAGAAATCATAGGAAAAGTGAAATCAAGAAGTCATAGGAAGAGCCTTCCCATTGATAATTAAACAGATTTCTTATCTAGATTGATCAACTTGATTGTAGCTGCCTGTATTTCTTGCTGTAACTGTTGCTACCTAGTTTACTTTTTGCAAATACTAATTTAGTAAGAGAAGAACCAGGGATACCAAGTATTAAAAATTCCTATATTCAAATTGTCTCTCGCTCCACATAAGTTTTAGCCCCTCCAAACCAGTCTTTGCAGATTACACAGGGATTTTTCTAAGTGTTAATATGTTTATGTCAGTCTCTGACTTAAGCTCTCTTCAGTGACTTCTTGTCTCCAACAAGGTCAACTTCCAGTTGGTTAACTTTGCATACAAAACTATGCAGGAACTGGCCATGTCTCATCACCACATCCTCCCCTGAAAAGAATTTGTGTTAAAGAATGTGTGTTGTATACACAAAAATAAACTCAAAATGGATTAAAGATCTAAATGTAAGACCAGAAACTATAAAACTCCTAGAGGAAAACATAGGCAAAACACTATCTGACATAAATCACAGCAGGATCCTCTATGACCCACCTCCCGGAATAATGGAAATAAAAGCAAAAATAAACAAATGGGACCTAATTAAACTTAAAAGCTTTTGCACAATTAAGGAAACTTTAAGCAAAGTGAAAAGACAGCCTTCAAAATGGGAGAAAATAGTAGCTAATGAAGCAACTGACAAATAATTAATCTCAAAAATATACAAGCAGCTCATGCAGCTCAATTCCAGAAAAATAAATGACCTAATCAAAAAATGGGCCAAAGAACTAAACAGACATTTCTCCAAAGAAGACATACAGATGGCTAACAAACACATGAAAAGATACTCAACATCACTCATTATCAGAGAAATGCAAGTCAAAACCACAATGAGGTACCATCTCACACAGGTCAGAATGGCTGCTATCCAAAAGTCCACAAACAATAAATGCTGGAGAGGGTGCAGAGAAAAGGGAACCCTCTTACACTGTTGGTGGGAATGTAAACTAGTACAGCCACTATGGAGAACAGTGTGGAGATCCCTTACAAAACTGGAAATTGAACTGCCATACGACCCAGCAATCCCACTGCTGGGCATACACACTGAGGAAACCAGAATTGAAAGAGACACACATACCCCAATGTTCATTGCAGCACTGTTTACAATAGCTCTAACATGGAAGCAACCTAGATGTCCATTGGCAGGCGAACGGATAAGAAAGTTGTGGTACATATACACAATGGAATATTACTCAGCTATTACAAAGAATGCATTTGAATCAGTTCTAATGAGGTGGATGAAACTAGAGCTTATTATACAGAGTGAAGTAAGTCAGAAAGAAAAACAGTATATTAACAATACAGTATATTAATATATATATATGGAATTTAGAAAGATGGTAATAATGACCCTATATGCGAGACAGCAAAAGAGACACAGATGTAAAGAACAGACTTCTGGACTCTGTGGGAGAAGACGAGGGTGGGATGATTTGAAAGAATAACATTGAAACATGTATGTTGCTGCTGCTAAGTCGCTTCAGTTGTGTCTGACTCTGTGCGACCCCATAGATGGCAGCCCACCAGGCTCCCCTGTCCCTGGGATTCTCTAGGCAAGAACACTACCATATGTGAAATAGATCGCCAGTCCAGGTTTGATGCATGAGACAGGGCACTCAGGGCTGGTGCACTGGGATGATTCTGAGGGATGGGATGGGAAGGGAGGTAGGAGGGGGGTTCAGGATGGGGGACACATGTACACCCATGGATGATTCATGTCAATGTATGGCAAAACCCACTACAATATTGTAAAGTTATTAGCCTCCAATTAAAATTAATTTAATAATAATAAAAAAGAATATGTGTTTCATTGTGTTCCTTGTAAGGAAACAAACATCCTTGGCTTCTTTCGTTGATAGGGTTTATGGTGAGAGTGTGTAGAGAAGTACAGGAAACCTCATGGTCTGGCAGCCAGCCTCTTGGGGCTCACGGACTGTTGACCCAGATCAGCCCAGTTCACGCAACAGCAACGCCATAATGAACTCCTCAGAAAAGGGCAACCATGATCTCTTATGAAGTCTACAGTCTGATCTCAGTTTCTCTGTCTCTCCTTTTCTTTCTATCTGCTTCTTTTTCCTCCTCTTTTCCTCATTGGGCTTCTGCCAAGGTCTCTCTATCTTGCTTTGTTACTGTCTACACGTGACCAACTTCCCTGGTGGCTCAGACAGTGAAGAGTCTCCCTACAATGTGGGAAGAATTGGGTTCAATCTTGGGGTCAGGAAGATCATCTGGAGAAGGAAATGGCAACCCACTCCTGTACCCTTGCCTGAAAATCCCATGGACGGAGGAGCCTGGTAGGCTACAGTCCATGGGGTCACAAGGAGTTGGACACGACTGAGAGACTAAGCTTTCACTTTCTTTTCACGTGTGACCAACAGAATGTGCATCCTCTTCTGGATGACTTGGACAAGGGCCTTTCCCCGAATATCTCTGGATTTGGTTCCTTGATAATGAGACTCAAAGGAGAAGATTAATGAGTTCCCTACCAAGAAACCTGTGGTCAGGTACTGAGCCAAGTCCCTGGAAGGTCCCAATGGGCAGCTCTGCTAGGGTCCACGTGACGATTGTGACTTCTCTGTGACTGACACAGTGTCATTCCTTCCTCCCCTCCCAGTGAGTCTTGAGGTGAGTTGGAGAGCCTTAGCAACCTTTACTCAGAACTCTTAGCTTTAAAATAGACAGAAGCAGGAATTACACTGAGTTTCCTCTGTCCCTAGATAAGACCTGAGTTCCTATGCCAAGATTAGAGTTCAGTGGGGGCATGAGAGGAAAATTGTATTTCTTGGTTCTTTCAGATCCTTGTTCATAGTGACTTGATCCCCACAACCTTTGCCATGAAGATGAAGGGGAAACAGATACTGCTCTTTGGTTTTAGGTCTGTGATCACCATCACTAAGACCCTTGCCCAAGTTTGGCTATGCATGAGTACTTTGGCGTCCCTACAAATCTCCATCATCATGACCTACACTGCTAAGTATATTATTAGTATATATGTGCACTCTGACTCACCTTCACTCCCAACTCCTGACTGGAATTACTATAGTTAGGACCAACTCAGTGGGGTAAGTAGAAGACCCTGAACCTATCTGACTATCATTGCCTAGTGCCATTTCCTCCTCAAAACAATATTGGCTTCCTGGGGGAGAAAAAGAAATAACAGCAATTGCCAAACTTAAGGGAACCAAAGAGAAACTATTTCTCCATTTAGTAGTTCTGTTTGGCCCATGTTCAAGGCCTTAATGCTGCCCTTGGTACTGGTGGACCTGACATTGTGACTGTCACAGAGACTCCTGGCCAAGCCAAGGGATGTTGGTATATGGCAGTTTATATATCAAATACCTTTTTTAACCATCACTTTCCATCCAGATGATCAGGATCAACTTGCTGCTATTTGGTTAGAATGAGTCACATGTGTACGTGTGTGCTGTCACTTCAGTCATGTCCGACTCTTTGCGACCCCATGTACTGTAGCCCACCAGGCTCCTCTGTCCATGGGATTCTCCAGCCAAGAATACTGGAGTAGGTTGCCGTTTCCTCCTCCAGGGGATCTTGCTGACCTAGGGATCGAACACACATCTCTTAAGTCTCTTGCATTGGCAGATGGTTTTTTTTTTTTTTTTACCACTAGCACCACCTGCTGAGCGGTAGACCTTTAATATCTCTCCACAAGGCTTCTTAAACTCTTTGCTACCTGCCATCAGTGGGTGTGGTATGATTTAGAAAAAGTCCTATTCCTTGAAGGAGCATTGGCCTTCTACCATACTGGCCTTCTGGTGGGCCCAGACAAGAGTCCTGCCCAATAGAGACTGGGCATCCTGTTGACCCACATGCAGCAACACAGCTGGGCCATTAACATAGACAGAATACATGGGTATAGCCCCCAAGTGATATTTCTGGGTATAATCTGGGAAGGGACACAATATCTCATTTCAGAGGAGATAACTGCAAAGCTTTTGGTCATCTCTCCCCACAAATAGAAAAGAAGACTAATAATTACAAGTCCTATTTGACTGCTGAAGCTCTCACATACCCCACAGATTTTGATGTCACTTTCCTAGGTCATGTTTGGCCTCTTGTCCAGTTCAGAGGGTTCTGGTGGAGCCTGACTGCATTTGAAACTTTTTAGGTGTTTGGCCTAGCCATCCCTGTATGTAACATTGACTCAGGCTACATATTCTAGACTTTACAAGACCATGTTTATTTTCTGTTTGGTTTCCTTAAGCGCAACTGCATTTGCTAATGGCTCGGGATTCTCAGCCCAAGCTACACACCAGGGGCCCAGTGTATTCTCCATGCTCCATAAAATTCACAAACCACAAGGTGGAACATTTTAATGGGTAATTAGAAGAAGGGCTTAAATGGCTGATGGATGAGGACAAGATAGCTCTTCTAGTGAATTTATCAGTTTAATATTTTACTTTTAAATTCCGGGATTTCTATATTGTTCTTTATTTAATAATTTATATATTTTTATTACTATTCAATATTTAGTGAGATACTGTTCTCATACTTTCACTTAACTCTTTAAGCATAACTTCATTTATTTATCTATAATAGTTGATTTAAAGTTTTTGTCTGATGCTGCTGCTATTGTTAAGTCGCTTCAGTCGTGTCCAACTCTGTGCAACCCTTAGACGGCAGCCCACCAGGCTCCTCTGTGCACAGGATTCTCTAGGCAAGAATACTGGAGTGGGTGGCCATTTCCTTCTCCAAAGTTTTTGTCTAGTAAATCTAAAATCTGAGCTTCCTAAGTTCAGTTCAGTTCAGTTCAGTCGCTCAGTCATGTCCAACCCTTTGAGACCCCATGGACCGCAGCATGCCAGGCCTCCCTGTCCATCACTAACTCCCGAGTCCACCCAAACCCATGTCCATTGAGTCAAGGATGCCATCCAACCATCTCATCGTCTGTCGTCCCCTTCTTCTCCTGCCCTCAATCTTTCCCAGCATCAGGGTCTTTTCCAATGAGTCAGCTCTTCGCATCAGGTGGCCAAAGTATTGGAGTTTCAGCTTCCACATCAGTCCTTCCAATGAATACCCAGGACTGATCTCCTTTAGGATGGACTGGTTGGATCTTCTTGCAGTCCAAGGGACTCTCAAGAGTCTTCTCCAACACCACAGTTCAAAAGCATCAATTCTTCTGTGCTCAGCTTTCTTTATAGTCCAACTCTCACATCCATACGTGACCACTGGAAAAACCATAGTTTTGACTAGCCGGATCTTTGTTGGCAAAGTAATGTCTCTGCTTTTTACTATGCTGTCTAGGTTGGTTATAACTTTCCTTCCAAGGAGTAAGTGTCTTTTAATTTCATGGCTGCAATCACCATCTGCAGTGATTTTGGAGCCCCCCAAAATAAAGTCAGCCACTGTTTCCCCATCTATTTGCCATGAAGTGATGTGACCAGATGCCATGATCTTAGTTTTCTGAATGTTGAGCTTTAAACCAACTTTTTCACTCTCTTCTTTCACTTTCATCAAGAGGCTCTTTAGTTCCTCTTCACTTTCTGCCATAAGGGTGGTGTCATCTGCATATCTGAGGTTATTGATATTTCTCCTGGCAATCTTGACTCCAGCTTGTGGGCTTCCTAAGTTCAGTCCTAAGAGATTGTTTCTATTGATTGTTTTTCCTGTGTTATGTGTCATTTTTGTTGTTCAGTCTCGAGGTCATGTCTGACTCCTTGCGACCCCATGGACTGCAGTGCACCAGGCTTCCTTGTCCTTCACCAGCTCCTGGAGTTTGCTCAAACTCATATCCACTGAGTCGGTGTATGTGTCATACTTAGCTGTTTTTTCGCATGTCTCATAATTATTTTTTGCTTCAGACTGAACATTTTGAATAACGTGCCAACACAAATGTAGAGCTCACAGGCCCTGTTCAGGGTTTTATTGCTATTATTACTGTAGTTGTTTCTGCTGCATGGTTATCTGTTTAGTGACTTTCCTGAACAAATTCTATAGCCTCTATTCTTTGTTGTACATTACCACTGAAGTCTCTGTTTGGGTAGCTTTGTAGTCAGTTAATGGTTGCTAGAGATATCCTTAAATACCCCGAACCAGTACATCTTCCGGCCTTTGTTGGTGGGCTTTGTGTGCCAGTGGGGGCATGCCTTCCGTGTTCCAGTCGTTTACAGCTTTGTCTTAGCTTTTATTTCTTGCTTGTGCAGGGACTCGAGGTCAGCCTGAGGTGAGAGTTTTCAGATATTTTCCTGCCTCTGCTCACACTTCTGATCTTCTCTGTTCTTTTATGTGTTAGTCAGTCAGGAGTGGCCATAACAGGGACACGGGCAAGTCTCAGGAAAATTTATTGTATTTACAGGGTCTGTGAACCGGAGGCACGGCACACCACACAGGACCATGTGAGAAATGCCAGGTTTTGGTCAGGAGACAGAATTTAGGAGTGAGGGAAAAGTCTGGGTCAAAACTTTATTGTAATTTTCTCAGGAAAGGCAAGACAGGACAAGGTAAACAGCTTAGGACTGACTAGTTTGAATAACTCCAGTGAATTTTGGCCTATAGTGATGGTCTCTTGCTGCTGTACCTGGCGCTGGGATAATTAGCCCACCCCCACCCTCCTGCCCTGAGATGCACGTGCCAGAAAGGGTATGTATGTATAGATCTAGACTGGTCAGTTTCACATTAAAGTCATGCTCCAGCCGCCGCCCCCCACCATCCCCATCCTTTACTATCTCCAAGAACTGGCTGGTCTCAAGAGGAGCAGTCTCTTCCCAGACAGAAAGATTCTTAAAACATCAAAACATCGTAATACACAGAAAATTAAAAATATAAAAAAGAAACCTACACATTTCTTGTGGTCGTCTAAACTCCCAGATAATGTCAGACCTTCTCACAGCTTTCTCTAGACGTCTTATTCCCCATTTTTTCCTTTCAATTTTTTTGGCCAGCCCCTCGTTTGCCCCAAATGTTACCCCTACCTCAGTCAACCATGATGTTAAGCAGTTGTTACTGACTGTTGTCAATAAATGCCCTGGGGAAAGCTATTTACAGTGAGTAAGCTCTGAGTTATGTCAAACAAAGATGAGTCCTGCAAGTGCAGACTTCTAGGGAGCTAATAGCCAGGTCAGATAGTAACAAATCTCTGGGAATAGATCTATTTAAAAGAAGATCCAAACTTGCTCTTCTGTTCTTCACCCTCCAATGGCTGCTAGGTTTACAGTTTTCACAGCTACTATAATTGTGAGACTGTTGCTTTTTATGGCTACTGTGAAAATGAGGAGAGGAGAATGGGAATAGGGTGAGTTAAAATTCTATAAAGCTTTACTTTTCCTCTTGATAGTCAGTCTTTTTCCTTGAATAAATTCTTCTCGTATTATTGAAAGCTTTCAGTTAATTTCCAGAGTTCTGAAAACGGTGCTTTTTAAAAAAATATTGACATTGTTCTAATTACTTTTATAGAGGAGTAGATTTTTCGAGATCTTCTCTCTGACACTTGAGAAATTCTCTTCACCAGCCTTTTTTTTTTTAATAGTATGAATGTGTTGCTTTTAGAGCTACCACATCTTTCAGATGATTAAATTGATCTGATTTTGTATCAGATAAGGATATAAGATCAAATAGGGAAGATCTGATTTTATATCAGATCAACCAGGGAAAGCAATATAGCTGTTTTTTCAGTTTATTATTTTTTCCATACTGTTGAATTAACCATTTCTGAGAATTACTTTGAACTCTGTGATAACATACACTGAGTTTGAGGTATTAAAGTGGATCAGCCCTTGGTCACAAAGTAACAGACATGAAATGATTTTTCTCTACTTCTGTGCAATATGCATAGCTTCTCATCAGTCTTTGCTACTAAAGATGAAAAATGGCCAGCTGCATAAAGCAATCCTTCGTTATTCTTCAGTGAGAGAGGGACACCCCTTCCCAAACAACCTTTCCCCATTGTATCTTCCCCAATGATATGTTTTTACCAGCCTTCCAGAAATAGCTGCTTTAGTTTTCCAACTCAGAAGAGGGACTAAAACACTTAATATATCCAGTAACGTGGATCAAAAGGGAGCAAGTTCCAAGAAAAGTACAAGGAGCAAAAAATATTGAGATAATTTAGATTTCTGTGATAGCTCTCAAATTATTCAGATCATTGCTTATTGCACTTACATTTAAGGCTAGGTTCTTTGTAAAAATCTTTCTGTCTCAACCAAGGGTATAACTTGGCCTTTCCAAATAGAAAACTAGAATTATTTTGAAAATGAGTCAATCAGAATTTCAAATTATTGCATTAGCTGAATTTAAATGAAAGCTCTCTAGCAAGCCCTATCATGGAATTGCCAATGAAACCTGAAGGAAATGCCAAGCTGTTTGAGAGGATTCAGGCATATTTAGACTTGTTCAGTGTTGGTATTTGTTTCTAATCACTCTGGGAAGGGGTGTAGTGGAAAATAAATCCGAGAAGAAGTGTGTGGGAACAGCCAAGGGAGCCTCTGGGAACAATCAAAGGAGGCCAAGCTGTCTGGTTCCTGATATACCTTCAGGACACTCCGTGCTGCTGCTCGGAGCTATCACTTAACAAAAGAGGCGGACTATTTTCTTCCACTTTAGATTTTATGTTGGTTTGGATCCATAGATTATCTCTACCAGCATTTAAAATGCCTCATGTGCAAAGCCTGCCAGGGAGTGATTATCACTGAGTTATCATGTATCTGTACAATGTCAAGAGGAAATTTCTCTAACTTTGTAAAAGTTTCAAGGCTTAGGTTGGACGAAGGACATATGGGCAATGATTTGAAGGGGGAACAAAGGCCATTTACCAACATATTATACTAGTCATAGGACAGTTGATCCTTTAAATTGTCCCCAGAAAAAGATGCATTGAATATTAAAAGTAATCCTTTAAAGTTGGTTTTAGAAAAACTACTAAGATATCAGGTAGACTGATTGACCTAATAGGGTTATTCAAAGTTGGATAGGCTTTTTAGTTTTGTCCAAAAAACAAGCCATTAAAAAGTTGTAATTGCTTTGATATCTATATACTGATAATGTCTGCTGTGTACAGAATAAAATGAGGCTGTTCATACTTGGCTCAAAATATCATTCTGCTTCTTCTTTATCATGACTTCTTGAACAAGTTATTTAACCTTCTGGGTCTTAATTTTCCTTCTTTTAATGTGTATGTTTTAAGGACTAAATTATATTAAATGAAATCATTTGTGAAAGTATTAGCTAGTTCTTGACACTCAGAGAGCACTTTATATAAGTTGTTTTCGATCTGAATCTACTCTCTATTGCTCTCCCTTCCTTATCTCCATGGACTGTCTCCATGGCAAGTGGAAATCTTTTTCTACATCATCACTGTAATCATAGGATTATTAAATGACCTTGCGTATACGCGTGTGTGCTCAGTCATTCAGACATGTCTGAAGCTTTGTGAGCCCATGGACTGCAGCCCTCCAGGCTCTTCTGTCCATGGGGTTTCCCAAGCAAGAATACTGGACTGCTTTGCTATCTCCCACTCCAGGGGATCTTCCAGAACCAGGGATGGAACTCGTGTCTCTTGCGTTTCCTGCATTGGCAGGTGGCTTCTTTACAACTGCACCACTTGGGAAGCCTTAAATGGCCTTACTTGCCACCAGTTGTCCCTTTGAAAAAGTAAGAGGAGTAGAAATGAGCATATATTCAATCTATAATTAGTTTTGGGAGTTAGGAAGACAAATATTTATGGTATCTAAACTCATATGGTTGGCACATGCCTATACCATGGTAGATTGTTCCTTATAGTCTGCTCATGATTGGCCCAGCTCCATGCTCCTTGCCCATCGATGATGCTGGAAAGTGAAAGTGAAAGTGTTAGTCATTCAGTCATGTCTGACTCTTTGTGACTCCACGGACTGTAGCGTGGCAGGCTCCTTTGTCCATGGGATTCTCCAGGCAAGAATACTGGAGTGGGTTGCCATTTCCTTCTCCAGGGGATCTTCCCAATCCAGGGGTCAATCCTGGGTCTCCCACATTGCAGGCAGATTCTTTACCATCTGAGCCACCAGGGAAGCCCTCTGCTGATGGTGGAGGAGCCTCCTTCCAACAGGCTCCATCTTTCCAATGTGGAAGGATTTCCGTAAGAATAAAGCTGGTGTTTTATTGTAACCTCTGGTGAGATATCCCTGGGTATTTTATCCCATCCTCTCCCTCAGTGCTTCAAAGTGAATGGTGACTTTGGAGGGAGGAATTTTGAGTATGTAGCTTAGTTATTTCCTTTTCTATGGCTTTTCCTACAGAAAGCATACATGATCTTCCATTCCAGACTCTGCCCTATTGAGGAAGTTTACTGCCTTCACCACTGCCTGTGACTGTTAAATTTGGGAATCCAGTATTAGGAAGCTCATAATTAGTGAACACCCAAGCCACATACCCCACCATTAATAATAAAATTGGTGTTTTGTTTTCCTCCTGTGTATGGCCTGCCTGCTTCTATCTCTCAATTACTTCTGAAGTTGCAAGAGGAAAAGATGATTTCATTTATTAGCTTTCTAAAACCCCAGTATACATTTGATTCACATATCTGCCAATGTGCCAGCCTTTATCTGCATAATGGCAGGTCTCAGTCTATCACCCAGAACGTATCCCTGTTATTTCTGTATATTTCTAAGAAGTTGCCTCATAATAGCCATACTCTAGATGTAGTTGTCACTTGGTGCCCAGTCTTCATATTTTTATGTTCTAGCTCCTAAGTGTATAGAATTGCTGCCTGAGAAGGATCATTATTGCCACTTTATGTCATGAGCACACTAGTTTACTCCAAGAAAAATATCTTCAGATGTGTCTCAAACTGCAGTCCTTGAGCTGCCAAGATGTAGTAGAATTCTGGTCAGCAATGGGAAGAATGGCTTCATCCTCTATTCCACACCTCAGCTTTTTAAAAGATTGAATCCCTGAAAATCTCTTTTTGGGCCTGACATTTTACAGCATCTTTCATGTCAAAGAGTTTAACTATATTTTGAACCCCACTTCTCTAATTGTAAGGTCTAAACATAGAACCAGAGTTCTATTGGGAACAGACATCATAGTACCCCTGCCACCGTCTCCTTTCTTAGGATTTGACTCTTAGCATAAACTCCCTATGCTTCTACTTACAAAACAGAAGCTCCTATGTGTATCACTTACTGCATATACATTCGTTGGGTGTGGCTGTTTGAGTGAGAATTGATGAATGATGTAATGTATGAACTCCAATTTCACCTTTTTTAAACCATAGATTATGTATTTTTTCTGTTAAGTGTTCCCACTAAGCACTATTGGATGTTTGCTACTATTATAGAAGACAAGTTGTATATATCTTTATTCTATAACTTGATATATATTTTTATAAGTGGATACAAAGAGGCACAGTATGCCAGCAATTTGATTTTCTGTATTTACCATTTCTTAGACAAGACACAGAGGTAGAGAGCATGTAGACCCAGGATGGTAGAAACCGGGAGTGGGATGAATTGGGATGTTGATATTAACATATATGCACTGCCATATGTAGACATATGCTAATGGAAACCTGTTGTATTACACAGCTCTATGCTCTGTAGTGACCTAAATGGGTGGGATGGGGGTGTGGAAGGGAGGTCCATGAGAGAGGGGATATGTGTATACATATAGCTGATTCACTTGGTTGTACAACAAAAGCTAACACAACCTTGTAAAGCAACTATACCCCAATAAATAAAAAAAAATAATATTTGTTTCATTAATAGGTAGGTAGAAAGCCACGAAACTCATTCTTGCTCTCCTAGCTAGGTGCAGGTGTTCGGAGACAGTCCAAACCTCAGGTCTTGCAATCCAAAAAGGATCGGAGACCTCAGATTCCCCCCTCTTTTCCTTTGGCTGACTTCCTTTGATTCAAGAAATTGGTCTCTTGTGAGCCCGAGAGCTTGCTTTGAGGTGGGGTGTGTGTGCACCCAGGAGTGAGAATGAGAGATATGAGCAGAGCAATGGAGAGACTGCATGCCTTAAATGTCTGGAAAGCAGTTTCTTATCCTTTAGTTACTCATAACCATGGGAAACAGCTAAAATGACCATAATAGATTAGCCCTACTCCAGCCCTTGGCTATCTACAAATAAAGTAATTTTCAAGTAAAATTAAAAACACAAGAGAAAAAACATCTCATCCTAAAGTATGCTCACATTTTCCAATAGATTTTAAAATGACAACTAAAAGTATTCTTTTGCAATTGCTCATGTATTTTACATTGGACATATGGAAAGCAAAATTACTGGTAAACAAAATAAAGTACAGAAATAAGTTCTTTACCATGGATATGGAAAAACAGACTGGGTCGAAATAGGAAAAGGAGTACGTCAAGGCTGTATATTGTCCCCCTGCTTATTTAACTTATATGCAGAGTACTCAGGAGAAACGCTGGGCTGGAGGAAGCACAAGCTGGAATCAAGATTTCCGGGAGAAATATCAATAACCTCAGATATGCAGATGACACCACCCTTATGGCAGAAAGTGAAGAAGAACTAAAGAGCCTCTTGATGAAAGTGAAAGAGGAAAGTGAAAAAGTTGGCTTAAAGCTCAACATTCAGAAAACTAAGATCATGGCATTCAGTCCCATCACTTCATGGCAGATAGATGGGGAAACAGTGGAAAAAGTGGCTGACTTTATTTTGGGGGCTCCAAAATCACTGCAGATGGTGATTGCAGCCATGGAATTAAAAGATGCTTACTCCTTGGAAGAAAAGTTATGACCAACCGAGACAGCATATTAAAAAGCAGAGACATTACTTTGCCAACAAAGGTCCGTCTAGTCAAGGCTATGGTTTTTCCAGTGGTCATGTATGGATGTGAGAGTTGGACTATAAAGAAAGATGAACACAGAAGAATTGATGCTTTTGAACTGTGGTGTTGGAGAAGACTCTTGAGAGTCCCTTGGACTGCAAGAAGATCCAACCAGTCCATCCTAAAAGAGATCAATCCTGGGTGTTCATTGGAAGGACTGATGTTAAAGCTGAAACTCCAATACTTTGGCCACCTGATGTGAATAAATGACTCATTGGAAAAGACCCTGATACTGGGAAAGATTGAGGGCAGGAGGAGAAGGGGACGACAGACGATGAGATGGTTGGATGGCATCACCGACTCTATGGACATGAGTTTGAGTAAACTCCAGGAGTTGGTGATGGACAGGGAGGCCTGGCGTGCTGCGGTCCATGGGGTCGCAAAGAGTCGGACACGACTGAACGACTGAACTGAACTGAACCATGTATAAATATTTATTAGTATTTAGTCCCCCTCGTTTTTTTGGAGGAGGGGCTGGGCCTGGAATTTCAGTAAGGACAGTGAAAATTTTATAGAAATAGAGGAATGAAAGTCAGCATGTCTCTAGTAATTGAGAAGAAAGAAAGGGTAAACAATATAAATAGGCTTTTGGGGTGATTCTCCAGTAAGGTATCACAAACCAAGTTAAAAATATATCAAAACACAATTGGTTTTATTATACCTTGTGATTGAACTAGTAAAAATTAAGCCCCTGTTATGAACAAGCTTTTCATACTGGGCACTATGTAGATGCAAGGATGTTAAAAGAGTCAGTGTCTGTAAGACTGCAATCTAGAGCAGTCGTCTACAAACCTTTGAGTAAAGATAAACATACAGGTGGTATTCTATTATACTATAGATGTATATGAGTTATTTCAAAGTAGCATGTTAGTAATTGACAAATAGTGAAAATGGCAAATGCTAAAGTGGAGATGCTAAGGAAATGCTAAGGAAAAAAGACACCACTGCCTTCTATAGTGAGTTAAAACAATTTAGGAAGATCCAATATTATCCGTTACTTATTATGTGCCAGGCAATGTTATAAGGACTCTACATGTTTTAATTCATTTAATCCATATTATAACCCTATGAAGTAGAAGCAGTTATTATCGTTTCATTTTATACCTGAAGAAACTGAGGCCGGAGCGGTTGAATAATTTGCCTAAGGCAGCAGAGGAGACAGAATTTGAGCTCCGCTGTCTACCTCCAGGGAGAAGGCAATGGCACCCCACTCCAGTACTCTTGCCTGGAAAATCCCATAAACGGAGGAGCCTGGCGGGCTGCAGTCCATGGGATCACTGAGTCGGACACGACTGAGCGACTCCACTTTCACTTTTCACTTTCATGCCCTGGAGAAGGAAATGGCAACCCACTCCAGTACTCTTGCCTGGAGAATTCCAGGGACGGGGGAGCCTGGTGGGCTGCCGTCTATGGGGTCGCACAGAGTCGGACACGACTGACGTGACTTAGCAGCAGCAGCAGTCTACCTCCAGATACCATGTCCTTAATTACTGCTGAAGACTCTGTATGAAGGATTTTGGTTGCTGATCTTTCAAATTCATGTGACCTGGATACGCACAAGCTCAAGCAGTTTACTTCTAAAACAACTATGCATATAAATTTCATAGGACAAAACATAAATTACCTAAGCTAGTTTTAAATATACATCAAAGAATCAATGGTCAGCCAATATTATTTGGTCATTTATGACGATTGCCCCTTTTCTCTTCTCTAACTATAGGTAAGAACTTTTAGGGGAGAAAATACATGGGTAATCTCTTATGACTGGATGGTGAGATCTTAGGAACATCTCAACAACAAAAGACAATTAATTTTTAAACTTGAAACAGGAAGGAACATTTTGCTTTTCCTGAGGTGGAAGGGAAAGAAAATGAGAATGAAAAGGTCAATGAGAAGCAAGAGTAGTTCTAGGGAGGATGAGGGGCTAGGAGAAGAGCTGAGATGCTTCCTAGAGAAGGGACCAAGAAAAGGCGCGTTAAGTCCCATTCTTGTCAGAGAAAATTTGAAAGAAAACATATCCGAAAGATGAATTGTGAAATTTGGGCTCTGTCACACTCTTCTGATCTTTTGAAATCTCTAATAAAATCTCCATTGCTCATACTGATCCATGTATAATTTGTCTTGAAAAAAGTTATGTTTGTTTTAATTTTTTCAAAACCAGTAAAAGGTATGAGTTCACAGTTTGGTTGACTCCGTGAGACACCGAGATAGTGCATGCAGAAGCCAACAGAGGGTGAAGGCAGAAGGGGATCGTGGGAACATGTAACACTCCCACAAGCTGTGGAGCTGGGAGTTATAAGCAGCTTTAACTTAGAGCTATCCTTACTACAATTGCAAATGTGGTGTTTATCCCAGAATTTTTTTATTTTCTGTAGCGCCAGTCAAAACCCCTGCTTTTAGTGCGATTCTGAGAGAATTTTTTTTTTTTTAGTTAATTCCTTAAATGTTGAGGTGATCACTTTCATATCCCAGTTCTCCTTTATCAAAAATTTTCTCTCAAATTCTAGTCAGAATTGCCAAGTATCTTTTCAGGCTCCATTATCATTTCTCTTCCTTTTAAATCCTGTATCCGTTTTTGCATCTCACCCAACAGAAGGGAGTCCTAAACAGCCTCATCTCTTTCTCTCACATGTTCAGAGCAGATGTGGTCAAGAAGAAAAAGCTTGTGCTGGTGTTCAGGGGCTTCTATTCGGGTTTTGGTTTCAGTTTCCCCATCTACAAAGTAGTGATCCAAGCACTGCTCTTATTTCTGTGTGTGCTCAGTTGTGTCGGACTCTTTGTGACCCCATGGACTGTAGTCCACTAGGCTCCTCTGCCCATGGAATTTTCCAGGCAAGAATCCTGGAGTGGGTTGCCATTTCCTCCTCCAGAGCATCTTCCCAACTGAGGGATCAAACTTGTGTCCCTTGTGTTTCCTGCATTGGCAGACTGATCCTTTACTGCTAGCACCACTGCGCCACTGCTCTGGTGAGGGTTAAAAAAAAAAAAAAGTGAGTAGCACTTTGAAAGGTTTAAGTAGCTACAGAAGTTTATGTATTATCTTACAATAAAATGATAAAAGATATTTTAGTAAAAACATTTTCCGGATTGAACAAAATAACCCATCTCTTTTTGCGATTAAACCTTTTGTCATTGGAAAATAGATACTGGGTGAAATCTTAGCTCCTTGATGAGTGAATTGGCCTGGGCTGAGTCTTTCACCCTTCTTTGCCACTGTAAGAAGGGGCAGAATCTTTAAAATTTTACTGAGAGGACTGAAAAAGTAAGTTGCACAGTGTGGTGACGTGGAGTTCTGAGAAACCACGAGGAAGCACAGCAGAAGGTAACTGACGTTTGTCAGTTAACAGCTTACAGTAATTTGTGAATCTTTTCTTATTCTTTGCTCAATAAGATTTGATTTTATTTAAATGGTTGCGAAGTTTTATTTGGAAAAGCTCTGTTGTTCCAATTATAAGAACCTATATGTCAGGAAAGATTTATCTTTTTGGAAATTGGGTGTTAATAGCCATTGTTAGTCATAGAAATATTAGTGCACATAATACAATTAATCTGATTTATATATCTGCACAATCCTTTGAAATTCACAGAATTTTAAAAATAAATCTTTCTTTCCACATTTAGTATTCTTCTGACATCTTCAACCGCTCGGTAAAGTCTGCTAGAATATGCCGTAAGGAAAGCGATTTTCCATCTTTTGGGGGAGGAATATCTCATTCTACATTTGTCATGTATACACATCATCATGCTTTCCAGTTTTAGACCAGATGGGTAAATGTCACATATTTAAAAGTAAATATACAAGCAACTTCCAATTACCTGTTTTCTTTCTTCATGATTCAGGTTTCTTATTGGAGACACAATTTCAGAGGTGCTTCCACAGCACATTTTCAAGTTTTTTAAGTAAATTAGCAAAAGTAGATGAAACGGTTATGTGAATAAATATTCAATAGTTTGAGAGTATGAATAGTGTATTTGTCAGGATGTCAGATGTACAGAAATACTGTTCCTAACTAGTGAATTTGCAATTGTGGTTTAAATAAACTTTTCTTTAAAAAAAATTTTTTTTCACTTTGTAGAGAAGTGAAAAGATTTCTTCTCCCCTAGCATAAAAGGGAAAATATTTAGACACTTGGGTCACAAGAGCCATTTATGCTCCAACTATTTGCTCAAAGCCATGTTCAAAATGTCTCTGGCATCCCGAGGCCCTGGAAAACTCGGAGCGTACTCTTCTGATTAGAACTGGGATGGATCCCAGCGGGCCTGTCATTCTTCCCTCCACCTGGTCAAGGCACCCTCTCTGTCCAGTGTGTGCAGTACTGTTTGGCTGCTGCTTCACTCTAACTGGAGTCAGTTGCACACGTGGGCTGGCCTCAGGGAGCCCCGGGCCCACGGAACACTGTCTGAGTGGAGTTTTCCACTCCATGTTTGATTTGGCCTGGTCTGCGGGATGTCTTGCCAGACCCCAAACTCCTGTCCGAAGTCAGTCATCCCCGGATGGGAAGTATTCCTTGTGCTGTTGTGAGAGAACTCTGATCTTTCACTGTAAACCTGGTGGGATGTCTGTTGGCCAGACCAAAGTATGGAGAAGCCAGATTTTCCCCCTGTGAAGTACGTGTCTGCAGTGGATGGTATTTGTACTAGTAAAAGTATTTAGGGTCGTGCTGTTGGCCAGGTTCACCCACTTAAAAAATGAGAAGCTCATAAATGTAGTACTGAAAAGCCCTCCACTTAGAAATAATGGAGGCAATGACTCTTCCAGTTTAGCCGCCAAAGTAAAGCATAAGGTATGGTACAGGATGTTAACTTAGGAACAGAATTGTGTGCTGAGGTCTATAGCCTTAGAGAGTTAGCAGAATGTTCTTCTATAAAGTGAGCATGACACATGGGTACACACAGCTGTGCCAAGGGCATGGTGATGGCATGGACATCATTGTCTGTCCCTCCACTCAGCCCTCCCTCACAACTGTGAGGATGGATTCCTTTTTTTTTTTTTTTAATTATTTATTTATTTGGCTGTACCGGGTCTTATTCGGCACACCAGATCTTTAGTTGAGGCATATGAACTCTTAGGTGCAGCCTGTGGGATCTAGTTTCCTGACCAGGAATTGAACCCAGGCCCTCTGCATTGGGAGCGTGGAGTCTTAGCCACTGAATCACTGGGGAAGTCCCAGGATGGATTGCTTTTTATAGTTTATTCCTGTGCCCAGATCTCTCATTCTTTTTTGATGCACTTGTGTTTATGGCAAATGAAGTCCACAAGTTAAACCAACAGATGTCTAAGTTTCCTTTTGTCTGACATTATACTGGGCATGTAACTTATTGTGGTATAAAGGAAGTACAGAGTTCACACATGTACAGATCAATAAAATCTCATAGAGTGTATTCACAGAGGGAATACACTCATAGTACAACTACACATTTCAAGAAACAAAACACTTGGTGTCCCAGAAACTCCTCTTGTGACCCTCATAGTCACTAACCACTCCTAACTCTAAGCACTCCTCTCCATAAATTATCTCCATCCATCCTTTTGAGGTTTATGTAAATAGATGAGTTTATTTAATGAATCATGCAGTATGATGATTTTTTTTGGCCTGATTTTATTCAAAATTAAGTTTCTGGAATGCACACATTTTATTGTAAGTAGCAGTATTTTGTCATTTTTGTCATAGATAACCTTTCACTGTATGTATATAGCAAAAATTTTGATCCATTCAACTCTAATAGATTTTGAGTTGTTTCTAGTTCTACGCTTTTATAGTGCTGCTCTGATTATGCCTGTATAGTTTTTTTTAATGAACATAGGTTTGCATTTATGTTAGCTATTTAACTAAAAATAGAATTGCTGGGTCATAAAATATGTGTTTTTCAGTTATAGAAGCTATTACTGAAAAGTTTTCCAAAGTGATTGTATCACATTGTGCTAATGAGCAGCACAGGCGAATCCCAGTTTCTCCAGGTCCTTATTGCACTTGCTATTGTCAATCTTCCTAATTTAGCCATTCATAGCTGTCAAGTGTTGTACTTGACATATTATCAATATTGTCGTCAAGTGTTGTGTTTGACATAGCTGTCAGTATTGTATTTGTCTAATGACTAATGTGGTTGTATACTTTTGCATATGTTTAGTGGTTATTTGTATGTGTCCCATCCTCTTTTTAATGATTTTTCAAGTTTTCTATGGGCTTTTTCTTATTGATTTGTCGTTGTTCTATTATTATTTGGAATCATTTCCTTGTTGATTATATTTTCTTCCACTCTGTGTATTTCTATTATCATAATTATGTTTCTTTTGATGAAGAAATGATTAATTATCTGTGTGTGTGTGTGTGTGTGTATCCTGTTTAGGAAATCCTTGTCTAGCACAAGGTACAGATAAGCTTTACTCTTCTTTTATATTTATATCTATAGTCTACTTATAAATTGATTTTTGAACATTGTGAGATAGGTATTAACATTTTTCCATATGAAAACCAGTTGATTCAAAACTGTCTATTGAGACAACATCCTTTTCTCCACTGCTCTTTAGCACCACCTTGTCATAAATCAAATGTCTATATATGCATTTTTGAATTCTCTATTTTGTTCCATTTATCTATTTGTCTACATCTTTTTGGCATTACTACATATTCTTAATTACTGTAGGTTTATAATTTATGTTTTCCTAGATTATAGTTTTCCAAATTTGTTCCTAGTCTCCATATTCTTGTCAAGTCAAGGTCCTTATACTTGTCACAATTGGGCAAGAGATTCTCAGAGGTGTCTAAAGTGCCCAGCATTACCAGTGCTTATAGCAACACTGCCTCTTTCTGATGCTCAGGGCCCATGATTCCTGTTACGATGGTGATTCTTCCTGCCTGCTAGCCCATGGTGGTGCTGTAGCTTGGAGTGAAAGGAGCTACTGTTTTTTTTTTTTCTCCTGTGGTGAAAGTGTGGTCTCTTTAGGGATCAGGGCCTCTAGCCCTACAGAGCTCAGAGCTTTAGGGATGTTTATTCCAGAGTCCTTCAGTGTGTCATGGGAGTGGGAGTGACAGTAAGCAGGTCATCCCATGCTCTGGTTCCTGTGTTCATGTAGCCTTCCTATTTGGTGCACATTATCACATCCAATTCTTTAGTTTAATATATACACTGTCACAGAGGCTGGAATTCTTTCCTCATGCTGGGTAGCCTCTACAATGGCACATTGATTGTGACTCAGCAACAACAACAGCTTTTTTGGTGGTATAATATGCAATCCTACCAGTAGATCCTACTTTTCTGTTACCAGGGCTCACTTTGTACCTCCTTTGCTGTAAACATGGGTCATTTGGTCATCCGATCTGGTGCAACGTGATGTGAGTCCGATATGGTGGAGCAAACACTCTATAAACATTTATGCAGTGGTGCTATTTGAAGCTTGAAGTGCAGGAATAACAAACACACATCTAGAATGTCTATCTATTTCTCTGAAATCATGTTACTTTTTAGGAAATAAAAAGCCAATTTAGTAAACTTGGCCCCATATGGTAGAATTTGGCAGAGTTCCTTGAGGAACAGTGCCATGTTGGTGTTCTACGTTGGCCTCTGTTGCTCTCAGGTTGGGAATTCAGTGGCTGCAGTAGCTAAATGGGCTCCAGGCTGTGGAAGTTAACACAATTGGACCTGTGTACAGTCTCCATATCTTTTACCTTGGCCACTCCATTCATGTGCCAATTGTGGCTTTGGGGTGACTTATCACTGACACTGGCTAATGTCCACAAACCAGGTCCTTTTTTTGTGTTTAGCTATTTAGTGCTTCTCCTGCAGTGGATGCTCTCTGATGTGCTTTAACATGTGACAAAAGTCTTCACAGTTGGTGCTCACTCCCCTATGTGCATCCACATATCTCTACACCAGACCTCCTTGTCTCTATCTTCCAATCTTCTGGACAGGCTATTCCCCATCCATGAGTTTATATATATTACAACCTGGGACTATTTCTTCACACAAAAGGGATGACTGGTCATTCTGCCCATATCTCCAACCATTGAGAGGGTTTTTCTTTGCATTGTCTTTTAAGGATGCTTCTGAATAAGACTGTAGTGAAGCTATTGTTCATTTTTGTCTTGCTTTTCATACTGAGCTGATTCATCTATAAAGTTTCCTTAGGTTCTTTCCTTCTATATCATATGGTCATAAGAAATCCTCTATGCAGTCATAGGTCTGAGCTAAAGGAGGTACACTGGAGTAATACTGGTGAGTAACATTGGGAACTGGGCCCTCTCTTTATGTAGATGGCTTATGTGATCTGCCTGTCCTTATGACTTATTGGGTCTGGCAGAAACTAGCTCACAATATACATTTCCAAATGCATGGCCATTTAGTGTCCTGTGTCAGGCATTTAGTTTCCATTGTTGTTGTTTATTTGTTAAAGTGAAGTGAAGTGAAGTGAAGTCACTCAGTCGTGTCCAAGTCTTTGCGACCCCGTGGACTGTAGCCCAGCAGGCTCCTCTATCCATGAGATTCCCCAGGAGAGAACACTGGAGCGAGTTGCCATTTTCTTCTCCAGGGGATCTTCCTGACTCAGGGATTGAACCTGTGTCTCCTTCATTGACAGTGGGGGTTCTTTACCACTGAGCCACCAAGAAATACCCATTTAGTCTCCTGTAGGCAAAGGGCAAAAGAAAGATTAGGACCAGGAGTTAGGAGTTAGAGCAGCCAAATTCCAGGGAAAATTAAATACCTAAATGTGTTAGGTCTGATATACTGAGATCAGTACTTTTATTTGGGGCAGGGAGAAAGGAGAAGGAAACCAGGACACTTGAGATTAGGATCTGGGCCTTCCAGAGCAGTAAAATTTCTGAATTCAGAGATTAAAGGAAGTCCCTTCCAAAATAGGGGCTTCCCAGGTGGCACTAGTGGTAAAGAACCCTCCTGCCAATGCTGATAGAAGTAAGAGACACAGGTTCGATCCCTGAATCAGGAAGATCCCTTGGAGGAGGGCATGGCAACCCACTCCAGTAGTCTTGCCTGGAGAATCCCATGGACAGAGGAGCCTGGCGAGTACAGTCCATAGGGTCACAAAGAGTTGGACACGACTTAAGCGATTTAGCATCCACGCAAGCCTCTAAAATAAGCTCCATGTTTCATGTGGCATCTTTTTCCAACACCGGTACCTCTCATACTATCAGTTCAGTTCAGTCACTCAGTCGTGTCCATTCTTTGCAACACCATGGATTGGGGTTGCAATCCCCACACACCTCTAACCCCAGCACGCTAGGCTTCCTTGTCCATTACCAACTCCTGGAGCTTGCTCAAACTCATTTCCATTGACTTGGGGATGCCATTCAACCATCTCATCCTCTATTGTCCCCTTCTCCTCCTGCCTTCAATCTTTCTCAGCATCAGGGCTTTTCAAATGAGTCAGTTCTTCACATCAGGTGGCCAAAGTATTGGAGTTTCAGCTTCCAGCATCAGTCTTCCAATGAATATTCAGGACTGATTTCCTTTAGGATTGACTGGCTTGATCTCCTTGCAGTCCAAGGGACCCTCCAGAGTCTTCTCCAACACCATAGTTCAAAAGCATCAATTCTTTGGCGCTCAGCTTTCTTTAGGGTCTAACTCTCACATCCATACCTGACTACTGGAAAAACCATAGCTTTGACTAATGGACCTTTGTTGGCAAAGTAATGTCTCTGCTTTTTAATATGCTGTCTAGGTTGGTCATAGCTTTTCTTCCAAGGAGCAAGCATCTTTTAATTTCATGGCTGCAGTCACCATCTTCAGTGATTTTGGAGCCCAAGAAGATAAATAGTATACATGAATAGTACACATAAATAGTATGCATGAATCTACTGACTCATGGTTCAAGGGCACAGCCACTTGCAGCCCAGCCTAGACCTGGTGCAGAGTGTTTGGTGCTCTGGTTTCCTCTCAAAGCTTGCAGCATTACATGTCACCTGGTATGTAGGTTGAAACAGTGTCACCAGATGTGGAATATATTGCTTTGGGAACCAGGAAAGGTTATCAGATTTTGTGCTTTCTTCTTTGTGATGGGAGATGTAAGATACAACAATTTGTCTGTTACTTTGGAGGGGACCTCATGACACACCTCTAATCCCTGAACCTCCAAATTTTACTGCTCTGGAAGGCAAAAGAAGAGCACCAATCTCAGCATAACAGACCTAACATGTTGGGGTGTTTCATTTTCTCTGGAATTTGCCTGCTCTAACTCCTAAATCCTGGTCCTGATCTTTCTTTGCCCTTTGGCTGCAGAAGATGAAACATTCTTTTTGAACTACTAAGGAGGTCTGGTGTTTTTCACACTTATCTTTCAGTTGCCTGTTAGCTCCTTGCAAATTTTCATTATTTTTTTAGGGTATCAATGACATGCAGCAATTGCGATCCCATTGCCCTTATAGGTAGTGTTTTATCTGTTACTTCTCAAAACCCTGATATTTGCATTAGGTAGTACATTCTTCTCCACTGGCACACTACCACAGTGATTGCTTGTTACAGTTTTTTTTTAAACTTTATATTTTATACTGGCTACTCTCTAACTGTGGTATATGGACTTCTCATTGCAGTGGCTTCTATTGTTGTGGAGCACGGGCTCTAGGGTGCATGGGCTCAGTGGATATGGTGCACGGGTTTAGTTACTTCTCTGTGGCATGAGGGGTCTTACTGGCAGGAATTGAACCTGTGTCCTCTGCACTGGCATGCAGATTCTTAACCCATGGACCACCAGGGAAGTCCTGAAATACAATTGGTTTTTAAATATATTCTCTGTATCTAGCAACCGTGCTAAATTTACTGCTTATTCTGATAGTTTTTAATGTGGATTCTTCTGGGTTTTCTATGATTTATTTCACCTGTCCAGAAATATTTCTAAAAATTGACTGTTCAGTTCAGTTCAGTCACTCAGTTGTGTCCAATTCTCTGCGACCCCATGGACTGCAGCACGCCAGGCCTCACTGTCCATCACCAACTCCTGGAGTTTACTAAATTCATGTCCATTGAGTCAGTGATGCCATCCAACCATCTCATTCTCTGTCTGCCCCTTCTCCTCCTGCCTTCAATCTTTCCCAGCATCAGGGCTTTTCAAATGAGTCAGTACTTCCCATCAGGTGGCCTAAGTATTGGAGCTTCAGCTTTAGCATCATTCCTTCCAATGAATATTCAGAACTGATTTCCTTTAGGATGGACTGGTTTGATCTCCTTGCAGTCCAAGAGACTCTCAAGAATCTTCTCCAACACCACAGTTCAAAAGCATCAATTCTTCGGTGCTCAGATTTTTTTGTAGTCCAAATCTCACACCCATACATGACTACTGGAAAAACCATAGCTTTGACGAGACGGACTTTTGTTGGCAAAATAATGTCTCAGCTTTTTAATATGCTGTCTAGGTTGGTCATAACTTTTCTTCCAAGGAGCAAGCATCTTTTAATTTCATGGCTGCAATCACCATCTGCAGTGATTTTGGAGCCCCCCAAAATAAAGTCTGTCACTGTTTTGCCTGTTTACCCATCTATTTGCCATGAAGTGATGGGACTAGATTGCATGATCTTAGTTTTCTGAATGTTGAGTTTTAAGCCAACTTTTTCAATCTTCTCTTTCACTTTCATCAGGAGACTCTTTAGTTTCTCTTTGCTTGCTGCCATAAGGGTAGTGTCATCTGCATATCTGAGGTTATTGATATTCCTCCCAGCAATCTTATTCCAGTTTGTGCTTCGTCCAGTCCAGTGTTTCTCACGATGTACTCTGCATACAAGTTAAATAAGAAGGGGGACAATATACAGCCTTGACATACTCTTTTCCCTATTTGGAACCAGTCTGTGGTTCCATATCCAGTTCTACCTCTGGCTTCCTGACCTGCATACAGATTTCTCAAGAGGCATGTCAGGTGGTCTGGTATTCCCATCTCTTTAAGAATTTTCCATAGTTTGTTGTGATCCACATGGTGAAAGGCTTTGGCATAGTCAATAAAGCAGAAATAGATGTTTTCTGGAACTCTCTTGCTTTTTCGACGATCCATTGGATGTTGGCAATTTGATCTCTGGTTCCTTTGCCTTTTCTAAATCCAGCTTGAACATCTGCAAGTTCATTGTTCACGTACTGTTGAAGCCTCACTTGGAGAATTTTGAGCATTACTTTACCAGTGTGTGGGATAAGTGCAATTGTGTGGTAGTTTGAGCATTCTTTGGCATTGCCTTTCTTTGGGATTGGAATGAAAACTGACCTTTTCCAGTCCTGTGGCCACTGCTGAGTTTTCCAAATTTGCTGACATATTGAGTGCAGCACCTTCACAGCATCATCTTTTAGGATTTGAAATAGCTCAACTGTAATTCTGTCACCTCCACTAGCTTTGTTCATAGTGATGCTTCCTAAGGCCCACTTGACTTCACATTCCAGGATGTCTGGCTCTAGGTGAGTGATCACACCATCGTGATCATCTGGGTCATGAAGATCTTTTTTGTATAGTTCTTCTGGGTATTCTTGCCACCTCTTCTTAATATCTTCTGCTTCTGTTAGGTCCTTACCATTTCTGTCCTTTATTGAGCCCATCTTTGCATGAAATGTTTCTTTGGTAACTCTAATTTTCTTGAAGAGATCTCTAGTCTTTCCCATTCTATTGTTTTCCTCTGTTTCTTTGCCTTGATTGCTGAGGAAGGCTTTCTTATCTCTCCTAGCTATTCTTTGGAACTCTGCATTCCAGTAGGTATATCTTGCCTTTTCTCCTTTGCCTTTAGCTTCTCTTCTATTCACAGGTATGTGTAAGGCCTCCTCAGACAACCATTTTGCCTTTCTTTTCATTGAGGATGGTCTTGATCCCTGCCTCCTGTATAATGTCACGAACCTCCACCCATAGTTCTTCAGGCACTCTATCAGAGCTAATCCCTTGAATCTATTTGTCACTTCCACTGTATAATTGTGAGGGATTTGATTTAGGTCATACCTGAACGGTCTAATGGTTTTCCCTACTTTCTTCAATTTAAGTCTGAATTTGACAATAAGGGGTTCATGGTCTGAGCCACAGTGGCTCCTGGTCTTGTTTTGCTGACTGTATAGAACTTCTCCATCTTTGGCTGCAAAGAATATAATCAATCTGATTTCGGTATTGACTATCTGGTGATGTCCATGTGTCAAGTCTTCTCTTGTGTTGTTCGGAGAGTGTGTTTGCTATGACCAGTGCATTCTCTTGGCAAAACTATTAGCTTTTGGCCTGCTTTATTCTGTACTCCAAGGCTGAATTTGCCTGTTACTCCAGGTATTTCTTGACTCCCTACTTTTGCATTCCAATCCCCTATAATGAATAGGACGTCTTTTTTGAGTGTTAGTTCTAGAAGGTCTTGTAGGTCTTCATAGAACCGTTCAACTTCAGCTTCTTCAGCATTACAGGTCGGGGCATAGACTTGGATTACTGTGATATTGAATGGTTTGCCTTGGAACTGAACAGAGATGATTCTGTCATTTTTGAGATTGCACCCAAGTACTGCATTTCAGACTCTTTTGTTGACTATGATGACTACTCCATTTCTTCTAAGGGATTTTTGCCCACAGTAATAGATATAATGGTCATCTGAGTTAAATTCACCCATTCCAGTCCATTTTAGTTCGCTGATTCCTAAAATGTTGATGTTCACTTGCCCACTTCCAATTTGCCTTGATTCATGGACCTAACTTTCTAGGTTCCTATGCAATATTGCTCTTTACAGCCTTGGACTTTACTTCCATTACCAGTCACATCCACAACTGGGTGCTGTTTTTGCTTTGGCTCCGTCTCTTCATTCTTTCTGGAGTTATTTCTCCACTGATCCCCAGTAACATATTGGGCACCAACTGACCTGGGAAGTTCATCTTTCAGTGTCCTATCTTTTGTTCATGGGGTTCTCAAGGCAAGAATACTGAAGTGAATTGCCACTCCCTTCTCCAGTGGACCACGTTTTGTCAGAACTCTCCACCATGACCCATCCATCTTGGGTGGCCCTACATGGCACAGCTCATAGTTTCATTGAGTTAAACAAGGCTATGGTCCATGTGATCAGATTGGTTAGTTTCCTGTGATTGTGGTTTTCAGTCTGTCTGCCCTCTGATGGAGAAGGGTAAGAGGCTAATGGAAGCTTCCTGATGGGAGAGACTGAGGGTGAAACTGGGTCTTGTTCTGATGGGACCATGTTCAGTAAATCTTTAATCCAATTTTCTGTCGATGGACGGGACTGTGTTCCCTCCCTGTTATTTACCTGGGCCAAACTATGGTGGAGGTAATGAGGATACTGGTGACCACCTTCAAAAGGTCCCATGCATGCACTGCTACACTCAGTGCCCCCAGCCCTGCAACAGGCCACTACTGACCCACACCTCTGCCAGAGACTCCTGGACACTCGGGCAAGTCTGAGTCAGTCTCTTGTGGGGTCACTGCTCCTTTATCTTGCGTCCTGGTGGACACAAGGTTCTGTTTGTTCCCTCCAAGAATCTGTTTCCCAGTCCTGTGTAAGTTCTGGAGGCTCTATGGTGGGGTTAATGGCGACCTCCCCCAAGAGGGCTTATGCCATACCCAGGGCTGCTGCACCCAGAGCCCCTGTCCCTGCGGCAGTCCACTGCTGACCGATACCTCCTCAGGAGACACTCAAACAGAGTTCTGTCTCAGTCTCTGTGGGGTCTTTGGGTCCTGGTGTGCACAAGGTTTGTTTGAGCCGTCTCAGTCTCTGGCGGTTATGGGGTTTGATTCTAAACATGATTTCGCCCCTCCTACTGTCTTGCTGGGGCTTCTCCTTTGTTCTTGGAAGTGAGGTATCTTCTCACAGTCGCTCCAGTGCCTACTACCTTTCTGGGGATTCTCTGCCCTTGGAAGTAGGGTATCTCCTCAGAGCCGCTCCCACGCCGTGCAAACACTGCGAACACTGGGACATTTTATAAGTGTCAATACATTTCAAAGGATTGAAATTGTACAAAGTTTGTTCTCTGGTCATAATGAAATTAATCTAGAAATTGATAAAAATTTCTTAAGTGGCTGGAAGTTGAGGAATCTACTTACTGGTAACGAAGATCAATTAAGAAGTCAAGATGAAAATTAGAAAACATTTTGAAGTGAGTGTTAGTAAAATTAAGATGTATTAAAACATGTGGTAAAAAGCCAAAGAGGCAAATTTATAGCACCAATTGCATACATTAGAATGAAGGACGTTGTGTGCCGGTCTTAGCCTATCAGTAACAAATATTATGCTTGGACCAGCTCTTGCGGTTCTTGTTATAACTGCACAATGCCTGCCAGCAATAACCATCAGAAACTTTGTAAAAATAAAATTTTATTACTTACAAGACATAGAAACTACACAGCATATCAGGGCACACAGAGTGAGGTCATTTACAGAGACCACAGGGGCCTGCAGTTCTGCCTTTATTGGGGTTGAGGATGAGGGCTTAAGGTTTCCTGCACTCACTCCTTTTTATTTATTTATTTATTTGGCTGTGTATGGTCTTCATTGAGGCATGTGGGATCTAGTTCCCCGAGCAGGGATTGAACCCGGTCTCCCTGGATTGGGAGATTGGAGTCTTAGCCACTGGACCACCAGGGAAGTCCCTCATGGGCTCACTCTTTATTGGTGAATTTAAAACATAAGAAGCAAAATTTTATTAGCTGGAAGAGAAAAAACCAAGTAGCCCAAGTGGTCAGTTACAGAAATCAACCAGATCTCTAGAGCAAAGAAGCCTTAGTGTGGGAAGACATCTTGGCTCTATCTAGCCTGAGTCTGGCAATGTGTTCATTGGAGATGGCAGTCTTTGAAGGGAATGCCTTTTTGAGATAGATGCCTCTGCAACCAAAACTTAAGTCAGGCACTTGCATTACAAAAAACAAACAAGCAAAAACAACAAACCACAGTGATCAAGGCTTACACTACAAAAGGCCTACGTCAATGATCTAAATATCAATCTCAACAATTAGAAACAGAAAGCTTAATCTAATAGAACAGAAGGAAAGAAATGGTAAATACAACAGTATTTCTATTGTTTTAGTGGTTGCTACATAGATTACACATATATCCTTGATATAGTAGATCTACCCTAAAGTAGTATTTTTCTCACTTCCTGGACTTTGTCAGGACCATGCATCTCTACCCCTTCTTAAACTCCAAGAAATCATGTCATTGTTTTATGCAGTGAATAATCATTTAGGTTTATATATTTATTCTTTCTGTTATTATTCATTCCTCTCTCAATTTCCATGCTTTTATCCAGGATATTTTTTTCTTCTGCCTGAAGAATTCATTTTGGTAGATTTTTATCTTTATTTTATTTTCCTTTTTGAATATTGTTTTCTTTAGGTGTAGAATTTTAGGTTGGCAGTTACTTTTCATCCCTTCAAATAAACCATTCTATTGTCTTATAGATGGTTTTCATTGTTTCTATTGAAAGTTAACCCTATTCTTTGATGGTACTGAATCTTTTTTCTATAGCAACTTAAAAAGTTCTCTTCTTTGTCTTTTAGCAGTCTTACTATGACTTTTAGCTTCCCAGGTGGCACAGTGGTAAAGAATTTGCCTGCTAATGCAGGAGACACAAGAGACATGAGTTCAATCCCTGGGTTGGGAAGATCCCCTGGAGGAGGAAATGACAACCCATTCCAGTATTCTTACCTGGAAAATGCCATGGACAGAGGAGTCTGGCGGGTTGCAGTCCATGGGGTCGCAAAGAGTCAGATGGTTCCAGTTCCAGAGCAGCTGAGCATGACGAATGATGATGACTTTCACTTAGCCGGCCTGGGTGTCATGGAGCTTCTTGGTGTTGTGGATTGATGTCATGCTTGTTTTTGTGATATCCTCTGGCAATATTATGTAAAATACTCATTTTGTCTCCATGTCTCCTCTCCTAGGTCTTCAATAACTTGTCTGCTAGATCTTTTATACATCTTTATTTTCCGTCATTTTCCCCCTCTGTTCTTTAGTCAACTGACCTAACTTTCCATTCTATTACTCTTTTCTCCTATTTGATATGTCTATACATTTCTTAATTTTACTAAGTTTTTTCAGTCTAGAATTTTTAATTAATTTCAGTTTCTGATCAACTTGTCCATCTTCTCTATTTTCTGAAAACGTTGCTCACAGTCATTTTAACATCCTTGCATGAGAACTCCAAGGTCTGCATCATCTTGATTCTGCTTCTTTCTTTTTAAAATATTTTTTCTTGATTTTTGAGCATTTAACTCTCTCGGCATGCCTAAGAATTAAAAAAAAAAATACCAGATATTATGTATGAAAAATTATAGAGATAATTTGTGCAGTTCTGCTTCCTGTTATCTTTGTCCAGAGAGGATTTACTATTAATTTACTTTGCCCTTGGAGCAGGAATAGATCACCTTTACGGAGTCTTGAGTTGAGGTGGATCAATGCTGGATTTTTATGTGACTTTTTCCCTTAATCCTAAAGTCTGCTCATTTCAAACTCTTTTCTGGATGTCTGGGTTGTTTATCCAGGGCCATGTTCTTTGAGAGACTCTAAGCTTCAATTTTTGCCTCCCCAGTCTCATTAGACTGTTCAAAACTCAATTCAGATTCTCAGAATTTTGGTAATTGTTTTCTATTTTGCTTCTCAGCCTCTCAATCCTGCCTTTCTTATAACCTAACAAATATCTCAAAGGGAAAAGCACCACAGTGTACGTCGTTTCTCTCCAATATCTTGAATACTCAAATTATTGTATCTTTATAAACATATTCATTTTTTAAATTCTCTCTAACTTTCCTAATTGTTGCAGATTAACTCTGTAAAGCACTGCTCTTCTACAAGCCATGCCACTAACATCAGGTGCTCAAATTCCAGAGGCCTTTTCAATGAGAAGATTGTACCAGGCTTAATGCTGTATTCCCAATACCTTCTTAAATACTTGATACATGGAAGTGCTTAGAAACTTTTTCCATGAATGAAAATGCATGAGCAAAGTGTAAAATAGACACATCCTTGGGATTTTTTGATCTGATGAAATAGCTAAGACTTAGTCAAAAGCTCTCTAATGCTTTAATTAGAGCATTAGATTTAATTGTTAATTAGATTAATTACATTTAATTGTTGATTTAATTTCAACATATCTAATAGAGTCTTTCTTTATAACTTGAATTCTCTTTTATCTTTTCCATGCTCTGTAAAACATTTGGAACCCATTCTACAATTTATCCCTTAGTCTTATATTGTCTTAATAGTATGCTTGATGTTATAATCTGGGAGATATATTTATCTTCTTAGCATAAGGTAAGCTCTAGAAAACAGGCTGTGTTATATTTCTCCTACATTCTTCAAGGTAGCTCAACCAATGCTGAATACATTTGTGGCATATGATAACTTCTCCTTTACAGTATAAAGTAATCAAAGTTAAAATGCTGTATTCTAAGCTTCAGGGATTCAACTGACATGTATTGCAATGCATATTTTTTAAATTAAAAAAATCTTGGATGTGTGTATTTTTGATGTGTAGTGGGGTTTAGAAGGCTGCTTTCAGAGCCCTGTGTTTATGAAGAAGTGCCCCAACACTCCATCGGTGTCCTTCCTACTGGCCACCATGGCCTGATAAGAGGAGGACAGAATGATTGTGGTTAAAAAATAAGGAGCTCTGTTTATTGCATGCTTAATATATGACAGATACCATGGTTGTTATTTTAATTAATTGTCTCATTTAATCTTCATAATAACCCAATTCAAAGATACTATTGTTATCCCAATTTTTAGAGGAAACTGAGGCAGGAAAAGGTTAAGTCCCTTTCCTAAGATTATAGAGCTAGTGAGTCGAGGAACTAGGATAGTGATGGTGGTAGCGTGTGGCCTAAATAAAACATGTTGCACTGTTCTACTCTCCACTTCAGATTTTCCAGTCCCTGGTCCTGGTAATGAAAGAGAAGCAGAGAGATCTGTATGATTTAGTTGACTGTCTCATTGCCTTCAGTATAGAAGCACTGAGAGGAAGGGAAAAAATTCTTATTTGGAAGTTTTCTTTCACTCTAGACATATATACTTATCTGCAGGGAAAGACGTTTTACAGTAAACAGAATTTGGTTCAAAAATGTGTTTCTTTAATTTTCCGGGTTCTCTTGTTTCTTCATTTTCCCTGGAAAATTTTGCTGTACTCAGGAAGTATAAGGAGACATGTATAGATATGGCTGATTCATGTTGATGTATGGCAAAAACCAACAAAATATTGTAAAGCAATTTCCTTCAATTAAAAATAAATGATTAAAAAAAACAAATATGTACACAATATTGAAAGTGTCAGAGAAGAACCCTAAAAGTATTTAATGGGATGAAAATGTTGTTCTGTAAGGACAGAACAAAACATTAGGCTTCTTGAGTTGGGAAGAATAAATGCTAAATGAATGTCCTCAAAGTTTAGAAAATCACAGAGGTTATTTTTTGGATGAAAAAAGAATAAAATATATGAATGTTTGTAACATATGAACCATCTAGAAAGGGGAAAATAACAGGTTTCATCTAGAAGAATTGAGAACCAGTTAGCCAGATGCAAGTGACAGAGAAGTTCATTTTCCCAGAAATTCAAAATTGGAAAAATGAAGATTGTGATGGTTTCTCTTTTTATTGGATTAATTATAAGAGAAGAAACGGAGAGAGTGAGGGACCTCTCTGTTTCAGATTGAAAGAGACTAATAATGTCCTGCTGGTAACCAGAAATTTAACAGACAAATTTGTTGGGCACAAAATTTGGGTGTTGCAACTAGAATGCTTTTGCGCACGTGTGTGTGCGCGCGCGCACGCACACGCGCATGCACTCCAAACAGGGTGATGCATAGCTTCATGATATTTCTGGTTATAAAATCTAGGCACTTCAGTAACATGGATTATAAGAGAAGATTCAGCATTGGTCTGCTTAAGTTGGGATAACACTGGCCTTTAATTAAATCAACTGATGGTCAATAGCAGATTAAGCCAGTGAAGAGAAGCAGAAGACCATGCTGAGGAGTTGTTAAGTCTTTTAAGCTTGCTTTATTCCATGTCTGAACATTAGTGTAAATTTCACAAATGATTGTATGTCAAAAGGAAGCTTTGGAATTTCACTTCAATGAAATTTACTGACAGACATTTTTATTCAACATAACTTTTGTAATTTTTCGCAGAGTGCTGCAAGAGACAAGTTCAAGTGCTTCAGAATAATGGAGAGGGAGGAAGGGAGCAAGACTCTCCCTTGCATTCTCAGTATTTAGGGTTTCTAGACTCATGAGTATTCTGCTTTCCCTTTTATAGGTGAATTTAGGTTTTAGCTGCCTATAGTCCAACTAATGAACACAGTAATCTGGGCTGAATACAGTGGAAATTCATGTCTTGATTTTCAACACATCCTAAGGTAGTAGCTATTTTAGAACCAGCATCTTCACTATGAATTCCAGTTAAGGAAAGGTAGGTAAAAGTTGGTCTCTACCATTCTGGCTTCCCAATTTTGTGACGTGCAGGAAGTTCAGGATGCTTTCAAGTTATTTAATAAATTTTCAAATATTCTCCAAAAGCATTGGAGTTGTTTCTCCTAAGATTCCGTGAGAAACTGATGAAGGAATATGTTTTTATTTTCTTCCTAACTGGTTTCTTAAAGGTGGATATTTGACCACTATCATAATTATAATGATCTGCTATATTACTGTGTTAAGCACTTTATATACATTGTATCTTTTAATACTTTCAATAATAAAATATATAACTAATGAGAACATATTGTATGGCACAAGGAACTCTACTCGATGCTCTCTGTTGATCTAAATGGGAATAATTTCCAAAAAAGAGGAGATATATGTATATGTATAGCTGACTCACTTTGCTGTACAGTAGAAACTAACACAACATTGCAAAGCAACTATACCCCAAGCAAAGTCAATGAAAACATACTTTCAACAGTCCTGTGAGGTAGGTATTGTTGTGTCCTTGTTAGAGCTGTGCATACTTATGTCTGGGAGATTTAAGAAACTTACTCCAAGTCAGAGTTGGGATTTGTATTCAATTCAAAATCTCTGTTTTTAGTCCCTATACTGTATTGATTTTTGTCTTCTGTCCTCCTCTCCTAAAATAAACACTTGTTAAAAAAGATAAATAGAATATTCCATTAGATATGAAAGTGAAAATGAAAGTCACTCAGTCGTGTCTGACTCTTTGCGACCCCATGGACTGTATAGTCCATGCAATTCTCCAGGCCAGAATACTGGAGTGCCTAGCCTTTCCCTTCTCCAGGGGATCTTCCCAACCCAAGGATTGAATGCAAGTCTCCTGCATTGCAGACAGATTCTTTACCAGCTGAGATATAAGTATATATTTATACTTGAAATATTATCTTACTGCCTGCATACACAAACCACACGCAATACACATACAAACACAATAAGTATCATGGCAGTGTTGTTGTTGTTGTTCAGTCGCTCAGTCATGTCCAATTCTTTGTGACCCTATGAACTGGAGCATGCCAGACTTCCCTGTCCTTCACCATCTCCTGGAGTTTGCTCAAACTCATGTCCATTGAGTGGGTGATGCCATCCAACCATCTTGTCCTCTGTCATCCCCTTCTCCTCCTGCCTTTTATCTTTCCCAGCATCAAGGTCTTTTCCAATAAGTCAGCTCTTCGCACAGGCAGTATAAAATATTATTTTCCTGGGCATTTGAATGATTATTAAAACTGGCTTTTGGATATGTTTATAAGGCAAGATTTATAAGTTTCAGAGATGAAAATTTTTAGATCTTCAGTTATTACTCATGGACTTTCGGGCTTGGTGAAAATATACACTACAGAAAATTTCTGCAAGTCTAGCAGAAATCAGCTTTATGGGGATAGACTGGGTAGAAAAATTAATGGAGAGTATAAAGCCACTGAAGACTCCTTGGATTACTAGCGGATTCGAAAATGAACAGATATTTGCAAGAACAGTAGTTTGACTGCTTATTATATTTTGCCCTCTTCCCTGGTCACATTACATGATGTAACCCAATGAATCAGAAATTGGATCTCTATGGGGAAATGTGGGTGACCACAATTCCTTGCTAGTCACTACTTCTCCCAATGAGCTATTCCAACATTCCCTGGAATAATTCTGGAAATCAACCAGAATGTAATATTTGTTAAGGAAGTTTGCTAAAATGCTTGCAAATAGAGCATACAGTGCTGATCCGAGTCCTGTTTCAGGGACTTCCACTCCTGACATCCAAGTAACCTTCTGAATTGGAGTCCTCTGTCTTACATTTCTGCTTCTTGTCCTCCCTTCAGAAATGTACCGTTATCTCCAAGATGTTAGTGTTTTTTCTCAGGGGCATCACTATCTTAAAATCTACTGTCTGTAAGCCTCTAAGACCTGGTCTTTATCCACGTTGACTGGTTTATGCATGCCTGCATTTATGAAACAGAGCTGATCCAGTTGGTGGGATTTACTCATGAATGAGGGATGGAACCGATATGTCTACCTCTCGCTACTCTTACAATGCGTGGTAGTTTAAAACATTTTGGTTTTATTAGATAAAACTTACTGCATCAGCTATAACTTCCAGTACAGTGTTAAAAAGGAGTGATGCAAATTTCCTTCTATTTCTAGTTTATTGAGAGTTTTCTTTTTTTAAATCACAAATGAGTGTTAGATTTTGTCAAATGCTTTTTTGTGTGCATCTAATGATATGTTCCTGTGATTTGAAATAAATTAATTGATTTTCAAATGTTGAACCAACCTTATATACCTGAGATAGTTCCCAGTTAATATTGTGTTCTTTTTATGTATTTGATTTGATTTGCTAATGTTTTGTTGAGGGTTTTTGCAGCTATATTTATGAGAGTTAATGATCTGTAGTTTTCTTTTCTTATAATGTCTTTGTCTGGTTTTGGTATTCACATAATGCTGGAATCACAAAATGAATTAGAAAGGATTTCTTCTGCTTCTGTTCTCTGAAAGAGATTATGGATAATTGATATAATTTCTCTTTTTATGTATTTGGTAGAATTCACTAGTGAACCCTTCTCATTCTGGTGCTTTCTGTTTTGGAAAGTTGTTAATTACTAATTCAATTTATTTCACAGATATTGACCTATTCATATTGTTTATTTCTTTTTTTGTGAGTCTGAGAAGCTTGTGTCTTTCAAGGAACTTGTCCATTTCATCTAGGTTATCAAATTTGTGGGCACAGTGTTCTTCACTGTATTCCTTTATTATTATTTTAACATGCATGGAATCTGCATTGATTTCCTTCTTTAATTTTGGATATTAGTCTTTTACCTCCCTGCTCTCTCCTTTTTTGGGGTCTTAGTTAACCTGACTAGTGGCTGATCAATTTTATTGATTTTTTCCCCCCAAAACCAACGTTTGGTATTGTAGATTTTCTCTATTGATTTCTTTTTTTAAAATTTATTGATTCTATTCTACTTTTTGTTATTTATGTTCTTCTGCTTATTTGAATTTAATCTGCTCTTCTTTTTCCAGTTTCTTTAAGTAAAAACTTAGAATATTGATTTTATATCTTTCTTCATTTCTAATATAGGAATTCAATGCTGTAACTTCCATCTGAGCATTGCTTTTGCTGCAAACTACAAATTTTGAAAAGCCGTTATTTTAAATGTTTCTAATGATTTCTTTCTTGACCCATATGTTATTTAAGAGTATATTGTTGCTGTTTTCTACCTGTCTTTCTGTTACTGATTTCTAACTTAGTACCATTGTGGTCTGTGAGTCCGTAGTATGTGATTTCTATTCTTTTAAATTTGTTAAATTGTGAATTACAGCCCAGAATGTAGTCCATCTAGGTGAATGGCCCATGTGAACTTGAGAAGAATGTGTTTTATGATTTTGTTCAATGAAGTAATCTATAGATGTTAATTACATCCATCTGATGGATGGTTTGTTGTGTCCAACTATATCCTTACTCATTTTCTGCCTGCTGGATCTGTCCAGTTCTGATGGAGAGGTGTTGAAATCTCTGTTTATCATAGTGGATTCATCTATTTCTCCTTGCAGTTCTCTCCGGTTTTGCCAAATGTAGTTTCCTGCTCTGTTTCCTGCTCATCCATGTTAAAGATTGTTATGTCTTCTTAGAGAATTGATTCTTTTATCATTATGTAATATCTTTCTTTAGCCCTGATAACTTGCCTTGCTTTGTAGTCTTCTCTGACACTTACTTTTTATAACCTGTTTCATCATGCCTAAAAATGGAAAAATATTGCCTCTAGGAGTTATTGTGAGAGTTACTGGACTAATGAAATTAGAGCACTTAAAACAGTGACTAATGTGTTATAAACATGCAAAAGTGCTCCCCATTATTATCAATAAAGTGCCTATTACAATGTGGGTACTCAAGAATAGCTATTACTTTATATTTTAGCTCACAGAAACATTTTCATAAAATCCTTATTCATTAATTTCTCAAGTGAGTTATGTCAGTGATGTAGGCAAAGATCATAGAGAAGGAGGGATCAGATTCTGTACAGACTTTGAAGTTATAACTGATTTATTATAAGGTATGAGAGGAGCCACGGATGTCTCCAAGCTTTTAAACTTTGAGTACCAGAGTGAACGATATTGCATTTTCTGAGATGAAGAACACAAAGCAGATGGGGTTTTTCAGAGGAAAACAAAAGTTCTGTTTTTATTATTTAAATTTCAGAGGCCTATTTGAAATCCATTAACTAGTAAAATTGGAGAAGGAAATGGCAACCCACTCCAGCCTTATTGCCTGAAGAATCCTATGGACAGAGGAGCCTGGCAGGCTACAGTCCATGGGGTCACAAACAGTCAGACATGACTTTGGGACTAATACTTCCATGATTAGTAAATTGGATACAATAAAGTTGAGCATGTAATTGACCATTTCAACCAGGATACTTTGACAGTGACAGGACTATTAACTGGTAGGAATCTAAGACAATAAGCTAAATTTGAACTTTCCCTGGGTGAGTGGCCACCTTAGATATAAAAATCTAGAATTTAATGGGAACAGTAAGCCTAGAGATATGTGTGGAAGTAAACAGGGTATAGCAAGTGTTAAGTGTAAGACCAATGAAATCATACCAATGAGTAGGTAGTGAGAATATATAAAAATGATAAGAGGTATGAAGATCAAGAACTGAGCTCTGGCTGGTTGACAATATGTTTATAACAGAAATAAGGACTATTGTGAAAGAGATCTGAGACATAGAATACCATGTTATATAAGATAGCAATGGTGAAATTAAATCTAGAGTAAAAATCTGTCCTTTTGCTTAGGTTAGGGCTTCCCTTGTAGCTCACTTGGTAAAGAATCTGCCTGCAGTGCAGGAAACCCGGGTTAGATCCCTGGGTTGGGAAGATCCCCTGGAGAAGGAAATAGCAACCCACTCCAGTATCCTTGCCTGGAAAATCTCATGGACAGAGGAGCCTGGAGGGCTGCAGTCCATGGGGTCGCAAAGAGTCGGGCACGACTGAGCGACTAACACTTACTTACACTTTGCTTAGGTTACTTACATTTCTATAGGTGAGAAAAAACACTTTTTTATTAATGTTTAAAAAACATTAATTTTTTTAGTTGATTTAAAGTTTTTAAAATCAAAGTACATATTTGGTAAAAAAAAAAAAAAAGTCAAATACTACTATATATTAACACAAATCAATACCAACCGGAATCCTCCTTCTGTACTATTTTATATGACTTAGGCTTCCTCTGAAAGAGCAATTGTTTTGAACTTTTTCTCTGACTTTTACTTTATACTTCTAAATATTAGGTGTTACATGAGTATAATAGCACTTAACCTCATACGGATGTTGAGAAGATTAAATACAGTAATACATGTAAACTGCAAGGACTAAATGTGTTAGCTGTTACTGTTACTTTTTATTTTTAGTTTACAGTTATGGAAGAAAAAGCTAAGTAAAATGGTTACACTGCTTAATTTCTATTGATACTAGAGAAAAATGCTCTTGACACATATTTGCCATCAAGACAAAAACTTGCACATCATAAATATATGATCACTTGGCAAATGGACCAAATAATGCCTATTTCTCAATGGGATCTTAATAATGGTTAAATCACAAAAGCGGCTGAAGAAAACGTTATGAGGCTGCTTTAAAAATTTAATCCTAATTTGTTAGGTTTAGCATAATGAAGAGTTTGAAAACTCCACTGTTACCAAAGGAAATAAATGGAATACATTAAACCACTGCAAAGTCTATATATTTGAGAGCTCTAAAGATCAGTTTTGAGATGCACCAGAGTTGATTTGGCATGGAAGAGGGTTTTCAAGCACTGGTGTTTCTTGCTCTCATTATTCTTTTTCATCTCTCTACTGTGTGTTCTCAGTCACTTCAGCCGTGTCCAACTCTTTGCAACCCCACGGACTGCGTAGCCCATCAGGCTTCTCTGTCCATGGGATTTCCCAAGCAAGAATACTGGAGTGGGTTGCCATGTCCTCCTCCAGGGGATCTTCCTGACCTAGGGATTGAACCCACATCTCTAATGTCTCCTGCCAGTGTGACCACTGGCCATTCTTTACCACTAGTGCCAACTGTGACATCTGTAGGTCTATTGAACTATAAGTAGGAAGTTTAAAATAAGTAATGTAATCAACAGATTTCCCAATTCACTTAGATTTGCTTTCACAGTTGTAGTATCAGATTTTTACCAAGTTTGAAGAACTTGGTCAGTTCAAAATACATTAGCTTTGTCTCAGTAAATTTGCCTTTTTTTCAGTATTCCTTTTAGGAAAAGCTACCAGAGATAGTAATTCTGTTTTAATTCTGAAATTTGCATTTACCATAATGTTGGTAAATGATATCAAATTTAGCTCAGTGGAATTAGATTTATTTATTATATGTGTTCTTGTTCCAAACTTAGCCTGGTCAAGGGGTAAAAGACAAGAAATAGGAAAATAGAAAAGTTTCCTCTTTGAACAGCAATGCCAGGAGAAAAAATGTCAACCCACTCCGGTATTCTTGCCTGGGAAATCTCATGGACAGAGGAGCCTGGCAGGCTACTGTCCATGGGGTCGCAAAGAGTTGGACATGACTGAGCACACACACCAGACATTCAGTCTTTTGTGGTTGTTCTCTGGAAGAGGTTCCTTTTTGTTTTTATATGTTTACATCTACGTGGACAGTAGTGCTCGTACTAATCACAGACTTCAGTGCCCAAAAGCAAAATGGTTTATATAGCTGATAGGTTATTATACTGGACTTTGGGAGAGTAGGTTCATTAATTTTGAACCACTCAGTACTGTAGGTGAATATCATACCCCAGATTATCAATTTAGCTTCTTAGCTGTCTCAACTGTGGAACCTAAACTTAAAGAAAAAATATAAAGCAGAAAAGCCCACTAAGAAGTCAGAATTATATTTGCAAAGTCCTAGTACTAAACCTCACATTTTTCTTCTACAGGCTCCCATTCAGGGATTATATCAATGAACTTGCTTTAGACATGATAAATGAGGATTGTGTGATGTAATGGAGAAACTTTGAGAGGTCAAAATGCTAAGGGTTGTTAGTGAAGGGAGGAAAAAAATTCATGTTAAGTTAACAGAAGAACTATAAAAGTACAGATGTTTTGTGCTATGAAGTGAAAGAGTGTATCTGTATATCTAAAAAGTTGATGCATCTCATTTTAGAACAGAATGTTAATTTATGCTTAAATGAGAATTGATAATTATTAGGACATTGCTGTGAAGTAGCTAGGGTTTTTAGAACCAAAAGAATGCTATTCTAGCCACCTTCCCTTTCTCCGTACAAGAACTCCGTGATAGACAAGCTGGACACTTCTTATTTTCTGGCCATGCCATGTTCTTTCATGCTTTCATGGGTTTGTTTACTCTGAATTCCTTTTGTGGAAGCTGATCTCTGTCTCCTGAACCCCTGCATATCTCTTGGAGATCAGTACAAACCATTTTATCTGACACTCTCCTTCCTCACTCTCCTCTGACAGAAAGTGTATCTAACATTAAACTTAGTTAATGTAACCTGCCTGCCGTAATTTAAAAATTTATGAATGTAATTCTGAGTCTTGCTTTAATATAAAGAAAAGTAGGAAAGAAACTAACTTACAATAAAATAATGTGTATTTTGATTGAAAATGTTTGGGCATAAAAACACAGGAGGAGATAATGAAACATCAGATATTTCTGATATTTAAAATGGATATGTTTAAGAAAAATGAGATCACAAGCCAATCTGTATAAGATGTACAGGAAGTGAAAGAACAAAGGTATGAATATAATGAGCATGAACTCTTACAATAAGCAATACATACTAGGTGTGAATATAACTAGCATGCAAACTATTACAATAAGTAATACATGCTGGGTGTGAATATAATACCATGAAAACTGTTTTAATAAGTAATACATACTTAGTTGCATATCATCAGAAAAAAAATGGACATGACCTTTATTGAATTACTGGTAGCATACCAGGACTAACTACCAACAATAGAACCAGAGTAAATAAGAAGGTATAAATTCTTGAAACTAAGCTGAGTCTTATTTATCAGCGTATTGTCACAATTGTTCCCTGATTTATGATGTAGGGGAGAAGTGTGGCTTTCTTAGATTAGCATTCCGTCTATCTTGAACTCCCACTTGGGAGGCATACATTTAGTCACTGGTACTTGAAAGATCATGGAGGACTGGTCCTTTGATACTCAACTGGAAGTACACTGGAAAAATAAGCAGCAGTACAAGGAACTATAAGAAGTTACGTAGTCAACATCTGGGCCAGTATCAGAAATGAAAACAACAGGCAACTCAACATAGTTTTATAGTCATTGTTTGAGTTTGTAAATAAATTTGAAAACAATATAAAAATATAAGGTAGCTATTATGTTAAATATTTTAAGCTGTGTTTGTTAGTTAAATATATCAAGAGCCCTGTATTTTATGTGCTTTGCTCATTTAATAGTGCTGATCTGTTAAAAGAGATCTCAAGTCTTCTTTGATATGAATATGCAGTTGTCTCATTGCTTTCCAGTGAGTGTACCACAGCTCTGAAACCTTGCCTATCTAGATAGTCTTTGTAGGGTGTGGTTGTATGTGGGTGCCCCAGCAACACCACGGGCATTTTTAGCATAACTATTTCCTGAAACAATTAAAAATGTGCATTAAATAATCAGTAGTGCTGGTTCTCTGACTGGAAGCTTTCCCAAATTCTGTGAAATATTCCATTCAACAACATGATTGATCTTCAATAAAGTCTTTCAGTTTGACTTTGACAGATAATATGAAGGAAGAAAGCTCCAAAATGTGAAAATAAAGGAAACTCTTTATTAAAAACCTTATTACACACCCCACAAAGTAATGAAATAGTTTTTATGTGTGTTTAAGAGCATAAATTTCTGAATCCTAATGAATATATTCATAGTTACTGTACTTCAGAATCCTCACTTCATTTAGAAACATGAAGTTTCTAATTTTTTATGTAGAACTCTACATCACAAGGTTTAGGAAAACTTAGTTTTTCTGAGCTGAAATATAGCATTGCTTGATAAGCCCTGATGTCCCTAGAATATGGGAGGCAGGGCTCATGGGCAAAAAATGCTATATATTTTGTTATATATGTAATTATGATGTTAAACATTATGATAGTGTTATTATTATTAGCAGTGGTAGTATTAGGAAGAGTAGAGTCAAGAGTGGAAATTACACCAATACAGTATACTAATGCATATATATGGAATTTGAAAGATGGTAACGATAACCGTATATGCGAGACAGAATAAGAGACACAGGTGCATAGAACAGTCTATGGACTCTGAAGGAGAAGGTGAGGGTGTGATGTTCTGAGAGAATAGCATTGAAACATGTATATTATCATATGTGAAACAGAACACCATTCCATGTTCGATGCATGAGACAAATGCTCAGGACTGGGGCAATGGGATGACCCAGAGGGATGGGATGGGGAGGGAGGTGGGAGGGGGCTCCGGATGGGGAACACATGTAAACCCATGGCTGATTCATGTCAATGTATGGCAAAAACCACTACAATATTGTAAAATAATTAGCCCCCCCCCAAAAAAAACCAAAAACAACAAAACAAAATATACAGATTTGTAAGAGTGGAAATTAGCTAAGCCTTCATTAGGAGTGAAATCTGGAAAGGAATTGTACTGTGGAATAAAACATTGGATAGGATTCAAAGGATGGGGAAAAGTTCTTGATTAGGAGAGATGTATTCCCTCAGCTTTACTGAGATATAATTAACATATAACATTGTGTACATTTAATTTGTACAGGGTGTTGATTTGATTTGATAAACATATAGTTTAAAACAATTATCACCATAGTAATTAGCTAACATCTTCCTCATGACATATAATTACCTTTTTTTTCTTATAGCGAGAAAATTAAAGATCTACTCTGGGAGGGATTTCTTAAACCATCATTATCATTTACTCATGAAGTAATTCTCATCATATTTTTTTCTTTGGTTGAAGATTTTTCTGGTGTACATTTAATCTTCAAAAATATTTCTAAAGGAATTATAGAAAATATAGTGTTTTGTTGTATTGTGTGTAGGTAGCATGCCAAAGGTATTCTATCCTAAGACAAAAAGAAATTTTCGGTGAAGGATGATGTAAGTAGCTAGGGGATTTTAACCCAGTTGATAAATCAGCAACTTTTTTTTTTCTGATGCATAATTTCCTACAGGTCTGTACAAATTGTGTGGATCTGTAAAGCCTTAAGATGAGGGGAGGTGGTGGGGAAGTGGCTGGCTGCAGTTGAAATAGCCCTATATGTTACTCCTGCCAAATTTCCGCAGCTTTGTAGCTAATGAAAACACCGACTAATCTGATTGGTATACATCCCTGTTTCCTTCCATCTTGCTAACACATATTTTCCACAGAAGCGTCTTAACATGATTCATAGTTGCTTCAGGTAGTTTGTGGACAAACATCAGTTAACTGGATTGCATGTGTAGACATATGCAGATATTCAGAATGGAGAATTTGGAGTAGACCATTTGCTTTCCAGTTCACTTAGGTGGAATTAATATACATAAATTCCCTATACATGAAGAGTCATTATACCAGAAAGATCTAGAAGAGACCAAGCAAATCAACTCCAGTTTTTCTCTCTGTGTATATTGTACCCACAGGCAACTCAATTCTGATTTAATGTCTTTTCCCTTTCTGTGTAGAGGAGCTAATCTGATAAGTTATAAATTGCAAATGCCCAGCTTGCACATTAATCTTTCATGGTCATGAGAAAACTATTAACATTATTGAATAATTGGCAAGTATCTTCAAGGGATTTGGAATTTTTAAACTTGAAGGACGCCTTGAGGAAAGATTTAACCAACATTTTATTAAATCTGTGGAATTATTCAATTTAAGGTTGTCCCTTGGTAAAAGCTGTGAGTAGGAGGCATTTGCTTCTAGAGAAATAACCTATTGCCTTTCTCTTTCCTTTACAGCTCCTTGCTCTCCCTCCATTCATTTCAATGAATGAGTTTCCTCTTATTTTCTGTGTAGCCCCCATCATCAAAATCTGTACTCAGTTGTACATCAAGGTGTGACACACTCATAAAGCTCTAAAGTTTTCTTCTTTCCAGAGTGATCCCATGTTAATAAGTGTAGCCAAACACTTGGGGGTGGGGGGGCTTGTTATGAGCTGCAGAATAAGGGAGAGTAATTGAAACCAGCTACTGTGAAAGACTATCCATGGAAACCAAGTCCTAAGAAATTTTCTAAAAGAGGATTCCATGTTCATATGTTTGGCAAAGATTGTTTATTCCTTTGTTGGAAATTCAAAATTCACTTTAGGATAGAAAAGACTCTGAGAAGGTTTATGAAAGGAGATTCTTTAATTCTGCTTAACACAGCATTTGGAGATTGATCATGAAAGCCACCTCTCAATCGTTTATTTCTATATCATCTATTAATAATTATCAGAATCATTGGGTCATAGTATGCATTACTGGAAATACTAGTTTAGTGGTTTTGCCTATTACCTCTGAACTCACATCACATGAACCCTTTTTCACGGTGACATTCCCGGGATAGACTGTGTCCTTGTGACCAGTGATCTTTTCCACAGCGAACAGAGAAAATAAATTTACATTATTTACAAGTAAGAAGACTTTTCTGACACTGGGCATAATTTATACTTTGAATGCATCATCTGGAAAAGCTCTGAGGACTTTAGAATAAAAGATGAGTTTTAATCTCTTTGGGCCATTTTGAGGTATGACATATTGTGTTGTGCTTATCACATGAGCCCCAGTAGATGCACTGGAAAGACCCCAAAGTTTGTTGCAGAAAGTGTTTATGTCACTGGACTGTATTTGCGTTTTTAATGCTCAAATAAGTACCATGTTCCTCTGCATTATTTTACTGCAATGTTTATCATCATTTAATATATTGTATATTTTAATTATTATTTTGCTTATTTTCACTTCCCCATCCCTCAACTGAAATGTAATTTCCATGAGGACAGGGAATTTTTTTCCTTTATAATTTATTTATTTTTTATTGAAGGATAATTGATTTACAGAATTTTGCTGTTTTCTGTCAAACCTCAACATGAATCAGCCATAGGTATACATATATCCCCTCCCTTTTGAAACTCCCTCCCATCTCCCTCCCCATACCACCCCTCTAGGTTGATACAGAGTCCCTGTTTGAGTTTCCTGAGCCATACAGCAAATTCCCGTTGGCTGTCTATTTTACATATGGTAATGTAAGTTTCCATGCATCTCACCCTCTCCTCCTCACTCCTTATGTCCATAAGTCTATTCTCTATGTCTGTTTCTCCATTGTTGCCCTGTAAATAAATTCTTCAGTACCAGTTTTCTGGATTCCATATATATGTGTTAGAATATGGTATTTATCTTTCTCTTTCTGACTCACTTCACTCTGTGTAATAAGTTCTAGGTTCATCTACCTCATTAGAACTGACTCAAATGTGTTCCTTTTATGGCTGAGTAATAATCCATTGTGTATATGTACCACAGCTTCTTTATCCATTCATCTGTTGATGGACATCTAGGTTGCTTCCATGTTCTAGCTATAGTAAATAGTGCTGCAATGAACACTGGGATACATGTGTCTCTTTCAATTTTGGTTTCCTCAGGGTATATGCCTAGGAGTGGGATTGCTGGGTCATATGGTGGTTTTATTTCTAGTTTTTTAAAGAATCTCCATACCGCCTTCCATAGAGGCTGTATCAATTTACATTTCCACCAACAGTGCAAGAGCGTTCCCTTGTCTCTACACCCTTTCCAGCATTTATTGTTTGTAGACTTTTTGATGAGAACCATTCTGACTGGTGGGGGGTGATATCTCATTGTAGTTTTGATTTGCATTTCTCTAATAATGAGAGATGTTGAGCATCTTTTCATGTGTTTGTTAGCCATCTGTATGTCTTCTTTGGAGAAATGTCTGTTTAGGTCTTTTTCCCACTTTTTGATTGAGTTGTTTGTTTTTCTGGTATTGAGTTGTATGAGCTGCTTGAATATTTTAGAAATTAATCCTTTGTCAGTTGTTTCATTTGCTATTATTTTCTCCCACTCTGAGGCTTATCTTTTCACCTTGCTTATAGTTTCCTTTGCTGTGCAAAAGCTAAGTTTAATCAGGTCGCACTTGTTTACTTTTGTTGTTATTTCTGTTACTCTGGAGGTGGATCATAGAGGATCTTGCTTTTATTTATGTCATCAAGTGTTCTACCTATGTTTCCCCCCAAGAGTTTTATAGTTTCTAGTCTTCCATTTAGATCTTTAATCCATTTTGAGTTTATCTTTGTGTATGGTGTTAGGAAGTGTTCTAATTTCATTCTTTTACATGTAGCTGTCCAGTTTTCCCAGCACCATTTATTGAAGAGTCTGTCTTTGCCCCATTGTATATTCTTGCCTCCTTTGTCAAAAATAAGGTACCCATAGGTGCATGGGTTTATTTCTGGGCTTTCTACCTTGTTCCATTGGTCTATATTTCTGTTTTAATGCCAATACCATACTGTCTTGATGACTGTAGCTTTGTAGTATAACCTGAAGTAGGAAGCTTGATTTCTCTAGCTCCATTCTTCTTTCTCAAGACAGCTTTGGCTATTTGGGGTCTTTTGTGTTTCCATATGAATTGTGAATTTTTTTGTTCTGGTTCTGTGAAAAATGCCATTGGTAATTTGATAGGGATTGCATTAAATCTGTAGACTGCATTTGGTAGTATAGTCATTTTCACAATATTGATTCTTCCTACCCAGGAACATGGACTGTCTCTCCATCTGTTTATGTCATCTTTGATTTCTTCATTAGTGTCTTATAATTTTCTGTGTACAGTTCTTTCATCTACTTAGGTAAGTTTATTCCTAGATATTTAATTCTTTTTGTTGCAATGGTGAATGGGATTGATTCCTTAATTTCGCTTTCTGATTTTCATTGTTAGCATGTAAAAATGCAAGTGATTTCTGTGTATTGATTTTGTATCCTGCAACTTTGCTAAATTCACTGATTAGCTGTAGCAATTTTCTGATACTATCTTTAGGGTTTTCTGTGTACAGTATCATGTCATCTGCAAACAGTGAGAGCTTTACTTCTTCTTTTCTGATCTGGATTCCTGTTATTTCTTTTTCTTCTCTGATTGCTGTAGCTAGGACTTCCAGAGCTATGTTGAATAATAGTGGTGAAAGTGGACACTCTTGTCTTGTTCCTGATCTTAGGGAGAATGCTTTCAGTTTTTCACCGTTGAGAATAATGTTTGCTGTAGGCTTATCATATACGGCCTTTACTATGTTGAGGTAAGTTCCTTCTATGCTCATTTTTTGAAGAGTTTTAATCATAAATAGGTGCTGAATTTTATCAAAGGCTTTTTCTGCCTCTATTGAGATGATCATGTGGTTTTTATTTTCAATTTGTTAATATGGTGTATCACATTGATTGATTTCCATATATTGAAGAATCCTTGCATCCCTGGAATAAACCCAACTTGAACATGGTGTATGAGCTTTTTGATGTGTTGTTGAGTTCTATTTGCTAAAATTTTGTTGAGGATTTTTGCATCTATGTCATCAGTGATATTGGTCTGTAGTTTTCTTTTTTTGTGTTGTCTTTGTGTGGTTTTGGTATCAGGGTGATGGTGGTCTCGTAGAATGAATTTGGAAGTGTTCTTTCCTCTGCAATTTTTTGAAAGAGTTTTAAAAGGATAGGCATTTGCTCTTCTCTAAATGTTTGATAGAATTCTATTTTATTCATTTTTTTTTTTTTTTGCAGTTTGAGGTGACTTTTATTTTATATTAATTATACTTGCTGTTATTCACAAACTTCTCAGCCTTGTGTAGGAACATTAACCACTGTTTTATACAAAATGCAACTGAAGTACATTTACCTATAGCTACTTTTCTCATTCATTAGTAATTAAAATTTCAGATCAGAGACTAAGCTTCATGAAACAAGTGTGAGCGAGCATGTGTGATAGACCATTTAGCATAGTATCTGGCCTTGTGGCAGGAATCAAATCAATATCCACAGAATATCTTGTGCAAAGCTTAAGCAATTAAAGTGCTCATGTGAATTCAGGTCTATTTCCCTTTAAAAATGGATTCCAGAAGAAATAAATTTTATAAAGACTATATGAAATGTATTAATATGGTAAAACTATTACTTCAAAACCCAATTCTAAAGGAGCTGTTGAGCACTGCTGATTATTTGGGGTCCTGAAACATTTCTCTTACATAAGTGCTCCAAACAAAACATGAGTTTTAATGGTTTTAAAAATGCGAAAACTTGGATTTTGCAGACTGGTGCACTTCTGGTTGTTTCTCTTAAAAAAAAATGTAGAAAAAAATCTACAGTTTTGTAGCCCTTTGGTTTTACTTTCTGGGCTAAGAAAGTATAGGCATAAATGTTTTTACATGATCCTCTTGAAGATGTCCTTTAAAATAACATCAAATGTCTTAATTCATGTCTCTTGATTATCAGGATTCTTTCATGTCACTCTCAGCCTTGATTAAATGGTTGAAAATTTCAGAGCAGAATAAGTAACTTTCATGAATATTTCCCCAATCCCTGAGAATCATAATCACCAAAGTTATATTTTGTCATTTCATCATACATCTCTGGAAAGTAGCCATGTTCGGTCATTGTTAACAGGACAAGGAGCAGTGTCATAAAGGATTATTCCATGTAAAGTGGCTTCGACTCGTAAAGAAATTTTCTGAAAATCACGAATATAAGTCAGGAAAAAACCAAAGAAGGAAAGGGACATAGACCATTCTGCTGCCGTAGTAATCATGTGAAGTACATAACCTTTGTCCTCAGGGTTCCAGTGGAGTTTCTGTACTATATCAGCACCGAAACTGCCATTGTACAAAAGTGATGAGCAAGTCAGCATGCTAAATGCATTTACTCCACACCAGATAACCAATGACAGTCTGATCCAGAAGACTTGTTTGCCATGAATTTTGGGCTGCATTTGGTAGGAAGGGATAGTTTGAACAAACATATATAATGAGCCCATACCAAACGTGAGCACAGCTCCACACACATGTACAGCTAAAAAGGTGGTTTTCTGGAAGTTTGCCACAAGAGAAAGTCCTAAACAACTCAGTAATCCAAGTACAAGGCCAGCCTTGTTTAATGTGATGATTCGATTCTCTTCAGGATTCAAAGCATGAACTTGCTTATAACGAACATAAATGGTGGCAATGCATAAAACTGCGGCGATATTTAACATTGCCCCAAACAAGCATTTTTCTGGAGCCACTGTACCAGTGTCACTGATATAAGGCAAAACAGGGTCAACATGGTGAAGTGTTATAGCAGTGATATATGAAAATATGAAAGCAGCCGCCGTCCAAATTACAAGGGCTGAAGGAAGGAAACTGAGGCCTTGCTGAAACCACCACATCTCAAACAGGTCTTCTCGCTCAGACGACCCTGCCGGTACGGACCGCTGGGTCCGGAGGCGGCTGGCTGAACGGAGATGGGGCAGGGCCCCGAAGCGCGTGCCCCCATTTTATTCATTTTTGTATCTCCAACATTTAAAATAAGTGTCTGGCATGTAGAAGGTACTCAAAAATGCTATATTTGTTAAATGAATGAAGTACACCCTGAGGAAGGTGTATACACTTATATTTAGCATTCTTATGAGCACATAGATCATGACAGTAGCTTCAGTTCAGTTCAGCCGCTCAGTCGTGTCTGACTCTTTGTGATCCCATGAATCGCAGCACGCCAGGCCTCCCTGTCCATCACCAACTCCCGGAGTTTACCCAAACCCATGTCCATTGAGTCGGTGATGCCATCCAACTATCTCATCCTCTGTTGTCCCCTTCGCCTCCTGCCCCTAATCCTTCCCATTATCAGGGTCTTTTCCAATAAGTCAGCTCTTCGCATGAGGTGGCCAAAGTATTGGAGTTTCAGCTTCAACATCAGTCCTTCCAATGAACCACCAGGGCTGATCTCCTTTAGGATGGACTGGTTGGATCTTCTTGCAGTCCAAGGGACTCTCAAGAGTCTTCTCCAATACCACAGTAGCTTACATAATGTAAATATATGGAGTGAGATAGTAACAATTCTTGAGTTGAAACAATGAAACTCCCCGACATTTATAGGGAGGCAGGGGAAGATAAGTCCATGTGGGCACCAAGAAGTAGAAATGAGGAGATAAGTGGAGAACGAAAAGACCAAAGGTATCCTAGAAATAATTGAATAAGAGATTACTAAAAAGGAAAATAGGTTAATTTTTTATAATATATTAAATATTGTTAAATATGTTACAGGGAAATTGGATCTGATAAGCATCTCTTCTCTGAAAATCCTCACTTTAATGATCATATTGTCTTTTATAAGAGGTACTCCATTCTTGATTTTATACAACTGGCACTAGAGAAATTTTTTAGCAGCTCTTACAACCTAATAATTTAAAAAACTCTTTACATTCATGTTATAGTATATCTTGTAAAAATGTATGTACGAAATCCTCGATCTTGAAAAGAAAACAGGTGATTGAACCTACCTTTGGGAGTTGACTTTGGGAGTGAAAGTTAATTTTAGCATTCTTTCTAAGTGTGGGGGTGGGTGTATGCAAAATGGAGCAGTAGTTCCAACTCTGTATAATCTCAAATAATGTGATACCTTCTGGGGTCATTTTCAGATTGTGTTTGTGGTATCAACTGTCATTTCCCTTGTCATATGAGATGGGCTCAGTATGGATGGTGACAGACATCAGTTTTTAATAATGCAGTGGGAATTGAATTCTCTGATCACATGCTGGAGATGTCAACCTTGTGGGGTGCCTTTTTATACCCACTGACACACAATTTGTAATATATTAATAAATTGGTATATAGTTTATAATATATTAATACATTATAGTATTACGAGTTTTCTACATAATTTTCTTTCTTGATAAACCTGTTTATACATCTGTCATTCCACTGAAATTATTTATGTTTGGAACTATATTTTAGATTGAATGTGCGTTGGCCTTTTAATATCAATAAAGAGGTTTCTTGTGCTCGTGCTTAGTCGTGTCCGACTCTTTGTGACCTCATGGATGGTAGCCTTCCAGGCTCTTCTGTCCATGGGGTTCTCCAGGCAAGAATACTGGAGTGGGTTGCCATGCCCTCCTCTGGGGTATCTTCCCAACCCAGGGATCGATCGGGGGTCTCCTGCATTGCAGGCAGATTCTTTACCAGCTGAGCCACCAGGGAAGCCCAACAAGGATTCTAAGAAAGTATATTTTTGGTGATCTCTAAAAATGTAAAGTCTCTGTCATATATGACCAATGGCAGTATTTGTGTTCTGGGAGCTGACTTCTACCATTCTCCTAAGGATTGAATTCAGTGACATTTTAGCTCACTATTTTATATTTGAGAATTTGAGAGGAGAAAAGAAAGGTTGAGGGTTTGTTATGTGTGCTCGTCAACATCAATAGCTTTTGGTACCATCTGCTATAGCGCTCTAGCTATATCATCATGTGATGTCAATTATATTTAATTTAATCAATGTTAATCTGTGATTAATTCTAACATTCTTAATGATTTAAAATAACGTGTCAGAATATAACACAAAAATATGAAATCTCTCACTACTATTATACTTCACAAAGAATGGGCCAGACTAATTCTGTAAATGGAAAATGTCTTTGTCTAAAAGAAATGCTTTCATTCATCAGGGGCATGTTCACAGACATTTGACACAATCAGCATCTTGACCTGGTGGAAAGACCATTAATCTCACAGTTAGGAATCCTGGGTTTTAGCCCCTGCTCTGTTAATAACTATGTGTTTGCTTATTAACAAATTCGGGGCCTCTGTTCGTATGACTTTTTTATGCCTCAATATCTTTAGAGTCTTATGATTATGAATCATATTGATTGAATGAAAAAGAAACACATGTCCAAATTTGGCTTATGTCTGCATGTGGATAATCTGTTGAAATTGAATCAAGTTTTTAAGTACAAAAAGATGAGGAAGGAATTTTACTTTGTCTTTTAATGCCAGAGAACCCTCATAGAGTAGATGTTCAACTGCTGTAGTAGAGAATGTTGTAAATTTTGTCCCACCAAACAGCTTGACTTGCTTGACATGTGTTTTACTTTTGCTGTTGAGGGATCTTTTGAAGTTCCTTGGGAAGAACTATGGTGTCCTATGGAGAGACAAGCCAGGACAAGCAAAGTTAATGAGAAGAATGTGGCAGATGTGCTTCAGGCGGCTTGTGTACTTCGTCATTCTTTGCAAAAGATAGGTGAAGCTTTAGCTGCCGAGATGTGGGCCCCGGAGTTCATCTTTTCACTGAAACATTAAGCTCAACGTAAAGAATTGCTGTCATTTTAGCTAGTACGTCATCTTGTATTTTTTCAAGTATAAACTATCCTTTTCTTAACTGCTTTTATAATCATTTTTATGACTATGATCTGCACTTGTAAGCACCTTGGAAAATGATGGTAATCTGAATTCCAGGTCTTTCTAATTGGTTGTCAATCTATAGGTGTTTTGTGTTTGAGATATATATATATAAAATATAGATATATAATATATATATTATAGGAATTGGAAAGCAGATCAGGAGCAAATAATGTTTCACAAACATTTGCAGTCCATGATATATGAGCCAGAAATGGGTAAGGCTAGGCATAGGTTTCTTTTATGTGCAAAAATCCATTTTAACATTACATAAAAGAAAAAACACAAGTCTTTGATGTAGGATATTAGGAGTCTTACTAAATGTTTTTCCACTGAAGTAGACAAGATAATAAGATAATAGACTCTGGGCTCTAGTCCTTGGAATATTCTCTGTGTGGGTATAACTGTCTTTTTTTCTTCTGAAATTTGTAGACAGTACTTTCCAGATCTGGTCTTTATTCATTTTAGGCATTGGAAATATTATCTAGTTTATACTCAGACCTGTGAATGCAATCTTGGTGAAGAAAAGTGAAATACTGACTAAAGTTGTCTTGAAGGAATGAACTCAGAGTCTAATTGAGGAGCAAGATTAGCATAGCTTAAGCAAAACTTGAACTCTATAAAAAAGTGTTAAATTGTGAATTAAAGGAATTCTGGAATATCTAATACAATTTTCTTTTATTGACATACCTCCAATGTTGGAATACATGATATCCAATATAGGTAAATTTTTCAGATAATTGAAATTTATCCTTTTGATGTTTTAATTAAATTATTTTGATAATTTTTATAAAATACTTAACATAAGCTCTTCCTAAATAAAAATCTTTCCCTGGTAAGTCAACTAGTCACTATGGACATAGAAACTTTGGGCTAGAAATAAACTTAGAGATGATTGAGTCTAATTTTTTCATTAGACAGTTGTGGAAACTGAGTTTTAGAGATTTTCCCAGCGGAGAAGAGTAACTCAAATTTAAACTTTGCTAAAAAAAAAAACAAAAAACAAACAAACAAACAAAAAAAAAAACTTTGCTGACTCTTGGGATTTTAGTAGGGTATATCTTCCAGGGTTTCTGATATGTTGAAGACTGTTTTTTTCCCATGATAAATGATCCTAGACTGTTATACTTTTATGGTTGTTCCCTGTTATTTATGACTTTTATCACATTTTTCTTTGCTGTTAGCCTAACTTTCTAGGACTGTGAATGTGCCTGATTTGGGCTAGAAAATGGGTTCTAATTATCTCCAAAATAAACCCAATAAGGGCTATGAACAAACAGGATACATTTTATTCCGTGGATTTTCAAATATTTTGGCATGTGGCTCCCTGTTTTCTGCTTCACTCCAAATTCTACCTTCATCCTGGGTTACTTTATCATCCACACTGATGATAGATTCAAACCCTGAATTTCCAGTTCTTACAGTTCATGCTCTATCCCTTCAACCAATCCCCTGACAATTATCCTCAACTCCCTAAATTCCCCATTTTCCCTTTCTTGTCTGTGATAATCAGCACTCAGTTAACCTAGCCATCCCCTTTAAATCTCTACCAGAAAGTTATCGGGAAGTTGGAAAGCTCTTTTCAATGGGTACTGCCTTAAGTTCAAAGTCTCCAAACTTATTTGGTATTTTAATACTATATAGAATTCCTTCTATGTTTTTCCTTGATAACTTTTTATCTTTTTCTCCATGGCTTTCAAGCTCCTCCTCCTTTTCAAACATGTTCTTCTCTTACTTTTGTTCTTACTAATTCAATGGGTGGCCGTAACCCACAGAAGAAAAGAAGCTGCTATATTCCCATAAAATATAGCAGCTTTTGCACATATTGTTCCCTTTTCCTCTTTGCTTACTGTGTATTTTTTGAAATTGGGATCTAATTTTATTTTGATTTCCCACATGGATAAGTGTGACTCAGACGGTAAAGAATCTGCTTGCAATGCAAGAGACCCGGGTTCAGTCCCTGGGTTGGGAAGATCCCCTGGAGAAGGGAATGGCTATCTATTCCACTGTTCTTGCCTGGAGAATTCCATGGACAGAGGACCTTGGTGGGCTAGGATTACTAGCAACCCCAGTCCATGGGGTCACAAAGAGTTGGACATGACTGAGAAACTAACACTTTCACATGTTTCACTACTTAAAATTAAATAATTTATTCATTAATTATGAATAAATAATTATAAGGAACAAGTGCCACGTATTAAGTCATTTTCCCCATACGTTTAGAAAATGTCATTGCAAGAATTTTTCCTTTTATACTAGTCTGTTTCTGAGTTCTTTATCTGGTTAATTAGTCTATTTCCCTCTCACCCTGTTAATTATCACATAATTTAATTATTACAGTTTTCTTGTTGTTGTTATTGTTAAGTCTTAATATCTAGAAAGGTGAGAGTTCCCACACTGCTCTTCTTTGAAAAATGGCCTTATCATTATTGGGGTTAGAACCATGTTGACAAGTTACATGAAAATAACTTTAAAGGATTTTGATTGGAATAGCACTGAATATAAACTCAGTACTATGTAATTTATATATTAACTAGGGAGAGAGCTGACATCTTTATAACACTGAATCTTCTAATCCATGAATGTGATATATCTCTCCATTTAAATAAATTTTTTATCTTTTCTAATAATGCTTTATATTTTTGCTATGTTTTTATAATATTTGTAGGATCTTGCCTGAGTATCTTAGTTTTTGAGGCTATTTTAAAAATTTACAGAAACATGATTTCTTTATTGTTACTTATATAGGGTTAATTTGAAAGTTACATTTAGTCCCTATTTAAAAATGGTTCCACAAAACTAATCATTCTTATATTTGAGATTTGAATAATAAAATATTATCAGCTTACTCTCTGGATCAAGTTTTAGCAGTTAAATAATGAAGATTATTTAAAAAATGATTATTTAATCCTTAGAAACATACTGAAATCACATCTGTGTGAGAAAAACTTTATTAACAAACTGTGTACCAATTCAAAGCAAAGTTTCATTTTGGTATCAGTGATGATGATGATGATAAACTAGTCTGGTACTTATTTATAGTAATGATAACAGGCTTAGTCCAAGCAGAGTTCTGCTTATTTGACACTCTCAAATATGGCATACTGGGGTTATTTTTTATCTTGGCTTCAACCAAAGTTGTTCCTTCTAGTTTTCAGAAGGAAACCTTGCCAGGAAACTGTTCCACTATCTCACTTCTAATGAGTTACTATGATCAGTGAGCCAATTTTTCTTTAGCCTAGGTAATATTTTATTGGTAACACTTAAAAAGCATAAAGTATGTTTAAATTAGCTCTCCTGCATTAAACCAGACCTAATAAATTTGCCTCATGTTATAAACTACATTAATTTAAGAATAGTTTAGAAACAAGCTTTGCATTTTCAAAATTATGCTATGCTTGGTTTCATTTCTGGTTTTGCAGCCCCTCGATATCCAAATTTTGCCCTCACCATACAAAGATGTGGCTCTTAGCAAGGTCACTAGTAAACTTCTAATTGCCATCTCTATCTCTCTCAATTCCTCTACACTAGTCCAAGCTTCGTCTCAGATCTACACTATTAAAATAATCTTCATTGGTCCCTTCACTTACAGTCTTGCCCACTCCTATCCACTTTCTGTATGATAGCTAGGTGTCTGTATTGTTGCAGTTAAGATATGGATTAGTGGGAAAAGATTGACATACACAGCTGCTGTAATTTCCGGCTTATCTTAGCTGAGAATACAGAATTCTGGAATACAGAATTTAATAGAAGTGAATAGAAATGAAATGACTGCACCAAGAAGAAGCAAGCAGCCAAATATCTTGGTCTTTGATTCCTAGCTGGTGACATTTTCCAGTATAGTAGCATCTGGTTACAGTTGAGAAAGAAGTCTAACTCTTCCACTGTCACTTACTGACTTTATCATATAAAACAAGTCTATTTTATATTGCTGGATACAGCCTTTTTGCACCTCCTGCCTATTATGTAGACAGGATATATTAAAAGTTTTGCCATGGCTATATGTTAAGGGACTTGATTAGACTTGAAACATGTCCAAGAACTAATTTTCAGCAATTTTTTTTAACCATGTAGTTATTTTCAAAAGATGGTTGTGTAGTGAGGGGTGGGTGTTTAGTACTTTTTTGGAAACATGTAACTAATTTCCTTATCAAGGTCATTGAATGACATAAAGCAGAACTTCCTTAAATTTTGATGTACATACAACTTACACAATTAATTATAAATCAAAAACATTTACTGTTTTGAGAGTCTAATTAGACAATTTCACCTGGTGGATGAGTTTTAGGAAAGATGACTAGAGAAAACAAGGATGGTACATATTTACTGTGCCTTATTGTCTGCATTTTTCAGAATTATGAAGAGCTATATCATTTTATAGAGTGTAGAGTAGATGATTATAATGTTCTGAAAGAAAGATGGAGGCATGTAAAACATCAGTGTGAATTTGCTCAGTGAGATTCATTTGACTTTTATTTTTTTATGACTGCTGGGTTTAGAACCTAGCATGGTGCCTTTAAAAACTTTCTTTATGGATGAATATAAATATACTTATATTAATCAACAGATAGATAAGTGTATATGTTGAATATATGAATATATTTGTTGACATAGTTGTTGAATAAGTTGACTAAATTTCACAAGAATTAAAGGAAAACTAGTGTAGTTTTGATAAAGTGAATCAGTAAAATTTCTCAATTCAATTCAGTTCAGTCGCTCAGTTGTATCCAACTCTTTGTGACCCCACGGACCGCAGCATGCCAGGCCTCCCTGTCCATCACCAACTCCTGGAGTTTACCCAAACTCATCTCCATTGACTCGGTGATGCCATCCAACCATCTCATCCTCTGTCGTCCCCTTCTCCTCCTACCTTCAATCTTTCCCAGCATCAGGGTCGTTTCCAATGAGTCAGTTCTTCGCATTAGGTAGCCAAACTACTGGAGTTTCAGCTTCCACATCAGTCCTTCCAATGAACACTCAGGACTGATCTCCTTTAGGATGGACTGGTTGGATCTCCCTGCAGTCCAAGGGATTCTCAAGAGTCTTCTCCAACACCACAGTTCAAAAGCATCAATTCTTTGGTGCTCAGCTTTCTTTATCGTCCAACTCTCACATCCATGCACAACTATTGGAAAAACCGTAGCCTTGACAAGATGGACCTTTGTTGGCAAAGTAAAGTATCTGCTTTTTAATATGCTGTCTAGGTTGACCATAACTTTCCATCCAAGGAGTACGCATATTTTAATTTCATGGCTGCAATCACCATCTGCAGTGATTTTGGAGCCCCCACAAATAAAGTCAGCCACTGTTTCCACTGTTTCCCCATCTATTTGCCATGAAGTGATGGGACCAGATGCCATGATCTTAGTTTTTTGAATGTTGAGTTTTAAGCCAACTGTTTCACCCTCCTCTTTCACTTTCATCAAGAGGCTCTTCAGTTCCACTTCATTTTCTGCCATAAGGTTGGTGTCATCTGCATATCTGAGGTTATTGATAATTCTTCTGGCAATCTTGATTCCAGCTTGTGCTGGTTAAATTCAAATACTTAAATAGAAATGAGAGTAAACAACCTAAAGAAAAAGAAAGAAAATATGCTCCATTTTGAGTCTTATGTTTTGTCTTTTTGTTTAGTTTGTTGTATGAACCTTTTTTTTTCCCTTGTAGCATAAGTGTTCTCAGTGAAGAGAGATTACATTCCCTGAGAAAACAGAGTTGTTACTGAGGAGACTCCATCTTTCATGTGTGTGTGTGTGTGTGTTCAGTTGTGTCTTACTGTTTGTGACGCTCTGGACCGTAGGCCTCCAGGCTCCTCTGTCCGTGGGATTCTGTAGGTGAGAATACTGGAGTGGGTTGCCATTTCCTCCTCCAGGAAATGGACCCAGGGATCGAACCTGCATCTCCTGCATTGGCAGGCAGATACTTTAGCAGTGAGCCATCTGCGAAGCAATTCATCTTTCACTCTATGCCAAAACCCTGTGCAAAAAAAATGTTCTTGGAAACAGAAAAACAAACTGTGACATCCCCTTTAACCGGCAAGGGAACTGCCAGACAGCAATATTTTCTAAGTACGGATACATTCAGGATGCTTACTGGAAAATACCCTACATCATCTCTGAATCCCTGTGAATGTATCAACGTGTTTTGTTTCCTCTTATTCGGAAAAAACCTGACCCACACTCTCTAAACTTTCAATGTATAGGAGGGAAAAAATTCTTGTTTATCACTTGTATTTTGGGTTTTCTTGAGGTCACTCAAGGTTATGTAAGTAGAGTCAGGGTTCCCCTGTTTATGGGACGGCTAACTGAGAGGAGAGGGATAGCCTTCACAGTGTGAGGGATTCTCTTGTTTCCTCTGTGTGCGAAGTGGCTACTGTGATGCTCTCACTCGTGTATGTCTAATCTGGAGCAAACACCTATAAACCAAATAACTAGGTCAAAACCTCTTGATTTTCTGTGCTACCACATATTCATACTTGTCTTGATAAGGGCTAAATCAAAGGTTGTTTTGATACTAAATTATCAAACTAATCTTTAGTACAAAATATATAATAACCCATGTCTTGTCTATATGATCACTTATATACATTTTCCTAACAGAAAAATGGGTTGCCTCTTTAACTGTAGGTTTTAAAGTCTGTGAGAATTTTGAGTAAAAGGACAAAATGCAGTTAGTAGAAGAAAGTTTTTAAAAAATCAACACAAAATTGATATTATCAGGAAATAACCTCCAAAACTTTAAAAGTAGATGAAAAGTAGTATAGTGTAAAAGTTTAGAGCAGGAAGGAAAAATTTAGTAAAAATTGGAAGACGTTAATGAAATTTTCCTTTTTTGTTAGAATGGAAATCAATTATATTAAAATACAGTTATCGAATCAAATTTTTCATGTAATAATATATTGTGTTTTATTTTTCTATGTGGAAAAGTGCTTTTATTTTTCACAAAGCAAAGATAGAGACACAAATGTAGAGAAATTAATCTCCTCCCCTAAACATCCTGGGGGTAGAGTTTGAGACACTCCATTGAATCCAATGCACAAAAATTGTTTTAAATTACAATTTAAAATACTAATGCATATATATGGAATTTGGAAGATGGTAACGATAACCCTATATGCAAGACAGAATTAGAGACACAGATGCATAGAACAGTCTTATGGACTCTGAGGGAGAAGGTGAGGGTGGGACGTTCTGGGAGAATAGCATTGAAACATGTATATTATCATATGTGAAACAGAACACCATTCCATGTTCGATGCATGAGACAAATGCTCAGGGCTGGGGCAATGGGATGACCCAGAGGGATGGGATGGGGAGGGAGGTGGGAGGGGGGTTCAGGATGGGGAACACATGTAAACCCATGGCTGATTCATGTCAATGTATGGCAAAAACCACTACAATATTGTAAAGTAATTAGCCCCCAACTAAAATAAATAAATTTATTTAAAAAAATAAAAAATAAATAAAATTGTTTTAAATTGTTAAAAAATTAATGCCCTTAGGTCCATCCTTGTCTCTTCAAAGAACCCAATTTTGTTTCTTTTAATGGCTGAGTGACATTCCACTGAGTATATGTACCACATCTTCTTTATTCATTCATTTGTTGATGGATGTTAAGGTTGCTCCTGTGTCCTGGCTAGTGTTTAAGTAGTGCTTCAGTGGGCTTCCCTTGTGGCTCAGCTGGTAAAGAACCCGCCTGCAATGCGGGAAACCTGGGTTCGATCCCTGGGTGGGAAGATCCCCTGGAGAAGAGAAAGGCTACCCACTCCATGGCCTGGAGAATTCCATGGACTGTATAGTCCACAGGGTTGCAAAAAGTCGGAAACGATTGAGCGACTTTCACTTCACTTCTTCAGGGAACATGGGGGTGCATGTGCCTCTTGGAATTACGGTTTTCTCAAGGTATAAGTCAGAAAGAGAAAAATGAATATTGTGTATCAAAGCATACATATGGCATCTAGAAAAATGATACAGATGAACCTATTTGCAAAGCAGAAACAGAGACACAAGTGTAGAGAACAACAAATGTATGGACTCACCAAGGGGGGAAAAACGGAGGGGATGAGCTGAGAGATGGGGATTGACATGTATACATTGCTTTGCATGGAACAGATACCTAGTGAAGCCTGTTGTACAGCATGGGGAACTCTACTTAATGCTCTGTGGTGATCTAGATGGGAAGGCAGTGCAGAAGGGAAGGGGTATGTGTATACATATGGCTGATTCACTTTACTGTACAGCAGAAACTAGCACAACATTGTAAAGCAGCTATTCCCTAATTAAAAAAGAAAAGCCCTACTTTTATAAGCACAAAAATTGCTAAGATTACCAACACATAACTATAATCTAGATTTAGGCCTGAAATCTCTTCTAGGTTAGATGCACAAGCACAGTTAATCAAATTGTCAAGTTGCCATTTTCCTGAGCAGCCTGGGATTTTCCAAAAGGGGAGCGAGTCACTAGGCGAAAGGCTGGAGACACACATGTTCAGTGAGGTGCTATTTCTGCCAAGCACAGAAAATTAAAAGTTGAATGAGGCTCATGGCTAAGAAATACCAAGTTAAGACAAATTAATAAAATGTGGTAAGTAATGATGATTCATGTAGCTGAGCTTCATCTCTGATCTTCAGGGAATAAAGAAGCAGCTGAGCTGTTGAAATGAACAAAAGAAGCAGCTGCTACATTGGCAGCAAATGAAGGAATGGAGGGCTTTCCAGAGAACTCAAGCTTTTTGTAACAGATAAAGGAGCACGCGACTATGAGCTTGTCTTCTTGAAATTAAAATGAAAGTGACTTTAATTTTGTATTTTCAGTTAGCAAAGTGACTACTATAAATCTTCAATATGAATATAATTTCAAAGATTTTTTTGTATTATAAAAGTATTTTCAAAAACTACAGATAAGTAAAGAAGAAAATAATAAAATTTAGTGTATATCTTTTCAGAACTCTTTCTACTCATAACCAAATTTATCAAGATATTTGCATGATTACACTGAATTTATTTTTTTTCCTAGCTGTTTCACTTTTGTGTCAAGCCCTTTCTTTAAGGACGAACTTAAAATGCTGCAATGTGACAGGTAACTAGAATATCATTGATAATTTATTTATGAGATTATTTGGCTTGTAATGCATTAGAGGTATCCTTTATCTTTTTAAAAGTTTTTAGGATGGAACATAGTGTTAACCAAACCTAATAAAAGATTTTTTTATGAGTTGTAAAACAGCTAAGCTTAAGAGCAAGTATAGCCCTTTAATCTATCCTCCCAAATGTGGGAGATTTTCTGAAGTTTCTGTAATATCTCGTTTATGTGAATACGATACAAATAGCTTATCATTTATCCAGATTATAAGCTTGATAAAGTAGTCTCTTCCCCTTAGTGGAGTCAACTGGGTAATAGTATTTATACTGAAAATGTTTCAATATATTTTAAAGAACTTAGAAGATGTGTGCTTTCTAGAAGCTCAGCTTGTGTTTTACTCTAAGAAACATGTGGTAACTACACAGATGTCAATACTAGACAAATGTGTTTTCCAAGCACCTCTTACCTAAATACCAGAGGTCCTGGACTGACGAGTGTTTTCCTTTGAAATAAAGAGCAATAACTAGGTTAAGATATTCTGGGGTACAAAAAAAGCATTGGTAAAAATCCTGCTTTTTCTGTTCATAGGTTTCCTTGTAATCCAACTTTAGCTTGAGGTGTGACATAGATGGAGCTTCCCTGGTGGCTCAGGGAAGCTCAGGTGGCTCAGGTGGCTCAGCTTCCTCATGGCTGCAATCACCATCAGCAGTGATTCTGGAGCCCAAAAAAATAAAGTCTGACACTGTTTCCACTGTTTCCTCATCTATTTCCCATGGAGTGATGGGACCAGATGCCATGATCTTAGCTTTCTGAACGTTGAGCTTTAAGCCAACTTTTTCACTCTCCTCCTTCACCTTCATCAAGAGGCTCTTTAGTTCTTCTTCACTCTCTGCCATAAGGGTGGTGTCATCCACATATCTGAGGTTATTGATATTTCTCCCGGCAATCTTGATTCCAGCTTGTGTTTCTTCCAGCCCAGCGTTTCTCATGATGTACCCTGCATATAAGTTAAATAAGCAGGGTGACAATATACAGCCTTGACGTACTCCTTTTCCTATTTGGAACCAGTCTGTTGTTCCATGTCCAGTTCTAACTGTTGCTTCCTGACCTGCATACAGGTTTCTCAAGAGACAGGTCAGATGGTCTGGTATTCCCATCTCTTTCAGAATTTTCCACAGTTTATTGTTATCCACACAGTCAAAGGCTTTGGCATAGTCAATAAAGCAGAAATAGATGTTTTTCTGGAACTCTCTTGCTTTTTCGATGATCCAGCAGATATTGGCAATTTGACCTCTGGTTCCTCTGCCTTTTCTAAAACCAGCTTGAACATCTGGAAGTTCATGGTTCACGTATTGCTGAAGGCTGGCTTGGAGAATTTTGAGCATTACTTTACTAGCATGTGAGATGAGTGCAATTGTGCGGTAGTTTGAGCATTCTTTGGCATTGCCTTTCTTTGGGATTGGAACGAAAACTGACCTTTTCCAGTCCTGTGGCCACTGCTGAGTTGTCCAAATTTGCTGGCATATCGAGTGCAGCACTTTCACAGCATCACCTTTGAGGATTTTAAATAGCTCAACTGGAATTCCATTACCTCCACTAGCTTTGTTCGTAGTGATGCTTTCTAAGGCCCACTTGACTTCACATTCCAGGATGTCTGGCTCTAGGTGAGTGATCACACCATCGTGATTATCTAGTTATTCATATTAACTCTTCTTAAATTAATGACATGCCAAACTATGCAAAAACAATATATAATATACAATGTCCTTCAGTCAATATTGCAAAGTTTTGTGTGTGCTATTGTTTATTGATGTGAACCATAGCAAGGACATGCATTTATGGTTTTCACCCAATTTTTTTAAGCATTTATATATTTTCTAAAAAAAGGTTTACGCTTCAGGATGTATTAGGATCACATGAAATCCCATATGCTACTGAAATGCTGTATTGCTTTCAGTTCATATATTACGACATTTGTCCTAATTCTCAATATTATTATGAACAAAAAAAACTAATGAATTCAGCAAGTTAACTGAGAAGTTTGCAATCCGCAACACACAATTTCTTTGGATAGTTTTGAATTTCAAAACATGAGAACACAGGCCCAGAGGGAGCTAGTAAAGATGTGAGCCAACAGATGATGGAATACTGGATTTTGGCCCTCTGTGGATTTCAGATCCTAATAGTGAAAAAGGAAAAAAATGGGACACAGTTCATATATAGGCTTTGTGTGAGATGTCAGTGACACTTAATTTTACTTTAAATAACAAATACCTTTTACATGCCATTTAATGTCTTACCAGTACTTTTCTCAGAAATGTGAATCATCTCTGGGTGGGTCCCTAATTTGGGGGGTTCCAGGCTTCAGCTTACCTGCAGGGAAGTTGATAGCCATGTGGTGTTAATCAAGCCGTTTCCCTTGGCTGTGCCTTTGACTGATGGTGGAAGAGTGACGGGCAGCGAGCAGAGGGAGGGCTGCTTGCCTTCTGTTAGTTCAGTGGGCTGAGGATGTATATTCTGGCACTGCTTCTTTCCTTCAATGTCCTGCCAAAGCATCTCTGCCTGAATTTCTTGAGACCAAAGATGCCATGGTAGAGAGAAATTTCTTTTCCAAGCTGGACTAATCATTGACCTTTTCACTGAATAGCAACTCTTGGTGACTCTGGTGGAGAAGCTGTTGAGAAAGGTTGTATGTGGGTGTTGCCCTTGACCACCTCCCCCCACTTTGTGTACCTACGTATTTAGTCGCTAAGTTGTGTCTGACTCTTTTGCAATCCCATGGGCTGTAGCCCACCAGGATCCTTCTGTCCGTGGTACTTTTTAGGCAAGAATACTGGAGTGGGTTATCATTTCCTTCTCCAGGGGATCTTCCCGACCCAGGGATTGAACCTGTGTCTCCTGCATTGGCAGACAGATTCTTTACCACTGAGCCACTTAGGAAGTCCCTTCCTCTCTTTATCTCTAGCTTTAGTCATCCAGGCCTATGAAATGTATTTTCCTCTCTGAGATTCAATCATCAATAGGCATGGTCTTCAGATAAAGATGAAAAGATTAGCTTTATTATTGCTAAAGCTGAATTGGAAACTGAAGCTTGAATCTGTGGGGAAAATGAGGCTTCCTGATACCTTACCCCAGGCCCAGGTCTCAGGGTTTACCTGGAGAAACCACTGCATGGCATACAGCCTGCTCACTCCCCTGAAATGAAACCTGGGAACAGGGACATGTAAAGAGATGTTCCTGATGGCAGGGGCTTCCCCGGTGGCTCAGTGTTAAAAGGATCTGCTTGCAATGGAGAAACCGCAGTAGATGTAGGTTCAATCCCTGGGTCAGAAAGATCCCCTGGAGGAGGGCATGGCAACTCACTCCAGTATTCTTGCCTGGAGAATCCCGTGGACAGAGGAACCAGGTGGGCTACAGTCTATAGGGTCGTAAAAAGTTGGACATGACTGAAGCGACTTAGCAAACACGCACAGGCCTGACGGCCTAACTCAAAAAGGAAGAAAGTCCTGCCATTTGCAACAACATCATGAACTTCAAAGGCATTGTGCTCAGTTTGATATGTCAGACAGAGAAAGACAAATACTGTATGATATCACCTTTATGTGGTATCTAAGAAGGCCAGACTTATAGAAGCAGAGGGTGGAATGGTGGTTGCCAAGGGCTAGGTAGTGGTAGAATTAGGGACATATTAAAGACTACAAAATTGCAGCTAGAAGATGAAGTTCTGGAGAGCTAAAATCCAGCATATGAGTGTTATTAACAATATAGTATTATATATTTCAAAACTACCTGAGACTACATCTTAAATGTTCTCATCACAGAAAAGAAATGATAATTTTTAATGTGATAGAAATTTTAGCTAAAGCTGTGAAGAACAGCAAGGATGGCATGCTGCAGTCCATGGGGTTGCAAAAAAGCTGGACACGACTGAGCGACTGAACAACAAAATTAATACTTAGATAGTAACCGTATTGCAATGACTAAGTATATCAGATCCACACAGTGTACATCTTAAATTTATACAGTATGTCAATAATTAAATAATTTTAAAAAGGCAGACCCAGGGCTGTGATATGGTTTGCTTACTATGTGAACTCAGGCAGGAAGAGGGCGATGATCACTCTGATGTGTGGGTGTCCCCAAAGCCAAGTTCTTTCCTTCATTGTCACCAGTTGGAAGCCACCATCTGCTATTTTCTTTTTTATGATGTTTTAATTTTCTAGGTTGTTGGTGGGAAATACAGAGAGAAAGAAAATTAGTGTAATCTCATACTATTCTTCCCAATCACCAAATTAGGTCAGGCCTTCAAAATATCTGCATTGATATGATGACTATTCTGAAGGTGCTTAATATTATCCACCAGAATAAATGTTTTTAATAAATATGATCATGTTACCACTCAGTTAAAATTTCCCAGATGATTTTCCATAGTTGCTTGGATATAATCCAAAATCCTTGCTATCTCACCATAGTGTTCTAGGCAGCTTATAATCAGCTCCTGATAAACTATTCACTCTCACTTTTCATCACACTCTCCTGGTCAACTTTTGCAAGCTTATCAAATTCTTTGCAGATTTTCAAACATGCATGCCTTTCTCTACTTCTTTGCCTTCAGTTTTGCTGTTGCCTTTTCCAGAAATACCCCCACCCACTTTCTTTATCTAGTAGACCTTACTGAGTCTTTACAACTCAGCTTAGGCATGATTTTGTTGTTGTTCAGTCACTCAGTCATGTCTGACTCTTTACAACCCCATGGACTGTAACCCACCAGGCTCCTCTGTTCATGGGATTTCCCAGGCAAGAATGCTGAAATGGGTTGCCATTTCCTTCTGCAGGAGATCTTCCCGACTCAGGGATCAAACCCATGTCTCCTGCATTGCAGGCAGATTCTTTACCATTGAGCCACCTGGGAAGCCCTTTACATCCTAGTTATTGTTCAGTGGCTAAGTCATGTCTGACTCTTTGAGACCCCATAGACATAATTAGCTCCTATTGAATACCTTCATCAAATCATTGAGCCAAGTCTGCCTTCAAGTTGGGTTAGGTTCATTCCAGTGTTCCAAGCTTTGTGCTTTTCACAAAATACTATGGGAGAAACTATGAGACTAGGGAACAGGTCTTATCTGCATATTCATACTGTGTGCAGTGCTTGCCATATAGAATACAATCGTCATCAGACACGTTATCCATTGTACTACTGGCTATAGTAAACAGTCAATAAATATTGCCAGGATCTTTCACATTATTTCCTTCCTTAACCAGAGTTTTCATTGTTTTGCTGGTTGTTACACTCTCAAATGTACTTTGTAGTAAAAACTGCCTTGATTATGATAGAAAAAGACAAGCAGATATTTATAAAATTCTTGGTAGCTTTAGGATATTGGAACAGTGCTTTTCTCGTGAAATGATATTTTTGTTTTTCTCTAATTACCATTCTTTCAAAACATAAGTGAGCTGATTTTAATTAACTTGTCCTAGAGTTTGTGAAATAGTCCTCAAAATGGTAATAAAAATGTTTTTGTTATTCAAATTTTGAGGATATTCATTAATGATTTCCAAACCCTCATAAAGACAAACATGTACCCTGGCCCAAGGGTTTGGATGGTGTGATTTCGAACTGGGTTGCTTAGGGATTTAGTTATATGCTGCATGAAAGAGTAAAAATCATATAAGAAATAGAGAATATATAATGTTAGATTGAACTTCCCTGGTGGCTCAGTGATAAAGACTCTGCCTGCCGAGCAGGAGATGCGGCTTTGATCCTGGGTTGGGAAAATCCCCTGGAAAAGGAAATGGCAACCCATTCCAGTATTCTGGCCCGGAGAATCCCATGGACAGAGGAGCCTGGAGGGCTACAGTCCATAGGATTGCAGAGTTAGACACAACTGAATGACTAAACAACAAACAATGTTAGATTATTCTAACAGGCATCGTTAAACCTTTATGAAATGTTCGATACTTAACCCAAAAGAAAGACTGCACAGGCTTTGAGGGTCAAATAATTAACATCTAATTTGTTACGTTCAGGTTGAAGTAGAAAGCGACTGCCTGTTTAGCGTTTTGACCTAACATTAAATCTCCTCCAGGAAGAGTCAAAATGATTTGGGGGTAACTTGGCTCATTGTGTCTCTGAGCTCAATTTTGTCCAGTCAGGTAAAAATATTTGCCTAGTGTATATTATGATATGATTATCTGCGGACTGAAAAAATGTGGTCTGAATTATAAAGACTAGATTTCTAATCTTAATAAAACCTTCACTGTTTCACATTTTCCCCCCTAACTTACAAAGAGCTCTTATAATCATAAGAAAGTAGCTTTATTCATCCATCCATTATACTGAACACTTATTATGTTGTGGGCAAAATCATGCACATGTTAAAATATTCTATGGTTTGGTATATAGGGATATAATTACATTTATTCCTATTTCCAACAATTTCTAGCTGAATTTTCTTGTGATCAGAAAACATGCTCTGTATAATTTTGATCTTTTCAAATTTATTAAGAATTATTTTGTAGCCCAACACATTCCATCTTGGTGAATATTCAACATGGACTTGAAAAGAATGTTTATTCTCTAGTTGTTAAAGGTAATAACACACCATTATATAGAAGTGGTAGATAGAGTCTTTCGTATCTTTGCCTTTTAGAAAATATCATTGTTCAACAATAGAGTATCTTTAAAGACTTCACATATTATTGTGAATTTGTCTGTTCTCTGGCTTAGAGCTTTTTATTTTCTGTTTGACATTTGAAATAAGTAGCTTGTGAAAATGTATGGAAGCTTTTAACATCTTTTACACAATAAAGACAGTAGAGAGTAATTACAAGTATCAAACAGTAATGAAATACTCCAAGAATATCCCAGTTTTTGGAGACAACTGCCATTGGAGAGGGAAATGGCAACCCACTGCAGTATTCTTGCCTGGAGAATTTCACAGAGGAGCCAAGCAGGCTACAGTCCATGGGGTCACAAAGAGTTGGACACGACTGAAGGACTATCACTGATACTCATGCCAGTTAAAGTCACTATATTTGTTCATTCATCAAACCATTTTAGAACTTGCTTTGTACCAGGTCACAGTGTAGATACAGATAAGAGACATATTCTCCACTCTTGAGAATCTCCTTCCCTGGAAACATGCAGCAACACGGATGGACCTAGAGATTAGCATACTAAGTGAAGGAAGTCAGACGGAGAAAGACAAATATCATATGATGTCACGTTACATGTGGAATATAATTTTAAAAGTGATACAAATGTACTTATATACAAAACAGAAACAGACTTACAGATTTTCAAAACATATGGGTACCAAAGGGGAAATGTAGGGTAGGGATGAGTCAGGATCGTGGGATGAACATACTCATACTGATGTATATGAGACAGATAACCACAAAGGACCTACTGTGCAGCACAGGGAAGTCTACTCAATGTTCTGGGATAACCTATATGAGAAAAGAAGCTAAAAAATGAGTATAACTAATTTGCTATATCCCTGAAATGGCACAATTGTAAATCAGCAATCCTCCAATGAAATAAAAAATTTAAACACTTAAAATACAATAGTACATATTCTACACAGAGAAAGTAATCATTACAAAAGATAATGCTTATGTCATTATCAAACCCTATTTAAATAAATCCAAATTTACTCAGTTCAAATTATATGTGGACATTGCAAGCCTGGCATAATGAGAAATATCTTAGTGTTATTAAAAAAAATGGACTTTATGCTGCAGGTCATCAATGGGTGTGAAGGGAGGCAACATGATGTTGGAAGTTTGAGGAGAAAGGCATGGAATGGCTAGAAGTTGAGATTCAGTGGGTCTGCAAACATTGGTCATGACAAATTCTAGGTTACAGCCTTGAGAGGGAGTGGTTGGAGATAGTATGAAGGATGAGCTCTTTGGAGGAGAAGGTCAAGATATCGAGGACCAGAGTGTTGGAAGGACATCTGTATTCACACAAATATAATTAAAATTATAATTAGAATCAAATTAGAAGATCTGAATGATAAGGTAATGACAATTAATAATAAATGCTTTCTGATATAGAACTTAACTACAGATGTCATTTTCTGATATATTCTTCAAATGCCATCTGCAGATAAACACAAGAGGATTAAAATTTTAAAGTTACAGATGAAAAGTCAAAGGAGGCAGTACAGTGCAGGATCCATTTTTATGTCTGCACAACAGAGTCACTTAATAAAATGTCTCTTCTGCAATTAAAATTCAGCTGTGCTGGCTTATTATAGTTCTCATCTTTTGAAAACAACTGGCAACAAAGAAAAATGCATTGGATTTAGTTCTCCAGTGTAATCGCACACTATGGTTTAGTTTCCAGGCAATTTGTTCTGAAAACTTGGAAAATTAAGCACAGCATTATCCAGTATGGTAGGATCTGGGAAAGCATGATCGTGGTAAAGACTGACATCATCTTCTCTAATCTATTGAATTATTATAAAATATAATTGCAGGGTTTGTGTGCTCTTCATGGCACTATGCTGTTTCAGTCCTAAGCGACTCTGTGAAGTTATCCTCATTTTAGTTGACAAACGAAATTTCAGAGACATTAAATGAATTGCCCAAGTGACTCCACCACTTCTATCTGATTTCAAATGTATTTATTTAATCGATAAATATTCATTAATCATTATGTGGCTATGCTAAACACCAGGGTGGACAAGACACCCCCACAGCCTGGGCCCTCACATGGATTACAATCTATTAGGAGAAACTATTTAAGGAACGTTCAAATATTGTAAAATTATACAAGAATCTATTACATTCATGCTATCAGAAATAAGGATTTGACAAATAAATTAACTTACTAAACTCTAAGAATTTTGTTGCTTAAATCTTCACTACATTCTGAAGCAGCAGTGTTCTCCTGCTATCAGCAGTGGTATAAACATCTGTAAACCTTCATGGCATTTAGAGGATTCCCAGGTGGCTCAGTGGTAAAGAATCTACCTGTCAATGGGAGACACAGGAGAGACAGGAGTCCCAGGTTCTATCCCTGGGTTGGGAAGATGCCCTGGAGGTGGAAATGGCAACCCACTCCAGTATTCTCATCTGGAGAATCCCATGGACCGAGAAGTCTCGTGGGCTACAATCTGTGGGGTTGCAAAAGAGTTATGATTCTTTTGCATAAGACATGACTTAGCAACTCAACAACAACAGTCTTCTGCATTCTACACATCTAAGGGCAGCACATCCAAGGGCAGCAAACATTTATGGAATAATTTTTATATTATTGGTTATCAAACTTCACTGTGCATGAGACACACTTGAAGAGCTTAAACATGCAGATTTTCACAATCGACCCCAAAGTTTCTGTTTTGGAGCATACATAAGAAATGTTCCATGCTCTCAAAGGATGTAAAATAATTCCAATATTATAGAGTAACAAAAGCTTTCCAGCATTTCATGTAGCCCCAAGTAGAATATTCATTTGAAATTAAATATAATTAAAATATACTATATGTATTACAAATGCCTTTTTGCACCTGTGTAAACTTTCCTGCTAGAACTTTATTTTAGATGACGCTATCATTATTTTCAGTTGTTATTATATTATACAAATATAGGATTATATCACCATCTGATGTTTAGAGTTTCTGAACATTAGCACTAAATGAATTTGGCATTACATATTTGGTTATTGTGCCTTTTAAAAGGGAATAATTTGGGATGTGTATTTGATATCTGTGGGTTTCTGATTATTATCTTAAATATTCAAATGTTTTGAGAAGTCTCATTCAAACTTGGTTATATTACTAAGACAGTTTGATGAAGACACAGAGTAATTTAATAATTTTATATTCTCTAATAAATTAGCTATTTACCACTTAAAATCTAGGTCATACTCATTCTGAAGAAATGCCTGCACATGTTGATCAAAGAACTGTTTTTTTTTTTTGGTCATGACTCACTCAGACAGGATGATAGAATGAGAAACTTCAGTCTAAATGTAGTTTTAAATTTTATTCCTTTAAAATTCCTTGGAAAAATAACTGTATTCATTAAATACAAATGATTACTGGGAAAACAAATTCTTTACTGGGAAGAAAAAATCTGTTTTTAGTTCTGAAGAACTCTTCATTCAATTGTCTGTAGATAGGACCCCGTGAACTGACAAAAATTGGATTAAGTGAAGTCTGGTTAGTGAGTGAGGGTGGGCAATGGAGAAAAAGGTCCAGACATCTGGATAAATGCATCTGGGAAATGAGAGATGAGTTAAAATAAAATAATAACAGTAATTCCAATGTCAAAACCAAGAGCAAATATTTTAAAACTGACTTATATTGTCACCCTGCTTATTTAACTTATATGCAGAATATATCATGTGAAATGCCCAGCTGGATGAATCACAAGCTGGAATCAATATTGTCAGGAAAAACATCAACAACCTCAGATACACAGATGATACTACTCTAATGGCAGAAAGCCAAGAGGAACTCAAAAGCCTCTTGATGAGGTGAAAGAGGAGAGTGAAAACAAGAGGACTGTTGGCTTAAAACTCAACATTCAAAAAAATGAAGACCATGGCATCCAGCCCCATCATGTCATGGCAAATAGAAGGGGAAGAAGTGTTAGCAGTGACAGGTTTTATTTTCTTGGACTCCAGAATCACTGTGGATGGTGACTGCAGCCACCATATTAAAAGATGCTTACTCCTTGGAGGAAAGTTGTGACAAACCTAGACACTATGCTAAACCTAGACACTAAAGCTATGGTAAAAGTAGACACTCGGAATTTGCCCAAGTTCATGTCCATTGAGTCGGTGATGCCATCCAACCATCTCATCCACTGCTGCCCTCTTCTCCTTTTGCCTTCAGAATATACCTTTGTTGGCATGTAGGAACTTAAAAGTTTTAGGAAGTTAAAAAATGTAGAGAAATCATATGAAGGGTTAAATGAATAATCATCCTCTTACAGAATTACACTTACTTAGTTTACAGGTTTAATTTAAAGAGGTGAAGGGAAGGGAAAGAGTGAAATAACTTCCCTTGAACACAAAATCAACTTGGTTTGTTCAAGTTCCCAAATTGTCTTAGCTACTTTAGCAGCATTTAAGGAGCAAAGGGTGTCATCTGCCTCTGCAAATCAGAAAAGAACTTGTTATGTCCATATTACTATCTTTGTGTTGAAATGCTTCCACTAAACAACTAAGTTTGTATTTATGATTTGAGTCAAGAGACCCTTGGAAGGTGGAAATCTGTCTTTATACCTGGGACTGCTAACTATTAAGTGCCAGCAAAGAATCTGTTTGCAATGCAGAGACCTGGGTTTGATCCCTGGGTTGGGAAGATCCTTTGCTGAAGGAAATGGCAACCCACTCCAGTATTCTTGCCTGGGAAATTCCATGGACAGCAGAGCCTGGTGGGCTACAGTCCATGCAGTCTCAAAAGAGTTGGACAGGATGTGGCAACTAAACAACAATAACAATAACAACAACATCTAGTGTTGGTTGAATCTGTTGTAAAGTGAGGTCAAGTTTTTTTTTTAATTAAAGCACTGGTTTGGTAAAAGTGGTTGATATACACTTAGCATCTGTCTGATTTATATGACAAGCAAATCCCTCCAACATTTCTCAGGAAATTGAGCAAAATGATTATATTTTGGTACATAGTGCTTATCTGTATGGATTTTTATTGCAGTTAAGATGTAAATGCTTTCTAGTGTCATTTATACTCTTTTCAAAAACGCTTTATCCTAACACAACTTGCCTTTTGATAATAGGACAAATATTTTCTTTATATAGTGCACTCGGTACATATGACTTACTTACGATGAACTTTGTTCCTTGAAACCAAGAAATATGTATTTTCATAACTGTAGCTATGAATTAGCATTTTCCTTGATTTCAGATATCAAGAGCCAGTTCTGTGAGACAAATGATAACTCCACGGTTTCACAGTTTACAAGTCTCTGTGGCAGGCACAGAAAATTCTTGTTTTCTGCCTCACAGCAGGGTTCAGGCCACTTCTGAAGGTCTTCACTTCTATCATTTACCTGCCTGCCCTTTATCTAGACTCAAGATGGGAGAATGTTTTTTTCCACTCCCACCTTTCCCTTTATACCTGGCAACCCGAGTCTGATGAGAGATGCTCCATTTTATTCCTGTGCTTCCCCTCATTACACAGTGCAAAAAAATCTCCTCATCTCCTGCAATTGCTCTCTGCCAGTCTTGCCGTATTTTGCACTCACAGCCAGCAGACCTATTTTCATGAGTACCAGCGCATAGCTACATGTGCCCAAGGGCCCTGGAGGCTTTCTATTTCCTGAAGAAAACTTTAGATTTCAGGTTCACTTGTGTTAGCAATTGTAGCCATCTTCTCCTTTAATGACTTTTGCACAGTCCCCCTGCTCATGCCTCAGGGGTCAGTTCCTGCTCTGTGCTTTGTTCCCATGATGGATGATGCCGTCCTCCTCCTTCCTTCCAGGATGTCGATATCCTCCCAGCATTCAGGGTCGGGTTATCTCTTCCAGAAAGCCCTCCCAGACTTCCACAGTCCAGAATGATTCATTTTTCCCGATTCCCATCTGTTATAAATACTGGAAAACTTACTGTTCCTGCCACTAAGTTGACAACTGGCATTTGAGAGGGAGGGGGGCAGAGGGAGGGGGGCATCTGTTGAGCATCTGTCAGGAAGCCCTATGCCAGATCCATCCATACGTGTCAGCTAAAGGTCCCCATCTGTGGAAACAGAGGCTAAGGGAGATCAAGTGATTTTTATATGGACACAGAGCCAAAGTGGTTTGAATCTACCGAAGTTCATATTATTTTTAAATTCTGTGGGAGCTAATCACCCCACGTACAGAAAATGGAACACAGGGACTATGTCTTTGATTCGGAATCCTCAGTTATAATTCATTCGGCCTGTACCCACTTGATGAGCACCTATTACGTGCTAGATATGAGTATATGTGCTTTGAAGGAATTCAAATGATGATAGTGGTAGTGGTATTAGCATATATATTTTACTGTTTCTATGCCAGGCACTATTCTGAACAATTTGCAAATTATATCTAATTTATTCTTTTCAATGATTCTGTGGGGAAGGTTCTAGCATTATCTTTCTTATACTCAAGAAAATAATAGTGAGGTTAAGGAACTTGTTCAACCTCACATAGTTGTTTTAAACCTGGGAGCCTGGTTCTTAAGCATACTACTACAGTCTTCCTCAAAGGAAGGAGACCTAATCCCTGTCCTCAAGGTGATGACACACTTATGCTCCATCAGTATATTCTTATTTCTGTATGTGAACAACTATTAGGTTGATGAGTAATAGGTATAAATGTTTAATTTATTCTGTAAGATTTGGATCCAATACTTTATTTATTCTTCCATATATCTTAAATATATGACAATTTAAACAGGTGGCTTTTCCCTCAATCTATAAAAGGGCAAACTTCAGATCTTCATTTCAGAGCAAACTATCCCTAGGATACCATTTGTCCCACGGCCCTGGCAAGGTTTGAGTAAACATTTGTTTACTGACTGACATCCAACTTCCCTCAAGTTGGCAAAATCAGCAAATAATGTCAGAAGTAAGCAGTTTTGCATCTAATTTGGATTAAATCAATGATATTCATGAAGACTTTTTTGAGTATGAATATATGTATCTTCTCCAAACTGTTTGCTTGTATTGTGTGTGTTTGCTCAGTTGTGTCTAACTCTGTGACCCCATGTGCTGGCTCCACTTGCCGTGGAATTTCCTAGGCAAGAATACTGAAGTGGGCTGCCATTTCCTTCTCCAAGGGATCTTCCCGACCCAAGGATCGACCCAGGTCTGTTGCATCTCCCACATTGGCAGGCGGATCTCTACCACCTTGCCGCCTGGGAAGCCCCTTGCTTGTAATATCCAATCGCAACTAAAGCAAAGGTTGACTAACAAATAGTGATATTTGACTAATGAATAGTGATATTTAGCAAACTTTGTAGAGATCACAGCCTGGGGTGTTCTTCCCCTCATGGCTTGAAAGCTATTGTTAAGGAAGAACAGAAAGATTTTCTCACAGAGGGGAAGTCTGCCCCCACTTCGATGGCATGGCAGCCGGAACTCAGACTCTCACTGAGATACTGTGAGAAATGTGAAAAGGGTATTCTTGTCTTTCCAGGTGGCTTCAAAACTCCTTTCCCAACTCAAACAGTGTCTGTATCTACTCTGACTCATGTTTGGGTGAATTTTGCTTGGTACTCATCTGTATAGTAATAACAAAAAGTATTTCCAGGCAGAAAATCAGCATTTTAGTGGGTACATTGTTTTGTGTTTGGTGACCATTTTGTTCTCTGGATTCTAGAGTTATAGGCACATTTTGAAGGCTATCTTGGCCAGACTTTGGTTAGTCTTTGGCAGTAGGGGACAACACAGAAAACCATCCCCATCTATTCTTTTCTAGAAAGAACACTTCTATCAGAAGCACCATTTTTATTTCCACACCCACCATCAGGCTCAGTAAATGAAAAGCAAGTAACATTTGCTAAGTATAAGTACCTGCCATAAATTACACTAGCTCTTAATGTGCTTGTCTTTAATTATTCATAGGACCTTGAGATGCTATATTATTATATTCATTTTATAGAGACACAAGAGAGGCTGAGAGAGTTAAAGTTGCCTGAAATCAGCATACTTGGGGCAATACAAACCCACGTTTGGGAGTACCTGGGCCTGGCAGGGGCAAGAGCAGAACTTAGGCACAAATTGATTTGTCATGAGTATTTTATATCACTCTCATTTCCACTTGCCCTCTTCCCTTTCCTCAGCTGCATTTCCCTCCATGAGTTGGCCCTAGTTCTTTGCAGCGACCCATGGGCTTCCTCCATGAAAAGGTGGTCGATAAAGGGGCTGGAGGCTGAGTTGTCATTAACCCTCTGAGACCTTGGTTGAGAGCTCTCTGTTCTCTCAGAAGCCCCATCTGTTAGTTGAAGGGCTGGGACTGAGGTCACTGCTCTTCTCGTATTCTTAGATGCCCATCAAGGGACCATACACATCCTTCTTTCTCATTTCATCTTGTCTCATCTCGCTTCATCTCATCTTGTCTCACTTCCATAGATGCTCCTTAATATTTCCTGATTTACCCTTAGCTGTCGTCACCCAGAAGAACTGCAGTCACTTACCCGAATTTCTCTGTTTGAAATAAAAAAGTTAAGCTCCAAACCTGAAAGGGAAAACAAAATCACACTATAATCAAACAAAAACATTGCGGTCAAAGAACTTGCAAATCATTGCCCCATACCTGTACTGGGGAAATGTTGAAAGAATGAAGACACTTACTTACTTAATTGAACTTACACTACTTAATTGAACTTCAGTTGAAATTACTGCTTATTTCCAATTGGCTTTGACATTGTGCTTTATAAGTGGAAATGACTCTCTTGGATTATGTCCCCATTTCTAAACTATCACTGTTTTTAGGGATGTAGGATACTGTGATTAGTCAGGCCTGGATCGGGTCAGGGTTTCTTCCTAGTGGGCTATACACATATGAAAAGGTTTTTGGGAAAATATATATAAAATTAAGGCTGAAGATAATATTTGGAGCTTCAGTGATTCTTTAAACAATAGTTTTGACATGTTTCAGTAGTAATGGATAATGATCACAAAGTGTCTAAAGATAATAATTGATTTGTTATAAAAATGACTATTTAATTCCAGTCTTGTAATTCATTGCTCAAGTGAATTTTTAGAGAAAATGAGATGCCTCTTCCAGCAGATGTACTTTGAGATGTAGCATAGATCATTACAGGAAAAATTAAAACTCAAAAATTCTCCTGAGAAGTAATTCTTCTCCGATTTATAGCAAGAAAATGTTACTCTGTGAATCATTAATTACAATAAAGCAGAATAAATTTTGAATAGAGTCGTTATACAGATATTTTCACAGAAACTTATTTTTCCAGTGACATTTATTTTTTGGATAGCAAGAGGACCTAAAACATTTTCGAGGGAGGGAGAATAATTTTGCATTGTAATTACTGTTATTGTTGATGCGTCTCTTGTGTAAACTTTTCAAAAATGAAAGCCTTTTCCTAAGGCTTTAGGAATTGTGATTCAGAGCATGTCACCGAGCATGAAAAAGAAGGAAGGGACCAGTCCTGGAGAGGCATGTCTTGAAAATAGGATTTGATAGCTTCTTAAGATTTTTTAAAATACAATTTTTATTTCAAAATGAATGTCATAAATGACCAATATTATGTATTTTGAGGTGATCTCAGTGAGATGAATGCAGCATCACCTTCAGATGAAGGAGATTAGTCTGTAATGTGAAGTAACTAAAACTTTCCCCCATTTTTTTGTCAAGACAGGACACTTTTCCCGTGAATAATCACTCTTCAGGCATGGTCAGGAGGATGCTAGTAAACCAGACTCTGAAAACTCAGACTGCTCTGGAGAAATCATTAACTTCCCATAGCTGTGGTCAGACTGAAGACACCCTGAGAGCATGGCTCTGTCCAAGACACACATCCGGGCCATCTGACATATCCTGGCACAGGAAGGGGTGGTTCTTTCAGACCTGAGATCTATTGCAGGCCTTGATCCTAAGCTATCTACAGGCACAAGCAAGACCAAGATGGATCTCGGACTTAGTTCTATGCCATTTTTTCATCCAGTCTTATTACTTTAACTGCCCCCTTAGAGAACTTATTTTACCTGGATTAGAAGGATTAATGCCGGAGTGGGAAGAAGTGGTTGGACTCAGAATGTGTTCCGAGGATAGAGCAAATGATCTGCTGAAGAGTTGGGTATAGGATACAGAGAAAGAGGGGCAAAGATGACCCCAAGTCTTTAGTCTGAGGTGTGGAGTTATCATTTGCTGATATGAGTAAGACTGAATGATACGATATAGTATACGCAAGGCAGGCTGTGGAGTGGGGAGAGGATTAGAAATCCAGAGTTCAGCTTTGGATACATTGTTTGTTCACACTCTTGTGCACACACACATGTGCACACTTAAGTAGATAGCTGGATAGATATATCTGATATTCAGGGAAGAAGTCCAGGTGGAGTGGGAGTTGTCAGCAGGTGTTTAAGGCCGTGGGACTACATCACGCCACTCGGGGACTCAGAGAGTGAACTTTATGTGACCTTCAGATGCAATAGATTATGAGTGAAAAAGTGTGGGGAAAACTCAATATCATACTGCCAGTAAGGTATTTATTTCAAATCAAAGAGCATTCATTCATCCACTAACATTATTTAACAAATATTTATTTGGTGCTCAGTCAGGCTATACCAGGTACCAGGGACACAGTGAGGAAAAACAGTGACATACTTGCTTGGATAATTCACTGCTATAAAACCCATCTCTAGCATACTCCAAAGTACGAGGACCATTGTGATGTTAATGGTTTCCTTCTAATAGGTATTTTCTCCTTTGATGCCTCTTTCTTTTTATTATCACATTTGTCCCTAAAGAATAGTGATACCATATTGTTAAAATTATTGGGTATATGACTATAAATGATTTCTTTGGTTATATATGGGTGTAGCCCTAATAATTTGAGTGGAAATAAGATTTTGAATATTCAAATTTTACAACTCTGAAGGGAGTTTAGTTTTTTTTAAAAATAATCTCGAAACTTTCAAATATTAGAAAATAGCACATACTTCTTTTGGTCTACCAGATATAGAATACTGAGTTTGGAATTTTTGGCTGTGTTTACTGAAATAAAATTCAGGGGAAAAATGAATTCATTGTAGTATAGGCCAGGAATGTCTGAAAATAAGTTAACAGCACATTTTCCATATAGTTTGTAAAATATGGTTTCATCACTCATGAGACAAGGTGAGCTTTAGTAAATCCACTGGGTTGAATAAACATGAGGTTAGAATAGATGGAGTTGGAGATGGAGCTCCAGGAGGCTAGCATAAGGAAAATGTGAATGACGATGCTTATTTACGATATAAAAACCTGCCCTAGTCTGATTGAGACTGACCCATAGCCTGATCTGTTTCTCTTGTAATTGAGGTTGTTTCCCAAGGGATACCCAAGCTTAGACTGGAGTCTCTCCAGCCAAATTTTTTTCCCTGGCTCAGAGTGACTGCCATCCACTCCAGACCAGAAAATGAAACATTTGTGACACTATGTGAAAGGCAATAAATTATTGGAAAGAGAAATTGGACAGATGCTCAGGCCATTTTCAGATATTTACAAAACTGAAGTCCAGTTAAAGCTCCTTCAGCAATAGGTCCTACTAAATAGATCAGAGATGATTGGCTGGCATTACCAGCTCAAAGGATAAGAGTTTGAGCAAACTCCGGGACAGGGAAGCCTGGTGGGCTGCAGTCCATGGGGTTGAAAAGAGTTGGACATGACTGAGCAACTGAACAACAACAACAACAACAAATAGATCAGAAGCCACTTCCTTCTGATTTCAGCTATCAGCCTTGTAACCCTAATTGCCTGTGATTTTAATCAGTTTGGATGGTTAACCAGTCATGTCAGTGAGAGGAGAGGGACATAGCACACACATAAATAACAAAACAAACAAAACTGGTTAAGAGAGTTTTTGACTCATATGATTTATTTGTTTGGAAAGCTTTGTTTAAGTTCACCTGTCTGCTGTAGGAGGTTACATGTCTGCCCCTGTGGGCCCTGTGGTGGAAAAATAGGTCTCCAGCCTTTCCTCCCATCCAGATGACTCTGCCACATCCTGCTGAAATGATTATTCCAGCATGTTGTCAAGCGGCACAAGCTAAGAAATCTCTTTTGTTGTTTAGTCACTAAGTCATGTCCACCTCTTTGTGACCCCATAGACTGAGGCTCACCAGACTCCTCTGTCCATGGGATTTAGCAGGCAAGAATACTGGAGTGGGTTGCCATTTCCTATTTCAAGAGGATCTTTCCAATCCAGGGATTGAACCTGGGTCTCCAGCATTGGCAGGTGGATCCTTTACCACTGAACCAGCAGGGAAGCCCAAGAAATCTTTAGTGCCTCCCCATTGCCTACGCAATGAATTTATGCTTTATAGCCTGACATTCAAAATCTCTGTACAAGGTGGCCCCGAGTTACCTTCTGTTTATTCAACAATATTTGTCAAGTCACTACTATATACTGGGTGTAGTGCTTAGAGCTGGATATAGAACAGTGAGCATATAGAGTGTAGAGAGTGACATGTCCTTATGGGACCTTGTAATCTAATGCGGCAAGGCAGGCGTTAAACAGTCACGCAAATGATTAATTACAAAGTTTAAACTAGGATACACAATGAAAACATTATGAAGGCCCTTGGCTTTGTCAATTAAGTCATAAACACCGGTCTCTTAAGAATGCAGTTGTGGGAGGAGAAGACTGGTTTTAGGAGTCCAAGGGAGAATCTAGGAAACACACGGGCTTTGGAGAGAAGAGGAGTGTGAATTCTGGATGCACCAGGGCCTCAATGATCTGTGGCCTAATTCTGACTATATTCCCTTACATTTGCTTTGATGTACTGCATGCCTTTCTTTCATTGTTTAGCGGTTACACTGGAAGTTAACACTTTTCCAAAAACTGTCCTCAGCATGGGACTGAAATAAATCTAAAGTTCTGCTGCTTAAGCTGGGCTGGGTGGGACTGTTATCTTCCCAGCAACTGGCAGTTCCTAGAATACTTGCGCCTCGGCATAGAATATGCTCTGACATCCCTGTTGTCAGAACACTGGGTGCGTCCTAAGTCAATACATCAAGTACTTTTTCTCATGAGTAAGGAATCGCCTTTAAATTGCTCTAATATAACTGACTGGCTAGCTATAAGATGTGTGCGTTCACATATTTTTATAGTATTTTTGAAGAAAATTTCTGACTCCTTAACAGAATCATCAATATCATCTTCCCAGTTTGGCACTGGAGAATCTATATATCTATGGTGGGACTGTTGGACCTCCATAGTTCCTATTCTTACTCTGCTGTGAGGGACCTTCTTGGGGGATTTCACCCTAATTAATGCCATTATGACATTATGTAAGGGACATGAGTTTTAAAGCTGTGCACTGGCTGGATACTAACAGGTGAGAGCAAACTGGAATGCTAAAATAAGACATTATTAACTGCTTAGTGCAAACAAAAGGGAAATAACCAGAAAGCAGCATACACTTAAAGAAGATACTTTGCCAGACAAATTCAGTTCCTTCTCACTTGTAATTCCTACAGTGATGACCCTCTCTCATCCAGTTACCTGACTCCCTGGGGCAGAAGGAACCTGTGATCCTTAAAGCCACCAGTTTATCGAACAAGTTGAATGCTAGCTGCAAAAAGACAACAATGTTGTTTGTTCTCACCGCTCTCCACTAAACTTGTTTTGTCCAATAACTCTGGCTGTGCCTGCGACTTGCCTAAGTGCCGTGATGTTTCTGGTTATTGTTAAACAATGAAAGGTCCATTGCAGTGTAATCACGTTATCCTACTCTTCAGTGCAGATTCAAGTTTTTCTCTTACCCCAGCTCAGGCACATTTCAGGCTTAGGAGACAGCAGTTGAAGGGGGTTACTAAGGTTAGTGTCTATGCTGTTTTTTTTTTTTTTATCTTCTCTACTCGTTTTCCATCATTCGGTATGGCACGCAGGCTCCCCTGTGTTCTGAGCAGGAGAGGGAGGAGATGTAAATGTGGAAAGTCTTACTTGAAATGAATCTGGTATCGATGCCCTCTGGATGTAGCTAATTCAAAATGATGATGATTTTTGTTGTTTTTGATGTTGCTGTGATAACGGAGTCTTTAGGATTCTTTGGAGGACTCCCTCTCAGTTCCTTTTGATGTAGTAGATACTTCCTGTTGCTAATTGCTTGCTTTCTTCCTCCAAGACTCCTGGATACTGGTGGATGGATCTGAGCACCCCTGCTGGTCCTCACGTGCCTCCGGGCCTTCCTCCTCAGCAACCCCGCTCAGGATGACTCAGCCAGCTTCTTTCTGTGGGGTCCACATCCAACCCTAGGATACCTCTCACAGCCTTGAACGTCCAGACCACTCCCATCTCAACCACCTCTTCTTGCTTCAATAACCCAGGGCAATTAGTTAGCCCAATGCCTTTCTTTTTGGAAAAGAGACTAATTTTAGCCCCTTCATCTGTCAAACTTCAGGGAACATAAAACAAGTTATCTAAAGTTGTTCTATTCCATGCCATCTCCTGGAGGCATCTCATTTCCTCTTTCTCCGAAGAGGAAAAGAAAAATGCACTACACCCTGACAATCTCTGCAAAGGAATCGCCACCACCACTTTACTCAAACTCTTTTAAATTTCTCTAGTAAATTCATCTTCCTTATTCATTTGTGGCCTTACCTAGTAGCTCAGATGGTAAAGCATCCACCTGCAATACAGGAGACCCAGGTTCAATCCCTGGGTTGGGAAGATCCCCTGAAGAAGGTAATGGCTAACCCACTCCAATATTCTTGCCTGGAGAATTCCGTGGACAGAGGAGCCTGGCGGGCTACAGTCCATGGGGTCACAAAGAGTCGAAGCCTGGAGGTGGGTGGTGGCTGAGGCTAGACGAATCTACTTTAAAATTCCACAGATCTTCCTGTATAGGTGACCCAGTTCTTTGCTTTAAGATATAAAGGTACCTTGTCTTTTTTGTTTGTTTTTTACTTCTTATTGAGCCTTCTGTCTGAAATTCTGAGAAGCCAGAAAATATTACATTTAGCATCCATTGTCCGGGGGTGGTGGTGGTGGTTTAGTTGCTAAGTCGTGTCCAACTCTTGCGATGCCATGGACTATAGCCCGCCAGGCTTCTCTGCTCATAGGATTCTCTAGGCAAGAATACTGGTGTGGGTTGCCCTTTACTTCTCCAGGGGATCTCCCTGACCCAGGGATCAAACCTAGGTCTGCTGCACTGCAGGCAGATTCTTTACTGACTGAGCTACCAGAGAAGCTCATTTCAACACAAGTCTAGATTTCATGAAGTCCAAAGTCAAGTTTTGGGGGGAAGCACTAGAAGAGATGGGATGCCCTCTCCTGCTGATTTAAAGTCTGCCCCTGCAGTTCTGATAGTTTGTCCACAGATCTGCTTCTTCTCCATTCAATCAGATCAGGAACGCCTTTTGTTCTGGGAGACTCCAATGCCTTTCCACATCGGTCTGTCCTTTAAAGTCTTAGTAGGATAATACTAGAGTGGTTAGCCATTCCATTCTCCAGGAGGTATCTTTCCGACCCAGGGATCAAACCCAGGTCTCCTGCATTTCAGGCAGATTCTTTACCATCTGGGCCACCGGGGAAGCCCAAGGATAATGGGATCAGAGTACAGTGTAGTAAAGCTCACAGGCAGGCAAAAGCACAATAGCAACTGGTTCTCTTGTTACGAGGATTTTTTGGGACTTCCCTGGTGGCCCAGGTGTTAAGGCCTCACCTTCCAACACATGGGGTGCAGGTTTGATCCCTGGTCAGGGAGCTAAGATCCCACGTTCCTCGTGGCCAAAAAACCAAAACATGAAACAGAGGAAATATTGTAACAAACTCAATAAAGAAAAGCTCATATAACATTTTTTTTTTTTAAGAAGTCTTTTTCTTTTGCCTGTTAGCTTGTTCATCTCCATGATGTTCGGCACTGATCAAGGCTATAGTATATTGTCTTAGAATAGCCTGAATAAAGCTAACTGGTTCACCAGGGGATTACAGCTGGCCTCATAATTCTTTAACAAACTGAGCCAGCCAGAAACAGCCTCCTCATAAGGGAATACATTATCCTTACTTCATTGTTGGATTCAAGACAAAAGAAATATTAGAAAAATTTAATTATTTTCTAACAAATTGCCAACATTAATAAATGTCTCTCTTAAAAGATGTTTTTGGAGATGCTTTTCAAGAAAATGGATGCAGAAAATACTTCCGTGGAACAAATTTTGTCTCATATTCTGTAGTATTTAACTAGTATCCTAACATTCTTGATAAGTAAAGGAATGAATCCTTCTACCTGTATATATGCAAATTTCCCAAGATAGGATTCTTCCATTGACACTTGCAAACATTGACATTGAGTGACTGCTATGTTGTGACTATATACTGAGAAGTTTTGTCCCTAAGTCTTGAAACTTCGGCAATCAGCTGTATTCTTTCTGTTTGTCAAAGTATATTCCTCTAAATTTTGGGGAGAGGAGATTGTGTATCTTCTTAATGCTCACAAGCATGGATTTAACTGGGAAGTTTTATGCTGCAGTGCTTCAAGAATTGTTTCTATATTCATGCTAACCATAAATTTTTATTTGTCTCATTTAGAGGGGGAAAAAAACCAGGTCAGATTCCAGTTACTGTAGCTTAGCTTTATATTTCCTGCCTTTCTTCACTTCAGTGTTTCCCAAATGGAGTCACCTGCAAGCTAAGTCTCAGCCGAATCCCCTAGTCAGTCCCACCTTGTGGTAGAGCCTGGATCCTGCATTCAGAGTTCTGCAAATATGCCTGGTCACCTCTGTGGTTCCATTGCATTTCTCCTTCCTTTTTTTGTTTCTGTCCAGTTGATGAATGGGTGCTTTGTTGGTTCATCAGAGCCTTGATATCCTGCCTAACTTTCCAATGAGCCCTGCCTTATACCATTGCCACTGTTGTTAGGCCAGTGTCCTTCACAACCTTACTCACTGCTTGGAACAAAGGCCCTCCCTGTTCCCTATGTTGAGACTTGCTTATGGAACCTCTGGACCCCCTCGACTGGATTTGATCCCGTTCATATTCGTAATATGCAAAGTACATCTGAATTCAAGCTTGCCCCAAACATCTATTCTTGGAGAGTTTATTCTCTATTCCCTCCCTTTATTCTCTGCTCCACGCTTCTAAGATTCCAAAACACCTGTGTCTGAGCTTTGGCACTATAAAATTATCATTGGCATAGAATATCTGGAATTTCTATCTGTAATTTCTAGGAATTTGGCAGATGTGGGGAGGGAAATCATTGAGGAAAGGGAATAAAATAGGTTGAAGAAGTATTATATGATGGTCAGTGTGTCTTTGTGGAAAGAAGAAAAGCTTTGTTGTTGGACCAATCTGGGTTTGGATTTCAACACTGCCAATTTCTAATTTAGAGAAAGTTACTTCGCTACATTGAACTCCAATTTCTTTGCCTATCAAAAGGAGGTTTATAATAGTTAGCTGCTACCATGACTAATATGAGAATTAAATAGGATAACATATACCATGAGCTCATCACATTTAGTGATCATGTATACAAGATGTCTAATAAGTATTTCTTCTGATGCTGACCTAGAGTGTGGTCTCTAGTGGGGTTCTGGGAACTCAGATTCGGGTCTAACCTGTTCAATATTTTTCCCAGTGATTTAAATGAAGACATGCTTGTAAAATATTTAGATGACATAGAAATAGGAATATATAATATAACTAACAAAGTTAGACTGGAATCATTAGACAAAATTTGGAAGGAATAGAGGTCTTGGTTTGCAGAGGAAGAAGTAAAGCAGTTTATGTGAAAGTGACTTAATCCTATAATTAATACATTTACTGTTATTGGCTTATTGAAAGTGTTCACTATATTCTTTGGGTATAAAAGCATGAAATGGGTTTATTTCTTCTAATACTGGCCCCCAACCCTGTTATTCATCCTTTTCTCCCCTGCTAAATGTTAGGTCCCATAAGAGCATTTTGGGCACCAGCACAGTAATATAAAAATGAATTTTACTCACTTGGAGAAGCCAAGTTTCAGCAGACAGGATCAGGAAGGTTTTCTGTCAGAAGGTGTTGAGAGGAATTATATAAACGAGGCAAATGTTGCCTCTGTGTATTGGCCCCTACGTTGTTTATTTCTTCCCTATGGGCCGAGATCTGTTAACTCAAAAGCCCACTGATGCCAAACTCAAACTTTCCCACATCCAATTGTTTAAACAATCGCCATACAAGCAGATTTTTAGTCAGTTGGACTCTGCCTGTTTTGCCCACTCTGCAAAATCTGGCCGCACACAGTGGCTAGCAATAGATAAGCCCTTGCTCTTGCTGCCCTCTGGAACTCTGACCTGGAGACTCCCCATCTTGTGAGCATATATCTCTCAGATACAAGCTCCCTCTCTGATCTCTTTCTCCCCTAAGAGTTCCTTTGCCCTCCTTCTGCATGGGGACTTCTGCACCATACTCCCTGGACAGACTTTACTGGGAAAGGATTTCCCCCACGTGCAAACCTGTTCAAGCATTGCCTAGTAAAGCTTGCTGTGGGTTACTTCCTCACATGGTCATTTTTTTATTTTTTTCTTGATCAGTTCTCAAATCCTTCCAGCTCTTTTATCTCTAGAGGTAAGGCTGGGGAAGCAATAGAAGTTAGCTGGAGATATTGAGATATTATCTCTAAATAGTGCAAGCAAGAGAGGACATATGCCTTTTATATTTTAGGAGGTTCTCTCCTTGAGAGTCCCTTGGATAGCAAGGAGATCAAACCAGTCAATCCTAAAGGACATGAACCCTGAGTATTCATTCGAAGAACTGATACTGAATCTGAAGATCCAATACTTTGGCCATCTGATACGAAGAGCTGACTCATTGGAAAAGACCCTGATGCTGGGAAAGATTGAGGGCAGGAGGAGAAGGGGGCGACAGAGGATGAGATGGTTGGATGGTATCAATGACTCGATGGACATGAGTTTGAACTAGCTTAGGGAGATGGTGAAGGACAAGGAAGCCTGGCATTCTAGCAGTCCATGGGGGTCACAAAGAGTCAGACACAATGACTGAATAACAACTCCCGCTATAGTGTGGAGGATGGGTGGAGGGGGGCAGGAATGAAGGCAGAGAAACTGATATCATAATCAAGAAAATAATGCTAAGGACTATAGCTAAGAAGAAGCAGTGTGTAGGGTTTGGTGGCCAGCTATGGTTAGGGTTGGTGAGTAAAAGAGAATGAGGAATTGAGGTGACTCTAAGATTTCTGGCTTGGGGATTTTAAAACTGGTGCTGTCATTAACCCTGGGAGATCTGATGTGGGAATGATGATTGAATCAGTTCAGGCAGTTTTCATAGGAAGAGGGGAGTTGAATCTTGGAGAAGATGAATCTTTTCAAAAGAGTGGGCAGAATGAGATGTTAAGAGGACTGAAGACAGACACTTAAGAAATGCTAGGATTTAAGAAATCTGCAGAAGAAGATCCAGAGTCCACAAATGAGGCTGGGAAGGAAGGATGTGAGAGGAAACTCAGAACTGAGTGCTGTGGCAGAAGCCAATGGTGGAATATTTCAAAAAGGAGCAATGATCAATCATAGGTCAGATGCCACAGAGTTCAGATCACAGATGGACTGGAACTTATCCATGGAATTTTTCCAGCCTTGAGGCTATCTGGACTTGTTAGAGAGAGAATTTGTATCTCTGATTACTTCACCAAGAAATAAACAGTACATGATTAACATTCATAAACAATGATGAGAGATGTGAATAATTGTTAATATGTTATATAAATGCAGTGGTTACATCAACCATGTGAAGTAAACATCACATTCAGTTCAGTTCAGTCGCTCAGTCATGTCCAACTCTTTGTGACCCCATGGACTGCTAAGTTATTAATAATAACAATCTGTAATTTACTGTGGGGCTTTCCAGGTGGTGCTAGTGGTAAAGAACCTGCCTGCCAATGCAGGAGATGTAAGAGACGCGGTTTCGTTCCCTGGGTTGGGAAGATCCCCTGGAGAAGGGCGTGGCAACCCACTCTAGTATTCTTGCCTGGAGAATCCCATGGACAGAGGGTTGCTAAGAGTCAGACATGACTGAAGCAACTTAGCATGCATGCATATAACTTACTGCATCTAAGAAAATAACACTCATGTATTGATTTATCTGAACTTTGCATTTGACCTAGAAAATTGAAAATCCCCTAGTGATATGAGACAATATGGAAAACGGTGCTCTTTTCATTCACATTAACATATGTACCTAATTATGATTATTGCTGTAAAATATGTTTGAAAGAAGAAAGAATTTTCCACAAGTGTTTGTAATGTTTTACATCAGTACACATTTAATTGTTGCTGTAGATAATTTATTTGTTTTACTAAGGTGATTTTCAAACTTTATGTTTAAGCAATAAAAGTTTCAGTAATGATTTTTCTTCTTAATGCACTAACTGAATTAAAATATTTGCATATAGTCACATTATGTCAAATGATACTATCATTTGTATTTTCCTCCAGAAGAACAATATGTAGATACCATTCCAAAATAATACTTTATCATTATGTTCCCAACTGTTTTCCTTCACTCAGATTTTTGGCTCCAGTAAATATTTCCCTTGCACTTGAAAAAGTACTCTGCACTGTATCTGCCTGTCAGTTACAAACCACTTCTTAGTTCTGATTTTTCTTGAGGGAGGAGAATAGAATCATATAAACCAGAAACATCAAACTACCAGGGTTAAAAGGGACACAGTGTGACAGTGGCAAATATTTCCAGAGTCTTCCTGGAATATTCTTCCTTTCTCCTCCTCACCTCCAATCTCATTCTTTACCTTGCAAATCTTTATTTATTCTTTAAAACAATACAACCATTCTGCTTTCTCTGTTGTATCTGCTGTTGTCTTAATTAGGCAATATTGGTTGCCCCCTTCTTGTGCATTTTAGTTCACTTTCCACATTGTTTTGTTGACATCTATTTGTATATTTGTCTGTTTTTCTAAACTATGAGCACTTTGAGTTACTTTTCAAAAAATATATGCCAACATCTGCCAAAAGTAAAGGAAAAAAATCTAACAATTATTTTAAGCAAAATCTTTTGATCTTAATTGCTTTTGTTACCCTGTACAATGAGACTTGTAAATAGCAAGGAATAAAACTAAAGTTTTAAATTCCAGTGTAACAGATGGACTAAGTCCATGTATGAACTTAGAACACAGTTTATGACCTTCATTCTGAATCTGGAAAACAGCACTTAATATTTCCTTTTATAATATTTTTGATAATACTTATTTCCAGAAGTAGTTTTTACTATGTTTCTGTATACGACTTGGCATGTGAAAATTTAAAAATGTTGAACTCATTATTACCATTTTAAAACTTTTAATAGGTATTTTGAGGAACTAAATGAGGCAAGATATTAGAATCACATTTAAAACTCTTCTAATACTCTTCAGCTTATGACAGTTTGTGTTCCATACCACATGTAGTTGTATTTACATAAATGAGTTTACCTGGTCCAGAAATAACTTCAGGTGTTACTTCTTACCTGATAGGTGTCAGTATCAGACTGCAGAGAATTCTTCCACTCAGAACCTTAGGGGTCAATGCAATCCATCATTGATACAGTAGAAAGGTTGTACCATTTTGCCACTGTTGCTGCTAAAGATTAACAAAATGTAGTTTGTAAATATGTTCAAGTTTCTGGAAATGAGAGAATTCTACAGGAATTGTTTGCTACCAATATTCAATAAGCTTAAGCTACATGGAATTGGTGAATATTTGTCCCTCAAGATCCATTTTCAGCAGGGTAATAATCTTGGCCAATAGGCTTTATGTTTTACAAAGACAGCCAACCATCCCAGTGATACCTTTCTGTTAAGTCAATCAGTGCCGTCTGTCTTCAAAATAAAAGTTTGTGTGTCTATTCTCAACATGTCTGGTGACTCATGAAACACATTTCCCTTCCTCTAAGCCCTATGATTAGTAGCAAAATATTTTTTATTGTCATGTAACAATATAGGGGTTTGTGTAAATTCTGAAACACGAAAAAGAACAAATTTACAAACTGTGTTTTTGAAGGCCCCAGAAACACACTCACTAGTTCAGCATGAATTGAGGTTAGAGTCATCAAGTGAATCTTTTAATTTCCTAAGACCTAAATTATATTTATCATAAGCATGTGAGACAAATTCTTCCTTTTGCTGTATTCCACTAAGATAACTGATAAGGTATTTGATTTTGAATGAAAAAACAATTTCAACCTGAAACAGTGTGTGTAATTAAAGATTGAATTGAACTTAAAAAATTAGTGAGGGAAAGAAGCAAGTGATCCTTTCTTACCTTAACAAGAAAGAGAAACCTCCATGTGAGATGTAGGGAAATGCTTCCTTCTTGGCTACCAGCAATGGGCAGAAGGGCTTCCAGGCAAACTCCTTGTTTAGGAAGAAGGATATGAATGGGAGTCAGAGCATCAGAGCATCTCCTGCTGTATTTGGTGTCAAAAGAGGTTCCTCACAAAGCCTTTAAGGTCCCAACTGAAAAAAACGAGTATCTTATGTGGAAAATTTAATGTTAAGAACCATCCTTTACACTGTGATTATGATCTTCTTAGTTGTTGGTAAAATGTATGGTTTCTTACCTGAAATGAGAGTCATAATGGATGGAAGGGTGTTGTGTATCTAATTTCTCTCTCCTCCCCCTTTTCTCTCTCTTTTTTTCTATCTTCTTCCTCCTTGTTTTAATTTGTTTGTTTTGTATGTCCTAGCCTTACAAAAAAAAAAAAAATTCTCATTCCTATCAGTGAATAACCTTGAATAAATTCTTTATCTTCTCAAAGCTTGAAATCACTGCTAAATTGGGACGATAATAGCACTCATTTATAGAAGAGACAAATAATTGAGTCTGGCCAAGTCAGAACTGAGTCTGTCTTCTTCTCCATCCACAATATTAACTTAATCATATCTTCAAAACCTAATCAGTATCTTCAGAGCCTCACTTATCTCATAAGGTAACAGATTCACAAGTTCTGGGGTCTAGGATGTGAACATTTTGTGGGAACCTTTATTCAGCTTACTACACTCATGGTTATTTTGTACCCACATCTCTCTTAAAAATAAAATTATAGGATAGAAAACCATTTAGGATAATAATAAAGACCAACATGAACATTCCCTGAAATATATGTAACACAACAGACTGAAGAGTCAAAAAACATACAACCTTGTGTTCCTTCGCACTTGGTGGATGTATGCATGGCAAATACTTAGGGCTTAGCCAAGTATATGCGATTTAATTTTTTTCCATAAGATATTTATTAACTTGATACTTTGTTGTGCAAACTGGTTAATCTTTATCTGATGTTGAAATATCACTTCTTAGGTCTTTTTATTTAACATACTCTTGGGAAAAGTCATATACTGAGAAAAAAAGTCACTGACCAAAATATAGTATACCTTTCCAAGTACTGTTTTGGCAAAGAGAAGTACATTGAACAGTTGTTCAAGTGTGGTCTCTATTTATTAGAAAGTTTATGTTAACTAATATGTTAAGTAATCCCAGAGAAGGCATTGCCAAAGAATGCTCAAACTACTGCACAATTGCACTCATCTCACATGCTAGCAAAGTAATGCTCAAAATTCTCCCAACCAGGCTTCAACAATATGTGAACCGTGAACTTCCAGATGTTCAAGCTGGATTTAGAAAAGGCAGAGGAATCAGAAATCAAATTGCCAACATCCACTGGATCATTCAAAAAGCAAGAGAGCTTCAGAAAAACATCTACTTTTGCTTTATTGATTATGCCAAAGCCTTTGACTGTGTGGATCACAACAAACTCTGCAAAATTCTTCAAGAGATGGGAATACCAGACCACCTGACCTGCCTCTTGAGAAACCTGTATGCAGGTCAGGAAGCAATGGTTAGAACTAGACATGGAACAAGAGACGGGTTCCAAATAGGAAAAGGAGTACGTCAAGGCTGTATATTGTCACCCTGCTTGTTTAACTTATATGCAGAGTACATCATGAGAAATGCTGGGCTGGAAGAAACACAAGCTGGAATCAAGATTGCCGGGAGAAATATCAATAACCTCAGATATGCAGATGACACCACCCTTATGGCAGAAAGCAAAGAAGAACTAAAAAGCCTCTTGATGAAAGTGACAGAGGAGAGTGAAAAGATTGGCTTAAAGCTCAACATTCATAAAACTAAGATCATGGCATCTGGTCCCATCACTTCGTGGGAAATAGATGGGGAAACAGTGGAAACAGTGTCAGACTTTATTTTGGGGGGCTCCAAAATCACTGCATTTGGTGACTGCAGCCATGAAATTAAAAGATGCTTACTCCTTGGAAGAAAAGTTATGACCAACCTAGACAGCATATTAAAAAGCAGAGACATTACTTTGTCAACAAAAGTCCATCTAGTCAAAACTATGGTTTTTCCAGTAGTCATGTATGGATGTGAGAGTTGGACTATAAAGAAAGCTGAGCACCAAAGAACTGATGCTTTTGAACTGTGGTGTTGGAGAAAACTCTTGAGAGTCCCTTGGACAGCAAGGAGATCCAACCAGTCCATCCTAAAGGAAATCAGTCCTGAATATTCATTGGAAGGACTGATGCTGAAGCTGAAACTCCAATACTTTGGCCACCTGATGCAACGAACTGACTCATTGGAAAAGACCTTGATGCTGGGAAAGATTGAAGGTGGGAGAAGGGGACAACAGAGGATGAGATGGTTGGATGGCATCACTGACTCAATGGACATGAGTTTGAGTCAACTCTGGGAGCTGGTGGTGGACAGGGAAGCCTGGTGTGCTACAGTCCATGGGGTCGCAAAGCGTCAGACATGACTGAGCAACTGAACTGAACTGATGTTAACTAATCCAAAATGTTAAATTTAGTACAAGAGAAATTCGAACGAGCCACAGAAGAACCATGCTGATACTTACATCCAGCATTTTAAAGTACTTAAGTACATTTTCAAATCACTTGCATCTGTGGTCTCCATTTACACCTACATCATCTTTAAGAATTTTGGCGACAAATCCTAGAGACGCAAACCTTTTCTCCCACCACTCAATTCCTTTCCAGCCCATATTACTTTCTTAGCAAAAATTCCCTCAAAGACTCTTCTCCTCTGTTCTGGCCGAATGTACTCAATTTCTCATGACTTCATTCCTTCCTGTTCTTTGCTTACAACTGGTGGGACCAAAGGGAGAAACATGACCTAAGTTAGGCAATTATATTTTCTCTCCCTGGAGCTTGAATTGGAGTTTGGAAAGACTTGCTCCCTTAGTTGTGGGTGTGCTATTTGTAAGGATATATGAGTGAAGATGGTCTTATTTGGGGCTTGGTGCTGGTAAATAGACCCATGGAACCAAGAAAGAGGGAGAAAGTAGAGAAAGCACACAGAAAAGAAGCCCAAATGAAACATTTGGCTACGCAGAGTGAAAAGTGGAAAGTAAATGACTTGGTTCTCAACAGTTTTATTTCCTGGTTCTAGTTCCTCTGTTCTTGCTGAATTTCATTCCTTTAGGTTTTATGAGGCATCCATCTGGCCATCCAATAAATTTATTTTTTATGTAGTTTTAAGATATTTGCCTGGAGAAGGAAAAGGCAACCCACTCTAGTATTCTTGCCTAGGAAATCTGATGGACAGAGGAGCCCGGCGGGCTATAGTCCTTGGGGGTCGCAAAAGAGTCAGACACGACTTAGCGACTAACCAACAACAACAAGTAGTTTGCATTTAGTCATCTTTTGACTAATATATGGGGGAAATCTAAAGCATGGATAGGGCAAGGATTTGGAAGGTACAAAAGCAAGTTATCAGAAAAGCTAGGAACAGACTCAAGACTTGAGATCTGTGTGTTAGAATTCCATGCCAGGGAATCAACGGGCAAAATTAGGGGCAGGGTAAAGTATTCCTTCTGAGCATCCATCTGAACACTTACGTAAAGGGCTCTCTGTTTCCTTAAGAAGTCTGTGAATGTTCTTTAATTTTCTGTATACATTTTCTCACATGTTTGTTTGGTACTCAGGTTTTCCAGGTTATTGATTCCTGAGTCTAATTCTCTTGTGGAGGCTAATGTATAATTAGAAGTGGAGACAGCTTCCCTATTTAAAGTACATACATTCCTAGAACCAGCAAACTGGAGAAATAAGCATCATAAAATTTAACATCACTACCATAATAGAAAAATTTGAATGACATAAATGATGCATTTTCTGTTAATATAACATAAGTTCTAGAGGTTTAGTACAGTAAAAATAATTTACTTTCATATGTGAAGTATTTGCAGTTTCCTTAGTATACATTCCTGAGATTTTTCATATCAAAATGAATATTAAAGCAAGGCAAAGTTAAATTCCTCTATTTTTCTACCAACTATTTATGAAAATAAACTATTGAATCTAATTCAGAAAATATGGTTACCATTCAGATTCCTTTTTTGGAAATTTGAAAGAAGTGTTGAAAATAAAAGTGCAATAAAATTTACTGTTAGAACTGCCAAATTGTTATATAAAGCAATCATTTATTCTGAAGCATTTTTTTAGGATTAACTAGAAACATGCTTTTGAAAGTGAAAATTACAATCATTCGTTAAGACAGTTTTGATCATTTCATTTTCTGGAATTAGAAATTTAAAAAATTATTTATTTTCATTTGTTTTAAATTGTCAATTGTGGTAGAGTGGCTCCCCATTTAGCATAATATTCTTTTTCAACTATGTAATAGACCTGTATTTCACTCATGGAACTAAATATATGCATGGGATATGCATGTCCACACACAAACATACACACATGTATAGATCAATGTAAAGGTATATATATATATATGTGTATATTTTAATGAAATTTGAACATAATTTGATTTGACGTTAAAATGTTTTTAAAATTGAGAAAGTTTTTGTTTTCTATTTTGCTTTCAAATTATTTTTAAAAATAACAGCTGATAATTTTTTTAACTTAGTGAAGTTTTAGGAAGAAAACAAAAAAGTTTCACCTGTCTCACTAGTATTTTACATACATGTAGTGTTGGTAGTGATCTTAATAAATATAGGATATATAGCTACAGAATAGCAAAAGAGAAATGTGACTAAATTGAGAAGAGCTGATGCAGAAGTGGTTTCAATGTTTGATGACATTTTGATGAGGAGATGGCCTTGTACCTTTTCATTGATGTGAGGAAAGTTGCATTATGGGGAGCGAAAATATTGCTCTTATTATTTGGAAGTTTAAGTGTCAGAGTTAGTGACTCTATTGATGTAGGGTAGTCACAGGGTGGGATGTGATATGTGATGCAGTTGGTTTACTATGCACTCACTCACACTTCCTTGTCACATCTTCCTGGAGAACACAAAGACAAAAGACTGGATAAAGAAAGACAATATTTATCAAATTTCCCTTCACCTGTGGCTGTACTTATGACCCAGATTTTAGCCAAGTGGGCATTTCCATTTTGGCACTCATAAATGAAGAGATGGGGTATTCTGACAAGAATGGTGACAGAAGGAGTCATTTCTGCTTGGGCTCAAACAGGGGTCACAGGTTCCTGATTTGATTGCTTTCTAATCGTAGGTCAGGTTGTGGCTGCTCCTTTACCTAGAAAATGTTACCTTATGATCCTGAGAATTATTATAAAGTGATTCTCTATGATTTTACTTCATTTGTACCAAAGATAAATATCTAGTAATTTTCCTCAAATTAGCTAGAGTGGATTCTAGCTAATTTATAAGAATTAGCTGGTTAATATAATTATTCTTACCATGTTTATCAGAATGTTGGTTAATATAGATATTCTCGCCATGTTTATTGAGCAAATGTTTATTGAGCCCCTAGTATGTGCCAAGTAAGAGAGAAATTGGCAATAAATTTAATAAGTAAATTAGGTAATATGTTAGAAAGTATTACATTATATGGAAAAAAAATTAAAAACCAAAGCAGAGAAACAAGATAGGGAAATACAGAGGAAGTAAAAGTGTAGAGAGCAGATTATAATTTTAAATTAAATCATCAGAGAAACTTTCATTGCAAAGGAGGGATTCAGTAAACACATGAAAGAAACAAGAGATTAAATCATCCCAAGCAAAGGAAAGAGCAAGTGCAAAGGCCCTGAGGTGGGCCTACACCTAATGTGTTGAAGAAACAGCAAAGAGGCCAGTGTAAACTGAGCAAGACAGTGAGATCAGAGAGGCAATGGTACACTGTTATAAGAAATTTGGCTATTTCCCTAGTGAAATTGGACGTCTCTGGAGACCTTTAAGAGGTGGCATCTTACTTATCATCTTATTCATATTTTAAAAGAAATCACCTGGTTGCTTTGCTGAGCATAGGCTGCAGTAGGATCAGGATAGAAGCAGGAGATCAATTAGGAGCTCAGCCATTAGCAGTGGGAGAAGGGGAGCTGGCTGAGGAGACAGAAGGAGCACCGGGTGAGCTAAGTGAGGGGCCGCTGAGAGACCCATGAAGAGAGTGTACTTAGAACGAGAAACTGAGTGCCTGAGTTGGGTACTATTGAAGAAAGAGGAAATCTGAGAATGAGCTATTATATTTAATTCCTGGGAAGCCACTGGCAACCTTGGAAAAAAGCAGTTAAAAAAGAGTGGTGGGTGGAGTGAGTTTAAAAGAAAATAGATGGTGAGGAACTGGAGACACTGAATACAGACAGATTCTCAGGGAGTTTTTTTTTTTTTTTTTTTTTTTTTTTTTATGCTTATTTACTTATGTTTGGTTGTTTTGGGTCTTAGTTGCCACATGCAAGCTCTTTGTTGGGGCAAGATGGCTTTGTTACCCTGTGGCATATGGGATCTAGTTCCCAGACCAGGGATTGAACCCAAATCTCCTGCACTGAAAGGTGGATTCCTAACCACTGGGCCACCAGGGAAATCCCTCTCAAGGATTTTTGATATAAAAAGAGAAAAAAGGAAATGGGTCAGTAACCCACAGGCAAGGCAAGCAGTCAGATATAGCCCAGTGATCAGGGTTGGAAACTGAATCCTGGAATAAGTCTTTTGCCTGAGTGACTTAGCAGGACTTACTACAGAGTAGTTACACAATATGCTGAGCAAAGCTGGGATGAATACGGGTAAGATGCTCTGCAGATGCTAAACAACTGTGTGAGACACAGGGTCACAAGCAGACAGTGGTCAACTCAGTGCCTCAACCCACAGGGACTTCAGGGACCATGTTTGAACTGGATTAGTATGAAAATCGATTGAAAAATTACGACAAATATAAAGCTGTTTAAATAATCAAAGAAAAATATGGTGGTCACAAGCTATATATTTGAAGTCAAATTTAAGTGAGAACTTTACCCTGGAAACTAGCATGTTATAAAACTTTCACTATCCAAAAATGGGAAGCTCAGAAATTTATCAAGTATATTTATATCTTTAATCTGGCCCTGAGATTAGAGAGAAATTTTTCATGTGGATGTTTTCATAAAGGACAGAATGAGCTATGCACTCGGTAATATTTTTACAATTGGAGACAGTTTGTATATGAGGTCAAGCATAGCATGTTCCAGTTTTGTGGTTTTATGGATTCTGGTTTAATGCAGGAATCACGCTTGGCGACTTTAGATGAATGTGGAGCTGCTACAATGATCAGATGTTTGAGTTGGGCATTTACCAGAAGCAGAATGAGGTCACTGGAGATGAGAGTTGCTGGTGAGAAGCTACAACAGGTTGATCTGTGTTGGCTGTTTGATGACAGAGATGATATTTTGATGTAGAAATTCCAGACCTGGGTTCTTATCTGTATAGAGAGCTATCCCATCTCCTTATGAAGGTGGGCCAGAGGAATGCCTGCAGCTCTTAGGGCTTTCTCCAAAAGTAATGTTCCGTGTGTGCTCAGTCGTGTTTGACTCTTTTGCGACCCCAAAGACTGTAACCCACCAGGCTTCTCTGTCCATGGGATTTCCAGGCAAGAATACGGGAGTGAGTAGCCATTTCCTCCTCTGGTGGATCTTCCTGATGGGGATATTCTTCACCAGTGCTTCTCCTGCATTGGCAGGTGATTTCTTTACCACTGCACCATCTGGGAAGTGCCCAAAATAGTGTTAGAACATAATAAATGGATGAAAAGGGGGCACAGGGTTTTATATCCAAATAATCTCAAATGCTTACATCTACTGTAGCAGAAACAGAAGATAACTCCTATAGCACATTGACTTCTTTATTTTTTAAATTCTTAAAAATTTTATTTCTGTACAGCTGTGCTGGGTCTTTGTTACTGTAGGATTTTTCTCTAGTTTTGGAGAACTGGAGCTACTCTCTAGTTTCAATGTGCAGGCTTCTCACGGCAGTAACTTCTCTTGTTGCAGAGCACCGGCTCTAGAGCACCTGAGGTTCGGTAGTTGTGGCTCCTGGGCTCTGTAGTACAGGCTCACTAGTTGTGGCTCATGGGCCTAGCTGCTCCATGCATGTGGGATCTTCTCAGATCAGGGATTGAACCCGTGTCTCCTGCATTGGCAGGCAGATTTTTTACCACCGTGACACTAGGGGAGCCTGGACACATTGATTTCGAGCTATGACTGTGTGCCATTGAGCAGAACTGCATAGGAGTCCCCCACATAATCAATCTCTTAACTTTTGAAAAATAGATGTTTTCTATGTAGCTGCCATAGTGTATCTGCTAAAAATCATCACCACTACCAACATATTTATGATATAATTTGTGACTAGATGTTTTTCCAGGAAAGAATTAATATCAGTATCGAACATTAGTTGACTACTTATACTATAGGCCATGCATAATGTGAAAAGCTTTATAGGGACAATGTAATTAGATCTTTATAGCAACTAGAAATTGCTTTATTTCTCCATTTTGCTGATGAGGTTAATAAAAACCTCCCCGATGTCTCAGAAATAATAACTAGAGCCTAGCCACTGACTTTGGGGCCTGCTTTACTACCTAGTTCACCTGCTTCTTGGATGGTTCTGGAAACATGAAATTTCGGATACTACTGGCCCTTTTGTCTTCCTGTTTGCTATAATTGAAGAAGATAGAATGATACTAAACAGAGTGTGTTGTGCTACGCTCAGTTGCTCAGTCATATCCGATTCTTTCTGACACCATCGACTGTAACCCACCTGTCTCCTCTGTCCATGGGATTCTCCAGGCAAGAATACTGAGGTAGGTTCCCATCTCCTACTCCAGGGGATCTTCCTGACCTAGGGTTGAACCCACATCTCTTGCCTATCCTGCTTTGGCAGGCAGATTCTTTACCGCTGCACCACCTGGGGTGTCCACTAAATAGACTGGATACAGATTAAAAAGTGGGGTGTGTGTGTGTGTGTGTGTGTAGGGGTTAGAATGTTGTGGAATGTTTTGGGAAGATGCTGGAGAGAGGAAGAAGAAACAGAAACTACAATCCATCCCTGTTTTAGTCCCTTTTAAACAGGAATTAATTCTACGTAAAATAGAATTAAAATATGGAAATACCTAAGACCGGAGATCTGTTGGCCATGACAACTATCAATTGGCCATGAAGAAAATTATTTATATTGCAGCACAGGGAAGCAGAGAGTGGAATAATTATGTGAGTGGGTCCTGAAGTCAGATTTCCTAGGGTCCAATCCTTTTTCTGTTCATTTCTTCTCCCCTATAAACCTTAGTTTCCTCATTTCTTCCTGAATCAAAGGATGATGAGGATTAAATGAAACAGTCCACATAATGCATTTAGCATAGCATCAGTTGCTTTTAGCTTTTATCATAATGAGGAATTTTGATTTAATATTGGGAAGTCATTTCTGATGACTTTTTAAAACTGGAATTTGTTAGGAAGGATGATGGTAGAGCTGCTTTTACTGGGTTTATTTTAAAGCAAAATATACTCCATAGTCTGAAATGACTGATGTGTGATTTTTCCTGGATCTGGGTGCACAGATAAGATGGCCTTCAGAGATTCTCTTTAACTTTGGAGCTTTTTATTTATTTTTTATCAAATTACTCCACTTTTCTTCAAAATACGATTGTGTCGTCTATTCCAATTCTAATGCTTAGAATAATTGTTAACTTAGGCTCTCATAGACTTTCTTATGGACCAGTTTTTAAAAGTTTTGGCTACAAACAAATACTCAAAAACAGTTAAGCGAACAAAAGACACAGTCATTTTTAAACCCAATAATATATTCAAATAATTTTAAATGAATTTGAATAATATTTTTAAAGTGAAACAATAGTGAGAAAATTGCAAAAAAAAAAAAATGCTAGGTAAAAAATGTCAGGCCATTGCATTTAGTTACTCTCCTGTATCTTCCTTTATTCACTAATTCGTGTATTCATCTTATTCATCTGCTCCTGCATACAATAATCACAAATCTCTTGAGTGACCCCTGCATACTATGCTGGCTACCATCTCCACGGCCTGTGATTTCTACTCTTGTGGAGCTTGAAAAAACTTTGAACATGAAGTACAAATGTTAAATAAAATTTCAAGAAAATAATGCAGCTGATATTTTAAGAAACCATATAACAGTTCTCATCTTTCTTTCAAAACATGAATAAACATAAGACTTAACCAGGACTCGCTTAGCTCAGCCACACTTAGGTCATCTTCCCCTCCTTTGTTTCCTAAATGCAGAGAACTCTTTATGACCCAGATTTAATGTGATAGGGTAATTCTTAAAAGCTTAATCCTGCTTTGCTTAAACTAAAGTCTTTGTATTTAGGCTGTTCAGATGAATTAATTATGGGCAAAGACCAGGATACTAACTAATATCAGAAGTGGAGATACAGAAAATATATGAATTGTGATTTGAAGCTTATTAAGACTTTCTTATCAGTGATATGCTGATTACAGTTTTTGATCAAGCTTGTTATCTCCAATAAATATAAAGTCATGAAGGCATAGGAGCATGTTTTTGTCTATGTTTGAGCGTAATCAATTCTTTCTTTAGTAAGTTAACACGGTCCTAAAAGTGTCCAACTCTGCAAACACATGGACTGTAGCCCGCCAGGTTCCTCTGTCCATGGGATTCTCCAGGCAAGAATATTGGAGTGGGTAGCCATTCCCTTCTCCAAGGGATCTTCCCAACCCAGGGATTGAACTTGGATCTCCTGCATTAAAGGCAGATTCTTTATTGTCTGAGCTACCAAGGAAGTATGGTCCTAAGGTGCTTATATTGTTCATGAGTGAGATTAAAACATTAACTTTACACCCCATGGTGGATTCATGTCAATGTATAGCAAAACAAATACAATATTGTAAAGTTAAAAAATAGAAAATAAACTCATTAAAAAAAATAAATGTAAAAAAAAACATTAACTTTAGAAATCATTAATAAAAACAAATGATAAAAATTCAAGTGTTACCACTTTTTTAAAAAAGAAAAAGAACAAATTATAAATCTATAAAAAAGGAAAAAAAGTAGGAAAACAAGGAAAAAACTCAGTTACCCCTAAAATAGTAAAGAGATAGAATTAATTTTATCTATATAGAATGAGCTGGAGGGGACTCTGTAGGAAAAGAAATATGAGGTGATAAGCAGGCAACTTCATTTAGTAAATTGTCACTTAATAGTAACTATGTTTTTAAACTAGAGCGTGAATTTGGATACAAATACTTCTAGTAGTGGACAAAATACATCTATTCTTTGGATTTCACAAAATTCGTTTACAAATAACACACAAATAAAGACTCAGATAGATTATACATGGTTTACTATGAGTTATACAGAGATTAAACTCATGAACTATTTCTCATGATCTGTGCCAGGTGTTTTAACCACAGTTTTTATAATATTCACAGACAATGTTGAATAGGACTTTATGAAGCTACTGTAATAGGAAGGGACAGAGGAAGCTTAAATTTTCTTATTTTGTTGTTAGTAAAGGGAGTAACTTAAATGATATCCACTTATTCTTCATTTGATAGAAAGTGAAAGTGAAGTCGCTCAGTCATGTCCTACTCTTTATGAGCCCATGGACTGACTATAGCTTACCAGACTTCTCCATCCATGGGATTTTCCAGGCAAGAAGACTGGAGTGGGTTGCCATTTCCTTCTCCAGGGGATCTTCCCGATCCAGGGATCGAACCTGGGTCTCCCTCATTGTAGGCAGATGCTTTACCCTCTGAGCCACTAGGGAAGCCCATTTGATAGAAGAGCACTACAATGAAATAATTTTAGAAGAAACTTTAACCATCACTGCTAGATTTTTTCCAAAAAATGTAAGAAGTTAAAACTAAACAAAATATAGTCCATGTAGCAAAAGAGGATCCAAACAAAACATAAAGGAAAACAGATAATATCTTAAAACACAGATAACTAATGTGATATAATTTTAAATATAGAATATGAGCTATATTAAAATATTATAAAATGTACCAGAATATTTCTTTTAATTCCTATGGTGTCATTGTAGTGAGTTTTATTTCTATTTTACACTTACTTGTATTTTATGCATTTTTTTAAACTTTAAAAATAGTTGAGGTAATTGGCATATATTGAGAAATGATCCCCAGGATAAGTCTAATTAACATCTATCATCAAACATAGTTACAAAACTTTCTCTTTATACATTTTTTGTGATAAGCAAATATTATTATCAGGAAGAAAAATCATAAAATACCTGGCCTAAAACTCAAATAATTGAATATTTGAACTTTTACCAAATAATTAGATATAGAGTGTTTTTTAATAAGCAAGTAAATTTTATTTTGCTTAAAGGCCAATATTCTTTCCTTACAACACAAAAATACTGACAAGTGGCAGATACAGTTGATATAGAGCTGTACAACTGAATACCTGTAATTTTGGTCAGTTGTGACATGTCCACTGTAAGTTAAGTTTGGCCTCCTGAAGCAGTAAAATGCATTGTGTGTTGTGCTGTGCTTAATCGCTCAGTCGTGTTTGACTCTGCGTTAGGTGGGCCACAATAATGTGGGCATGTGACCAATGTAGAGTGCAAATCAAGACCTTCCAAGTAGTTCTGCTTTTTATTCTTTTTATAAAAATATATTTTGTAGCAGTTTATTTCCACTTCAATAGACCATACAAATCACATTTTAAAAGAACAAAAAATTCAAATGCTTGGGAAGGCAGTGCTGTTAGATACAGAGAATTGATGCCTCTGCAGATTTTAGAGTGTCTTTTAAGTTGGCCATGTAAAATCAGTTTTTGACGATACTGTCAAGAAGATGGAGGGGAAGCCTTGCTTTCATGCTGTGGAACTGGTGCAAGTCTCTGTGCTGTGGGTGGGGGTTGGGCTGACCCAGGAGTCAGGCAGGAAGATTCCAGTTGCTCCTGGGGATGACTTGTTCTCTGACACATCCTTGCCCTTTGAGGAACAGAAGGGTATAACACGTCTTACCATAATTCTTCAAATTTTTCTGCCTAATGCCTGGGTATCAGCATTTCTCAGGCCTCTGGGCCGATGCCGTGTAATACCAATTAGGAGCATGATATTGAGCTTCCTGCTGTGGAAGGCAATATCAAGGAGTCAGTGTCTTTGATCTTCTGTTTTCCTTCTGAAAGTTGGCATAAACATGAGACTAAACCATAATGTCACTTTGTGCAGCAACCATGACCTCACTCTCAACTTGTCTGCATTACCATGAAAATGTAGCTCTTATAATACACATATTTTAAAAACCATGATGAGCCTCATGTGATTTGATCTTGCTTCCATGAAGTAAGTCATTGGAGATGTGCGATGAGGGATGTGTGGGAGAAAATGCTTTTCTAAGTCCCTAAGAATTGAGGCAAAGTGTTCTGAATCCCATGAACGAAATAAAGACTTTGGATGTAGCGTCAATAGATAAATCTGCATGAGCCCCTGAAAATTTTCTTTTGATTCATATCCCCCTCTGGACCTTGGCCGTGACTCCAGCAGCTCTGTCCCTCCTGCATCATCTCATAAAGAGTCAGCACACTGAAGGCTTATATCAGTGCGTTACACAGATGCCACCAGAGTGATGTGCATTTAAATCACAGATGTAGCTCTGACAAGTATCAGAATTTCACACTTTGTTTCAGGTGTGTCTAATTGTCTAATTCAACAGATCTTTTTTTTTTTTTTTTTTTTGTAGTTTTCCTGTGACTCTACTTCACTAAGTTTGGAGAGAGTATTGAATGTGACCTCTTTGGATAGATTAGATAACTATTAAGCTCCTTCCGAGTCCTGAGAGTCCATATATCTATGGCTTGATACTTAACCTACAGATCCCTCAACAATATATTTCAATTGTTCCCCTTTTTCTTCTTTAGCTTTCTCCTACTCACCAGTAAATATTTAAGAAAGAAGCATTGCGATAATTGGGCTGCATGCAATATGAGTACCAAAATAACAGTGATTTAAGTAGATAGAAATAAATTGTTTCTCCTTTGGAAGTTAGGATTTTGAGTTCAGGACTGGTGAGGCAGATCTGAAGGGACGGGGAGCCTGGTGGGCTGCTGTCTATGGGGTCGCACAGAGTCGGACACGACTAAAGCGATTTAGCAGCAGCAGCAGCAGAGGCAGATCTGAAGCTGCCTGAGACTTAGGCTAATTCAAGATTTCCACAATGTCATTCCTAGGGAATCATCTTCATTCTTAAGCAGAGTGGAGGAGAGGCAGAAGTAACCTGCACTTGCCTTTAAGATTTGTCTTGGAACTTACTTCCATCATTTCTCAAACGTCCTATTGGTCAGAACTTCCCACAGGGTCACTGCTAGCTGCAAAGAAGATGGCAAAGGTTATCAACTCCCCACCCCACTCCCTGCCTTTCGCTCCCAGATTAACCATATGCTCAGTTTTCGCTGAGGATTTCTATTATTGTTGTAAGAAAGTTAGAATGCTTATGAAAATATACATGGCACAGTCAAATACTACACACATGTGGTGTGCTCAGTCACTCAGTCATGCCCTGTTCTCTGTGACCCCATGGACTGCCTGCCAGGCTCCTCTGTCCATGGGATTCTCCAGGCGAGAATACTGAAGTGGGTTGCCATTTCCTTATCCGGGGGATCTTCCCAACCCAACGATCAAACCCTTGTCTCCTGCAGTGGCAGGCAGATTCTTTACCACTGAGCTACCTGGGAAGCCCAACTACATGCACACAGACACACACACACAAATGAATTTTACATAAAATCTCATTATTTTTCAATCTTTAGCATCAGGAAGAAGATGTGTTTTCCAGATGCCAATTAAAGTTTGATTCAATAGGCATCAATCACATGCCTCTTTAGAACTGCAAGTTAACCCAGTATGTAAGAGCATCAGCGTCTGCCTTAGATGGCTATAGTGTTGTTAGTTACCCCTATGTGATATGAGCAAGTTTATCTCTGGGATTTTCCATTTCCTGACCTGAAAATGGATATAATATATAACTTGCAGAAGTAGTCATATTTAAATTATACAGTTTATATAAATCTCTTAAAACAGTGTCAAGTACATAGCAAGTACTCAATAATGTAGTTTAAAAATTAAAAAAGAAAAAAAAGAAAAAGAAAAAGAAAAAAAAAATTAAAAAAGAATTCTTAAGTTCTCTGACAATAAAAGATAAATGAATCACAGTCTCTCCACTAAATGACTTTATATGGCAGGACAGATGCACTGTGGAGAAGAAAAGAGTGAATTTTAAAGTAGGCAAGACACTTTTATAATTCTTATCTGATTGTATGAGCTTGGGCAAGTTACTTCTCTTCAGTTTGAGTTTATTCAGCTGAAAAAATGGCAACAATTACGTGTCAGAGTTTCTTAAGCATCAGCTGACATTGTGTATGATATACTGTGAAAACTCAGAAATACTAAGCTTAGTAATGATATAATATCTGGTATTAACTAGTATTAATTCATACCAAATTTGTGCTGAGACCTATACATGTATTATCTCATATAACCTGTATAAGAAATCTGTATCATGGTATTTTCCTTTCCACTTTAGGATGAGAAAAAGGAGCCTTAAACTCCCAAGATCACACAACAGTTTGTTGGAGGAGCTAAGAATTCACACCTAGGTATGGAGCCATTATTGTAAAATACATCCTAAGGTGGAGTGGTTTGGAACGGGGGAAAATGTGCTGGAAACAGTGAATGGTTTAATTTAGCCAGATCACAGTGAATACAGTGGAGGTGTGGACATTGAGACTGGAGGTTAGGCGGGGGATGCATTTGGAGAGCTTTGAATGTAACAGTGGGGATTCAATACTTAACTGAGAAACAAAGAGGAAATGTGGAGGATTTTTATGAATATACAAGCCGTGGCTTGGAAAGGGTGGAATAGATAAATTAAAGACGGAAGAAAGATTTTTTTTTTTAAAAGCAGGAAGATGACTAAGAGGCTATTTTAATGTTCTGCTGTGGACGAGATCTAGGGCACTGGTCACAGGAAAACGCAGTGAGTCTGTGTCTGGGAATGTTTAAGTCCTCACATGTCACTTATTAAGCAGTATGTTCTAGAGGAAGCTGTTAGCGTGCCATTTTAAGGAAACCCTCCCATGTTAGCAGGAGGGCACCCAAGTTATACCACAGTCAGTTCTGGGTTTACAAGAATTCTACCTAAGCCATACATTTGCCACAATTTCCTTGCTTGCATCCTACCTCTTCTCTTCTCTTGTTTGCTATAACTCTGTCTCTGACTCGGGCACCTTTAGTCTTCTTGGCCTTTGACCTGTTTGTTGTAAAATGTAGGTATCACTATTATTCAGATATGGTGAGGCCAACAGATGTGGAAAGGACTGCCACTGAAGAACGATTTTGTTACTCACTGTATCCAAGTGGAGGGAGGACATTTGCCATGCAGGGCCACCTGGAGAAGCACCAGGGTTAGCCAGGAGGCAGAGAGCGAAGGGAAATGTGACAAGAGCCTCTACTGTGGTTTGAGTCACAGGCAAGTCAGAGCAAGCAGGTCTAGGTTCAGTTAGTTTGATTAGTTTCAGTGGGCTCTGCCTGTCGGCACTGTCTCTAGTTATCTGGTACCTGGCCTGAGCTAGTTAGGGCAGGGAGTTAATGGGCTAGAGTGTGGGAACCTGATAAACAGGAATTAGTTGGGGTGTCGGTTCTGGTCATTTCTTTACTATCTTTAGGAGCTGGCTAGTCTTGGGAGGAGCAGTCCCTCCAGAGTCTGCAAGACCCCAAGATGTCAAAGCATCAAAAACAGAAACTGCAAAGCATGGTTATCACACTGACCCACTGCTTTTCCTCCTAGCTTGTAATAAAGGCTTTCCTTCTTGACTCAGCAAAGTCAGACTTTTTTTTTTTTTTTTACTAGCTAGTATTTTTTGAGCTTTCTGGCTTAGTCAAAGACACTTATTAATGGGTAAGAAGAAGTGCGGGGAAAATGGTTCAGTGAGCAAAGTCCCAGATCAGCATAATGGCTAATCACGTATGTCTACTGTAACAAAGACACTGAGAACTTGAATTTAGATGGATTCAAAATGGTATGTCACAATCTGTATGATCTGTGGGACTGGTTAGTGGTTAACATACTGAATTGGTGTATACAATCCTTTATGCAGGCAAGTCATGCTACATTAGAAGTTGGGAGAATACAGTCTGTTCTCTATGTTGACACTCTATGACTCTAAGTAATTTGCTTCAGAAGCTTTCAGATTTTTCTTTTATAAAGAAGGGATTGGATTAGGTGATCTGTGAGGTCCTTCTAGCTTCAGCATTCCAAATGTTAATGCTGACACAGAAATAAAATTCTGAAATACATATGGTGCAGTATTTATAGGGATTTCTTTTCATTTTTAATTTGACATGCCAACTAGACAGACTCTTTTAGCTTTCAGCTCAAAATATTCTATTACATCCCTCATCTTTCCCTTCAAAAGAAGTGCAATGTTAGGGAATTTATTACACATAACATAACATGTGTTTATGGTTCAGTATGAGAGAACCTACTGTTTTTTTCCCCCAGTTTTGGATAAAAACAGCAGCTTAATCAGTGATTATAAATTCTGAGTCCAGCTTTCCATTTACAAACAGTGAGGCTGAAAGCTATAAACATTCTGACTTCTGCCTGAGGAAGAGTTGAGTGTTCCAGCAAATGTACATTATTGTTAGAAAATCCAGCATTCATTTTTAATGTCTCCATAACATGCTGTTTTCATAAGTACTGAAGTTTACAGAATGTCCTCAGGACCTGGGACACCACTTTGCCTCACAGAATTCATACTGCATCCATAGAACTGGACACATTGAAATAAAGTTCTCATGGAATTAAGAACTTGTTTATCATCCCCTCCTCTTTTTTGGTTGAAATGAGGTGGGAAAATCGATCTATTGACTTGTAGAAGTCAAAGAAATTGATCTTTAAAAAAAAATCTTTTATTTTTTATATAAAGCACTTGACACATGTATTTACATCTTGGGTGAGGAGAGGCAGGACTGCTTACTTACATTGGTTGAGTAGCAGTCTTTAAATTCATATTATAATTTTGGTGGCTGAAACAGGGGAAGGCAAGTGGTAATTTGTAAACAGTGGTGATGAGAAGTAGGTGGACGGAAGAAGGGAATCTAGTTCTTGAGAGCTACTTGTTTGGAAATGTTTTCCAACATTAGCTCAATAATATTGCTCTTTTGCTTGTAAATTGTTAAGAGGATGTCTGAAGGTCAAGTACTCAGAAATGCAAATAAACAGATTTTTAGTGGTAGACTTTCTTTCTGAACAGTATGGTCCCATGTTTCTCAATACCTCTAGGTCAGAGGTGACGTCCCAAGGAGTTTTTGAAGCTAGAGGATAAACATGCCCATTTCCCTGGAACATCAGTTTTTGCTTGTTTATTATTAATAAAATAAATGTTATGAAAATAAAACAGATATGCAGATGACACCACCCTTATGGCAGAAAGTGAAGAAGAACTAAAGAGCCTCTTGATGAAAGTGAAAGAGGAGAATGAAAAAGTTGGCTTAAAGTTCAACGTTCAGAAAACTAAGATCATGGCATCTGGTCCCATCACTTCATGAGAAATAGATGGGGAAACAGTGGAAACAGTGTCAGACTTTATTTTTTTGGGCTCCAAAATCACTGTTGATGGTGATTGCAGCCATGAAATTAAAAGACGCTTACTCCTTGGAAGGAAGGTTATGGCCAACCTAGATAGCATATTTAAAAGCAGAGGCATTACTTTGCCAACAAAAGTCCGTCTAGTCAAGGCTATGGTTTTTCCAGTGGTCATGTGTGGATGTGAGAGTTGGACTGTGAAGAAAGCTGAGCACTGCAGAATTGATGCTTTTGAACTGTGGCATTGGAGAAGACTCTTGAGAGTCCCTTGGACTGCAAGGAGATCCAACCAGTTCATCCTAAAGGAGATCAATCCTGGGTGTTCATTGGAAGGACTGATGTTGAAGCTGAAACTCCAATACTTGGGCCACCTCATGTGAAGAGTTGACTCATTGGAAAAGACCCTAATGCTGGATAGGATTGGGGGAAGGAGGAGAAGAGGATGACAGAGGATGAGATGGTTGGATGGCATCACCAGCTCGATGGACATGGGTTTGGGTAGACTCCGGGAGTTGGTGATGGACAGAGGCCTGGCGTGCTGCAATTCATGGGGTCGCAAAGAGTCGGACACGACTGAGCGACTAAACCAAACTGATGAAAATAAAACAATGTCTATATTTTAGTAAAACAAAAATTGAATAAAATTTTCACCAGTGAGAAGCTTTTCTGTTTATACTCCCTCACCTGGGGGTGATTGCTGTCCAGTGCTGGGTATCTGCTGAGAATTGCCTCTAGGACCTCAGAATCCACTGGTGCACAAGTTCCTTATAGAAAATGGTGTAGTACTTGCATATAACTTACACACACCTTTCTCTATGCTTTTCATCCTCTCTAAATTTCTTATAATAGTTAGTACAATGTAAATCCTAAATGAATAGTTGCAAATACAGCATAAATACTATTTCAGCAGCTATGGGTACACTGCAAATTTAAATTTTGCTTTTTGGAACTTCTTGGAATTTTTTTTTTCCCCAAAATATTTTTGATTAAGGATTGGTTGACTACAAAGATGTGGGGCCCTTAGATGTGCATTTGTTCTTCTCTGTAGGTAGTGTAAGAGTCACCAATCTAGACTACCCCTTTTTCCTTTAGAGTTTAGGAAATTGTGCCACAGAGATGTTAAGCTGTGATGGCAACCCAGATTTGCATACTCTAATGCTAATCACCCATTTGGTCAATAAATATTTAGCATCCCCTTGCTATGTTCAAGGTTTTGTGGTCAGACAGGCTCTACCCTCCTGGTCACATGATGATGGGTACCATGCTCCAGACCTTACCATATCTCATTTTCACATCTAATGTGAAAAACGAAAAATCTGTTTTCTACAAATGACTGCTGCTGCTAAGTCGCTTCAGTCGTGTCCGACTCTGTGCGACCCCATAGACGGCAGCCCATCAGGCTCCGCCGTCCCTGGGATTCTCCAGGCAAGAATACTGGAGTGGATTGCCATTTCCTTCTCCAGTGCATGAAAGGGAAAAGTGAAAGTGAAGTCGCTCAGTCGTGTCCGACTCTTAGCGACCCCATGGACTGTAGCCTACCAGGCTCCTCCGTCCATGGGATTTTTCCAGGCAAGAGTACTGGAGTGGGGTGCCATTGCCTTCTCCGCTACAAATAACAGGAAGAGTTTATTGCATTGCACCAGGCCTTTTTGGTTCATGTGCTTATGACAAAACCAATCACTTTCTGGGGGATTATAATACTTTGATTGACTTATGCCAGGTCAAATGTTGCATCTCTTCCTGGTAGGGGGGAACTCATTCAAAACACATAGTCAGAAAATAGAGGACAGATTGGTTGCCCTGAAGGAAAACTGGATTTTGATTAAGAAAGGAAGAGTGACTAGATTCTAGGTGTCAAAAATGTCAAAAATAAGAGTGCTGCAATGATAATATTTCAATGACAGTAATGATGATGATTATTTTTATAATTTTAAAAGTTTACTTTTTCATACCACTATGGCAGAGTTTGTAACTTGGCAGCCTTTGGGCCAAGTTTAGCCTGTGTAGCATCCTTAAAGGACTTCCCAGGTGGCAGTAGAGAATGGTAAAGAACCCTCTTGCCAGTGCAGGGGATGTAATGGACATGGGTTTGATCCCCAGGTGGGGAAGATCCCCTGGAGGAGATCATGGAAACCCACTCCAGTGTTCTTGCCTGGGGCATCCCCATGGACAGAGGAGCCTGGCAGGCTATAGTCCATAGGGCCTCAAAGAGTCAGGTGCGACTAAAGCAACTTAGCATGCACGCATGCAAGTGTTCTTAAAAATAAGTTTGTGTGCTTCTATCATTCACTCCTGTTGTCTTTTTCTTCATTCACACACATTACTTATGACCTATGACTCCATTCAAGTGGGACTCTAGGGACTCCTCAAAAGGTCATAATTAAAGAATAATTATTTTAAGAATGGTTATCATCCTGTAGACATAGACATGATGCTTTCTGTACCTTCAGTGATTTGCTAATGACCTCACCCCTATCCATGACGTTTTCCATATCTTGGGTCAATTCTGTTTTGAAATTTAGCACAAGTTAGCAAATGGGCCCATGTGAAAAGTCCAAACTTTGTACCAGAACACACTCTCATCACTTATGTGTTCACTCCTCATAACTTTGATATTTTTCCAGGCAGTCCGTCCCTTTCTGCCACATCTCATTAACTTTGAGTAAACATAGACTGGGCCTGGAATAGCTCACAAGCAGGGTCGATCTCCAAGCAGTCTCGTTCAGTGTCACACAGAAGATAACCCTAGTGGAATGTCAACTCCGTGTGAATAGGAACTTTCCTTTGTACACCATCCTTCCTTCAGCTCCTGAAATAGTACCAGGCATAAAGCAAGTACTCAATATTTATTAAGATGAATGAACGAGAGACATGTACCTACTACATGAGGCCAGAGTAAATATTGTGGAGATAGTTGTCTTTCTCTGTTTTATCTTCTTCTCAATGTGAAAATTTGGCATTGCTGTCTTCCTTGTTTATTTTCCTCTCCTGCTAGCAAGATTTTAGAGAGAACTAACTAACTGTTGTTCTTGTACCATATCACTGATTTCCAATATACCCTTGGGCCAAATCTGGGTTAGTCTGGGGAGGGTGAATGTCATCAAAGAGAATTATGTTGATGCCCAAGGATATTGTACCACACTGCAATCACAAATTTTCATGCAAATTTCTGATATTATAAGGTGCACTAAGACCAAGACCAGATGAAATGGTCTCTTGTACATATTTATAGTTGCCTATGTGTTGAATAATTTCACCATGTGTAAAATGGATATGTGTTTATGAAGCTGAGTCTTATATCCTGGAAGCTGAGCTTCCAGGTAAAGAGCTTATTATTTCACTTTATTTCTATCAGTATAATCCTGCTGTGGATTTGGGGGTTCAGAATTTTATGCTTCCCTCTATCTTGGCCAGTGTAATTGGTCTCTCTGCCCCATATCCTGAGAGTATGTGTGTGCTTGGTTGCTCAGTCATGTCCGACTCTTTACCACCCCATGACATGGACTGTAGCACACCAGGCTCCACTCTCCATGGAATTCTCCAGGCAAGGTACTGGAGTGGGTTGCCATTTCCTACTCCAGGGAATCTTCTCAACCCAGGGATCCAACCCACGGCTCCTGCATTGGCAGGTGGATTCTTTATCACTGCACCACCTGGGAAGCCCTCACCTGAAGGTAGTCTCTTTATTTTGTGACTTTTATATCAGTAGGTTCTGCCCAATTTAACTAAGTTGTGCTATGTTTGGTAGGTCTATCAAGCCAAGCCTATAACTGATGTTTAATGCAATGTTTATATAGTCTGGCTGTGCTGATCAGCTTGTGTGTGTGCTCAGTCGTGTGTGACTTTTTGTGACCCCATGGACTGTAGCCTACCAGGATTGCCATTTCTAAGCTTATGTGGTCAGCTTAGATGATCAACTTAGATGGTGATTAGTGTCTTCTTTTCTTATGTTCAAGCAATATGAGAAAGACTTAATACAATAGTTGACCTAGACTGAAATCAGAAATACTTTGAATGAATTTCTCATGTATAGACAAAGGAACCAAGGTTAGGTGACAGAAGAAATTCAAACTGGCCATTCTAATTATCTTATTATAATATAAAGTAGAAAATTCATATATACATTTAATATGATAGGTCAATCATTCAATTTTATTGGCAATTAACACAAAGCTACAGCTCATGGAAAATACATTTTCTTTCCAAAATATTGTCAGTTCAGTTCAGTTCAGTCCCTCAGTTGTGTCCGACTCCTTGCAACCCCATGGACTGCAGCACGCCAGGCCTCACTGTCCATTGCCAACTCCCGGAGCTTACGCAAACTCATGTCCATTGAGTCGGTGATGCCATCCAACCATCTCATCCTCTGTCATCCCCTTCTCCTCCAGCCTTCAATATTTCCCAGCATCAGGGTCTTTTCAAATGAGTCAGTTCTTTGCATCAGATGGCCAAAGTATTGGAGTTTCAGCTTCAGCATCAGTCCTTCCAATGAATATTCATGACTGATTTCCTTTAGGATGGACGGGTTGGATCTCCTTGCTGTCCAAGGGACTCTCAAGAGTTTTCTCCAACACACAGTTCAAAAGCATCAATTCTTTGGTGCTCAACTTTCTTTATGGTCCAACTCTCACATCCATACATGACTACTAGAAAAGCCATAGCTTTGACTAGACAGACCTTTGTTGGCAAAATAATGTCTCTGCTTTTTAATATGCTGTCTAGGTTGGTATTATAATGCTTTATATTTTAGTGGTGACCTTGAAAAAAAGGGAATATATTTTAGTTTGTTTATAACCACAATATCTAAGTAATGCTACTTTAAGGGAAACAAAGACAAAGATAATCAACCAAAAATTCAATACAGAATTTCTTTCTGATTAAACGAAGCAGTTTTTTTGGTTTAGTGAGAAAAGAAGTAACTAAACAGTTAGTATCTCTGGCTGTTGTTTCTTTTAATTTAAACACGCATTGACTTCTTGCACCAACAAAAGTACTAATACCATGTTGAGGTTAATTGTGTAGTGAATCCAACTCTAAACAAACCAAGAAGAAGGGGCTGTTTTGATCAATCACATGTGGCTATAAAATGTGGTATAAAATAGCTTTTAACAAAAATATTTGATAAATATAGCAGATGTTCAGAAAACTGACTTTTTAATATACTTTCAAACTAAAGCACACTTTTATTTCTTTCTATAAAACAAAGGTGTCGCCTCCAAGTTGAAGCTATAATTATGTATTTACAAGGAGGAAATACAATCCAGGTTTCCGAATAATGTGATTTTCAAATCCAACTTACAGAAATAAGGACGACCACAAATTTTAAACAATAGCTTGAGCTCCCATTAAGTACAAAGAAATAATTTCGATTTCTGGGCATCTTTTGTTGGTTGTTATTTTCAAAAGAAGTATTCCCATCTAGTTTAAAAGGTTATGAAAGAATGAAAACAAATGGAGTCACTTCTGTGATGGGCTGCCTGTGACTTCAGCATCTGAGTTTGCCTTCAAGCTAATCGTGTGTCCTGCCAACAGTGGGTTGGGTGGGGAGTGAGGAAGGGCTGTGGTTGTGGGAACTGTGGAGATTGTGGGAAGAGAAATGCACAGAGAGGCAAGAAAGAGTTCCATGAAATTAGAGATGGCAATGGCATGAGTTGGTAAAATGGGCAATCCTGCCTGGCGTGTGTGTTTTCCTCCTTGGTCTGGGCTTTGCACTCTCATCACCCCCACACAGCCTTGGATCCCTGGCCCTCACTTGAAGAAAAAGACTGATTCAAGGGAAATTCTAGATGAGCTCTGATGTTCCGAGCACATGGCTGATACTTTCTGTCCCACTGTCCTTCCCTTCACGTTATTTCTTCTGCATGTAGGTGTGGTTGAGAAGCCACATGTCCAATAGGACACTCAGTGTGTGTGGCTGAGAATGCCACTTCCTTCAAGGCTGGTTTGAAGTAGTGCCTTTTTAACTTGGTGTGTAAAGGCATCTAACAGCTTCACAAAAAGTGAAAATTTTTTTTTGTTTTTTGAACTGTGCCCGTATAGTATCAGGGATCTTACTTCCCCGACCAGGGATCGAACTTGTGCACCCAGCAGTGCAAGGGCAGTCTTAACCACTAGACCACGAGGAAAGCCCCTTAAAAGTGAAATGTTTTGTCGATACTTTTACTTTTATTGTTTTAAAATATCTAATTGTAGTTCATCTTATAGCCCAAATACCTGCCTAGTGGGCTGTTTCTGCCCACTTTCCTTTCTTATGGTTTGGACCCATTCAGTATACGTACCTTTAAACTCATGACTGCCTCTTAAGTCTTTGCTTTCATCACTCAGTGTAGAATAGACACTGTTCAGTTTCACAATTTCCATCCAAGGAATGTAAGCACTTGTAAATATTGCTTATAAAAAAGTCTTTAAATATATTTTGAACTTTTGTTCCATTGGCTCAACTTGACTTGCATTTAACTCTAGCCTAAGATAGAAACCAGGTCCTCTTGGGTTAGTTTCTTTTGCAGTTGTTGGTATCTGTACCTCAAATTTACTTGTGGACCAGAAGAGTCAGATAAATCTGGAGGTTAGTAATGAGAAAATTTGGGAATAGCATTTGTTCAATGTTCTTAGCACAGCGTAACCAGGGAAGAAATTCCCTGATTCTCTTGGGGAAATTTCTCAACTTCCTTTCCCAGTTCACAGAGTTATGAGTCAAAGCATAAAAGAATATTCTAACTTGGCCCCATCTGTGACCCTTGCATTTATTCCCGCATTTCACTCCACTGAAATTAAGACGTCATTCTAAGAATTATGTTTGTCACACATTATTTTTGTTTCACCAAGAACGATACATACGCCCTCTGTTTAAGTTGTGCCATCTATATTTTCCTCTCAATATCTTCATTTTCTGGTGATGCCCAATTGCATACAAGTTACTGTTTGACTGGGGATACAGTGGTTTTTGCATGAGTGGCGGAACTACAGTGGAGTGTAGCATCCAGCTCAAGTTGCATTGCTTCCTAGAAACTTTGGCCAACACAGAGAGGTGTTCTTTTGATGTCAAAAGAAACACATGTTAAAAAAAGAAACATTTTCTTGTGGACACACCCAAATATTACTACATAGCCCTTCACTTAAATGGGGCTTCCTGGGTGGCTCAGTGGTAAAGAATCCACCTGCCAATGCAGGAGACACAAGAGACATAGGTTTGATCCCTGGGTCAGGAAGACCCCCTAGAGTAGGAAATGGCAAACCACTCCAATATTCTTGTCTGGAGATTCCCATGGATAGAGGAGCCTGGTGGGCTACAGTTCATGGGGTCGTAAAGAGTTGGATATGACTGAGCAGGCAAGCATGCATCATTTAAAATAGTGCTCTTAACACAGTTTAAGCCAAATATCATTATCAAAATGTAATGAAATATATTTAAAAGAACAAATAAATAAGAGATGATTTCAATTGAGAAGTCTTTATTGAAGGACAGGATTTTGAATTGGATGTTAAAAACAAATAGTGTCTTACCAGATAGAGGAGTAGAAGTAACCTCTGGGCATAGTGCATACAAATATATGACTTTTTAGGGAATTGGGTAAACCACAGAGAGCCTGAGCTTATACCAGTGATGGAAAGTGGGCTGGTTATAGTGGGAGAGGAAGACCAGAGCATATTTCTGCGGAAGATTTTGAATGCCATGCTACAGACTCTGAAACTTAGATAATAGAAAAAAGTTTTAAGATTTTGTTAAAATAGACTGACATTGTTTTTTGTTTTTCATAAACAGCTTTGCCATCAGTTAGGAGACAGATGATATACTCAACTCAAGCAATTGGAGACAAGTTTAATAAAGGGATTCCAGAAAAGAAGTTGGCAAAGAAATTGGCAAAATTCTGGAAAAGAAAATCGAAAGGAATACAACCTCTAGAACTCGGAACTGGGACTAAGCTCAGGGTTTTATCATCCACAACTCTAGATGATACAATCTGGAGAGAGAGAGGTGTGTACAGAAGGCTGCCTGATAGAATCCAAGACAGCAGGGCATTGAAAGACCTGAGTTCCCTCTGTCTGCTCTTTGATCACCTACCAGCATTTCCCATGGGTCAAAACCAGTAGGAAACTAGAGGACAAGAACTCTGGGTGATATATTCCACATATTTCAGCTTTCAGAAGGGCAGGTCAGTGTGGAGAAGGGTGGAGAGTAGATTTAAAGGGATAAAAGGAAGAGATTTAGCAGAGTTGCAAGTGAATGAGGAGGGCAGTCAAAGAGGTGAGAGAAATGATTGTAGTAGCCAGGGCAAAGCACCTGAGTCTACACAGTGCAGCACTGATAACGATGGAAGAGAGGGGAAGGGCAGGATGTTGGGGTATGGAGATAGACTCACCAGCACTTCACAATGGTTTGCATGTAGGAGAGGAGAGAGAGGAACACAACAAAGGCGACTGGTGTATATACTTGTTTCCCCAAAATACAGGTTACAGAAGACAGTATCAATGTGTTTTAGGGACTATAATGAGTTAAGTGGGGGATCAGTGTAAACTGAACATTTGTCTCTGAGCTTGGGAAAAGAGATCAGAGCTGGAGAAGTATAATTAAACATAATTTACTCTGCAGTTGACGGCTGAACTCTGTGAAGGTTGTCCAGGGAGATAGAAATGTGAACTAGGTCAAGCAGAGAACATCAGGGAATGCCATCATGTCAGGGGGCAGTGATATGAACTGGTTGAGAAAACCAACAAATAGTCATCAGAAAGTGTGGGAGGAGAGCAGGCAGGAGCCAAGGGGTGACAAACATTTCAGCAATGGAAAGTCCTAACTTCTGTGTGTGCTTTATAGTTAGAGAAGGCTTGGGGAGAAGATTCAGTCTTCTTTTCTTCAGGGTAGAATTCTGGATGACTTTGCTAGTTATGATTGTTTGATATTTCTTTGGAGAGTAGGTAATAATTTTAATCTCTTAAGCTTCTATTGAGCATGTACTTTGCATTGAGGTCTAAGATAAGCAATACTGAGGACATAAAATTGATATGAAATATACTGTTGCTCTTTAGGGACTTATAATCTTGTTGAAATTACTGGAACATAGCACAAGGGAGGAGAAGGCAATGGCACCCACTCCATTACTCTTGCCTGGAAAATCCCATGGACGGAGGAGCCTGGTAGGCTGCAGTCCATGGGGTCACTGGAAGTAAGACACGGCTAAGCGACTTCACTTTCATTTTTCACTTTCATGCATTGGAGAAGGAAATGGCAACCCACTCCAGTGTTCTTTCCTGGAGAATCCCAGGGACGGGGGAGCCTGATGGGCTGCCGTCTATGGGGTTGCACAGAGTTGGACACGACTGAAGTGACTTAGCAGCAGCAGCAGCAGCACAAGGGAATATATCTGTATCTTTATATCTATATATGCATGCTCAATTGCTCAGTCATGTCTGAATCTCTACAGCCCCATAGACTGTAGCCTGCCAGACTCCTCTGTTCATGGAGTTTTCCAAGCAAGAATACTGGAGTGGGTTACCATTTTCTACTGCAGGGGATCTTCCTGATCCAAAGATCGAACCTGCATCTCTTGCATTTCCTGCATTGGCAGGTGATTTTTTACTACAACACCATCTGGGAAGCTCATCTATCTAGTTTTACTTGGACAGGTAACAAAATAGATGCATCAGGATCTCTGGCTTCCAGTTCACTTGAATATATTAAGGCCATCACAAAGAAATACTGCTGACATTTCTTTTGAGTAACAGTGGTTTCTTTTCCACTCTAAAATTTGAAAAAGCTAAACTGAAGTATGAGTTAATAATAGAACTGCTTGTGATGAGTAAAATGCGAAGGAGATCCTTGGACAGAGGCAGGCACATGAGAACTCCATGTGAAGAGTGGAAGTGTGCAGCCACAGCCAAGGAACTTCCAGAAGCTGGGGTGGAAGCCTGGAATGGAGCCTTAGCACTTCAGAGAGGGGGTGTCCCTGTTGACACCTTGATCTCAGGCTTCTAGCCTCCAGGACTGTGAGATATTCAATTTCTGTGGTTTAAGGGTACTCAGTTCACAGTACTTTGGCACTTTGTTAGTTTGTTACAGCAGCCCTAGCAAACCAATACACCGTCTTATCCACATGTAGGATTTCAACCACCATTATAAGCCTACTGTTTTCTAGGAAGATTTCCAAAGTGTGTGCCTCTGAACACTGGTCCCTGGAGAGGCTCCATAGAGAGGTGTATTATGACCACAAACCTGGAGCCCTACGACATATTGTAGAAAATTGTTCTCAGGAGTCCTGCAGCCACGAAGCCAGAATTCCTCCCATAATTGACCAAAGAACATTTTTCATTTGAACATGCCTTGAGACTTTTGTTCTGGAGATATGCAGCTCTAGTGAAATGAACTGCAGGCTTTCACATTTATTTGATTTGATTAAAAAAACCCTCCTATTACAAAGCAGATGATGTCACTAATATATGTTTTAAATTACATCGTTTTAAGAATTTGGAAAAAAATAACACTCTTTATAATAGCTTGTAATGCTTTTGCATTTCCCCAAACACATCTTGCTAATTGCTTATTGCTTTGTTAAGAGACACCTTAACAAACATGATTTCAAATGCGGCATGCTGTGTTCTAAAGCTCAGAATTACATTTTTGGATCTCTAAAAATACAATGACTTTTACTCAAAGAGTGACTTATCTCAATTTATCTCTGTAAATAAATTGGATTATTGAAATAATTTGGGATTAGCATTTTAATCTAAGAATTGCAGTTCTCCAAAGATTTTTTTTTTTTTTAAATAAAGCACTGCTTTAAAATAAGCATATTGTTGAGAGGAAGTCAAGTGTCAAGTTTTCCTTTCTGCAGGGTAGCACAAACCTCTTGCTAGTTTTTGCCCAACATAATTCTGATAAACATCAAGTTTTTTTTTCCCCCTTGGAAATGTTTGCTTTTATTTTCAACAAGAGGAAGTTTTCCCTAATTGGCATCTTAGAAGTCATTTAGTTCTGCTGAGACATAATTGGTGATCATTTTATTTTTACATTCATTCTGCACAGTTACATTTTCTGTCTTATTCTCATTGTTTTTGGTTTGGTTGTTTTATGTGTATGTGAGATATCCATTATATTCTACCTGCTTGAACTTATTGCTAATTTGCTCCATTAGGGCAACTGAATGGACTGCTCTGCAAATATTTCTTCAGCCACAAAGAGGCAACTTTAGGACAGAATAAACAGGCAACCATGACCACAGAGACACTGAGAATGCAGAGCAATAATAATCAGTCCTTAAATCAATCATGGTTTACTACTTTAGGACATAAGCTATCGCATTGTGTCACAATAGCACTTTGTGAGAACTACTCATGCTGGAAATGTTAGGAGACACCCATAGCCTTGATAGCTTCTCTAATAGCTCAGTTGGTAAAGAATCCGCCTGCAATGCAGGAGACCCTGGTTCAATTCCTGGGTTGAGAAGATCCCCTGAAGAAGGAATAGGCTCCTCACTCCAGTATTCTTAGGCTTCCCTTGAGGCTAGCTGGTAAAGAATCCACCTGCAATGCGGGAGACCTGGATTTGATCCCTGGGTTGGGAAGATCCCCTGTAGAAGGGAAAGGCTACCCACTCCAGTATTCTGACCTAGAGAATTCCATGGACTGTATAGTCCATGGGGTCACAAAGAGTTGGACACGACTGAGCGACTGTCACTTTCACTTTCATAGCCTTGACTACTTTGTACTTCACATGAAGGGTTTGGCTCACGAAGTCAGCGGAGTTGGGTTTACTAGAGGAAAATGACTATTCATCACCCCATTCTTTTCTAGATGAGTAAAGTAGCTTTAAAAGAAGTCTGGCATTGCCTCACACATAGTGAAAGAAATCCAGCAAGGACAGAAGATAATTTCCAACTCTCTGCATGACCCTGTGGGTCTCATGTGTATAAATGTGGATGTTTCAAGGCCAATAAAAACAAATATATAAAACCCTTGGCTTTTTACCCATTAGTCCTATTGACAATTGTTAGGGGAGAAAGAGCATAGCAAACAAAGGTTGTGGTAAACTTTTATCACTAAAGCTTTTGATTCTAAGGTCTAGTATTTTCTTAACCAAACATCTTTAGACTATTTAGTCTATTCCTTCCTAATCATTGGGCTTCCCTGGTGGTTCAGATGGTAAAGAATCTGCCTGCAATGCAGGAGACATAGGTTCAATCCCTGCATTGGGACGATCCCCTGGAGAAGGGAATGGCTACCCACTCCAGTATTCTTGCCTGGAGAATGCCATGGACAGGGAGCCTGGTGGGCTGCAGTTGATGGGGTTGCAAAGATCTGGATATGACTGAGCAACTAACACTTTCACTTTCCTAATCATTAGTTTTGCCCATAGTGAGGTTGCTTTTCCCTTGCTGAATCTAGACATCCCTCAAGGGCTGTAGAGTGTAAGAGGTGTGATTGAGCATTTATCATTTTGCCCTTTTAGCATAGAGGTGACTTTAGCAACAGTCTGTACCACTTGGGGGTTTAATTTTTTGTGTTCTGAGTTCCTTAAGTCAGTTATGTTCTTTGTTTGCTTTGCTACTGTGGAAAAATTTTAGAGTGCCATTGTTCCTAACTCTGCTGGCCAGGGACTTGGCAGAATTTGAAGGTCAAACTTCTCAACCTCCATCTAACCCCAGATAGTTTCCAGACATCCTCTCATTGAGTTGCCAAATGTTCAGGACTGCCCATGATGGACTGAGAAAGCAAGAACCTCACGTTACCCTTGGATTCATGTCGCCATCTTTGTTGAGAGGGATGGATGCATCATTTTCTTCACCTTGCCAACCGAACTCCCTTCAAAGAAATATGTGTCCTTTGTTATAATACCAGGCGGATTACCTAGCTTTTATTTTGTAGAGGGCAGTGAGCGATCTGGATGGATTTTATAAGAGATGTGTGTTGAGGTATGCATGTATAGTTGTGTCTCTGTGTATGAGTACTTGTAGGGAATGAAGGAGGGAGGGGGAGAGCAGGGGAGAGGATGAGAAGGAGAAAGTGGGAGATGCAGTAGGGAGTAGACATTGGGTGAAAGAGCATGGGTCTATAAAGGAGATATTTGGAAACCTTGATCCTGTTTGATTTATTTCCCTTCTCTATTTCCTCAAAACAAATTATTGTAGATATCTGTGCTTCTTTGATGTTCCCTGGTTTTTCATTTTGGAAATTAAAACAATTGAAACCTGTGTACCCTTTACATAGACCCACTTGTTTCCATGATTTTACAAAATGTGACCCTCTCTCTCCATTCACACATATTATTTGGTGAATTGTTTGAATGTACATTGCCAAAATGTACAACTCCAAATACTTTACCATGTAACTTCCAAGAATAATGATTATCCTGGGTAAACAGTATTACACATAAGAAAATTAGCAGTAATTCAAAAATGTTAAATCATATACATCTCATAACCAAATTTCTTCAGTGGTCCCCTCAAGTTTCTTTCATTAGTAGTTGTTTTTAAAAGCCAAGATCCAATCAAGATTGATATTGTGAATTTCAATTTTTATGTCTCTACAGTATCTTTCCACCTAGAACAGTCCCCTGACCTCAGCAACTTTTTTTTTTTTTTGACATTAACTTTTTGAGACATTCAGGGAAGTTATCATGTATAATGTCTCACATTCTAGGCTTATCTGATCATTTATTTATGATTAGATTAAGGTTAAACCTTCTTGGCAAGAATTCTAGATGATGCTATATAATTTTTATTCTATTGCATAATGACCAGATGTTCAACGGTCTCTTGGGTAAGTTGTTGAATGCTAGATTTCTCCTTTCTAGTTACAAGCAATTTATCAGGCAGTGCCTTGAGTCCTGGTAGCTCAGTGTTAAAGAATCTGCCTGACAATTTAGGAGACGTGGGTTCGATCCCTGCTTCAGGAAGATCCCCAGCAAAAGGAAATGGCAACCCACTCCAGTATTCTTACCTGGGAAATCCCACAGACAGAGGAGCCTGGCTGGCTACAGTCCAAGAGGTCACAAAATGGTCGGACACAAATGAATAAGTAAACAACAACAATCTTGAGTTCATGTTACAATTTTGTCTTCAACAAACTTTCGTTAGTTTTATATCCTTGCTGAGTCAATTATTGTATTATAGGTTATAAAAATGCATCTTTAAAAAGTTATTTCAATCTTTCTACATACATTAGAGCCCTCTCTCCCCCCCAGTCTCTCAACTATTGTATTTACTTATGGCCTCCCTAAGTTAGTATCTAAACCTTTATTAATTTTGTTGCTCAAATTATACAAAATATTGCCAGTTGGAGTCTTCAACACTTTGTTATTGTGGTAAAAAACACAAAACATAAAATTTACCATCTTAAACTTTTAAAGTGTAGAGTGTAGTGGTGTTAACTATATCCATATTGTTGTGCAACAGATTGCTAGAACATTTTCATCTGGCAAAATTGAAACTACACCCATTGAAGAACTCCTATTTTTCTTATCCCTAGCCCCTAGCAACCACCATTTGACTTTCTATTTTTAAAAGTTTGATTACTTAGGTACTTCTTTTAAGTGGAATCATGCAGTATTTGTGGTTTTGTGGTTAGTTTATTTTACTCATTTGATAGGATTTTCTTTCTTTTTTTGAGGCTGAAAAGCACATTCCACTGTATGTTTATAGCACAGTTCCTTTATCCTTTAGAGGACATCTAGGTCATTGGTACCTCTTGGCTTCTGTGAATAATGGTTTTGTGAACATGCCTGTACAAATATTTCTTTGACATCCTCTTTTCAGTTCTTTTGGATACATACCAAGAAGAAGACTTGCTGGATCATATGGTAATTCTGTTTTCAATTTTTTGAGGAATCACCATACTATTTTCCATAGTGGCTGCACCATTTTACCACCAACAGTATGACCATTCCCACTAACAGTGCACCAATGCAATTTTTTTGTTTTTGATAGTGGCCATCTAGTGGGTATAAGGTGTTCTCTCATTGCTTTGATTTGCATTTCTATGGTAATCAGTGATGTTGAGCATCTTTTTATATGCTTGCTGGCCATTTGTGTATCCCTTTGGAGAAATGTCTGTTCAAGTCCTTTGCTAATTTTAAAACTGGGTTATTTTGTTGTCATTGTTGTTCAGTTTTAGTTCTTTTTAGAGTCTAAATATTAACCCTTTATTGGATATATGTTTTACAAATTTTTTTTCCCATTCCATAGTCTGCTGTTTCACTCTGTTGATTGTTTTTCTTGCTACAGAGAAGTTTTTAAGTTTGATGGAGTCCCGTTTGTCTATTTTTGCATTTGTTGCCTATGCTTTTGGTTCCAAGAAATCATTGCAAGATCCAGCGTTATGAAGCTTTTCATCTATGTTTTATTCTAGGTTTTTAATAGTTTCAGATCTTAAAGTTAGGTATTTAATCCATTTTAAGTTACTTTTTGAGTTGTATGGTGTAAAATAAGTGTCTACCTTGCTTTTTTTGCATGTAGATATAGAGTTTTCTAAACATCATTTGTTGAAGAGATGGTCCTTCTCTACAGTGTAGTCTTGGAACCCTTGTTAAAGATTATTTGGTCATATGCTAAAGGGTTTACTTCTGAGCTTTTTATTCTGTTCCATTGGCCTAAGTGTGCATGCTAGGTCATTTCAGTCCTGTCCAACTCTTTGCAACCCTATGGACTGTAGCCTGTCAGGTTGCTCTGTCCATGGGATTCTCCAGCAAGAATACTGGAGTGGGTTGCATGTCCTTCTCCAGAGAGTCTTCCTGACCCAGGGATGGAACCCTGGTCTCTTATGTCTCCTGCATTGGCAAGTGGGTTCTTTACCACTAGTGCCATCTGGGAAACCCTCTGCATCTGGCTTTATGCCAGTACTGTGCTGTTTTGATTACTGTTGTTTTAAAATATGCTTTGAAATAAGGAAAAATGAGACCCCTAGCTTTGTTTTTATTTCTCAAGATTGTTTTGGCTATTTGGGGTCCTTTGAGATTCCATATGCATTTTGGAAAGTTTTTCTATTTTTGAAAAAAATGCCATTGGGATTTTGATGACAATTGCATTGAATCTGTATTATGCTTCAAGTAGTATGGATATTTTAATATATTAAGTCTTCCAATCCATGAACATGAGCTGTCATTCCATTTATTTATATCTTTTTAAAAAATAAATGTTCTGTAGGTTTCAGTGCCCAAGTCCTCTGTTTCCTTGGTTAAGCTTATTCCTAAGAATTTTATTCACTTGAATTTCTTTTCTGGATTATTCATTGTTGGTGGATAGAAATACCTTAGTTTTTTGTACATTCATATTTTATATCATATCTTTGCTTCATTGACATGCTAGTTATAGCAATTTTTGATGTGAGTTTTCTGCATGTAAGATCATGTCTTATGTGAACAGAAATAATTTTCCTTCTGTTTTCCAAACTGAATACCTTTTGTTTTTCAAACAATAAATGTTTTTCAAAATAATAAAAAATATTTTTTCAAAAATAAAAATAGATTTCAAATATTTTTCAAAAATAAGCACTTTTCAAGCAAAAAACAGTATTACAAATTGAATACCATTTATTTTTCTTGCCTAATTGCTCTGGCTAAGACTTTTGGTACTGTGTCAGACAGAAGTGGTAAGAGTGGGCATCCTTGACGTTTTCCTGTTTTTAGAGGAATAGCTTTCAGTTTTTCATTGTTGACTATTATGTCAGCTGTGAGCTTTTCATATATGGCCTTTATTATATTAAGGTAATTTCCTCCCATTCCTAGTCTGTTGAATGTTTCCATAGGTTGTTGAGTTTTCTCAGAGGCTTTTTCTGAGTGGAGTGAGTGGAGATGATCATGTAGTTTTTGTACTTCATTCTTAATACATCATATTACATTGAGTTGCAGATGTGGGTTTCTTTGTATTCTAGGAATATATCTGCTTGGTTATGGTGTGTGATTTCTTTAATGAGCTGCTGAATTTAGCTTCATAGTATTTTCTTTTCTTGTATTATTAGACTTTTGTATCAAGGTAATGCTGACTTCATGGAATGAGTTTGGAAGTGTTTCTTCCTCTACAGTATTTTGGAAAAGTTTGAGAAGGATTGCCTTTAATTAAGTTTTTTAATATTTGATAGAGTTCACAAGTGGAGCCATGTGATACTGGGTTTTTCTTTGTTGGGAGATTTCTGATTACTGCCTCAATATCTGTACTACTTTTAGATCTGTATAGATTTTTAATTTTATTCTTCATGATTCATTTTTGATAGGTTGTATGTTTCTAGGAATTTATCCATTTCTTCTAGGTTATTCAGTTTTTTATTACATAATTATTTATAGTAATCTCTTATGATCTTTTTTATTTCTGTGGCATCAATTGTAATATCTCCTCTTTCATTTCTGAAATTTGTTACTTGAGTCTTTTTTTCCTTAGTCTCAGTAAAGGTTTGTCAATATTGTTGAGTGTTTCAAAATGCCAACTCAAATATCAATGCGCTTGCAGTTGTTTGTTTGTGGGTGTATTTTGAATCACCATCCTGGGGGAAGACTCAGTGGCATATAGTAGTTTCCATTACATTAAGATCATGCTTTAAAAAATTCTTTCTAATTTTTCTGGAAGCAGACTATATGAATGAAACATAATATCATAAGAGAAAGACATTAATGAAAATGTTGAAAAGTAAGCAAATGGCCAATACCAAGGTGATGCTTAATAAAGAGTATGTTCAGGCTAATAATAGCATACCAAGGAAATGGCAACCCACTCCAGTATTCTTGCCTGGAGAATCCCATGGACGGAGGAGCCTGGTAGGCTACAGTCCACGGGGTCGCAAAGAGTCGGACAAGACTGAGTGACTTCACTTTCGCTTTCACTTTGGAACCTCAGAGAATTGTGCTATTTTGTAAGCAGTTTTGGTGAATGTTTTATCTGTGCTTACTCAACCTTATCTCAGTCTGCCTATTCTTACCTTGTGGCAACTGGCTTTATCGGGTCCTAAGTAATCATATTCACAGATTGCCATTTTCTCTCCAAAGTTCTTGCCATCAACAATACTTGTAACCACTGATGTTTATTTCCCTGTGATTCCTATGTTCAGGGTGTGAACTGTGCTATCTCTACAGAGTCCTAAAATAACTTCATCTATGAAAGACAATGCTTTGTAGTCCATTTATGGGATGTTACTTCCCAGCTTTCTTTTCTAGTCTCTTGTGTATTTAATTTGCCCTTTAGTCACCTCATGCTCTGCTTGTAGCCTTTTCCCAGTACAAATCCTGTTCTCATTCTATTCCAAGTGTTTATCCTTGATTTGGAAGTTCTGGAAGAGTAACCTGGGGCCATGTTGTATGGAGCCTTGAAAAACTTGGTGAGGAATTTGGATATTTTTTTCTATTTTTTTAAATATCCTAATACCAACAGACTCTAACATGTAGGAAGGAACAAGGTCCATGTTATATTAGTTCTCTTGATATAAGGAGCAGAACAGTAGAATACAGATAGAACTCTTTTTATTAAAATTAAAAAAAAATTTTTTTTTGGCTGCAACACATAGCATGTGACATCTTAGTTCCCTGACCAGGGACTGATCCTGCCGGATAGAACTCTTCGAAATGAAAAACAGTCTGGAAACCTTTTGAAAGAAACGACCATGTTTTATCACATTTCAGTTGGGTTATATTTGGACAGCTTAGAAAGATAATTAATGTTCTTAAATAGGACAAGATGAATATGTTACTTTAAGTGAAATCCCTGCTGGTAGTGAAGAAACAGTAAAAACAGATGACATTTTCAAATCCTTTAATCTTTGGCTCAAATTGTGAGTGTGAGTATGTATGTATGTATGTGTAAAAGAGGGAGAGAAACATAACTGAGTTATTGCTTCTCTGTGAACTATTAAAGGCAACATCTATGTAGAATTTAAATGCTTGTTGCAAATAGTCACTTTCATTTTTGCCAGGCTTATAAAGAAAATAAGACAACAGTAAACCAATAGTAGTAATGATTTAAAAAAATTAATAACAAACATCATGATAAATTCATGTATCATGTTGTGCTTGACAAAAATGTTTCTGATGTCAGTCGTGTTTCTAATCTCTGATAAAATCATTAACCCCTAGAAGGCAGGACCAATGGTTTTTAAATTGTAAAATACTGCATATTTATAATGAATTACTTATCTTCTCGGAGAAGGCAACGGCACCCCACTCCAGTACTCTTGCCTGGAAAATCCCAAGGACGGAGGAGCCTGGTAGGCTACAGCCCATGGGGTCGCTAAGAGTCGGACACGACTGAGCGACTTCACTTTCACTTTTCCCTTTCATGCACTGGAGAAGGAAATGGCAACCCACTCCAGTATTCTTGCCTGGAGAATCCCACGGACGGCGGAGCCTGGTGGGCTGCCGTCTATGGGGTCGCACGGAGTCGGACATGCCTGAAGCGACTTATCAGCAGCAGCACTTATCTTCTATAGCAATGTCTTATATACTGCTGCTGCTAAGTCACTTCAGTCGTGTCTGACTGTGTGCGACCCTATAGACGGCAGTCAACCAGGCTCCCCCATCCCTGGGCTTCTCCAGGCAAGAATACTGGAACGGGTTGCCATTTCCTTCTCCAATGCATGCATACATGCTAAGTCACTTCAGTCGTGTCCGACTCTATGTGACCCTATGGACAGCAGCCCACCAGCCTCCTCTGTCCACAGGATTCTCTAGGCAAGAACACTGGAGTGGGTTGCCATTTCCTTCTCCACTTACATGTGCTATGTGCTAAACAAATGTTTTAGTTATGGTTAAGGGCCTGTGTATTCTTAGTATTTTATAATTTTTTTAAATTTAATTTAATGACAAGATCTTATGGGATGATATTCTGTTTTTTAGTCAGTGAACAATCAGGTTTACAGTGGATTTCGTCTCTACATTTAACACACATACCCACAAACATACATTGTGGTACCTGATATGTTAATATATTTCCTGAGTTCTTATTCTTGAAAATATCTCAAATTGCACTGAAAAACTAGAAGAAAGGGCAACAGAGAAAAAAGGAGAGAACAGTAAGAAGATCAACTGCCACTCAGCCCATCTGACACTACCACAGCAGAAAAATTGGAGCACCAACTGCTCCCCCCAGGCAGCAGATGGAAGATAACCTTCCTCCTCAGATGGGAGAATGGACTCTGCTTCCAAGTATTTGGGGTATGGATACACTCCCCACTTGGCCACTGAAACTGCTATACTAAAGCAACGATAGCTGCAATTTTTAGGTTACCCTTTTCCTTAGTTTATTGGCTAGGGGAAACAGACTTTTCTTGAAGCTCATTTTATCTGCGTGTTGCCTGCTCAGGGTTGGAGGCTTCTACAGAACTTCTTCAAGATGGCGAGGAAACTCAGGGAACCCACTCACCTCTCTCTTTATCTTCAAGTTCTGAGGTTCCTTGAAATAGATTCAAGGGATTAGATTGATAGACAGAGTACCTGATGAACTATGCATGGAGGTTCGTGACATTGTACAGGAGACAGGGATCAAGACCATCCCCAGGAAAAAGAAAGGCAAAAAAAGGAAAATGGCTGTCTGAGGAGACCTTACAAATAGCTGGTAAAAGAAGAGAAGTGAAAAGCAAAGCATAAAAGGAAAGATATACCCATTGGAATGCAGAGTTCCAAAGAATAGCAAGGAGAGATAAGAAAGCCTTCCTCAGTGATCAATGCAAAGAAATAGAGGAAAACAACAAAATGGGAAAGACTAGAGATCTCTTCAAGAAAATGAGAGATACCAAGGGAACATTTCATGCAACGATGGGCTCAATAAAGGACAGAAATGGTATGGACCTGACAGAAGCAGAAGATATTAAGAAGAGGTGGCAAGAATACACAGAAGAACTGTACAAAAAAGATCTTCACGACCTAGTTAATCACGATGGTGTGATCACTCACCTAGAGCCAGACATCCTGGAATGTGAAGTCAAGTGGGCCTTAGGAAGCATCACTACGAACAAAGCTAGTGGAGGTGATGGAATTCCAGTTGAGCTATTTCAAATCCTAAAAGTTGATGTGGTGAAAGTGCTGCACCCAATACGCCACCAAATTTGGAAAACTCAGCAGTGGCCACAGGACTGGAAAAGGTCAGTTTTCATTCCAATCCCAAAGAAAGGCAATGCCAGAGAATGCTCAAACTACTGCACAATTGCACTCATCTCACACGCTAGTAAAGTAATGCTCAAAATTCTCCAAGCCAGGCTTCAGCAATACGTGAACCATGACCTTCCAGATGTTCAAGCTGGTTTTAGAAAAGGCAGAGGAACCCGAGATCAAATTGCCAACATCCGGTTGCTCATCAAAAAAGCAAGAGAGCTCCAGAAAAACATGTACAATGCTTTGTTGACTATGTCAAAGACTTTGACTGTGTAGAACACAATAAACTATGGCAAATTCTGAAAGAGATGGGAATACCAGACCATCTGACCTGTCTCTTGAGAAACCTGTATGCAGGTCAGGAGGCAACAGTTAGAACTGGACATGGAAAAACAGACTGGTTCCAAATAGGAAAAGGAGTACGTCAAGGCAGTATATTGTCACCCTGCTTATTTAACTCCTCTACAGAGTACATCATGAGAAACGCTGGGCTGGATGAAGCACAAGCTGGTATCAAGATTGCTGGGAGAAATATCAATAACCTCAGATATGCAGATGACACCACCCTTATGGCAGAAAGCGAAGAATAACTAAAGAGCTTCTTGATGAAAGTGAGAGAGGAGAGTGAAAAAACTGGCTTAAAGCTCAACATTCAGAAAACTAAGATCATGGCATCTGGTCCCATCACTTCATGGCAAATAGATAGGGAAACAGTGGAAACAGTGATAGACTATATATTTTGGGGCTCAAAAATCACTGCATTTGGTGACTGCAGCCATGAAATTAAAAGATGCTTACTCCTTGGAAGAAATGTTATGACCAACCTAGACAGCATATTAAAAAGCAGAGACATTACTTAGCCAACAAAGGTGCGTCTAGTCAAGGCTATGGTATTTCCAGTAGTCATGTATGGATGTGAGAGTTGGACTATAAAGACTCGATGGATATGAGTTTGAGTAAACTCCGGGAGTTGTTGATGGACAGGGAGGCCTGGCGTGCTGCAGTCCATGGGGTCGCCAAGAGTTGGACACAACTGAGCGACTGAACTCAACTGAACTGAACTGAACTCTGGGGTCCCTAGGCTGTCAGATTTCTTTTGTTTTCCTTTTAAGGTCTTCCTATACTTGCTTGTTGAACTACATCCAGGGATTTCAGTTGTAAGAAGGAGGACCTTGGAGAAAAGAGGCTACTCCATCTTGACAGAAGTGGAAGTTTCCCAAGTACTATGCCTTCTATCGTTGCAGAAATTGGAAGCCTACCTCATTCTCTCTTCTGTGCTTCGTGTTGGGGAAGGTGTTCCCAAATCAAGCTGATGTACTGATGTTTTCATGAGAGACTTTGACATTGTTACTTCCAGTGTCTGCTTTCTCCAGTACACAGGGATGCTGTCAAAGAAGGAGGTGACTATGTTGGAAACAAGCATAGCATGTGACACTATACTTAGGTCTACTCCTGTCCCCTCTGGTTCTTTTTCATCTTGGAGTAAACTCTGTCAGTGGGCTTCTCAACTCTTAAGCAGTAAGACTTCCATTTGCCTGGTCCAGCGTTTCTCAACTTCAGCACTATTGACATTTTTGACTAGATAATTCGTTTTTAGATTGTTCTCCTAAGTACTGTATGGTATTTAGCAATATTCCTAGTTTCTACCCACTAGATGCAAGTTATAATCCCCATACTGTCTGCCTTTGTAACAGTGAAGAGTCTCCAGATATTGAAAAATGTCCTCTGGGGAGTACAATTGCTGAGTAAGAATTGACTAGACATGTCCAATGTGTCTGAATACCATTGGATTTTAAGGGATGATCTCCACGGAATGAATTCTGCAAATAACATAAGCTCACTCTCACCTTAGAATATATATTCTTACTGATGTGGGTAGAGGTGGGAGGGATAACTTAGGAAAGCCTATCTACACTTTTGTAGAAAAGAGTACTTCCTCCACAAGCACTGTTGTGCTTTGACCAAGTTGTTTATAAAAATAATTCAATAAATTCAGTCCTCACTCTGCAGAACAGGAGGAATGGTTTTGGCCATGTTATAAGTTGATGCTCAAGAGCACATCCATAGGTGATCCTCTGAGAAAGTGCAGACTTTCCTTGGGAAGTCTATGCAGTCTATGAAGAAACAAGAAATTGTTTCTTCCTTTAAGGGCAGACCAAGTTGAAGGGGAAATCTGAAGAAAATAGCAAGATTTTATTCCTTTTATTATTTCTGTTGAGTTCCTATCTCCATGCCCTAGTGTACTTGCCAGCTGAAAGAGATTTGTGTCCAGTATTGTGACTTGATTTCTTGGAGCCTCAGATGCCTCCCTAATCTCTCCTACATTTGCTATTTTCTTTGGAAATTAAATATTTTTTTAATATTTGGGAAGCTTTTTACGTAATTTCATTTTATCCTCCAAAGAATTCTATATGCATTCCAAAACATAATATCATTCTCAGTTGATGTGCCAAAAATGAATAAAGAATAAAATACCTAAATTGAATATAAAACCATAAAACATAACTTATTCTGAAATGACATGCCTAAGTTGATTTTTTAAACAAACCACAACATATTAAAGGGCGATTTGCACACTGTGGCCTGAAACAAAACACAGACACCACCTGGACTTAAATCTCCATTCCCAGTGTTAGCAGTTAGGACAACATTTTGACTCAGAATAGAATAAGGCCTTGAGTTGTCACTTGAGAGGTGCCTTGGGATAGGCTGGGCCAGTGGACAGCACACCCTGGAAATCTAGGGCCACTCATGAGATAGGGCAGGGACTTAGACACCCACCTAACAAGATCTAAGTGAACAGTACCGCTGTTTGGTGGTAGTGGTGGTTTAGTTGCTAAGTCATATCCAACTCTTGCAACCCCATGGACTATATAGCCTGCCAAGCTCCTCTGTCCATAGGATTCTCCAGGTAAGAATACTGGAGTGGGTTACCATTTCCTTCTACAGGGGTACTGCAGTTTAGCAGGACAAATAACAGCTACAGAGCATGAGTTCAGTTCAGTGGCTCAGTCGTGTCCGACTCTTTGAGACCCCATGAACCGCAGCACACCAGGCCTCCCTGTCCATCAACAACACCCGAAGTTTACCCAAACTCATATCCATTGAGTCGGTGATGCCATCTAACCGACTCATCCTCTGTCGTCCCCTTCTCCTCCTGCCTTCAATCTTTCCCAACATCAGGGTCTTTTCAAATGAGTCAGCTGTTCATATCAGGTGGCCAAAATATTGGAGTTTCAGCTTCAACATCAGTCCTTCCAATGAACACCCAGGACTGATCTCCTTTAGGATGGACTGGTTGGATCTCCTTGCAGTCCAAAGGACTCTCAAGAGTCTTCTCCAACACCACAGTTCAAAAGCATCAATTATTCAGCACTCAACTTTCTTTATAGTCCAACTCTCACATTCATACATGACCCCTGGAAAAACCATAGCCTTGACTAGATGAATCTCTGTTGACAAAATAATGTTTCTGCTTTTTAATATGCTGTCTAGGTTGGTCATAACTTTCCTTCCAAGGAGCAAGCGTCTTTTAATTTAATGGCTGCAATCACCATCTGCAGTGATTTTGGAGCCTCAAAAAATAAAGTCAGCCACTGTTTCCACTGTTTCCCCATCTATTTGCTGTGAAGTGATGTGACCAGATGCCATGATCTTAGTTTTCTGAATGTTGAGCTTTAAGCCAACTTTTTCACTCTCCTCTCTCGCTTTCATCAAGAGGCTCTTTAGTTCTTAATTTTATGCCATAAGGGTGGTGTCATCTGCATATCTGAGGTTATTGATATTTCTCCCAGCAATCTTGATTCCAGCTTGTGCTTCATCCAGCCCAGTGTTTCTCATGATGTACTCTGCATATAAGTTAAATAAGCAGAGTGACAATATACAGCCTTGACATACTCCTTTCCCTATTTGGAACCAGTCTGTTGTTCCATGTCCAGTTCTAACTGTTGCTTCCTGACCTGCATACAGGTTTCTCAAGAGACAGGTCAGGTGGTCTGGTATTCCCATGTCTTTCAGAATTTTCCACAGTTTATTGTGATCCACACAGTCAAAGGCTTTGGCATAGTTAATGAAGCAGAAATAGATGTTTTTCTGGAGCTCTTTTGCTTTTTTGATGATGCAGCGAATGTTGGCAATTTGATCTCTGGTTTCTCTGCCTTTTCTAAAACCAGCTTGAACATCTGGAAGGTCATGGTTCACGTATTGCTGAAGCCTGGCTTGGAGAATTTTGAGCATTACTTTACTAGCATGTGAAATGAGTGCAATTGTGCGGTAGTTTGAGCATTCTTTGGCATTGCTTTTCTTTGGGATTGGAATGAAAACTGACCTTTTCCAGTCCTGTGGCCACTGCTGAGTTTTCCAAATTTGGTGGCGTATTGAGTGCAGCACTTTCACAGCATCATCTTTCAGGATTTGAAATAGCTCAACTGGAATTCCATCACCTCCACTAGCTTTGTTCGTAGTGATGCTTCCTAAGGCCCACTTGACTTCACATTCTAGGATGTCTGGCTCTAGGTGAGTGATCACACCATCGTGATTAACTAGGTCGTGAAGATCTTTTTTGTACAGTTCTTCTGTGTATTCTAGCCACCTCTTCTTGATATCTTCTGCTTCTGTCAGGTCCATACCATTTCTGTCCTTTATTGAGCCCATCGTTGCATGAAATGTTCCCTTGGTATCTCTCATTTTCTTGAAGAGATCTCTAGTCTTTCCCATTTTGTTGTTTTCCTCTATTTCTTTGCATTGATCACTGAGGAAGGCTTTCTTATCTCTCCTTGCTATTCTTTGGAACTCTGCATTCCAATGGGTATATCTTTCCTTTTATGCTTTGCTTTTGGCTTCTCTTCTTTTACCAGCTATTTGTAAGGCTTCCTCAGACAGCCATTTTCCTTTTTTTGCCTTTCTTTTTCCTGGGGATGGTCTTGATCCCTGTCTCCTGTACAATGTCACAAAAACCTCCATCTATAGTTCATCAGGTACTCTGTCTATCAGATCTAGTCCCTTAAATCTATTTGTCACTTCCACTGTATAATCATAAGGGATTTGATCTAGGTCATACCTGAATGGTCTAGTGGTTTTCCCTACTTTCTTCAATTGAAGTCTGAATTTGGCAATAAGGAGTTCATGATCTGAGCCACAGTCAGCTCCTGGTCTTGTTTTTGCTGACTGTATAGAGCTTCTCCATCTTTGGCTGCAAAGAATATAATCAATCTGATTTCGGTGTTGACCATCTGGTGATGTCCACGTGTAGAGTCTTCTCTTGTGTTGTTGGAAGAGGGTGTTTGCTATTACCAGTGCGTTCTCTTGGCAAAACTCTATTAGCCTTTGCCCTGCTTCATTCTGTACTCCAAGGCCAAATTTACCTGTTACTCCAGGTATTTCTTGACTTCATACTTTTGCATTCCAGTTCCTTATAATGAAAAGAACATCTTTTTTGGGTGTTAGTTCTAAAAGGTCTTGTAGGTCTTCATAGAATCATTCAACTTCAGTGTCTTCAGCGTTACTGGTCGGGGCATAGACTTGGATTACTGTGATATTGAATGGTTTGCCTTGGAACTAAACAGAGATCATTCTGTCATTTTGAGATTGCATCCAAGTACTGCATTTCAGACTCTTTTGTTGACTTTGATGGCTCCTCCATTTCTTCTAAGGGATTCCTGCACACAGTAGCAGACATAATGGTCATCTGATTTAAATTCACCCATTCCAGTCCATCTTAGTTCGCTGATTCTTAGAATGTCGACTTTCACTCTTGCCATCTCCTGTTTGACCACTTCCAATTTGTCTTGATTCATGGACCTAACATTCCAGGTTCCTATGCAATATTACTCTTTATAGCATCGGGCCTTGCTTCTATCACCAGTCACATCCACAGCTGGGTATTGTTTTTGCTTTGTCTCCATCCCATGTAGCATGGGATCTCCAGTAGCATGTTGGGCACCTACCAACCTGCGGAGTTCATCTTCCAGTGTCCTATCTTTTTGCTTTTTCCTGCTGTCCATGGGGTTCTCAGGGCAGGAATACCAAAGTGGTTTGCCATCCCTTCTCCAGTGGACCGCGTTCTGTCAGACCTCTCCACCATGTGTTATCGCGCAGCTGCCCCTCCTGCACTACAGAGCACATGACAGTGCTCTTATGAAACAACCCCAGCAGCAGGCTCTCTGATGTTTCTAAGTAAGCAAAGCAGCAGAAAATGGTCCTGAGGCTCTTGGTATCAAGCAAACAAGTAAAGGTCCCTCTAGCTGTGGTCACATAGCAATTGTAAGGTGCATGAACTGGGATCTAGTTCCTAGTGGGATTAAAAGATGGCAAGATCTTTGAGCTATGGAGTAATAGGAAGGTTGTAACGGGGCAAGAAGTCTTTCTTAGAGAAGCACAAGACATAGTCCACAGGATGGAAACAAAGTGGGGTGTAATTTCAAAAGCAAGGTAGAAACTCCATTTCAAAAATTGTGTGGTCAAAGGAATCCTATGGCTGACTCATGTGAGTTATTGAACTAGGATTTCTTAACTTCCTTATATTCAAGATAGGATTGATGTCAGATCCTTGACCAGTACTTAGCAAGGGTTACCCCTAACCATGGAGGGAGGATTCTATGAGATCTGTCAATGTAAAATTGTACTGAAGAAATTAAACAGGCAAGGGAGATGTTATTCAAGAATACTGGGAAAGGAGAGAGAATGTAAGCTCGACTCCACTGAAACAAAAAGCAGAGTTGTTTTTTTTAAATCAAGAACAGATATTGCTTTTTTATTTAAAGAAGAGAATATGTGTGTAACTTAAAACTAAGCAATGTGGAAGGTAGCTTAAATTTTAAGTTTTGTTCATAGGCATTCAGTTCAGTTCAGTCGCTCAGTCATGTCCGACTCTTTGCAACCCTATGAATCGCAGCATGCCAGGCCTCCCTGTCCATCACAAACTCCCGGAGTTTACCCAAACCCATGTTCATCGAGTCGGTGATGCCATCCAACCATCTCATCCTCTGTCATCCCCTTCTCCTCCTGCCCCAATCCTTGCCAGCATTAGGGTCTTTTCCAATGAGTCAGCTCTTCGCATGAGGTGGCCAAAGTATTGGAGTTTCAGCTTCAACATCAGTCCTTCCAATGAACACCCAGGACTGATCTCCTTTAGGATGGACTGGTTGGATCTCCTTGCAGTCCAAGGGACTCTCAAGAGTCTTCTCCAACACCACAGTTCAAAAGCATCAATTCTTCGTCACCCAGCTTTCTTCACCATCCAACTCTCACATCCATACATGACCACTGGAAAAACCATAGCCTTGACTAGACAGACCTTTGTTGGCAAAGTAATGTCTCTGCTTTTAAATATGCTATCTAGGTTGGTCATAACCTTCCTTCCAAGGAGTAAGCGTCTTTTAATTTCATGGCTGCAATCACCATCAGCAGTGATTTTGGAGCCCCCAAAAAATAAAGTCTGACACTGTTTCCACTGTTTCCCCATCTATTTCCCATGAAGTGATGGGACCAGATAGGCATTAGGAAATGTTAAATATCTTATGCAAAAACATGATTGACTAAATTGTATTATTTGGTCAATTAAATAACTACAAAATCGGTATTATTATTTCATCATGCAATTAGTATAATATTTCCTAGCTACTTCACAGCTTACCCCAAATTTACACACATAAATTTTGAAAGAAATTACACGAAACTTTGTCTATATATTGTATCCAATATGATGTAAAAATTTCTGGTATTTCCAAAATCATTCTAGTTATATTTAAAAGAAACAGTAGCAGTAACTTACGGTATTTAAAAGGCAGGAGAGGTTTGTTTTTTTTTTTAATATTTGTATTTTTGTGTGTGTTCTTATTTGCAGCGCGAGGGATCTTTGTTGCATCATGCAGGATCTTTCCTTGTGGTACAGAGACTCTGTAGTTGTGGTGCACAAACTCTCTAGTTGCTCCATGGCATGTGGGATCTTAGTTCCTCAACCAGGAATTGAACCCATATCCCCTGCATTGCAAGGTAGATTCCTAACCACTGCCCACCAGCAAAGTCCTGGGCGGGAGAGTTTTTAAGCATTGATGTGAGCAACTGAGAAAGTACTAGAGGATGTTGAAGAGGGTAGTCTGTGTGATCAGGCCATCTGTGTTTGTTAATTGGTGCTTTGGAAGTTAGACTACTTCTCTCTCACAGAGCCTAGGAGACAGGAGCCCTATCTTCATTTTTTCTTTAACTTTATATTTTTAGAGCACCTTAAAATTGAGAGGACATTCTAGGATTTCCCAAATAATCCTTGCCCCTATACATGCATAGCTTCCACCATTTTCACTATCCCCCACCAGAGTGGGACATTTATTAAATGATGAAATTTATTGATGAAGCATAATCATTCCACGTCCATGTTTTATATTATAGTTCACCTTTGGTATATATTCTATGGATCTGGATAAGTGTCTAATGACATGATTCTACCATTATAGTTTCAAAGGAAGTATTTTCACTGTCCTTAAAATCCTCAGTGCTCTACCTAATTCATTACTTTTCCTTCCCTAAAGCCTGGCAACTGCTGATCTTTTTACTGTTGTCATAGTCTACTTTTTCTAGAATGTCCTAAAATTGGAATCATACAGTATGTAGCCTTTTCAGGTAGACTTCTTTCATTTTGTAATATTCATTTAATGTTCCTCCTTGTCTTTTCATAACTTGATATCTCATTTCTTTGTAGTGCTAATATTCCCATTTTCTGGTTGTATCACAGATATTATCCATTCATCTGTTAAAGAACATCTTGGTTGCTTCCAAGTTTTGACAATTATGAGTAAAATTGCTATAAACATCCTCGTGCAGGTTTTTGTGTGGATATAAGTTTTCAGTTCCTTTGGGTAAATGCCAAAGAGTATGACTGTTGTATTTTATGGTAAGAGTATATTTAGTTTTGTAAGAAACTGTGAAACTGTCTTCCAATATGGCTTACTATTTTCCATTCCTAACAGCAATGTATGAGAGTTCCCGTTGCTCTACTTCCTTACCAGCATTTGATATTGTCAGTGTTTTGGATATCAGCCATTCTCATTGGGGTGTAGTGGTATCTTATTGTTTCGATTTGCATGTCCCTGATGATATGTAATGTGGAGAATCTTTTCATATGCTTATTTTCCATTTGTATATCTTCCTTGGTGAAATGAAGAACTCTTAACACTCAACAATATGACAACAATCTGATTTTAAGTCTTTATAATTTTTGGATAACAGACCTTTATCAGATGTATGCTTTGCATATGTTTTCTCCCAGTCTGTTAATTGTGTTCTAATGTACATTTCCCTGATGATTAGCGATGTTGAGTATCTTTTTTGTGTGTCTATTGGCCATCTTTGTGTCTTACTTTAAAAACAAATGTCTATTTAGATCCTCTGATCTGAATTTTTAATTAAATTTTTAAATTGTTTGTGTTTTGCTATTGATATTTTAAATCTTTCAACTTCAAAAAGCATTGTTTTGTCATCTAATTATGGTGGAAATTTGTGGACATATACACCTTTTATTACTTTTTAAAAATAGTAGAGGCAGTTTCTCATTCACTTACTCATCGTATACACCGATTATTTATAAACACTTATAAGATCTGCCTTTATCCAAGCAATCTTCTATCAACATATGGGGATGTGTCTTAGGATTATCCAGGATGTTTGGAGAAAGCATGATAGAGATCCGAAAAAGGAGACTGTGACTTCAATTGGAAAAAAAAAATTATTGTGCTAACATAAATATGTGTCTCATTATAAGCCTATTGTAGACATTCAGTGATGATTGCTCACAGGACTGCAGTGCCACGAATGCACATAATAACATGGATTTCAAATGAGAAAATCTAATTACACCTAAGGCATAATGGCTAAAATAGTTGTGACACATGTAGTTCTTTATCCAACATTTCTATTGCATTTCATGAGACAAAGGAACAGAAAAAAGCAGCCAACATTAAGAAAGATCCTACAAGTGTTCTAGGATAAATTGTTTACACATTTTTATTTTCCTTTTCCACAGTTGTTTAAACAGAAAAAAGTGGGGGGAAAGGAAAGACCTTTACAATAATCACACGTCAAGTCTAATTTATATTTTGGTGTCACCAAGTTTGGCAAAAATATCATAACCAGATCCAGTTGTCATTGTCCAAATATGCTATTCTTAATGATGCCCTGAATTGTAAATAATAGAAAAGCATATCATTTCTAAAAATACTTCATTATCACAGCGTTTAGTAATTAAGAACACTGCTATTTGACATTTTAACTAATGATAAATTATAAATAACCAAAAGTCATTTTTATCTAATTTTCGATAAATACATCTAGAACATGCCTTTTTTTTTTTTTTTTAAGTGCCTATCCTAGTTTTGGGCTTCCCTGGTGGCTCAGTGGTAAAGAATCTACCTGCCAATGCAGGAGACATAGGTTCAATCCCTGGGTCAGGAAGATCCCCTGGAGAAGAGAATGGCAACCCACTCTAGTATTCTTGCTTGGAAAGTCCCATGGACAGAAGATCCTGGGGGCTATAGTCCATGGGATCTCAAAAGAGTCTAACAGAACTTAGCAACTAAACAACAACAAATCCTAGTTCTAAATGAATATTTGTACTTCTTTCTATCTTAGGTATTTGTACTCCCCAGGATCCTTTTTATTCTTGGAAAGAATTCTCCACTTAATCTCTTTTGTCAGTTCACAGTGCTTTAATGAAATGAGTGCAGTTAGTGCTGTTTCTGACTCATCAAACTCCATTCTTATGTACTTGATTTTGATGCGGAACATTAAGGGTATGGCCTGTAGGTTTTTCCATTCTTTGATCTAGTAAATTAACAACTTACATACTCATAAGCTGCAGCAAAGGCCCTTGCTCAAAATCCGCCAGATCTCTGGGCCTAGATCACATGTTACATGAGCAATGCATGGGCGGAGGGTGGAAAAAAGAGGCTAGAGCCATGGAGAATGCACAGAAGCCAAGAGAGAGGCTTGCTGTTGAATCATTAGTGAAAGTGTGCATGTGTGCATGCTAAGTCCCTTCAGCCCAGTCTGACTCTTTGCAACCCTATGGACCGTAGCCTGCCAGGCTCCTCTGTCCATGGGATTTTCCAGGCAAGAATACTGGAGTGGGTTGCCATGTTCTCCTCCAGGGGATCTTCTTGACCCAGGGATCAAACCCGAGTCTCCTGAGGCTCCTGCATTTCAGATGTCTTTTTTTTTTTTTTTAACCACTGAGCCACCAGGGAACCCCAGTTGAATCATTGGAGACACCCGCAATCAATATAATCATGAAATGGGCTTGATTTCCACATCCCAGAGGATTAGTTCATATTCAGATCGTCTTTGCTCTTTCTATTAAAGTACAGACTGTTGCAATTTAGAAATAAAGTGGATTTTAATGATGCTGATATTATTAACAAGAAAACCAGAGAGGGAGAAAAGGTCGACGTTTTCCCATTTCTCAGCAACAACTTTCTTGTCCATCAAGAGTTATGAGAGAGTGCCTATAAGATCACTTCTGGTGTTGGATTTTTATAATTCTCCAAGTATGTAGCTATAATAATTTAATTTATATTCAGATCTACATTAGAAACATTTTGTATATTCATTTTATAAGGTGTATAAATTCAGAATCTTGAGCCCTGTTTTGTTTTTGTTTTTTTTGCGTATTATTTTGTTTCACTCTACTTCTGTTTCATTCCCAATTTGTCTTTTCTGTATCTTCCATTTCTGAAACTCTCCAAATACTGAACAATCTTTACATGTCTGCCCTGGCATTAAAGATCACTGTAGTCAGAAAGTTTTATCTTACTGACCTCTTTCGGGAAGGTACCCATCAAGGAAGTTCACTTTGTTAGACCTTCAGTGAATATGTGGGGGCCTGCTGTTCCTTATTTTTAAGTATGATTGAGGCATGGTTTAAGTATAAATGAGGTGACTCAAACGGTAAAGAATCTGCCTGCAATATAGGAGATCTGGTTCCATTTCTGGGTTGGGAAGATCTCCTGGAGAAGGAAATGGCTACCCACCCAAGTATTCTTGCCAGGAGAATTCCATGGACAGAGGAGCCTGGCAGGGTACAGTCCCTGGGGTCACAAACAGTTGGACATGACTGAGCAAGTAGCACTCACTTTTCTTTCACACACAAATGCAGCTAAATATGGACTTTTCTTTGTTCACAGTTAAACATGCCCCAAATTCCTACATTATTTTTAAAGATTTCTTTTATTCAAATACAGTTGGTTTATAACATTGTATTAATTTCTGCTGTATGGCAAAGTGACTCAGTTTTATATATATATCCTGGTTCATGTTCTTTTCAATTATGATTTATCACAGGATATTGAATATAGCTCCTTGTGCTATACAGCAGAACTAGTTTTTGTCTGCTAAATCCCTTTTATTCATATATAATTTTTTTATTTGAATGTAGTTGATTCACAGTATTGTGATCCTTTCACGTGTACATCAAAGTGAATCAGTTATACATATACATATATCCACTCTTTTTTCAGATTCTTTTCTCTTATAGGCCATTACAGAGTATTGAGTAGAGTCCCCTGTACTATACAGTAGGTTCTTACTAGTTATCTATATATAGTGATGTGTATACATGACTAAAGTGACTTAGCAGCAGCAGCAGCAGCATATGTCAGTGAGAACAAAAATCAAAAGAATTGAAATCATGAAAGTGTAGTGTTTGTAAAGATCACAATGCTTAATTTAGTATTTTTAAATAAATAATATGATGTTTTAATTTCTATTATGTTTTATTTAATTTATATCTATGTTTTACTTATTTTTAGCATTTGGCTTCTGAGTATAAAAGCTGAAAATTAAGCCTAGAATCAATTCTGCATCATTGGTTTGACTCAGTCACATACACATTGAATATTTATTTGAAGCTCATTGTCTCTTATATGTCTCTCCTTTTTCATTATTATTCATACAGTAAACAAAGCTCCTCTTTTCAGAGTTTATAATATAAACATATATTATGCCCTAATAAAACTAGCATATATTATACCCTAAGAAAACTATTCTACTCTAAGAAATTTATCTGCATTTTATTTTTATCATGACTGTCACATCAGCTTGGCTCAGTTAATTTCTGTATCATTTTTAAAATCACCTTTCTCTTTACCAATCCTTTGCAGAATTTCAACAACTTCCTTTTCTATATATAAATTAGAATAGAATATAAATGAACATCAATGTTATCCATGAAATAAATCTAAAAAGATAATTTTAGGTTGTAAAGTACATGTACACCCTTGGCTGGTTCATGTCAAGAATCCATCCTAAAGGAGATCAGGCTTGGGTGTTCATTGGAAGGACTGATGTTGAAGCTAAAACTCCAATACTTTGGCCACCTGATGCGAAGAGCTGACTCATTGGAAAAGACCCTGATGCTGGGAAAGATTGAGGACAAGAGGAGAAGGGGATGACAGAGGATGAGATGGTTGGATGGCATCACCGACTCAATGGACATGGGTTTGGGTGGACTCCGGGAGTTGGTGATGGACAGGGAGGCCTGGCGTGCTGCGATTCATAGGGTCGCAAAGAGTCGGACATGACTGAGTGACTGAACTGAACTGAAAGGCAAGAATCACTACAATATTGTAAAGTAATTAGCCTCCAATTAAAATAAATTAATTAATTTTAAAAAATGGGTAACTTTGGTTTAGAATGGGAATACACTTTCTCTCTCACTCTCTCTCGTTTGCCATATCTGGTTAGTTGCAAGGTCCTACCTCTTCTATATTTTTCTTATCTCTGTCTCGTTCTGCTCCTCTATTCCTATTGCCTCTTTCAGGGTCCTTTTGTTTACTGTTTAGGTCATTGAATATCCAAGCTATCTCTCACTTCAGTTTTCCCCTTCCAGTTCATTGTAGATACAGCTGTCAGATTAGTGATCCTGAATATCTCTGGGCTTCTGAAAAAACCATCAATGGCTCACTATTTCCAAATTTTAAAAATGGGTACAAAGCAGTCTGATAAAGACTCAAATCTATCTTTTTAGTTTTTTCTCTCACTCTTCTCCTTTAGATTTCCTCTGAATTAGTCAAGTCAGTTTACATTATACTAATTATAATATCTCTGCACATTTTGTGTGATTTTCTACCTCCATTTCCTTTTTCAATTTTGTGTGATTTTATACCTCTATTTCCTTGTTTAAATTCTACCTTTCTCCTGGAAAATCTCCCCCTTTACATGTTTTTTTTTTCCCCCCAAATCATCACTAGAGTGGAGGCCCAGATCACACAGGGTCCACCCGAGACTGGCTGTGAGCTTTCAAGTCTTTGCTCCTCTCTTTTTAGTGGCTTTAACTGTATCTCTCTTTCCAACACTCTTTACTCTCTGATGAGTATCTGAGGACCTTCTGGAAGACCATAATTTCTTGAAAATCTATTTAAGATTTCTTTATGATTAGATTGTGAAATTTTGTTATATCCTAAACTGACCAGATACTCAACAACATATCTGATAAAATAACTGAGGTTCTTCTTGGATGAATGAATAAACAAATGAGGAAAACTAGTTTGAAATGGACAGTTGAAGATGTTTCGAGCTGATGTTCTTGCTTTTCCCTCCAATGCAGTTATGAGATTGTTACAGTTGGGAGAGAAGAGGGAGAGTAGAGAATGGAGACTTACGTGACACTTGAACATCTTTAAGAACAGATGTAGCTTATGGTCAGGGGATTCTCTGGTGGCTCAGACGGTAAAGCATCTGCCTGCAATGTGGGAGACCCAGGTTCGATCCCTGAGTCAGGAAGATCCCCTGGAGAAGGAAAGGGCGACCCACTCTAGTACTCTCGCCTAGAAAATCCCATGGATGGAGGAGTCTGATGGGCTATAGCCCATGGGGTCGCAAAGAATCAGACACAAGTGGTCACATTATATATAGTAAAGGAATAAGAGTAAATGTTGCTTTCCAGTGTGATGAAGGAAGAGTTGGAAAGTGAAATGGTGCAGGTCAATTTGACTTCTAAACTTTTTCTCACAGCATTTTTTTCTGTTAAGCTCAGAATTTGAGGCAGTGCATGATGGAAGAATCCTGTAAGTTTAATTAAAAAGCTTATATTTTTTTTTTACTATACCAGAAAAAGTCTTTTTAAAAATTTAAAATAACTGCATATGGATTGTATAGGGGAATATAGTCAGAGGCCTAAAAACATAATTGACACCATAAAAAAAACCCTCACAATCATCAAATAGACATTGGATACTGAACTGGACAGAGTGAATTTATATGGCTGTCTGCACCCTCTATACTTAAAAAGGAGTCAAGAGATACAGTGAGCTGTTCAATCAGGTTAAGCTATGGGCTAGCTTCAATTATTATCATTAGAAGAACAAGTTCTTTGAACAGGGGAGATGGATTATCTTTTTTGTAGAATCAAGGTGCTACTGATTAAGTTGTGTCTTGATATTTCTACCTAAAGGACAATATGTCATATTTCAATCAGTTTCCCTTATGGATTGGTGTCTGAGTGATGCTTAAAGGAACAGTGGCTGTTAATGGCCAGCGGAAGAAGGAAACTGCCTCAGTCATTCATTTCAAGGAAAATAATTTGGTGTGTCTAACTCTTCCATCATGTGAGTGATAGTTTCCAGGTGACCTATTTTCAGATTTAGTGTTTTACCTCCTTAAAAACACCGCAAGGAGATGATTGCAGAATGACCTGCATTTGTGCAGTGGGTACAGTGACTGCATCATTTTGGGAGCCAGAATTCATCAACTGTACATTACAAAATTCACATTGAGTAACCAGTGTGTGCCAAGAATTGTGTCACACTATTGCACACATATTACATCAGTGGATCCTCAAATAATTCTATATTTTGATTTCCATTTTGTAAGCAGAATGACTCAGAAAAGATGAGAAATAATGAGGAAAGAACAGTTTTCTTAACATTATCAGTAACGTTTAGCATTTATGCAGTGGTTCACCATTCATATTTTCATTGGGATTAATTCGGAATCTTGGATTAATCAAGCGGAATAAACAGGGCAGGACTTTTACAAATGAGGAAAACAGGGCATTGCTCAAGTTCACCCTTCATGTAAACTTCTGAACCTACAACCATACATGGATCTTTGATCTGTTTGATAATCCTCTTCTCTGAATCACAGCAAAGTGGTTAACTTCAGATGAATCAGAAGCAAGGAGCAAAATTTGAGGATGGAAGCTTGGACAAAAATATCCCTCTCATGAATAAGATTTATCTCTGGCTTGAGATTTTTTTTTTTTTTTGAGAGCATGCTGGAATTTGCTCAATTGTTTAGTTGCTAAGTCATGTCCAACTCTTTGCAACCCCATGGATGGTAGCCTGCCAGGCCCCTGTGTCCTTGGAATTTTCCAGAATACTGGAGTGTGTTGCCATTTCCTTTTCCAGGGGATATTCCCGGCTCAGGGATTGAACCCATGTCTCCTGCATTGGCAGGCTGATTCTTTACCACTGAACCACCAGGGGAGCCCAGGTGCTCACTGCCCCCCATCAAAAGTGCAAATCAGGTCACTGTAATTGAGCTGTGGGTCTATGTACTCTAGAAGGAACACAGGACACTGAGTATCATTCGGAGGAGAAAGGCCACCTTTGTGAAAAACACTAGAATCTCCATCACATCTGAGAATACTAGAGTCACTGGAAATGTTCAGCTCGAGGGATGAAAAGTTTTGCTGTGAAGACTCAGTATCATGTGGACGGAGTAGATTCATTCTCCAAGCCCTGCGGGAAGGTCTAGGGGCAGATGGATAAAGTTACAGAGAAAGTTTTTGTTTTAACCCTGAGGGTAACCAAACTATTTTAACCTCTGTGAAGGATATGAGAGAGACTTTATTGTAAGAAATCAAGAGAAGACTTAACTCTGTTAGCAGCAATAACCATATCAAGCACTAACATCATTGGCTGTCATTACTACTCTTATTGAAACAATGCTAACAGAATAATGTAGATATTTATTTGGACCTATAAGTGAGAAACGGACATTACGTAATCTGCTGAAATACACAGCTAGTAACTAGCTGTGAGTCTTTTGTTCTCGTTGTGAGTTTGGACTAGATGACGGTTTAAATAGTAAGAAGCTGTAATTCTGTGTAACACTCGCTCACTCTGATACCTAATGAAGAATCAACTTAAAAGTCACCCAGGGGTATGACAAATAAATAGAACACTATTGACAGTGAAACACTGACCCTTTAGTGAGCCAATGGTAGAGACAGTAATGGATTTGAGAAATTCAGAATAAAATGACAACCACTCTCTGCCTCATTCCCCAAAAGTTGAAGTGAGAGAAAGCTTAGACCCAGCAATCATGGCTCATGAGTCCTGGAACTAGTTTTTCAGTGGAAGAGATATTCACTTGTTGGGTAGCAAACAAAGAGCTGACAAAGGGAAATGAGTAGCTGGAAAGTTAAGAAAAGGAAAGTACAAAAAAAATTGCCCAGGTGTATACACTTGATATTTAGTTTCTGATAGTTTTTTAAAAAATACATGTGATAGGCAAAATAGCAGGAGAATGATCCCTGTACCAGGTTGAGTCAAGAGACCTTGACTTTTCTCCCTAGTAAAGCTTATTAACATGTCCAACCTTGGTTCTGTTGATTATGCCTGTGAACTGACTCTGGTCCAGCACCCATCCTCTGCCCCTGGCCCATTTCCATCTCCTTGTTTCTTGTGTCCTCCATGAAGAGCTCCCAGAGGGTAGCACTGGAGCCAAGATTTTAAAGATTTCAAAATTTAAGTTAGCTGGTTTAGTGAAAAGTGTAAGTTCTTCCTTAGAACAATAAGAACATAAAGTTGTCAGAGATATGTGCCCAGAGGCTCCCAAGACATCTGAAGTCTAACATGTAAAACATGGCCATTCACAGAAAAAATGAGCACATAGCTTCAGCTACTTATACCATGGGCCCAACAGTGTCTGATACAAAATTGTGTTTCATTTCTCTCTCCTGTACAAGTTAGTATTAGTCGCTCTGTTGTGTCAGACTCTCTGCAGCCCCATGGACTGTAGCCCACCAGCCTCCTCTGTCCATGGAATTCTCCAGGCAAGAATACTGGAGTGGGTTTGCCACTCGCTTCTCCAGCCTGTAAAGGTTAGAGGAGAGCAATTCACTGGGTTTCCAGAGACCCGGGACCCGGGAGATATTCTGTGGCTATACCATCTCTGCAGTGTGTGTCCATCCTCGCAGTTTTCCATGCCTCCTTTCCATATCCACCTCCAGGTCCAGGGTGGAGGGGGAGGGATGGGGTGACACGTCTCCCCTCTTCAAGCGGCAGACATCCTATCAGCGAGAATTAGGTCACATGTCCCATCCTATCTGCAAAATGGACAGAAGCTCGTCTCTGAGTGGTCATGTGATCCAGATCAAATTTCTATTATTATGAAAGGAAGGAATGGATTAATGAGGTCAGCGAGTGTCTCTATGGAAACCTGACCATCCATGAAAATAGGCCTGGTTTCTCTCTGTATCTGTCCCTCTGTAACATTATTATTTTCAAGAAAACCACACTCCAGTCATTTTCTGAAAAGTACACATTAGTGTTCTTGCTATACAGACATTCTCAGTGTTTCATTTGGCCAATTTATTAAAGGCAGCCTTTAGGGCAGGCCATATGGGTGTGTTTAGCTGTGGTGGGCCAGTCATTTTAGTAAAGAAAATGTCTGCACAGTGGAAAGACACCGTCGAGAAAGCTCAGTATGTCTCATACTGACAAATGCTCCCTTTCTCAGACTGTTAGACACAGCAATGCTGCGGGGGCAAAGGGTCAGGTGGGGGAATCTGATGCTCTAATTAGGGAACTGAGGAAGTATTTTAAATTTTAAATAATGCCCTCAAATAGGTCAAGAAAGCAGGCTTTTCATGATGAAATCATGAACTAATTGGAATCTCAGTGGTAGTTGGTAATGATTAGACTGTCTGGAGAATGATTAGAAAACAAAAAGGATGATATAAAAATACTAAGAAGAAGTACCCAGTATTAGATAGGAAAAAAAAAACCCTGAAAACTACAACAATAATAAAAATGAGGAAATATGTTTACAAAGGAGTCCAAAGCTGGCAAAATACTGTTTCTCCAGAAATTTCAAGCTGATGGAGCCCACTGAGAAAGTGGTATTCTATTCCATATATTTTATAGTATTATGTTTTTATATTTCAGCTTTAGAAAAGAATATGCATATTCTGAACAACAGTTCATCCTGAGTGTAGTCAGCCTTTGGCAATTACATTCAGCAGCATTTTCATGAGAACATGACATTTTGCAATGATAATATCAGAGGTTTGGGATTATTTAAGCTCTTCTTGACTCTATGCTATACATCACTGAACGTTTAGAAAGAGCTCTTTTTCTCCTCAGCTGAAGCACCTGAGAAAATACAGCCTTTTGATTTTTATGTGGCTCATTCCAGATATTTTACTGCAGATGACATTTTATTAAACTTGGAGTCACTAGAAAGGAATTTTCTACTCACACAAAGATGGCTTTCATTCTGCATACATCCATATGTATACATTGCATACATATGTGCAGATGACACACAAGGGAGAAATTTGCTAATTGTTTAGTAATCTTGGCACACGAACTTCACTGAACATATATAAAAGCACTGGCTTGGCTGAATCTCTAGGCAGTTGTTTCTTGTTTGAATTGCAGGAAACAATTGAGTCTATTGTCACATTTGGGGGAAAAAAAAGAGTTTTCTCCTTAAAAAATTTCAGTTTCAAAGTCCAAAGAACCAGGGAGAGCTCTGCTTCTGTCTCCAGTTACATATATTTTAAATCAGCTGTTAAATAAAAGCTTTCCGGTGAGATTTTCAAATAGTCACTAATCGAGATTTTCTTCTTTTCCCATAAATGACAGGAGCTATGTATTCCAATTCTGTTTTTCTCCATCTCAATGAGTATGTGTGTAATAGCATTTTTATTTTTCAGATTCTATAAGGCATGAGTACTTATATCAGCATTTCAATAATCATATATCTTTTTAGTAAAAATTGTATGGTAGTGGCTGGGTTTTTTTTATTAAAGCATAGTCTAATCTGAAAAAAAAGACATTTGTGGGTTCACTGTGGATTGCAATCTATTCTGGAAGCAGTCAGCTGGAAAGAAAACAAGAGAGGGCATTTCCAAGTTTCTGACCAGCATCTTTAAAATATAAGAACATCATTTCCCTCAGGGAAGCAATGAAACCAACAAACAGTAAAGTCATTTAAAAAAAAAAAAAAAGCAAAAAAAAACCAAAAAGAAAAAAAGAGAAAGAGAAAAACCCTCAACTGAGAACTTTCACAAACATTTAAACTATAAGAATCAACTTTGAAAGAGTAACTTAACTAAGTCTGTTTCTCCTTAAAAATGGACTAAGATAGTGTGATAATTTATAGGTAAAATCCAGTGAAATCTTGAGTTGTATGTGGTTAGCGTTTGAGAATGAATGAGAACAATAGGTCAGCAAGAACAAGCTTTGGGAAAGCACATCCTCATTCTTCTAGGTTAGTTTTTTGCAAGGGTTAAAAAAGAATACTTCTCAGAAATGTTTGATATTATCTAGCATGCTTTAGGAAGAGAGCTTTTGTATTCTAAATGCAAACTTACTAAATCAACCACTTCCAACACTCTGTTGAGAAGCAGTAAAAAGAAACAAAGAATTAGTAGGCTTAATGACTGGCTCTCTCCCATTTCTTCTCCTTAGTCCTCTGAAATCACTGTTGTATGCAAACCAAAACTTAGAATAGAAAGCTCCCCTGTGACTATAGCTCTGCCCAGCAAATACCCTGTTCTCTTCTCCCCACTCTTGAGAAAATCCTCTGGTCACCTCTACAAACAAGTGCTTTTTCGGTAAGGATGGATCTTCTGACATGCCAGACTAAGACCAGCCAGTATTCAGTAAACACTTGTTCGTTTCTGTTACACAAATCTAAACTACAATGCCCCACCCCTAGATGTGTTTGACATTGGAATGCTGTTTCTTTGGTCAAATTGTCTGCTTTTGTCTTTTCCCCCACCTTGGAGCCTAGATCCTTGAGTTCTGAGAGAAATCCTGTGAATCTGGAAGTATTGATTCTCCACTTGTGGGGCACAAGCAGGCAGTGTTCACCAAGGCCCCGTGATTGCAGAAGGTGGCTCAGTGATAAAGAATCTGCCTGCTAATGCAGGAGACGCCAGAGACACAGGTTTGATCCCTGGGTTGGGAGGATGCCCTAGAATGGAAATTGGCAATACACTCCAGTATTCTTGCCTGGAGAATTCCATGGACAGGGGAGTCTGGCAGGCTACAAATCCATGGGGTAACAAAGACTCTGACACAACTGAGTGTGCGCGCGCGTGCACACACACACACACACACACACACACACACACACACACACACAGGGACTGGCAGCAAAAATATTTAGGACTAAGTCCTATCAGAGACAGTGTGGCCAGAGAGAGATCCCCCAGCCTGCGTATGGTGAGGGACCTACCTCATTCAGGCAACCTGTCTTTGTGGAAAGCTAGACTTAGTCATGGGCTTCCCAGGTGGCACTAGTGGTAAAAAAAAAAACCCTGCCTGCAGTGCAGGAGACACAAGAGACCCAGGTTCAATCCCTGAATGGAGAAGATCCCCTGGAGGAGGGCACGGCAACCCACTCCAGTATTTTTGCCTGGAGAATCCCATGGACAGAGGAGCCTGGTGGACCACAGTCCATGGGGTCGCAAAGAGTCGGACAGGACCGAAGCCGTTGAGCACGCACGCATACAGAATCATACAGAACTTCATTCCAAACATATTGATAGTTAAAGTATTTTAAATGAGAAATAAAGTGCAGTCACCTAACTTATCTATAAGTCTCATCTACTTGTCTATATCACCTAAGGGGTGATTCTACTTAGCAGAATTGATGGCTGAGAAAGATTGACTACTTCATGTCCTTTGGAGGGAGCTGCTTATCAATGGAGTATCTAAAATCCAAGTGTCTGCTGTCCCTGCTCTGATCAGCAGAGAGTTCTTTCGCAGCTGATCACCTGTATCTGAAGGCAGCTCTGCCTGTTCCCTTTGTGCTTTGCTGGGGAACATGCTGGAAAACATAGCTAGGAGGTAATGGAATATCTCAAAAGAGGCAGGGTTTCTTAATGGAAGTGTCTGAGCTGCAGTGACTGTCAGAAAACCAAAAGATACTGTTTTTTTATTTTTTTGTTTTTGTATTGTTTTTAGGACAAAGTGAAAGGTAGACATACATAGGGACACACACACCCCCACACACATACCCCTTCGTTCTCACCAGAAAAAGAAAGTTGAAATTAATACAAACAGAAAAAGAAGGAGCAGACCTTTGACGAGACTTCTAATGTTCTCATTGCCAAATGACTAAGGTATGCAGTCATGGAAACTTGGGAATTAAAAAACACCAACAGTAAAACTCACCTCCCACTTCATTGGTCAGTAGTACCCACTGAACATTTAAGATCTGAAAAAAATTTCTTTGACTTAAAAGTCTCATTTACCTTTCAAAATGGAAAAACAAAAGGCTTTGCTATTTCATTGGTATTTCAGTCCCAAAGCATTGGTTCTTATCAAGGAATGGGGTTCCTCAATCAGTTTAAATATCCCCTTTGAGGTGGTTATTTGCAATTGCTTCTGAACTTTTCACTTTGGGTCAGCTGGGCAGAATTTCTACACCCTGTTTTCCTCCCCTCAGACTGAAGAAAATTGCTTCAGATTATTTTGGGTTTATTCTTGTGGTGAAGATATGACATCAATATTTTGGACCTGAAAGGAAATTCCACATTTGGTTTTCAATGGCTGATTAAAAGGGTCCTGTGTGGGCCAAATCTAATCCTGGTCCAAACAGGCCTTCCTGCTCAGATGGTTTGGAAACTAGGCTGTGGCAAGCACTGACTGATTTATAGGTTTCTGTTAATCCTACTATTTCCTATCATACGTCAGGGGCTGTCACCCTCCATCACGTATGTATCTGGGAAGAACATGGGTGGTATAACCAGGGAAAAATCTAAGAGAGTGGCTAGAACCTTTAATTTTTTCAAATTGCTCAATAACCTTAACCCGTCTCACTTTTTCTGACCCCTAGAAGACAATCTGATCATTTTCTTTTTCATTCAGAATGAATCAAAAGTGTTTGGGTTCCATGGGTTAACAGTAAATTCTAATATCTTAAAATGTCTTCATTGAATAGACAGATTTCAGTGGGGAAGTTGGCCCTCATTTAAAGCGATAAAATTATAGTATTAGGCTACCTTTGCAAGCATGCATGCTAAGTCACTCAGGGATCAAACTCCCATTTCTTTTGTCTCCTGCATTGGCAGGCAGGTTTTTTTGTTTGTTTTTTTTTTACCACTAGCACCACCTAGGAAAGCCTTTAAAAATTAGTAAAAGGGACTTGGGGCTTCCCAGGTGGCATTAGTGGTAAAGAACCCGCTTGCCAGTGCAGGAGACACAAGAGATATGAGTTTGATCCCTGGATCAGGAATATCCCCTGGAGGAAGGCATGGCAATCCACTCCAGTATTTTTGCCTGGAGAATCTCATAGACAGAGGAGCCTGGTGGGCTACAGTCCATGGGGTCGCAAAGAGTTGGACATGACTGAGCACACTCTATTATTATCCTGTAAATTTGTTTAGTAGTTCAGATTAGGAAGTCAAGGCTTAGAAAGGTGAAATTATTGTGACTCATATAAAGTGAAAGTGAAAGTCGCTCAGTCATGTCTGACTCTTTGTGACCCCATGGATGGTAGTCCATGGAATTCTCTAGGCCACAATACTGGAGTGGGTAGCCTTTCCCTTCTCCAGGGTATCTTCCCAACCCAGGGATTGAACCCAGGTCTCCCTCTTTGCAGGCAGATTCTTTACCAGCTGAGCCATAAAAGAAGCTCAAGAATACTGGAGTGGGTAACCTATCCCTTCTCCAGGGGATCTTCCCACCCCAGGAATCGAACCAGGGTCTCTTGCATTGCAGGTGGATTCTTTACCAACTGAGCCACAAGGGAAGACCTGACTCACATAAAGAGTTCCCCCAAAGCTGTATAGTTGGAATTGAAATGGCAACCCTCTCCAGTATTCTTGCCTGGAGAATCCTGTGGACAAAGGAGCCTGGTGGGCTGCTGTCCATGGGGTTGCACAGAGTCAGACACGACTGAAGCGACTTAGCATGCATGCATACATTGGAGAAGGAAATGGAAACCCACTCCAGTGTTCTTGCCTGGAGAATCCCGGGGATGGAGGAGCCTGGTGGGCTGCCGCCTGTGGGGTTGCACAGAGTCGTACACGACTGAAGTGACTGCAGCAGCCACTAATTACACTATCCACACAGAAGTGTTTGGCACTGTGCCTGGGCACTGGAGACACATTGCTGGATAAGATGTTGCTATTCCCAAGCTCTTTAATGTAAGTCTCTGGTGATGGGGCCACCCACCTTCTAAGGTTGTTTCATGTCCTTTAAGCTTTAGCTTAGCAAGCCAGTGCCAATGATGTCCAAGAAGGCTGGGTGCTGAGACCATCTAGCTACTCTGAGAAGTTATCCTGCTTTGCGCTGGCTCACAGAGCCCTCAGGTCAAGCTTACTATGGACCTCAGCCAGATCCCCGTCCTAGAAGCCGTGTCCATGTTTATGGCTCATGAGATAATCTGTTCCTTAAATCTTTAGCCCTAAATCATAGGCTGAGTATTTTTTACCCTTGATCTTTACTGGAGGAAATAATTCATTTGGGATTAGATCACAAGCCCTGTGTCATGGAGTTGAGCAGGATGCTTATAGCATGTGTAGACGAAACTCCTCTAGAGGTGAAGTTTGCTTTTAAATCCTTTCCACCTTTCCCAGCACAAATATTAGTTATTCTGCAATATGTTCAGACACTCAGTCATGTCTTACTCTTTGAGACCCCATACACTGTAGCCCCCCAGGCTCCTCTGTCCATAGCATTTTCCAGGCAAGAGTACTGGAGTGGGTTGCCATTTCCTTCTCCAGGGGACCTTCTCCACCCAGGGGTTGAACCTGGGTTTCCTGCATTGCAGGCAGATTCTTTACCAACTGAGCCACCAGAGAAATGCCTATCTTGTATTCATATATTGTTTTATAATTGCCAGTTTCCACATACATCTTTTCTTTTAATCACACTCACACTATGTGAGGGAGGTAATCTCTTTTACAGGTTAGAGACCGTAGATTCTAAGTTCCTCCAGAGCAGGCACCCCACCTGTCTCATGTACCATTGGGTCTGCATGGCCTGCCACACTGTATGTGCTCAGTGATAAATCTATGACTAAACAAGGAAATAAGGGATGACTTGCTCAGGGTCCCACAGTTGACCTCTGTGATCTTTTAGTACTGACAAGCTGTTCTGCAACTTCTGCTTAAACACATTCAGTAGTGAGAAGCTCATTACCTTTCCAAGCAGCTGTGATGTACATCTTTACTTCTTTTTAAACATCTGTTTTTATTTGTAGTTGTTTCGATTTGATTTGTTGCCGGCACAGCTCCCTACTGTCCTCTCTTCCACTCAGATTGATTCTGCTGATGTCAGTCATGGTCACTGCGCTTTTAGCCACAGGGACATGACTGCCCTGGGGTGAGTCTCTCATAGCATCCATCCCCTGTCTATGGTAAGGAGTCCCAGAAGTGACACCTTCGGACCCAAGCAGACTCAATCACAGTTATTGATAATAAGTCACAAATTAGAAGATGAGAGAGAGAGCTGTTTTCTTTTCCGTGTGCTTTCCAGCTTTGGTACACTCTGTACTTCTGGTGGCTGTCTTGGATCTCATGTATCAAGAAGCTGCCTGAGAAAGAAACCAAACACAAGGAGATGAATGCTCAGAGATGAGAGCATATGACACTGTTATACCCTTGAATGTCCTGTTCCCAAAGCTTACTCCACCCTTGGGTGTGTTAGGTGTGTGGGCCAATAAGTACCCCGTCTTTATTTTTTCGTTTTTCAACTTGAAAGCAAAAGAACCGTGATTAATATGGCACCCTATCCCATGATGATACAGTTCTGACTTTCAGCATGTTTTCTTCTATATGGAGCCCAGATGGTTTTTTGGATACAGAACAAGTGTGGCTCTTCTTTCATATAACAGCATTTCTAACACTTAGAGAAAGTTACTCTCTCTTTTCCTGGCATTTGCCTGAGTCTTCTCTTTTCTGGGCTTTCCTTCAACTTTTCTTCATGTGATACAGTTTCCCACACCATCTTAGTTGCTAGCCTTTCAGTGTATTGTTGTTTACCCATAGATGTATGACCATGAGGGAGAATTAAACATCCTGTTAGGAGTAATACAGAGTAGGATGATAATTTTATTTTCTTCATACAATGTGTTCTTTCACTGCTCCTGAAGATATCAGTGGTCTTTTTTCTTTTTTTATATCATGGTGCATATTGATTTTTAATAGAAGTATCACCAGTTAAAACTCTCAAGTCTGACATATTAGTTGATAATAAAGTATGTCTCATGTAACTATTCTTTCTTTTAAAGTGATTTATATTTATTTCAAGTCCACTTCCATTTAGTTAAACTCCATCTTTTTTTACTCATTTATATGTATTTTCTGTTTCTTTTGACTTTATATTTTCACAGCTATGTTTAAAGATTGTGTTTTTTAATTTTTATTGTGTGTCTTAAAGTTTGAAAGTGAAAGTGAAGTCATTCAGTCGTGTCTGACTCTTTGCGACCCCATGGACTGTAGCCTACCAGGCTCCTTAGTCCATGGAATTTTCCAGGCAAGAGTACTGGAGTGGGTTGCCATTTCCTTCTCCAGGGGATCTTCCCAACCCAGGGATTGAATCCAGGTATCCCTCACTACAGGCAGACGCTTTACTGTCTGAGCTACCAGTTTAAAAAGTTATAAACTTCTATGGCAGAATTCTATTTATAAATCCAAGCCAATATTTAATAGTTTTCTTCGATGAATATAAAAGCTAACAGATTTGTGAATATTACTTTTCTAAATCTTTAATCACCTTGAAACTCCACTAATGACTATTAGCACAAGAATGTGATTCCATTCAGTTCCTGTCTGGGAAACTAGAAATAACAACAACAGAATTGCTTCTTTGCTTTATTCGCCAAATATTTTTCACAGTGCTTATTTTGTATTATTTCCCATATTAAGTGTAAGAGGAAACTCATTGACACATTATAAATAAGCAATTAATGCTGAACAGGGAACTGCTTCCAAAGCTAACATTTCCCCAGGAAATAAAGATGAGCTCAGCACCCCAGAGATTCTACAAGTGTCTGTATGCCTTCTGTCTCCCTCTTTTTGAGGATAAAATGAAAAACTGAGGAAGAATGCAGATAATTGAAACATACACATGTGTTATCTCAGTATCTTCCCACAAAAAATATGCTTGGCTTGAATTGTATTATTAACCTCCATGTTTTAGTCATCATCGTCTTGAGTTTTAGAAGAAGGAAATGGTAAAAAAAAGAAATAGGAAAGACATTCTGAGTTGTGTGTGCATAACAAAAGGGTGTCTTGATAACAGGGAAGCAGACACGCGGCCCAAGCCCATTATCCTCAGCAACATCTTTAAATTAAGGCAGGCTTCCTTAACAAAGAGTTCATTATATTTTACTTTTAATTAAGAATGGAGCTTCTCTGACTTACTAGAAATGATTTTTAGTTTGATCTTGACAAATGCTTTTGGCAAAAAATATTCAAAAGGACTTTTATTAACAAAAATAAGGTTTGTGAAAAAACGAACGAACATGGGTCACTGAAATGAGATTGACAGTGATACCAGCAAACACTCAGAAACGGTCCATCAGTTTGTATGTATCTCAATCATTAACTTGCAATAAAAGGGGGAGGGATTTTTTTTGCTGTTGTTTTTATTTGGTTGTTTAGCTTTGGCTTCAAGTATGTTTTCATTAATTCCGAGTGCACTCATAAAACTGACCAGTTCCCTCTTTCAGTGTTCCAAGTTTCTTTAAATGGCAACCCACTCCAGTACTCTTGCCTAGAAAATTCCATGGATGGAGGAGCCTGGAAGGCTACAGTCCATGAGGTCGCAAAGAGTCGAACACGACTGAGCAACTTCACTGAAGCTGCATCTTGGAGATACAAATGCATCCATGCTTTGTTGTGAATGGAGCAATGTTTTCTAAGTTTGTTAGACCTAATGTAGAGCTAGATTGTTTCCAAGCACGATGAACTAAACCTCATAAAGCTGGTGCATTGGAGAGGATTGTTAGTTTTGGAGGGAGAATTGATTTAGAATCCCGGGGCTGCCTCTTACTTTGTGATGCTTGGCAAGTCACCCAGCGTCTCTGATTCTCAGTGACCTCATCTGTAAAGAGAGAATAATCAACTTCCAGGGTTGTTTTGAGGATTACATGAATTAATTATGAAAAGAACCTAACAGGGCTTCCAGTGGATGGTTTATCCCACAAAGAAGCAATATTATTACTCTTAGTAACACATCTAGCATTACAGGATTTCATTTTTTGACTGTGTAGCTTATGGAAAGTTTAAATATTGAATAGAGAGATTATAACAAAGATCAATATAATTTATCAAGGTAAGATATTATGATGATTAATCAGATAAGTTTTCATTTCATTGTATCCCAGATTAAAGCTTCACTCTCCACCCTGGGTTTCTGCATTGATATGGGTGGATTTTTCCGCCTTATACAGCTGTATATGGGTATTTTCAAGCCTTCTTATTTCAAATTCACTGAAACAAAACCTTAATTGAGCAATATAAATTTAAATGAAGATTCTGTATGAGAGAGACCTCCCACACCACTTATTCACTTCCTCAGCAAATATTTTTATTTTCTCCAAACTCATTTCCATCACACTACCACAGGTGTTCTCCATTATCTTCTCTTCTGCAATTTTGTGTCCCTTCTCATGTGCTCCTTTATTTTGTTATCTAAGCTTTTTCCCTTAGAACCTCAAATCCTTCACCCTTTCTTGTACAGAGCAAGGTCCTCACAACCTTTTATAAGGCAGAAATCCTTTCCATCACAATTAGTTTTTTAATTTGGCTTTGAAGTTTGTATTCTAAATAAATACAAGGCTTTTCCTGAAAAGATGTTGCTTTCTTTTTTTCTATTTTATTGTGGTTTCTTCCTTTACATTACAACATATATGTAATTTTTTTTCCAAAGTCTGTAGTTAGGGATAGTTGTAAAAGTTAATTTTAAAAGCTGGATCTGGATCCAAATATTTCTTTAAGCTCATTAACAATATCCTGGATCTAAACTCTAACCATTTTAAGAAATTTGGCTGTGTGGAGTCACCTATAGGACATCAAAACCTTGTGTTTAGATTTTGCTTTGGTAAACCTTTAAAAACAATTATTTTATTGAAGTGTAATTGATTTGCAGTGATGTGTTAATTTCTACTGTACGGTAAAATAATTCAGTTATGTGGCAAGCTTTTATCTGAAACTGTTTTCCAAGAATAAGGGTTAAAAATAAGTGCTAATCGAGATTCATTTTGGGCATTGCAGGTGACTCAGTGGTAAAGAGTCCACTTACCAATGCAGGAGACATGAGTTTGATCTCTGAATTGGGAGGATCCCCTGGATTAGGAAATGGCAGCCCATTCCAGTATTTTTGCCTGGGAAATCCCATGGACAGAGGAACCTGACGGGTTAGAGCCCATAGAGTCACAAAAGAGTCGGACACAACTTAGCAACTAAACAACAACATCAAGATTCAGTTTAAGGCAACTTTTGTTATAGGAAAGAAGCAAACAATAAATTGGCAGGATTTCTTGTTTAACTGAAATTGGTTTTCTTGAGAAGAATTTAACTTAAGGCCTGTGTGTGTGATGCGCTAATGTGCAGATAGCCTCAAAGGTCGTAAACAGTGAAAAACAGGAAGAAACTCTGAAGCAGACAACTTCTCATGTTCTTCGGTATATTTCCTGTGGAATTTGAGTTTCATATCAGGCTCTTCCAAATCTGTCTCCAGATGTTACATAGTCATCATTTTATTCGGGAAGTATGACTTGGAATATGGTGGTTTACACATCATGTATACAGACATCGAGATCAAAACATCGGGGATCTATCAGCTCAGTTTTAGAGAAATTTCTCATAATATCTTACTGAAGAAGCTGCTTCTTTCCAGTTTTCACACTTCCCTCTACCCTCCTTGAAGTCCTACATAACCTTTGACCTAAAGTCCGTGTTTAGAGAAGTGGACCAGAAGTTAACTTATTCAATCATGTTTCTGGCTTTTGGGATTTATAAACTACTGATCACTTAATAGAAGATTCAAAAGACTGAACATTTTCACAATTAATTGTACAGATATTAGAGTGCCTAAAAATCTTTCAAAACATAAGTGAAATATAGGTTTTAGTACATAGATCGTAGAAAAGGGTTGTTAATAATACAGCAGAGAACAGAGTTTTATCCCAGGCTCCATACATTTTTCATGAAAGGTAGAGATAGCTGTCAGGGTTCAAAACATTCAAAACAGAGACCCAAGGAAAGCCATGGAGAATTTGGAGGAAAATGCATAAATTTGGCAAAAGAAGATGCTATGCTAGTAGGTATTGGAGTGTTAGTGTAAATGTAAGATGAATGCATATTAACAGGAAAGAAGTGATGACAAACTAATCTCCTTCTCCCTCCCCCATTTGAATAGCACAATTAAGTAAATATTTGTCTTAATATCCAGATATTTAACCAGCCTATATTAATTTACATATATTAGTGACATCTGCCCCCCAAAATGCAGGAAGAAAATAAAAAGGAACCAGAACATTGATTCTCAACTCCAATCATCTGTAATTAATTGAAGATATTCAAGCAGAAGATTTGGGGGGATGAGACTGAGTTGTGTTAATGGGGAAGGGAACAGAGGAAGAGAAAGAGTGTCACTCTTCTCGGACAGCTGCTCTGAACCAGGGACTGGACTGGTTAGAGCAACCACATTAGATCTTTACTGTCCCGTTAGAAGCAATGTTAACAGAAATGAATGAGCCCTTTCCCCATATGCCTACCTTTGGCTGGCCACAACATGACTGGCAGGGCTGTAGGAAACCTCTGAGATGATAGCAAGACATTCAACACAGTATTCTAAAACTACAGACAAGGTCTAACATATGGCTTTGGTTTACAGTATAAGCTTTTAATCAGCAGCTCTAGGGTTTAGAGAGGACAGTAGTCTCAGATGTATTGATGTGCTATTTTAAGGTGTTTTCAGTGACTGCTCTGAAGGCTTTGAGTTTCTCCTTCACAGGCAGATGGCTGGCTCCTTGGGATGCTCTTGAATGCTTTGCCTGTCTCTGATCAGGATGAACTAAAGGAAGCATTTGGTGGAGTGGAATGTTTGCTCTGGCAGCAGAAAGCAGAGATTTCAACAAGCACATGCATTTGTGAATGGATTGATTACTATTTTTCCTCTGAAGTGATTACAAGCACAGTCCTAGTTAATTAGTAGATAGGGAGGGAGGAAGGGAGCCAGAGGAGGCGGGGGGGGGGGGGGGGGGGCGGGTAGAGAGAGAGTAGATTGGGAGGGAGAGAGATTATCCTATTGGAAAATGGAGGTTTGATATCTCTGTAAACATTTTAATCAGCTGAGATCAGACTGGTCATTAGGGTCAAAACACCATCTTCATTCATATAATCCTGATAATTTCAGCCAAAAATGGATACAGCTTATATATAAGAAAGAAAATAATATTTTGTGGTTCCTAGTTTACCAAATTAAATTATTCAACAGATATTTATTAAGCATCTCCTTATGCCAGGCAGTGTTCTAGACCTTGAGGATAGAAAGGATAATAAACAAGACAAATAAAGTTCTTATGGAACATATTTTCATGGAGGCCTTCTCCATATTGGTTAAAAAAAAAAAATTCTCCCAAGTATCTTCAAAAAGTAGTTGTAATAGGCATTTTGTATTTCTTCCCTCTTTCCCTAATTCCCCTTTTGCCAGTTTTAATCCAGTTTGTAAACATTTTAAAGGGTGGGAAAAGTGGTTTATGAGTTAAGTACTACCATTTAGGACCTTTGACTTTTTGTGCTTCAAGTATAAGCATCATTTTGTCTGGGGAAGAAGCACTGCATTCCTGCGGTCCTGGTTTTTTGCTGAAATGCTTTCACAGGTTCAGCGGTATCCGGAGTGCTCCTTCTTTGGTTTGCAACACTTACTGCCCTAGGAAATCCTGTACAGGCCACAACTTCTGCCTCCTTAAATAGGCTGCCAAGTCCCAGCTCTATTCCAGCCTGGAATTCCCCTCCTATTACCCTTAAGTCTTTCTAAACCTTTCCCAAACACTGGGAAATTCAGAGATGGAGGGGAATGTTGGCTCCCTGTGATTGTATCTGTTGTTTTACAATTAAATATATTAATCTACTGCCTACCATTTTTCTTCAAGGTATTCACACAGGATTAGACCACAGTTTACATTTGCCATCAGCAAATTTGTATTTTTCCTTGTCCTTGGAGGGGTTAGTGTTTATGCTACTCAGATCATGGGGAGAAACATGATTAAAATAGGTTGAATTTTTGCTCAAGCCAGGAAAAAGTTGAAAATTAGAGGCAATATAATATAGTTAAGATCACAGACCCTGAGACCCTACTGTCCTAGTTCAAATCCCAACTGAACTTAGGCAGACAGTTTGCTCATTAATCAAAAGGAATAATAATATGATGTTCTTTGCATGACTGTTGTAAAGGTTAACTTAGTTGTCCCATGTGAAACAGAATATTGCTTGGCCTATTGCAAACCCTATTTATAAGTGACATTATTATTTTCACCATTAAGGGCAGCCTTAAAGTCCAAGGTAGGAGAAGAAAAATCCTAAATTAAGAAGACAAAAGTTTAAGCCTTTATAGAATAGCTTTTAAAGTTTGAAACTGACTCACATGTTACCTCTGATTGCTTTGGTCAATGTAAAAAAAATTAGTCTGACACCAAGAAGAAAACTAATTTTAATTAATAATGAAAGTGATCTCATAAAAACAAATAGTATATTGAATGTCCACTAGGGTAGGAATGAGCTACTTGACAGTTTGAGTTTCCTCTTCTGTGAACTGCCTTTTCACGTCCTTTGAAGAGTTTCTGTTTTGTGCTATCTTTTCCTTATTGCTTATAGGATTTCTTGGTACACTCTGCAGATTAGAAGAGGGACTCCACTCTCTGGTCTGCTTTTTCAATGTGATGAAATGTCCTTGCAGTTGACAGTCTTGATCTCTTTGCCTACTGCTTATTCTCTCTTTTGAATGAATTATCTCATCTTGGAATCAGAAGTACCTAAGCATACTCTGTGCTGTCCTCTCCGAGTCTCTTTTTTGATGGAGAAGAAAGTGCAGGACACATGCACAGATCTGCTCTGTGCCATGTAGCAAGAATCTTGTCCTTGTGGGGGAACCCTGTATTTATCCAGCTATGCCAGGGCCACATGGGTAATTCCAATTCAGAATAAAGTATTTAATAATTCATTTGACTGCAGATCTAAAACTATGTTAGCTTTATTGTCCACTTATGTGTTTGTTTGTCTTTTCCTGGTAAGAAAGAGATGGCCACTCAGACCAAGTCTTTCTGGGGAGTTTACAAAGAGATTATTTATAAAGATATTGGACAGGTTAGAGAAACCAATGAGGGTGGTAGTACTCCAGGGATTGCAAGAACAGGAGCCAGTGCTATAAGAAGACCTGGAAAGAAAGAGGGTAGGGGTAACTACCAAAGTGTGGAGACTAGATAAATAAAGAATGTCTGGTAGGAACTATGTAGATGGGACTACAAAGTCCCATCTCTTATGTGAACTTCTCAGGGTTATTCCAGTTTGGATATACACCAGTAGACTCCAACCTGGAGTCTAGAATGCTAGTCACCATCATGTTCTTCATGTGTCTATTTGCCAACTGGACATCCTCCTGGTTGAAGTGTCTCTTTGTGTCTTTTGCCTATTTCTCAATTTGCTTTTTTCACTACTGGCAATGTGGGAGACCTGGGTTCGATCCCTGGGTCAGGAAGCTTGCTTGAAGAAGGGCATGGCAACCCACTACAGTATTCTTGCCTCGAGAATCCCATGGACAGAGGGGTCTGGCGGGCTATAGTCCATAGGGTTACGAAGAGTTGGACACAACTAAGCGACTAACACTTCCACTTTTCACTACTGTATTCTGAGATTTCTGTTTATGTTTCAGATACTTGTTCTTCGTCAGATATATGGTTTGCAAAATTTTTCTCTCTGTAGCTTTCCTTTTCATCCTCTTAACAAGATCTTTCTCAGAGCAGAAGTTTTGAGTTTTGATAAAGACCAGTTTATCATGTTTTCTTTTTATAGATCATGTTTTTGTTGTCAAGTTTAAAAACCTTTTGCCCAGTACTAAGATCCAAAATTTGGAAAACTCAGAGTGGCCACAGAACTGGAAAAGGTCAGTTTTCATTCCAATCCCAAAGAAACGCAATGCCAAAGAATGCTCAAACTACTGCACAGTTGTACTCATCTCACACGCCAGTAAAGTAATGCTCAAATTTCTCCAAGCCAGGCTTCAATAGTACATGAACCATGAACTTCCAGATGTTCAAGCTGGATTTAGAAAAAGCAGAGGAATCGGAAATCAAATTGCCAACATATGTTGGATCATCGAAAAAGCAAGAGAGTTCCAGAAAAACATCTATTTCTGCTTTATTGACTATGCCAAAGCCTTTGACTGTGTGGATCACAATAAACTGAGGAAAATTTTCAAGAGATGGGAATACCAGACCACCTAACCTGCCTCTTGAGAAATCTGTATGCAGGTCAGGAAGTAACAGCTAGAACTGGACATGGAGCAACAGACTGGTTCCAAATCAGGAAAGGAGTATGTCAAGGCTGTATATTGTCACCCTGCTTATTTAACTTATATGCAGAGTAATCATGAGAAATGCTGGGCTGGATGAAGCACAAGCTGGAATCAAGATTGCCAGGAGAAGTATCAAAACCTCATATATGCAGATGACACGACCCTTATGGCAGAAAACAAAGAAGAACTAAAGAGCCTCTTGATGAAAGTGAGAAACAAGAATGAAAAAGTTGGCTTAAAGCTCAACATTCAGAAAACTAAGATCATGGCATCTAGTCCCATCACTTCATGGCAAATAGAACAGTGACAGACTTTATTTTGGGGGGCTCCAAAATCACTGCAGATGATGACTGCAGCCATAAAATTAAAAGACGCTTACTCCTTGGAAGGAAAGTTATGACCAATCTAGACAGCATATTAAAAAGCAGAGACTTTACTTTGCCAACAAAAGTCCGTCTAGTCAAAGCTATGGTTTTTCCTGTAGTCATGTTGGGATGTGGGAGTTGAACTGTAAGGAAAGCTCAGCGTGGAAGAATTGATGCTTTTGAACTGTGGTGTTGGAGAGTCCCTTGGACTGCATGGAGATCCTACCAGTCCATCCTAAAGGAAATCAGTTCTGAATATTCATTGGAAGGACTGATGCTGAAGCTGAAACTCCAATACTTTGGCCACCTGATGTGAAGAACTGACTCATTGGAAAAGACCCTGATACTGGTAAAGATTGAAGGCAGGAGGAGAAGGGGTGACAGAGGATGAGATGGTTGGATGGCATCACCGACTCAATGGACATCAGTTTGAGTAAACTCTGGTAGGTGGTGATGGACAGGGAGGCCTGGCATGCTGTAGTCTATGGGGTCGCAAAGAGTCAGACACAACTGAGCAACTGAACAGAACTGAACTGAATATCCAAAAGTTTTTCTCTTAAGCTTTTTTTTCCTAGATGTGTTATAGTTTTATATTTCATGTTTAATTCCATCATAAATTTGGAGTTAATTTTGTATATATTATGAGAATTAGGTTGACATTCACTTTTTTGCCTATGGATGTCCAACTGCTCCAGTGCCATTTGTTGAAGAGTTATCTTTCCTATGCTAAATTGCTTTGAACATTTGTCAAAAATCAGTCGGATGTATTTTTGTGGATCTATTTCTAGCCTATTTATTTTGCTTCCTTGACCTGTGTGTCAATAACTTCACCCAATACGACACATTCTAGATTACCATAGTTATGTCATGTTTTGAAATTAAGTAGACTGATACCTCTCACTTTATTCTACTTTCTGAAAATTATTTATGTATCCTAGTTTCTTTGCTTTTCCATATAAATTTTAGAATAATCTTGCTTATATATACAAAAATCTTGTGGGGATTTTGATAAAAACTGCATCAGACTGTACATCAATTTGAGGTGAATTGACATTTTACTATATTGAAATCAACACAGTATGTCTATTTATATCTTTTTTGAGGTCTTTCATCTGTATTTGTTTCATCAATAGTTTTCAGTATACAAATCCTATACACACTTTGTTATATTTATAACTAATTATTGCATATCTAATTTGTATCTGAATTATCAATTTTAGCTTTCCGTAGTGTTATACCCAACTCTACCTTTATTTTCTAATATGTTAACATGGCTATTACATCTAAGAAATAGAATTCTTCTTAAGTTTTAAAAATTAGAATTTTCTCTATAGTTTAGATTATGGCCTGTCACACATTTTCAAGCATCTGAACAGTATTTGAATACTGTGTTACTGTCTGATTATTTATCAAAGCATTCCCTTTTCTCTTGTTACCACTTAGGAAAAACAAGCTATATTTAATGTTTATTTTCTCTAGTGTCTCTTGCATTAACTTCATCTAGCCTGAAACAAAATAGGATTATTAAACTGATATTGTTTTCTTTTAAAGTATGTAAGGACACTATGATTTAAGAAAATTCCTCTCTGAATCATACATTTTCCAGAAAATTTTGATAGCTAAGTTTCAAAACACAGCCTACATCTGAGAAAGGGACATGACTAACAAAAGACTTTCATCGCTAATTTAGGGCCTACACCCTGAATCAAAGTAGAACTTTTAACATTCACTGCTTCAGGATTTCTTCTTGGTAACTAAAAAACATGTGAAAATGGCATAAAACAGACTTACAGAAGTAATTCAGTCCATAGAGAATACTATTTATCTTTCAAGAACAAAATTGATGTTAATGGTTATTTATTCACTTTTTCTCGTACTCTTTTGGGATATTATAATCAGACACTGAACATGGAGAGAAGGTTCTATTCACTGTGAATATTATAATCTCTCTCAAAGTTCAAATTGTCTTTTTAGTAAATTTAGGAGTATGTTGACACAGACATAATTCTCAGTGGTGATGGTGGTTTAGTCACTAAACCATGTCTGACTCTTGCAACCTCACAGACTGTAGCCTACCAGGCTTCTCTGTCCTTGGGATTCTCCAGGCAAGAATACTGGAGTGGGTTGCCATTTTCTTCTCCAGGGAAAATTCTCAGTAACATTTGACTTTTCAGTAATCAAATATAAAAAACAACATAACAGAATTCCATCCCATTACTTAAGCTCCAAGTAAAAAACAAGTATTATTTTATATGTAGTGAACCTTATGTTTTCTCTTGGTTTCTTTAGGAATAGATAAATGATAATGTCAAGTTTTTGCCCCTCATTTTTAATAAAAATATTTATAATGTTGTAAACATGTTAAACACTTCTTTAAAAATTTCTTTAATTTCTTCAGATTCCCTAAAATTTGATGAATCACATTCTCTAACATTATACTGTAAATAACAGAATGAAATCTGAAAAAACCCCAACGCACAATTAATTCTTAGAGAGATTTTTTATTTAGTTCATTGGTGCTTAATGGCTCAGTCATGTCCAACTCTTTTGTGACCCCATGGACTGTAGCCCATCAGGCTTCTCTGTCCATGGAATTTTCCAGACAAGAACACTGGAGTTGTCTGCCATTTCCTTCTCCAGGGGATCTTCCCGACTCAGGGATTGAACCTCTGTCTCCTGCATTTCAGGTGGATGGGATTCTTTACTGCTGAGCCACTGGGGAAGCCCTATTTTATTAATACATGTAATCTATTTTGAAAAGTATTTGGAGTAAAATTTCCTTTAAAGATAACTGTAAATAAACCATAAACTGTGAGAAGAAAAATGAAAGGGTTAGACTTCCAGCCCCCTTACTTTTTTTCTTAAGTTAAGGTGGAATTGCCATATCTAAAGAGGTGAGGGTAAGTGTTTTGGTTTTCCAGGCATATTTAACCACTCTCAACTCTTCTTAGGATAGAGTGGTGAGCATGGGAATTTTGTGTTGTTTCTCATTTCTCTTGTGCCTTTCTGTCTGATAGTGCCCCTTTCAGTTTGGGACTTTCTACACAGTTTATACTTGGCAGCAAGAAGTGCTTAGGAAGAGTCACTTCCAATTCTTTGCTTTAATACATTATTTTAACACAGAGAACAGAGAGCTCAGAGCCTTATGTGACCAAACCACTGATGTCTTTTTTTTTTTTTTTTGCTCCCTTAACTCTCCCCCTAGCCATGTATCATGACAGAAAACTTAATTTATATTCACAGTTTTGTGTTGATTTTAAGACCCAGAAAGACTTTCTTTCTCTGCCAAATATTTCAATTTCACTTAAAGGTTATGTTTGGCACATGGTTTTCTCTTCCCTGATGTAATCATCTTGAGAGTAAAGACTGTATCTTATTAATATTAGTCTGGAATGTCTACCACCACTGCCGAACATGTAGTTGGTTCTCAGTAAATTAAAATTTAATTGTGGGTGGACAACATGCAACCTTGGCAGTATTCTCCGTTTATCAAGATGTGAAGCATACTGCTTATGGCATTCCATATAGCAAAGAGAATATCCCAGGTACAGGCTGTTGCAGGCAAAAGTTGGAGTGAGGGAAAAATCCAACACAACTGACACAGAAAAAAATCCAATAGCTCTGACTTTAGTTCACAAAAATATTCCTGTGAGAATCTGACAAGAGGCAGTTTCTTTTTTTCTTATTTTTATTTCAGAATGTCATATAGTGGCTTCAGCCTGTGCAGACAGAAAATTTCTCCATCACTCCAGATTATACAAAGATGCCTGTGGCCCACTAATCCATAGACTCTTACTGTGAGAATATTTTGTTTTCAAATTATGTTAAAGTTATAACCAAATCATCAATGCATCTGTGGTATTTCATTCTTTTTGTCTAAACCCAATTGGTTTTAATTTCAATGTCTCTTAATCAGCTTACAACAAGTAGTGAGATTCTATTTTTTTATTTATTTGGTGATGAGCAAGGGTGATTCAGATTGTTGACTAAATTAATCAAAGGTCTGTGTGATGCCTTAGTAAAGAATGAGAAGAAGCTTGGGAAACTTGAAGAAAATAAAAAATTTCTAACCATAGGAGATAAGTTAGATATGCAAAATTTTAGATAAAAAGAAGGCAATGAGCCAATATGTGTTTTAATTTCATTAAAGTAAGAGATAAGGAACAGCCTACTGTAACTGGCTTAGGCTTGGGAGTTAGAAAGCAGTGGCTTAAGTAGAAATGATGCACACAACACTCTTCCTTTTTGTGGAAAAGCCAATGACTCGTTCTGGAGGTATCTGTATATTTAAAAATGTATGTTCCTTTCCCAGCTCCCCCTGCTTTTTTTTTTTTCTTTCAAGGCTCTAATTTGCTGTTTCTGTTTCAAATCGCCTTGTTATACTTATGCTACATCCCTCCCAGGGGTGGTCCTTTGCTTCTCATTTTTCTCAGTTCTTTATTATAGTTCTTCCTCGTGAGATTTTCAGGCTAACTGGGAAATCTCAGACCATAGCAGGATCAGACACCAAGAAAATAGTGGTGGCTTAAGCAATCTCTATAGTGAAGAAGCAGAAGCTTCAAATATCAGGGTCTTTATGCTCAGCAGGATATTTTGTTCCTCGTTACTGAAAAGGAACTCAAGATGTTTTAGTCCTCAGAGATACTAAGGTTTTAGTCCTCACTGATACCTGTGTAGAAGAAAGCCTAACAGCCTTTATTGTGTGTTCTCTGCAGTAGAAGTGATACCAAGTAAAGACTCAGCTGTGAATTGAGATCTTGTTGTGAATAGCCACATTGACTAAAAAATTAAACTTCAAATTAATATGATGGAAACCAATATATGAGTGCTGAATATGTGAACCAAGATGAGGGTGAGTGGCAGTGAAGAGTTGGAAAGATATAAATAAACTCAAAGGTACAGGTAATTCTACAGTGTAGTAAAGAATTAGAAAATGATGAGTTTGGGTTATTTAGTGTCATTGTTTTTAATGCAACTTATTTAATTGTGGGTTTATACAATTTATTTTTGTTAATGCTTATTTTTAACAACCAACTAAAATTCCTGAAAATTAAACAGTGGGTTCTCACAAGCTGCTATCTGCCAGCCCTAGCCTACTCTTAACTCTGTCCACTTTCTTCCTTACACTGATCATGGTCTGTTAATTGTGCACCCATCCTTTAGATTTAACATGTTCAGAATTAAGTTACCAAAACTTTGTGTGTGTGCTTAGTCACTCAGTTGTGTCTGACTCTGTGTGACCCTATCTACGATAGCCTGCCAGGCTCCTCTGTCCATGGGATTCTCCAGGCAAGAATACTGGAGTGGGTTGCCACGCCCTTCTCCAGGGAATCTTCCCCACCCAGGGATCGAATCCACATCTCTTATGTCTACCTGCATTGGCAGGTAGGTTCTTTACCACTAGCGCCACCTGGGAAACCCCTACTATTAATATATAACTTGAATGCTGCATGTAAGACACATATAGAGGGGTCAACTATATGAGGAATATAATATTTTTTAATAAAAAGGAAAGGTTCTCTGTGTAAATAAATGTTAGTAGCAAAGTGGCCATAAGTAGCCCCACAAATTAGGACATTACTTAATATTAATATATGAAGAACAACAGATGCATAAATTCTATAATAACACTCAAACTACTGAAGTCTCAGTCAACTATAAATGAGATTTAAAATAATGTCTGGCTAGCAACTCCTTACCATTCATTTATTCAAACATTTTAAATAGATACTGTACTTCACTATTATAAGTCCTCTGGTGGAGAAATACAGGTGCTGTAGGAAGAGAGAGGGCTTGAAGTGAAGAGTTCTAACCCGCATCTTCACCAGCACAGACTCAATCCTGCCTCTCAGGCCAGCAGAAAGCCTTTGGCTAGAATCAGACCAGAGCAGGAGAGAGCCAGATTGCAAGCAAAATAAATGAGAGCACTCCAGATGAGCCAGGCTGCAGTTGAGACAAGGCATTAAAGTGAAAGTGAGAGTGTTAGTCTCTCAGTTCTGTTCAACTCTTTGCGACCCTATGGACTATGGCCCACCAGGCTCCGCTGTCCATGGAATTCTCCAGGCAAGAATACTGGAGTGGGTAGCCATTCCCTTCTCCAAGGGATCATCCCTACCCAGATCAAACCTGGGTCTCCTGCACTGCAGGTAGATTATTTACCATCTGAGTCATCAGGGAAGCCCTTGTTCTTTAATAGATCCTCATATTTTTTGCAAGTTCAGTTTCTGTATAGATGCTTGGAGGTGTACTTTCAGTATTGTTGATAGACTGTTTCCAAGATGTATGTCATTTGATGGAATCTTTTTCATTGCCCTTCCCCCAGAATATAATAAAATATCTTAATCTTTGTGCTTAGGTATTGTTTTTTAACTTGGGAATGTTTTCTTCACTGTATGTTAATTATTGAGTCTGGTTCAGTTGCTCTGTTTTCCTACAGGAACACTGTCATTCTTAATTTGCACTTCCATTTTCCATCCTCCATTTATATTATTGATTTTTGGCTTTTTTCCCTTTTTGTTTAAATCTTGTATATCATTTTATATTTATTTTCTACATCACAGTTTTATTTCTTCAAAATGACAGTCTATTCTATTTCAGTCCAAATTTTTTTTCCTACTATACAATAGTTTCCTTGAAATCTTTTATTTATCTTTATTATTACATCTACGAACTGTCCAAATTGGCCCATTCACTTGAAATACTTTTTCAACTTATATTGTTTTTATCGTCAGTTTTCATTTTGAAATTGTCCTCAAAATTAGCCCAAATCCAGTCAACTGTTCAATAAATCAGATCTAATTGTGTAAAATTTAGGATGAGCCCTGGATTTTTAAGAAAGTACAGATTTTGTGTGTGCTGGGGCTCAGTGATGTCTGACTCTTTGTGACTCCCCCAGGGAGGAACTGTAGCCCCTCCAGGCTCCTCTGTCCATGGAGTTCTCCAGGCAAGAATATTGGAGTGGTTTGCCATGCCCTCCTCCAGGGTATCTCCCCAACCCAGGGATCCAATCTACATCTCCTGCATCTCCTGCGTGGCTGGCGAATTCTTTACCACTGAGCCACCTGGGAAGCCCCAACAGTAATAAAATACTAGGTGAAAATATCTGCATACTGACAACTGATTCTGTGTACATACCCAATTCTTATCATAGTCTCTCTTCCTTTTTTGGATGTAGACAAATGGTTAAACCAAGCACCTTCCCAAATTAGAAACACAAAATACCATTCAGATAAGTCAATTTACACTCTGTTCTGCAAAGTAGTTTGTACTTTCTCACTGAGTAAATCTATCACTCAGCGATGTGGGAATATAGCTCTTACTTTTGAAGCTCAGCAGAAATATAACTTATTTTGATTTAGATACAACCTGAATACCCTGGTATGTTAATTTTATTCCTAACTTATTTTTTTCTCATATACGGGAAAAACATAAACAATTTTTATGAACTGAAAACTCTCAACCATGTAGTCGTTAAAACTGTGCATAAAAACAGTCACACGTTGATTGAATATTGTGATTCAGTAAAAAATATTTTGATATTGACCTCATGCTTTAAAAGTTGGCCCATGAAAAAACATTAAACTTATCTTATGAAGTACATTTTTATCTTTCTGCTTTTATATCCAAAGCACATTAATTTCTTCCTTCATTTTCATTTTGTCCCCTCCCATCCCAAAGGGCTGGGAGTCAGGGCTTGATAGCCCTGCTAACCTTTCCTCTCTCTGCTGAGGGTTAAGGGGCTGGCCTTTGTTATCAGGCAGACTTGGATTCAGGTCCTGCTCTGCAATTTATAATGTGTATAGTCTGAACAAATTATTTATCCACCCTCAACCATAATTACCTCATCAATAAATGAGGCGCTCCAGCACTTGTTAAGTTGCTTCTGTGAAGTAGACAGGACTGACTGACAGGACTGTCGTAGAGCAGGCACATGGTTGTTGTTTAGCCACTAAGTCATGTCTGACTCTTTGCAACCCATGAACTGCAGCACGCCAAGCTTCCCTGTCCTTCACTATCTCCTGGGGTTTCCTCAAACTCACGTCCATTGAGCCAATGGTGACTGTGCTTATTACAGTATTCTTTCCCGTTACCGTGGAAATTCATCCCTTCACACACAGTTTCTCTTCATAACCTTCAATAATTCCCTCTCCACTTTTCCATCCCAGCTTTGCACATACTAAGTCTCTCCTGTGATTAAAAAAGACCTCATGATCTTGTTCTTCCAAATGTTTGTCCTAGTTTTTTTTTGTTTATTTCATCCGCTTAAATGGACTTCCCACTCCCACCCCATGTAGTTTACATCTGCTATCTCCCCTTGTAACTTACGCTTTTATTTTATCAAGGTTTGTATATTGGATACTTACTGCTATTATTACAAAGCCACAGATTTAGTGGCTTAAAGCAATACAAATTTATCCTTTTATAGTTCTAGAGATCAAAATTCCTCCAGAGATTCTAGGCGAATCTTTTCCTTGCCTTTTCCACCTTCTAGACACTGCCTGCATTCCTTGGCCTGTGGCTCCACATTCTTGTGACCCCTGTTTCTGATGTCACAGATTGCCTCTCACACTTATCCTCTTGGCTTTCTCTTACAAGAATCTCTGTGATTATATTGAATCTGTCATAATAATCGAGGGTAATCTCCCCATCTCAAAACCCCTAACTTAGTCACACTTGTCAAATGACTTTTGCCATGTCAGGTTACATATTCACAGGTTTTGGGGATTAAAACCATCCTTGACCCCTTTTCTTTCTCTAGGTCTGGAAGAATTTGGTTGTTTATTCTGTGTACATGTATGTATAATTACAATTAACAAAGATTAATGTCTCAAAATATGCCCATGTTCATCTGTAATTATAGTAAAGCATTCGCTATGGGAGTATTACCAAGGGAACCAAGAATGATTTAAGAGCCAGACAAAAGTTCCAAGAAAATGTGATCTTTAAGTGGATCCTATCCACCTTCCTTGTATAAAATCTTTCAATGTCTAGTTATTGTCTAGATGGATTCTAGGCTAAAGAGTGAATTCTACAGTTTTGCAATTTAGCTCACAGGGCTGAGGATTGTGTTTTTGTACACTCTGGTTAGCAGCGTATTAGACATGTAGATGTAGTAGACAGAGGAATAATCATTGGAATATTCATTGGGGGACTGATGTTGAAGCTGAAGCTCCAATACCTTGGGCACCTAATGCAAAGAACTGACTCATTGGAAAAGACCCTGATGCTGGGAAAAATTGAAGGCAGGAGGAGAAGGGGACAACAGAGGATGAGATGGTTAGATGACATCACCAACTCGATGGACATGACTTTGAGCAAGCTCTAGGAGATGGTGAAGGACTGGGAAGCCTGGCGTGCTGCAGTCTATGGTGTTGCAAAGAGTTGGACATGACTGAGCGACTGAACAAAAGACAAAGGAAGGGCTTCTCTTGTGGTTCTGTGGTAAAGAAACTGCCTGCCAATGCAAGAAACTTGGGTTTGATCCCTGAGTTGGGAAGATCTTCCGAAGAAGGAAATGGCAGCCCATTCCAGTATTCTTGCGTGGGAAATCCCATGGACAGGAGCCTGGGGGACTACAATACATGGAATTATGAAGAGTCAGACATGACTGAGCGACCGAGCACGTAGGCAGTCAAAAGAAAGACCCTACAGCTTAGGGTTTGTTAACTTTGCAGTCAATATACCTCTCTCAGAAATTTGACACTTTCTCTTGCTTTTGTTTTCAATCAAAATTTATTGAAGTTTCTAACTGAGGGTATTTTCCTCATTTAGAATCCTCAACATACTTTGTTGTTTTTTTTTTACACAAATATTGAATTATCACTAGTTCTCCCACAGTGGTATTTGTCTCATTGTCAAATTTTTCCCCTTCTGCTTCCTTGACTCAAACAAGACAAAATAATGATAAATGTAATACTTTGAAAACATTTAAATGGAAATTATATGAAATGTCTGTAGTACAAAGTGGTTCAAATGAGGAGCGATGAAGGTCACACACGTGAGACATGAAGTAGCAACAGTTTTATCACAAGGGCTGCCTGAGCAATAGTGTCTATAAGGCACCAGTAGTTACAAAATACATTTTGATTTCAGAATTTCAGGGAAGTTAAAATGTGAAGAATATGTGCATCTTAGAAGTGATGAAATATGACAATTCTCTTTTTGTGCTGGGTTCACAGTTTGACTTTTTTTTTTTTCTGGGTGTCTTTTATTTATTTATTTATTTATTATTATTATTTTTTTAATAAATTTATTTATTTTAGTTGGGGGCTAATTACTTTACAATATTGTAGTGGTTTTTGCCTCACATTGACATGAATCAGCCATGGGTCCACATGTGTTCCCCATCCTGAACCCCCCTCTCACCCCCCTCCCCATCCCATCCCTCTGGGTCATCCCACCGCCCCAGCCCTGAGCATTTGTCTCATGCATCGAACCTGGAATGGTGCTCTGTTTCACATACGATAATATATATGTTTCAATGCTATTCTCTCAGAATGTCCCACCCTCACTTTCTCCCTCAGAGTCCATAAGACTGTTCTATGCATCTGGATCTCTTATTCTGTCTCACATATAGGGTTATCATTACCATCTTTCAAATTCCATATATATGCATTAGTATACTGTGTTGGTGTTTTTCTTTCTGGCTTACTTCACTCTGTATAATGGGCTCCAGTTTCATCCATCTCAATAGAACTGATTCAAATGTATTCTTTTTAATGGCTGAGTAATATTCCATTGTTTATATGCACCACAGCTTCCTTATCCATTCGTCTGCTGATGGACATCTAGGTTGCTTCCATGTCCTGGCGATTGTAAACAGTGCTGCGATGAACATTGGGGTACACGCGTCTCTTTCAATTCTGGTTTTCTCGGTGTGTATGCCCAGCAGTGGGATTGCTGGGTCATATGGCAGTTCTATTCCCAGTTTTTTAAGGACTCTCCACACTGTTTTCCGTAGTGGCTGTACTAGTTTGCATTCCCACCAACAGTGTAAGAGAGTTCCCTTTTCTCCACACCCTCTCCAGTATTTATTGCTTGTAGACTTTTGGATAGCAGCCATTTTGACTGGTGTGAAATGGTACCTCATTGTGGTTTTGATTTGCGTTTCTCTAATAATGAGTGATGTTGAGCATCTTTTCATGTGTTTGTTAGCCATCTGTATGTCTTCTTTGGAGAAATGACTTTTTTATTGAAATTGACTTTTTTAACTTTAATGACTATTGATTAAATAACTCAGAATAAAAATGGAAACCAAAACAAACTTTCAGAGGAGGACACAAGAGCACTAGCAAAACAGGTAAAGGTAGTGGTTCATTTGTGTTGTATTTTAATATCCCATGAAGAGGAAGATGACAAAAACTGAAAATAAATAATGCTCTCCCCAAGGGGAAACTAATTAAAATGCTACTTTAGAAATATAAGTACTCTCAGGGAAAGGTGTTAGTTCATAATATGTCATTAAGTAAAAAATATTTTTAATAAATGCCATATTATGATTATATATTTTGTGGAAATACACATATAACATATGAGTTGCAAAAAACTGAAAATATATAGACCAAAAATGTGTGAACCCTGAACAGTTGGATAAATTTGTGGCTAATGTTTTAAATTTTTTCTTTTAATATTTACAGCATTATTACTCTGTAGTTTTCCTACCATTTAAAAGGTTTTAATTGAAGTAAATTGGGATCAAATTGTTTGGGCTCTTCACAAATTGAGGATACCAGTGTACCCAGCATCCAAATCAAAAGACATTATCCCACTCTCTTCCACCCCCATCCATTCACTAGTTTGTAATAATTTAAGGTATTAATATCAGTCATAGGTAGAGGCCTGTGTGAAACATATGATACTATGTTAACATATAAATCTCTAAATTCTCTTTGTGGTTATACTCAAACCTGTGCAGTACACCAAGTTCCAATGAGTAAATTGAATCAGTATTTATGAATGTTCTTTGTGAACCTGAAATGCACAGAGAAAATGCTAGTGATTATTATTTTATATTTCTCTGACCTCATGAGCAAAGACCATTGACTGATATTGCTTATGATTTTCTTCCGTATTTTCTTAGTTAACTGATATTAATTTGCACACTCTCAGGTTGATCATATAGTTCCTAAAATCTAACAGAATACAACTCAAGGCTCCTTAGATGATGGCTTTCTCTTGTACCAACATTCAGTTCAGTTCAGTTCAGTTCAGTCGCTCAGTCATGTCCGACTCTTTGCGACCCCATGAATTGCAGCACGCCAGGCCTCTCTGTCCGTCACCAACTCCCAGAGTCTACCCAAACCCGTGTCCATCGAGTCAGTGATGCCATCCAACCATCTCATCCTCTGTTGCCCCCTTCTCCTCCTGTCCCCAATCCTTCCCAGCGTCAGGGTCTTTTCCAATGAGTCAACACTTCGCATGAGGTGGCCAAAGCATTGGAATTTCAGCTTCAACATCAGTCCTTCCAATGAACACCCGGGATTGATCTCCTTTAGGATGGACTGATTGGATCTCCTTGCAGTCCAAGGGACTCTCAAGAGTCTTCTCCAACACCACAGTTCAAAAGCATCAATTCTTCGGTGCTCAGCTTTCTTCACCATCCAACTCTCACATCCATACATGACCACTGGAAAAACCATAGCCTTGACTAGACGGACTTTTGTTGGCAAAGTAATGTCTCTGCTTTTAAATATGCTATCTAGGTTGGCCATAACCTTCCTTCCAAGGAGTAAGCGTCTTTTAATTTCATGGCTGCAATCACCATCAGCATAGTGACCGAATGTTTGGTCATTTTTGTCTAAGTGGATGACTAGGCTACAAAAAATACAGTTTAGTTTGGATGCTCTTTTCCCAAAGAATCTGTGCTTGTCAGCTTCCCATACTGATCAAGTCAGAGACCAAGTCCCCATGAGACTGTACACACATGTAAATGATATTTGTAAAGGATTTCAGAGTTAATGGGTATGAAATTTGTAACAGTCTCTCAGCTGGGGACTTGTCTTCTGGATGGATGACAGTTTTACCCAGTAATTACTTCTCCGGTTTTCCCCACTTCCTCTAAGAGCAGAGTATTTTCAAAACTGGAAGACAGCCATACATTATTCAAAATCATGATTCTCAAATTTTGAATTAACCAAGTACAACTAAAATAAGTTATGCCAATTTTGAAAATGTATTAAATTATGATATATGATAAACATGAAAGGAAATCAGTTATGGGACGATTGAAGATATTGACCACCAATAGACAAGCAAGTGTATTCTTTTACTTCCTTCTTTACTAAATATTTAGTATTAACCAATCAACTATGGGGCCAGGTTTGTGTCAAAGAAGAAAACTTCTACAGAATTTAGGAGGCTTTAAAAAGAATGAAGTAGTGCTACATGTACCAATGTGGAAGATGTTCACAATATATTACTATTTCAAAAAAAATTGGCACTGAAAATAGGAATTTCATGTTACTTTTGATGTATAAGATGAACAGATAGATGATAGGTAGAGAGACATATAGATAGATAGACCTAGATATGTTCGTATATGCATAGCTCATTTTTTTAAGATAACACAGGGAATTTGGAAAGAATGGCAAGGAATGAAAAGGAGGTTTACTTTCTAAAAATACAGACCTTTGTACTTTGTATTTTATGCCATATATATATGTTCATTACCTCTACAAAAACATATTTTGAAAAAAAAACACAGACTATTCTGTGTATAGAACTTAGAACCCTGAGAACAAAACCTGTCTATAAGCCCTTGATTCAAATATTTAAACCCTGCTCTTAAGGAAGTTGACTTTTTCCCATTTTATCAGTGGCCACAAAATTTTCATAAAACATTTTTATTGATTTCTTCCCTAGTGCTTTTCCAAATGCATATTAATTAGTGCCTATAACCAATCACTCATGTCACTTTTCAAGTCTATAAAAAGTCAGTGGACTCAATTCATGAACATGCTTTGGGCCCACAATAAGGTTTTTGTTTCAATTAATGTCAGAGCCTGCATACAAAGGTCAATATATTAATAACTTAATCAATTTATAGTTGTTTCACATGTGTCATGTTTCATAGAGAAGTAGTTGATATTTCCACATCTTATAGGCTTTATTCTGGGTTATGGTGAAAACTTTGGCATTAGTCTTTTATGGTTGGTATTCTGCTATGTAAGAGCCCCTGTTTTATACAATAAGACTTATTTTTATTAGAAATTTTATTTATTATTTCTGGATTATTTATTTAGAACCCAGAGAAGATTCAATAAAAGATAAATTACCTAACCTAAACAAAAATTTTAAATTTAGGAGATAATTAAAGTGAAACACAGTTGAAACAGGTGTTTATTTAAATTTTAACATAATTCTAATTGTTACCAGTTGATTCCATGCAGTAGAGATTACATTTTTAACAAATGCACTCAATTTCATGATGTTATTTTTTCCCCTTTCTAGATTAGATAATTAGCTTCAACTTAACTGAATATTTCTGAAGAATTAGTTTTTATTTTGTAGCTTGGACACACTCTCCAAATTTATGCCAAACTGTTAACTCTTCCTTCTCTCTTATTCACTCTTGTGAGCCTTATATTTCTACTTCATTGAGGCCTCCCTTTTTAAAAACTCTGGCTTCTAATGCAGCTCTTAGTTTTATTTCAAATAAACAGGAAGGCCTCAAGGATGCAGACAGGATAAGAAATGGACTCATCCAGACATTTTAGAAGTGAGAACCAGGAGATATAATAATTGATTGCCTTCATTTTATATTTAAAATTTTTTACATGATTTTAAAAATTAAAATATACTTGATTTCTAATATCATTTCTTTTCAAGTGTACAGCAGTTATTCATGTACATATATATATATATATTATATGTTAAAGAATGTAGCATCTTATTGCCCAAGAGGAACTAAAATTTCCAAGTGTTTTACTATGGTTTTATTCTAAGTTTTCTCATAGCAAGATGCATGTCCTTTCAGAACCTAACTGCTCAGCAAACATACATAATGATGGTAAATAATTCCCAAAACACAAGTTTGGGTCCTGGAAACGAATCAGAAGATAACACAATAAGAAATAGAACATATACTTTCTTTTCCTTTATCCCTTTCTTGCAATCTGAGGCTAAGAAACAAATTCTGAGTGTGTCTGTAGCAAGCAGATTATTCAGTTGCCCATTGTTCACTTGCAAAGAATACAAGTTATGAAGAGATAGCCTGAGTGAGAAAACAGAGGTAAATGGAACACATGTTTTGAAGGATTAATCAGTTTCAAAAATATACATGTAAGGCTGTGTCAAAGGATAATTTTGTTATTTTGCCATATTATTTAAGGGGTGAACTACCTTGAAACATTTTTTTTTGTTTTAATAGTAAGACAAAAAAGTATGCTGCATCAAAATCTGCAGTGATTCTTTCACTTGATTTAGCCAAACCATAAGGAATACTCAGTTCAGTTCAGTTCAGTTCAGTCGCTCAGTCGTGTCCAACTCTTTGCGACCGCATAAATCGCAGCACGCCAGGCCTCCCTGTTCATCACCAACTCCTGGAATTTACCTAAACCCATGTCCATCGAGTTGGTGATGCCATCCATCCATCTCATCCTCTGTTGTCTCCTTCTCCTCCTGCCCCCAATCCTTCCCAGCATCAGGGTCTTTTCCAATGAGTCAACACTTCGCATGAGGTGGCCAAAGTATTGGAGTTTCAGCTTCAACATCAGTCCTTCCAATGAACACCCAGGATTGATCTCTTTTAGGATGGATTGATTGGATCTCCTTGCAGTCCAAGGGACTCTCAAGAGTCTTCTCCAACACCACAGTTAAAAAGCATCAATTCTTCGGCGCTCAGCTTTCTTCACCGTCCAACTCTCACATCCATACATGACCACTGGAAAAACCATAGCCTTGACTAGACGGACCTTTGTTGGCAGAGTAATGTCTCTGCTTTTTAGTATGCTATCTAGGTTGGTCATAACCTTCCTTCCAAGGAGTAAGCGTCTTTTAATTTCATGACTGCAATCACCATCAGCAGTGTTTTTAGAGCCCCCCAAAATAAAGTCTGACACTGTTTGCACTATTTCCCCATCTATTTCCCATGAGGTGATGGGACCAGATGCCATGATCTTAGTTTTCTGAACGGTGAGCTTTAAGCCAACTTTTTCACTCTCCTCTTTCACTTTCATCAAGAGGCTTTTTAGTTCTTCTTCACTTTCTGCCGTAAGGGTGGTGTCATCTGCATATCTGAGGTTATTGATATTTCTCCTGGCAATCTTGATTCCAGCTGTGTTTCTTCCAGCCCAGCATTCTCATGATGTACTCTGCACATAAGTTAAATAAGTAGGGTGACAATATATAGCCTTGACGTACTTTTTTTCCTGTTTGGAACTAGTCTGTTGTTCCATGTCCAGTTCTAACTGTTGCTTCCTGACCTGCATAAAGGTTTCTCAAGAGACAGGTCATATGGTCTGGTATTCCCATGTCTTTCAGAATTTTCCACAGTTTATTGTGATCCACACAGTCAAAGACTTTGGCATAGTCAATAGAGCAGAAATAGATGTTCTTCTGGAACTCTCTTGCTTTTTCAATGATCCAGCGGATGTTGGCAATTTGATCTCTGGTTCCTCTGCCTTTTCTAAAACCAGCTTGAACATCTGGAAGTTCACGGTTCACGTATTGCTGAAGCCTGGCTTGGAGAATTTTGAGCATTACTTTACTAGTGTGTGAGATGCGTGCAATTGTGTGGTAGTTTGAGCATTCTTTGGCATTGCCTTTACTTGGGATTTGAATGAAAACTGACCTTTTCCAGTCCTGTGGCCACTGCTGAGTTTTCCAGATTTGCTGGCATACTGAGTGCAGCACTTTCACAGCCTCATCTTTCAGGATTTGAAATAGCTCAACTGGAATTCCATCACCTCCACTAGCTTTGTTCATAGTGATGCTTTCTAAGGCCCACTTGACTTCACATTCCAGGATGTCTGGCTCTAGTTGAGTGATCACACCATCGTGATTATCTGGGTCGTGAAGATCTTTTTTGTACAGGTCTTCTGTGTATTCTTGCCACCTCTTCTTAATATCTTCTGCTTCTGTTAGGTCCATACCATTTCTGTCCTTTATCGAGCCTAGTGTTCTTCAAAAATGTGCAGACTATTTTGAGGAAAATATGGTTATTATTAGTGTTGCCTTTTATCTTTCTCCAATCTTCTATCTAGTTCCAGTAGTGAATTTTAAATTTTTGTTTGGTAAGTTTGTTGCAAATGTGCCAAAATTTGACATCTGTGGTTCTTAGTATATGTTATGTTAAGAAAAACAAAGTGTTGTTTTAATTAGGTATGATTTCAAACCCATAAACAAATCAATGAAGTAATTTTTTCCTTTTGCTTCCCAGGAATGGATAGTCAATGAGATCGGTAGTTCTCAAACAGGTTGGCATAGTGGACTTAACATTCAGCTGGGGAATATCTATAAATCGTAAATCCTCTTTTCTCTCCTGGTACTCTTTCCAGCTTCCTTCCAGCTATTTTGCTATATTCAATTTTAAGAACAGTTGCCAGGCATTATGTTATGTCCAGGATAATAAAGTTCATGAACCCTTCCTCTTGCCTTCAAGGACCTCTGTTTTCTGCTAGTTTTGGCAAGGAAACCATGATACAGTGGGTTGAGTGTTATAATTGGTAAAATTTGCTTTATGGAATCAGAATCTAAAACAAATGAAAAAGGAAAGCTTACCACAAGAAGTGACATTTGAGTTGAGAGTTGACAGATGACCAGATATTAGCTAGATATAAAAGGGTTTTTAATGTGTAAGAGTATGTGTACTTATGGATATGGCTTGAGTACTGTGATTATTGCAGAGAATATTCTAAGCAACTGTATATTCTAAGTGCATACAAAAGTCTGAAGCAGAGAGTTGGAATATGTCTGTTTGGGAAAATGATGCATGATGGATGAAGTAGGAGATGTTCAAAAGGTTTAAAATGTAGGGGTTGATCTGAGGAGCCAACGTAAGGAGTTCAGCCTTTGTTTTGAAAGCTTATGGTTGACTTTTTTAATGGTAAGACATAATTATGTTTGGGATTTTGGAAGATTACTGATAACAGAGAAGTAAAGCTGGGCTTCCCTTGTAGCTCAGTTGGTAAAGAATCTGCCTGCAATGCAGGAGACATGGGTTCAATTCCTAGGTCAGGAAGATCTCCTGGAGAAGGAAATGGAAACCTGCTCCAGTATTCTTGCCTGGAGAATTCCAAGGACACAGGAGCCTGGTGGGCTATTATCCATGGGATCACAAGAGTTGGACATGACTTAGTGCGTAAACCACCAAAGCTAGAGGAAGTGAGAGAATAATGTAGTAATCCAGATGAGAAATTATAGTAAAAAACCTTCATATCTTAAGACTGGTAATGAAAAAAAGACAATGTAAACAAAATATTTTGAATTCATATTTACTTCAACTGGAGGAACAGAACATTTTCATGAGGTTTTTTTAGGTACATTTTAAGCTGTCTACCTCTCCAAAAGTTCTAATTGACAGTCTGTAACACAAAGCATCTTGCTTCCTCTAATAAAGAGTTGTTACCGAACCATTTCAATAAAAATACAAAAATAAAAGCTTTTCCTTAAGAAATCACTTCCCTTGACTCTTCATCCCTCTCCAAGCACTGCCTCAATTTCTGTCCCCTTCCAAAGACAGTATTTTTTTCAAGAAAGTTGTATATTTCTGCTGCTTTCCTTCCCTTACTTTTCATCTTTTTGTCAGTCTACTCTTGGCTTGTACTTCCAGTCCTGCTCTTGCCAAGACGCACAATGACATCTTGTTGGACTATTTAATGAGAACACTCTGCCATCCTCTTTCTTACCATCCTCAGTTCAGTTCAGTTCAGTTCAGTCACTCAGTTGTGTCCAAGTCTTTGAGACCCCATAGACTGCAGCACCCCAGACTTCCCTGTCCTGCACCATCTCCTGGAGCTTGCTCAAACTCATATCCATTGAATCGGTGATGCCATCCAACCATCTCATCCTCTGTCATCCCCTTCTCCTCCTGCCCTCAATTTTTCCCAGCATCAAGATCTTTTCCAATGAGTCAATTCTTCACATGAGGTGGCCAGAGTATTGGAGTTTCAGCTTCAGCATCAGTCCTTCCAATGAATATTCAGGACTGATTTCCTTTAGGATGGACTGGTTGGATCTCCATGCTGTCCAAGGGACTCAGAGTCTTCTCCAACACCACAGTTCAAAAGCATCAATTGTTCGGTGCTCAGCTTTCTTTATAGTCCTGACTCTCACATCCATACATGACTACTGGAAAAACCATAGCTTTGACTAGATGGACCTTTGTCAGCAAAGTAATGTTTCTGCTTTTTAGTATGCTGTCTAGGTTGGTCATAAATTTCCTTCCAAGGAGCAAGCATCTTTTAATTTCATGCAATCACTACCTGCAGTGATTTTGGAGCCCCCCAAAATAAAGTTTGTCACTGTTTCCACTGTTTCCCCATCTATTTGCCATCAAGTGATGGGACCAGATGCCATGATCTTAGTTTTCTGAATGTTGAGTTTAAGCCAACTTTTTCACTCTCCTCTTTCACTTTCATCAAGAGGCTCTCTTGTTCGTCTTCACTTTCTGCCATAAGGGTGGTGTCATCTGTATATCTGAGGTTATTGATATTTCTCCCAGCAATCTTAATTCCAGCTTATGCTTCATCCAGCCCAATGTTTCTCATGATGTACTCTGTATATAAGTTAAATAAGCAGGGTGACAATATACAGCCTTGACATATTCCTTTCCTGATTTAGAACCAGTCTGTTGTTCCATGTCCAGTTCTAACTGTTGCTCCTTGACCTGCATACAGATTTCTCAGGAGGCCGGTCAGGTGGTCTGGTATTTCCATTTCTTGAAGAATTTTCCACAGTTTATTGTGATCCACACAGTCAAAGGCAATAAAGCAAAGTAGATGTTTTTCTGAAATTCTCTTTCTTTTTGAATGATCCAGCAGATGTTGGCAATTTGATCTCTGGTTCCTCTGCCTTTTCTAAATCCAGCTACCATCCTACCGTTACATCTTACCATTGATCAATGAGTTCATCCACTCTGTTTTTGAAACAACCTGCTTCCCTTGAAACTACCATTTCTCCCATCTCTGTCACCACTCTGTCTTAATCTCATTTCCTAGCTCCCCCTCTTCCAACCACCTCAACTTCTGAAATTCTTCAGGGTACATATCCTTCTTTCTTTTGTTTAACGTGTCTCCTAATCTAATACATTTTATAATTTCAAAAAACAGCATGTGACAACACAGGTATAATTTATATCTCCTCTGGTTAAGAGTATCTGATCTGAATGCTAAATTCTTTTGTCCAAGAGTCTGTTTATTATGTCTATTTGTATGTCTTAGAGGTCCCAAGAGTTAACCAAATCCAAAATCAATCTCCTGATCTTTTTTCTCCCAGACTTTCCTATTTTATTAAAGAGCATCATCACTCAGCCAGTTGCTCAAGCCAGGAACCTGGGGCTCATCCTTGATTCATTTCTCTTTTTCTGCCATACACCCAATACATCACTAAGAACTGCCATTGCTACCTTCAAAATGTATTTTAAACCATCATCTTCTCTTAATCTTCATTGCCACTGCCTTTGTTCAAGCCACCAGGATTTCTAATCCAAATTGCCTCAGTAGCTTTCTAACTGGTTCATTTTTTCTTTTACAGTATTGTAGATTGTATGCCAGATGTTCCTGCCTCTACTCCATCCACAGAAAGCCTTAATAAATCTTTGCACCTACGTCCTGCTTTTATAAGGACTTCTCTTGTGACTCAGACATTAAAAAAATCTGCCTGCAATGCAGGAAACCCAGGTTCGATCCCTGGGTCTGGAAGATCCCCTGGAGAAGGGAATGGCTACCCAAAGCAGTATTTTTGCCTGGGAAATCCCATGGACAGAGGAGCTTGGTGGGCCACAGTCCATGGGATTGCAGAGTCAGACACGACTGAGTGGCTAACACACACACACACACACACACACACACACACACACACACTCTCCTTGTCTTCATAAATAGAAATAGTACCTACTCTTCTTGTACCTTCCTTTTTGTTAGTTGGAAGAAATATTCCCTATCTGTCTTTACTTCTGCCTTCAAAAGCATCACCAGTCATTCTTTCATACTTGGATAGAGTACATATAAATATATTAGAGAATGAAATTAAATAGCTAAAAATTAATTTTTATAACTATTTTAGGGTGATGCCTTATAGTAAAATTTTTGTAACATAAAAAGTATAATTTTATAACTAAAGATAATTATTTTTCCGATAGTGCCAAAAGTTTTATTTTTGCTTGTGCATACATAATTTATTCAAATGGATCCCTGCTGTATATTATTTGTAGTAACCTGTTGTATAACAGATTATTCTATCGTTCTTCTGATCATTCTGCCAGTTTCTTCAAAAAAATTGTATCAAAACCTCTTCTGCCTGGATATTATTCTAATGGCCATAATTTAACCATTCTCTTGAAGTGAAGGTTATTTCCTCTATATTACTATAATATATATTTATAATATTATAAATGAACATGTGCCAAACATTTTAACAAGTGTTTAGTGTGATTCTCTGATTATTTTCTTCAAATAAATTATTGTAAGCTGAATTACTGGGCCGAAGTATTGGCATGGTTCTAATTCAAAATGATTCCTAGGAAAGCTGGTCCTATTTATGCTTTTACCACCAGACTATGAGGGCACCCAGGTGAACTGCCACGATAAAAGTGAGGGAAAACAACCCAGTAAAACCATCTTGCACAGAATGTTAATATAGTTATAATTATAAAATAATTTGTAACTTCTATAATATAATTAACCTAGTTATCAGAAAATTAGTTATTGTGTTAGGTATGTGGTGACCATAAGCCATAGATTTCAGTGCTAATTTTTAGGGAAAAGGTCTAAAACTCATTAGAAGCAATAATATCCTATCAAGCAGATACTTGCTGGTGTGAGTCTCAGCTTGTGACATAATACAGATTTGGTAGTTCTTCGGACATGTGCCTCTGGTAAGTAAGGTAAATTTCATGTTTTTGGTGGTGAGTGTTGGAAATAAATTCCAACATGTATTTTCTAAACTAGAAGAGATCATTTCCTCTTTAAACTATATGATATAATCTATTAAAATATTTTGTAGCTGGAAGGATAAAAGAAGTTGATAGTAATTTTTTTTAGATCACCTGGGTATAAATAAAGAACGCCTAGGCATGAAAAGGACTCAATAAGGCCTTGATGATTTTTCATAATTAATGTATGTTTTCATGTGGTTCTTATATTCAGATGATTTATGTTCTAAAAGATTAAATTTTGTTTTAAAAGATATGAATCATAAATTCTTACATGAATGTGAGAATGAAGAAAAAGTTCCATGGCTCACATTTCCTTCCCTGAATCAAGGAAGCTTGTTTAGGAAAAACAACGAAGGCGGGTACAGAGGATGTCCGGTAAAGAGACTATTGCTGTGGAGGATAGAGGCAAACTCTACAGGGACAAATGGGGAGGAACTACGGAAACCTCCAGCACATTTCATCTCCTCCTTTGAGAGAACTTTGAACTATCATTAATCCTTTCCAATTTTACCTAACCATACAAGTTAAAAGGGTGCCACACTATCAAGCTCCCATGTTGCTCATCCGAACCTGACCCTCTCTGTGAAGCGTGGACTGTCCTGATTACTCTCCTGTGTTGCCCTGCTCTTTCTCTGCTGACTTTAGCCTGAAAGTCCCCAACGTGTTGCACACTGTTGTCGCTGTGGGAGCTTTTTGTTGGGAGAAGTTATGTGCATTCTTCTTACCACATTGTCCTGCCCACATGGACTGGTCGAAAGAGTGAACACATAATTCATGGAAGATCAGTTGGTCTAGACACTGAAATATAAAACCGTTCTTTCTTCTGCGGCTTCTAGATTAATATCATCAGTAACCATGTTCCATACCATCAGTACAACCAAAACAAAAAAAAATCCAGTACGAGCTGGAGCTTATTCACATTGAGTTTCTTATTACAGTTCCTAAGGTTTTGGTCTGAAACTCTTTTTTTTGAAACTTGAGGGCTATTTATTTATATTTACTAGTATATAAACTAATGATTTTATTATAAATGGTCTTTCTGTTGTTTGCAAGGTAGTAAATCTTGAATAATATACACATGAAAATTAAAAACTAAAAAATTTTGTTTCAAAAGTCATGTGTAATATTCAATTAGAAAATTTGAGAGCATAACATTTCATTTTTTTCCTAACTCCAATTTGAAATGATCTGTAATATTGAAAGAAATGGCATATTGCATTAAATTTAATATCATTTTGAATTCTGTGTTCATGCATTTGTATGTACTGTATCCACAAACCAGACAAGTATTTACTCTCATGAATAAATAAAGTATTTACTCATGAATAAATAACAACTGCAGTATTTGTAGACTAAAATTTTACAAATTTCAGTATTGTCAGGAGCTCGTATTTGTGATTGGGTCTGTGTTAGTGATGTATGTTTCATAACAGGGCCATCATTTTTGCCAAATATAATTGTTCACTAACAATACACTATTAAAAGTCAAATAATCTCTCAAAACCCCCAAATGGTAATTTCAAAGTAATATTTTTGTGTTAACTGTTCTTTTTTCTGAAGGAAAAAAAAAAATAGGCCATCTGGAGTTCCCAAAACTGGGTTCAATCTGACATTGATCATGAACTTTTTCACTTTATCAACATAAAAATGAGCAAGAAGATTCAGCAGGAAGCCAAGGTCTTTTACATGGGAAGAACTAGTATACACAGGATCTCATGATGGTTTGACTAATATAGAGAGACTATGAAGGAGAACCTAAATAAAACTTGTAAACTCAGACATTTTCCTATGACTAATAATGACCAACAGATGTGTGCAGATGAACAACAGCTTGGGAAGATTCTGAGACCACTTCTTCCCTCCAGATGTCTTGTTTACAGCCTTAATTGTCTAACAATGGCTATTAAAGATGGAGAGAAATTGGACTAATTCACAACTGGAAGCACTATAACTTTGATTTAGTAGACATCGTTGACAAGATTCAGTAAAATTTTGAGCAAATAAATGTATTTATTTCAATCATCATTCATTAAATATAACCTATGAGAAACACACTTAGGGAAAAAAAAGTAGGATTTTCTCTAAAATCTGAAGTTTTGTAGGAAAGTTGGCACAAATATATAGCTTTATGTTTGTTGAATGAATGAATGCAGGAGAGATACAAGGTTGGCTATAACATGTGACCAAAGAGAGATTCCATCAAAGTCGTATAGGAAATCAGAACAGAAAGAGAAGGTTTGCTGGGCAAATCAAGAGGGGTGCATTGGACAATATGGGACTCAAGCTGAGCCTTCAACATGAGGAGGAAAGAAACATGGTAAATATTTAGGAGTAGTACAGTCAAGTTGGTATATCTAGTGTTTTTCAAGGTTAGTGTGAGGTTAGGTTAATTTGAAGGACGTTGTGTATGCCTGCATAAAAGTTTAGACTTCCATAGTTAAATGAAAGTGCTCAAAGTCACTAAGCAATGGAGTGATGGCGTCAGAGTTGAGGTTTAGGAATAAAAACATGTTAAATTTTTAAATATGAAATAAGACAAAAAAGGCTAGCAGTAGGATGCCCAGTTGAAAACTCTTGCTATAGTCCAGAAAATAAATCATAAAGATTCAAAGGATAGTAATGGCGTTCAAGACCAGATTCAGGGAAAATTAAGACAAGAGATTCAGTCTATCAAGTCATTTAGAGCTCAGACTACAAGCCATACTATGTGGACTCAACTTCTATTTCTGCTTCTTGCTAATCTTAGCAAATTATTTAAACTCTCTGTGATCCAATGTCCTCCTTCCTGTAGTATGTTTGAGTCTGATAAATGCTATGGGAGAAAGAAAAAAATGCATAGGGTAAAAGAGATGTTAAGTGCTGTTCTTTTCCAACCCCTTGCATTAATTTTTCCAATACAGTTCTTATGTTTGGCAATAAAACTGCTTAGACAAAACTGTCATAGAGAAACAAGACCCAGGGATTTTATTTGCTTTTTATGCTTGTTTTCCGAAGATGTATTTACACAGTGGCTAAGAAGATGATGAATACCAGAGAGCAGCTTTGGGTCTGCAGAGATAGCAATGTAGTAGTTATTTTTGGTTGCAGCACGTTCTCTGCTGTCTTTGATGGCTGTGTACTTGGACCCCAGCAATCTAAAAGGTGTGAGAGATGATCATTATATTATAGTAAAAGATAAGCAAATAGAAATTGTGGTGCAAATATTTGAAATTCAGATGTTGGTGATACATAATGGACTGAAGAAAAAATTTAATTGAACTCTCCTAGAACAGGATAAATTATGATTTCAGTTTTTAAAACGAAATGGTGTATTTTTCTGCCATATTAAGAAAAAAATCCAAATTGACTTTATAATAGAGACTTAACCTAATAAACAGTTTCTAAAGTTTGACAGAATTAAGTTGGGACTAATTTTCAGGAATAATTAATTGAAGAAGGACTTATTAAAATTCCTTCAACTAAGCTGGATCCTTGATTTACACATTGACCTTGTTTATTGACCTTGTTTCTGTCCGGTTTTTAAATTCGCATGGAATGTATCTTATATTTTCAAGCTAATTACTCATACCAACCCCTTGAAGGTTGTTGTAATTATGGAAATTTTTGATCTATCTTTCCTAAAGTTCTAGAATTATCTTGTTATGTTTCAGATTTTTTTCCGTTTCCAAAACTTTTTCTGAGACCTCATTTAAGTTTAAGAAATCCATTAGTTAATGACTTTATCGCTGTGAATGGAAGTCATTAACAGCCTTATTTACATATGGTCTAAGTTTTTCAAGTGTTGTTTTTGGAACCTAGGTTGGCTAGAAAATTACTAGTCTTTTCTCATCATATTGCATAGAAATCTCATCAATGAATATTTAACAGATGTTTTGTAAGACCTTTTGGAGACTCAGAAGTGAAGACAATGAGGCTATTTTCAATTAACCTAAATAAGTGCTTAAAACTTTAAGAAATACTGTTCTCAGTGTTTGTTGTTGTTCAGTCACTAAGTCAAGTCTGACTCTTTGTGACCCCATGAACTGCAGCACGCCAGGCTTCCCTGTCCTTCAGCATCTCCCTCAGTTTGCTCAAACTCATGTGCATTGAGTCAGTGATGAATAAAAAGAAATATACGTTAAGATGAACATAAAAAAGAAATCTCAATAAATAAAATTCAGCTACCATTTTCTCTGAGTTCTTTGTGTGTATGTGTGTTAGTTACTCAGTCGTGTCTGACTCTTTATGACCCCATGGACTGTAGCCCGCCAGGCTCTTCTGTGCATGGGATTCTCCAAGCAAGAATACTGGAGTGGGTTGCTATTTCCTTCTCCATGCTGCTGCTAAGTCGCTTCAGTTGTGTCCGACTCTGTGCGACCCCATAGACAGCAGCCCACGAGGCTCCACCATCCCTGGGATTCTCCAGGCAAGAATACTGGAGTGGGTTGCCATTTCCTTCTCCAATGCGTGAAGGTGAAGTTGCTCAGTCGTGTCTGACTCTTTGTGACCCCATGGACTGCAGCCCACCAGGCTCTTCCGTCCATGGGATTTTCCAGGCAAGAGTACTGGAGTGGGTTGCCATTGCCTTCTCCAATAGATAGTTCCTTATCAGTGTCTAATATGAGTGCATGTGCATAGTAATGATAGTAGCTATAAGCGATTTCATCTTGAATTCTTTTCCTGTTACTCAGGACAGGTCTGTGTGCATCCTATCAACACATTTCCATCTGGCTCTTCTTATGATTAGCATCTTCCAGTTGGCTGCTCCTATTTAAAGTTACAGTTTATGATTATGAAATGGAATTAATATAACTAAATTAAATTAGAGTAGATCTTACACTTGCAGGGGAAAAAAATGGGATGGTAGGGATCAGATTTACTCTCTTGACTAAAGTAATTTGAAAAAAAAAAAGAACAGTGGAAAATTTCCAAAGAATGGTATTCAGGAACGGAGACTCAGAGTCAGGAAACAGGCAGGTGAGCTCTGAGATTGTTGCAGAGTTCTGTTCTGAGATGTGCTGCGGGTTGCAGTGAAGGAAGGAAGAGCCCAGAGGGGAGACTGGCTGAGTCACGGAAGTGATGAGAGGGAGCTGACTGTACAGGGAGACTAAGAAGGCTAGAGTTCACAGGACAGAGGACACAGCTGCACAGAGAGGAATGCGGAGGGCTTCCATGAGTATTCAGCAGAGTAACCATCAGCATGTGGTTAGAAATATTAGAAAAGTTTTGAAGTAATTGATTAATTATTAATTTTAAATAATAATTATTAATCATGCTGTATTAGAAAACTAATAGACACCAGAGGGGGGAAGAATTTGAAAAGATTAGCAGAAACAGTATCTCACATTCACAAGAGCCTAGAAAAACACCTGTTCCCACCAGTCAGATTGGAAAACCTCATAATTCACTGGGCACCAAGACAGTACTCAACAGGACCATGGCTACATGGCAGCAAATAATTAGCCTCAGACTACACAGATGGGGCACTGCCTAGCAAATCTTAGGAGCAAGACCCAAATAGATTAAACTGTTTACAAGACATAACTATATCTTAGAACAATATTCAAGAATATTTGTAGGAATGCAAAATATCTAGCACCCAACAAGAAAATAGTACAGCGTCTGAGAACCAATCAAAGTTTACTAGGCATGCAACAAAGCAGGTGTATATGGAGAATAATGAGGACAAAATTCAGCCCATTGAACTGACTCAGAACTGGCACGTTGTTCCAGTAGCAGAGGACTTTGAAACAGTTACTATAATTATATTCCATATGTTCAAAAAGTTATGGAGAGACATGTGAGATATAAAAAAAGGCCAATTTGAACTTCTAGAGATGAAAACTATAGTTTCTGAAATGAAAAATTCAGGGGATAGATTTAGGGTCAAATTGCACATTGCAGAAGAAAGGGTTAATCAACATGAAGGTATGAAAGTAGAAACTCTCCAAAATAAAAGCACACAGAGAAAAAAATAATTAAAAAATTCGGAACAGTGAGCTGTACATCTTAAAAGTAGTCTAATGTATGTAATTAGAATCCCAGAAAGGAGGGGACGGAATAAAAACATTGATACCGGGTAAAAAAAATTCAGGTTTGATAAAAATTCTAAAATCACGTATCTAAGAAACTCAATACATCCTAGGAACAACAACAAGAAAAAAACCACCCCAATGTACATCATAATCAAATTTTTTAGGAACACTGGCAAAGAGGGTAAAAAGGCCATGTTACATACAAAGCAAATAAAAAGAAGTCAAGCAAGAAAACAGTGAAATAGCATCTTTAAGTCAGAAACAACTGAGCGACTGAACTGAAAGCATTATAAATAAAAGAGTCAATCTCAAATTGCATATGTAGCAAAAATAGTTTTCAAAAACAGACAGAAAATAGTGATTTTTTTTAGACAGAAAAATTCAATTTATCACCAGTAGATCTGCACTAAAAGAAATGTTACCAAGGGGAAAATGATACCAGATGGAAATATAAATCTACACAAAGGAACAAAGAACATAAGAAATCATCACTACACTTGAAAATGAATATTTTTCTTATTACTTCAATTTCTTAAAAAAAAAAGCCTGACCTTTAAAACATATTTAGAAGAAAATTAGAAAGTACTTTGAATAGAATAAAAATTAAAAAGTGAAATTTTGTGAGATATCACTAAGCAATACTTAGTGGGGGAATTTATACCACTCAGCTATGGTATTAGAAAAATGAAAGTTTTATGTCAATGACTTCCGCTTCTACTTTCAGTTCAGTTCAGTTCAGTTGCTCAGTCATGTCCAACTCTTTGCGACCCCATGAATTGCAGCACGCCAGGCCTCCCTGTCCATCACCAACTCCCAGAGTTTACCCAAACTCATGTTCATCGAGTCGGTGATGCCATCCAGCCATGTCATCCTCTGTCATCCCCTTCTCCTCCTGCCCCCAATCCTTCCCAGCATCAGGGTCTTTTCTAATGAGTCAGCTCTTTGCATGAGGTGGCCAAAGTATTGGAGTTTCAGCTTCAACATCAGTCCTTCCAATGAACACCCAGGACTGATCTCCTTTAGGATGGACTGGTTGGATCTCCTTGCAGTCCAAGGGACTCTCAAGAGTCTTCTCCAACACCACAGTTCAAAAGCATCAATTCTGCGGCTCTCAGCTTTCTTCACAGTCCAACTCTCACATCCATACGTGACTACTGGAAAAACCATAGCCCTGACTAGACAGACCTTTGTTGGCAGAGTAATGTCTCTGCTTTTTAATATGCTATCTAGTTTGGTCATAACTTTCCTCCCAAGGAGTAAGCGTCTTTTAATTTCATGGCTGCAGTCACCATCTGCAGTGATTTTGGAGCCCAGAAAAATAAAGTCTGACACTGTTTCCACTGTTTCCCCATCTATTTCCCATGAAGTGATGGGACCAGATGCCATGATCTTAGTTTTCTGAATGTTGAGCTTTAAGCCAACTTTTTCACTCTCCTCTCTCGCTTTCATCAAGAGGCTTTTTAGTTCTTCTTCGCTTTCTGCCATAAGGGTGGTGTCATCTGCATATCTGAGGTTATTGATATTTCTCCTGGCAATCTTGATTCCAGCTTATGCTTCATCCAGCCCAGCGTTTCTCATGATGTACTCTGCATATAAGTTAAATAAGCAGGGTGACAATATACAGCCTTGACATACTCCTTTCCTAATTTGGAACCAGTCAGTTTTTCCATGTCCAGTTGTAACTGTTGCTTCCTGACTTACATACAGGTTTCTCAAGAGGCGGGTCAGGTGATCTGGTATTTCCATCTCTCTCTGAATTTTCCACAGTTTATTGTGATCCACACAAAGACTTTGGCATAGTCAATAGAGCAGAAATAGATGTTTTTCTGGAGCTCTCTTGCTTTTTCGATGATCCAGAGGATGTTGGCACTTTGATCTCTGGTTCCTCTGCCTTTTCTAAAACCAGCTTGAACACCTGGAAGTTCACGGTTCACATATTGCTGAAGCCTGGCTTGGAGAATTTTGAGCATTACTTTACTATCGTGTGAGATGAGTGCAATTGTGCGGAGTTTGAGCATTCTTTGGCATTGCCTTCTTTGGGATTGGAATGAAAACTGACCTTTTCTGGTCCTGTGGCCACTGCTGAGTTTTCCAAATTTGCTGGCATATTGAGTGCAGCACTTTCACAGCATCAGCTTTCAGGATTTGAAATAGCTCAACTGGAATTCCATCACCTCCACTAGCTTTGTTCGTAGTGATGCTTTCGAAAGGCCCACTTGACTTCACATTCCAGGAAGTCTGGCTTAGAAAAGTAGAAAATCAAGATCAAAGTAAAATCAGATAAAGCAGAAGAAAGACAATAATAAAGATAAGAGTGGAAAATAGTGAAAAAGAAAATAAAAACACAATACGGGCAAACATAGGAAATAGTATTTTAAACCTATTTTAATACACTCAGTGTGACATTTCAATTAAGATAGACAAAGATTAATGGAACAGAATAAAAAGAATAGAAAAAATAAACAGAAATATATCCACAAATATATGGATTTTTTGCCAAAGGTATAAAAGCTGATCAGTAGACAAAGGATAGTTTTTTTTTCAGAAAACGGTGCTGGAATAATTGGCTTTTTATAGCAAAAAAGGACCTTGATTCAATCCTTGTACCACAAGCAAAAGGTAATTCAAAATGGATAACACATCTCAATGTAAAAGCTTAATCTGATAAGACTTCTGAAAGAAAACATACCAAAAATTTTTTATGACCTTTGGTTAATAAGGAATTTCTTGGATACAACACAGTGAAAGATGTTTGGTACAGTCCGTGAAAGAAAAAAAAAAGACAAAAGATAAAGTAGGTTTTGGTATCTTCAGAAACAATGCTAAGAGAATGAAAAGACAAGTCCCATACGGGGAGAAAATATTTACACCTTATATAGCAGATAAAGGACTTGTTTCTGTGATATATTAGAAACTCTCAAAACTCACGAGTAATTTTTTATTTTTGTAAATAAAGCAAACCAATTAAAATTGGCGAGCTTCCCTGGTGGCTCAGTGGTAAAGAATCCACCTGCCAATGCAGGAGACAGGGGTATGATCCCTGATCCAGGAAGATCTCACATGTTGCAGAGCAATTTAGCCTGTGTGCCGTAACTACTAAACCGGTGCTCTAGAGCCTGTAAACCACAACTACTGAGCTCTGTGCCACAACTTCTGAAGACAGCACACTTTAGAGCCCTTGCTCTGCAACAAGAGAAGCCGCCCACAATGAGAAGCCTGCGAAACACAGCTGGAGAGTAGTCCCCGCTTGGCACAACTAGAGAAAAGCCTGTTCAGCAATCAAGACCCAGCACAGCTATAAATAAATAAATAAATAAATTTTAAAAAAGAAAAAGTAATAAAATTGGCAAAATATTTGAACAGATACTTCATTGAAGAAGATATATAAATGTTAAATAAGCAGATGAAAAACATACATTAGGGAAATGCACACTAGAACCACAGTGAGATCACTATACCACTCTTACCACAGAGACAATTAAAAAGACTGACCATGGCAGGTGTTGGCTAGAGAAATAGGAACTCTCAGATATTTCTGGTGGGAATGCAAAACAATAGAATGCCTTTGGAGTATGATTTGCCAGTTTCCTAAAATTTAACCATATACCTTTCCTATGATCCTACCATTTCAGTCCTCATATTAATGTAAGAGAAAGGAAAGCCAGAAAAAGAAGCCATGCATTCTATATGATTCAGTTTATATAGAGGTCTAGAAAATGCTGTTATCTGTAGTGACGAAAAGTAGACCAGTGGCTGCTTGGATACCGTGATCCTAACAGAAATCTCTATAGAGCTTTATTTCTCAAAGTTAGTGTGGAAAACCTTGTACACCAGACTTAACTAGAGGGGGTTATTTTAAAATTCAACCTTAAATTCAACGCTACTTATGCAGAGGATGGTTAGAAAAAGAGCTGAAATCAAGCAGTGCAGAGTAAGCACAATTTCAAAAAACAAGTGTGTTTGTTTTATTCAAGTTGTGCTTGTTGGGTAATGAACATGTGGTAAGCTGAGTGATGGCCTGATGTAAGAGTACAGTGCAAAAGAAATAAGAAAAGTGATACAAATTCCTTGAGCCTCATGTTTTTCATATAGAACTGGAGATAATAAAACTCTTCAGAATTTTTAAAGGAAATAAATATTGTGTATAAAAGCATATACTATTCTGCAGCTTCCATTTGTAGAAAGTGCCCTGGTAGGATATTTATTTATTATTTATCCATTTTAAATTCCTATTTTGTGGTTTTAAATGATTTATTTTCTATAGTTTAACTTTATGTCATTTTACCTGTTTTGTTGTTTATTTTTATTTTATCAATAATTTATCTTTAAATTTTATCTTTAAATATATTTACATGTGTCAGTTGGCTATCTTTTACCAGAGATATGCCAGATTTTTGTATGTATGTTTAGCAAATACAAATTTTTTTTTTCTTCTATGGTACAAAAAAAATTTAAAAAGCAGGGCCTTAGAACTTAAAGGTGACAGTCTTTAAAAAGACCTCAAGTTCATCTCTACTGTCTATGATGACCATGTTCAAAGTTAAACTCTGCAATACTCAGCTCTTTATCAAAAGCAAACCCTGAAGGGAGTGAAATGAATGAATCCATGTACTCTTTGTTCTTTCTATGCAATCAACCTGTGATCTTCCAGAAGGTTATTAACAATATGCTATCTGGTTAGAACAGCCATTTTGATATTAGTTTAGTATATTCCACCAGCGCCACTTTACATAACCACCTCCTTTGAATCATTTTGGTTAAGTCATGGCAATGGTCTGTTCAGCTGAAATCAAAGTCCAAAGATGTCTCTCCGAGTACTGAGTTGGTAGGACATTTTATTTCTTGGCAAGGGCCCTTAAGTGCTGGGCATAAATCTCACAACTATCTAAACTAGAAAGCATTCTGGAAAACCCATGCTATCTAGCAATTCCTCAGTCAGTGGCACCATTAGAACTTAACACCTCACTTCCTTACCTCAACTGCTGCTCAAAGAACCAAAGCTTTTCAGCTACCTCAGATCTCTCCAGGTCCTTTAGTGGTACTCTAGTACTGAGCCTCTGACCTAAGAGAAAACTTGGTTTTGGTTTTCCTCAGTTTTACAGTCTTTTGATTGCTAACTTTCAACACCTGGTATAATTTATCAAGCTGTGACAAGTTGGTTTCTCAGCAGTATGGATTGTGATCCCTACCTGCTCTTATCTCTGGCCCAAGATAAGGATGACATTTGTTGAGATCTAAGTAGATCAAACAGATCTCTTTATCATTCTCAGCAAACAGTTTTCTTGTTCTCCTTTGTCATGAAATGGACACTTATGTTACTTCAAATCTTCATTAAAGGCAACTCTTTGGCTCCTTCTAAGTTAGCCTAAGCCTGGGAATAACTAATTGAAGTGTCTGTGCTCCTGTAGTGTTGTTTATTATTCTCTAACAGCCCATGGTACATTGTGGGTTACTGGTTTGTCCTTTTGCCCTTTGAAAACAGTAGTTGTCTCATTCCTCTTTTGAATCCTCACAACTTAGCACAGTTCAGGGGTTATATTATATACTCAGTTGATATTTAATTATTGCTTCATTGTGTAACGATTATTTATGTATCATAATAGTTTTAAAAATTCAAAAAACACTAAATTAATTCAATTTCCTTTAATGAGTATTTGTTATATATAAAAAAAAGAGGTATAAAGTCCTGTTTCCAAGTCCAAATCTCTTATTAACTTAAACCTTGAGTTTTTTTGAGTTACCCATTTGAAATAACTGTCTTTATACCTGAAAAATGGATTTATTGAAATGTTTGAGATAAAAAAATATGTATTGCAAGAAGCATAAGACAAACATTTCAAGAGCACAAAATTAGTTGTAGAAATAACATAATTTGCCAGTAAACCCAGATTTTATTAGAAATGTGCAAAGCTTTTTGATGTAAAAGTTTTGGTTTTGTCAGTTTTTAATACTGAGCACCCATTTTTATTTATCCATTTCCCATGGAGAGGTAACTCCTTGCATGCATTTTATCTCTCCATATGTAAATTCAAGGTTCAATCTTCTCAATGGGATAACAGGTCACAACTCGGAGATTTGAATTGTAATGAATCCAGTGACAAGGATTTTCTCTCATGGATTCCAAAGTCAGCTAGAACTCTTCATGTCAAGATGTAGAAGTCTGTAAGGTCTTATGTTTCCCTCAGATTCTATCCCACAGGAGGCTAAACCCACAATCTCCCTCATGTTTCTCATTCAGGAAAAAAAAATATTATTGCATTCAGAATTGTTCAACAATTGCTCTTTTGTCTTGGCTCATTTCTTCACATCAAAGTGGCTTTCATATTTTTCCTTTAAGACCAGGTTATTGGTTTAGAGTTGTATAAACTTTGTTGTCTGGTGTCCGGATGTTCACTGACGACGATCTTCCCTTGATCGTCTTCTAGATCCTGATTAGGAAGAAGGCAGAGAATATAGATTGTAAATGGGATGAAACTGTAGTGTTTAAGGATATGCTATTTTACTCAGGTGTACGGGTGCATGCTCAGTGGCTTCAGTCATGTCCACCTCTTTGTGACCCCGTGGACTGTAGCGCGCCAGACTCCTCTGCCCATGGGATTCTCCACACGAACACCGGAGGGGGTTGCCATGCCCCCTCCAGGGGTCTTCTTGCCCCAGGGATCGAACCTGTGTCTCCGCTGTTGCAGGCAGATTCTTTATCACTGAGCCATCAGCAAAGACCCATTTTATGAATAATTATATCTATAAAAGACTATTATTTCTTATTATAATAAATGTTAAATTATGTTTTCTTAATAATATTCTATTTATGATGAAACCAAGTCATCTTTTGATCAAAGGTATATGAATATAATAAAGTTATGCTTTATTTCCTTAGAAAATTTGGGTGATTTTGCTTGTTTAAAAGAAATCCATGATAAAGTTTTCAGTTAAAAATTATTTGTACAATTGAGTCTTTAGTTTCAAATGTCTATATTGGATTAGGTTAAAATCAGATATGCCTATAATGCATTTATAAGCCTTGCAATTTCTTTTGACTATTAGTATGTAATTCTAAGTTCCACAAAGGAAATCTCTGATATTTGATTGTACCAGAATATAAGGTATCCTAAGTGGAAGATGAGAAAATGCACATAAATGAACTCATAAAGAAAGTTATAATGCATTGGTGATATATACATGTATATAACCTACACATTATATCAACATTTTGTGCATAGATATATTAATCATTTCCTATAAGTGTACAGTATATGTAGCTTTGAATTTATTCTTGTCTCAAACTGTAGCCTCATCTTAAATAATAGTTTCACAGAGTTCGGGTGTACCTGCAACTTACTTCTACTCAACTTTGGTACTCAAGGATTTCTTTTCGCATTAATTCTACTTTAGTCTACCACAATGGTTCAATATATTTAACAGTTTACATGAGTATAATTTTCTTTGCTTTAATGTTTGCCTTTCTTACATTTTATTAATAGTGAGTGATATGAAAGATTTATTTTCTGATTCATATCATCAAAATACTTTGCTCAAAATAAAGTATATTAAAATACTCTGTTTTGTCTTAATGTAACAGGTGTGCCACTTATGCAAATTATCATAATCAATATATTTACCTTGAACTCTTTTGTTGGCTTGTATCTTTCTCACAGGTGTGTCTGAAATTAAACAGTTGTAGTTAAAAATACTTTGAAATTATAGCTAACATGAGACAGGAAAACACAGTTTAGCAGAAAAGTGTAAAGTTTTAAGTAAACATCACTTAAACATGTAGATTTTCTCCTGGAGTAGTGAGACTTTGGCATTGGCAACAGACATTTGTTTTCCTTATATCATAATGAATGTTTACTATTTTTACAAAACATATTGTTTTATTATGGTACGTGGAGCCCCAGATGGTGTTCCATTTTTGCATGGAGTAAGTGACTTACATGACTTTTTCATCCTTTTAATAAAAGGCACATTTTCTGAAGAATTCTGTTTCTGTCTACATAGCACATTTCCAACATGTCTTTTTATTCTGCCTGGATATAAGATACACAGCCATTTATCATATATATTAATACTATAATAAAATGCAGAACTATGGAAAACCTCCTCAGACTGGATAGTGGGGGAGAGTTCAGGTGAGATAGAAAAGTCTGAATTACAGACTATGCTCCAACTGATATATTTCCCTTAACCTCAGGTTTATTTGGTCACAAAAAAAATGGCTTCTAACATATTGTCAAGAAAAGATGGAAATCATTGTATAAAATGGACTTATTAAATTCCAAAGAGCACTTATCATGCAACTTAAAACAAGATTTCAACATTACTTTTGAAAACAAGCACTTACACTCAATTTTCTTTTATAAATTTGGCAGCATCTGATTAATCCACATCTAATTAACTAACTTGTTAATTTATTACTATTTGTCTATGACAAAATCAAAATAAGAAATATTCACTGTGGCAAACAAATATCTCTTGAAGAAAAGCTTAATTAAAATGCAGAAAATCAGATTTTCTCTGAGTGGCTCTCTACCATTTCAAACTGAATGACACTTGTATGTTGTGTTTAGAGAAGCAAAAGTGTTAAGGTAAACCAGTCATTGGAATGATCCCACGAAAATGCCCCTCTCCACCGTGTTCCCTTAAACACACAAAGTGTTTCCATCCAATTATCTGCAAGATTGTTGTATTTTTACATAGCTATGACTTTGTAAATTTAAAGTAGAGCATAAAATATTACTTTGTTGACCATATTAATGTGAATTGACCATAATCCTGATAGTAGCTAACATCACTGAGAACATTATTATTATGAAGTGAACATTATTATTATGCAGTGAACATTATTCCAAGTGCTGTTCATATATTGGTTCATTTATATGTAGGTAACATTACCATTGCCACTTCCCAGATTAAGAAAACAAGGCAGAAACACATCAGTTTACTTAAGTTCAAGTGGGAGCCCAGATTGGAAGCCAGACCTAGGGCCTGATCCTCTGTTCTGTACAGAGGCCATAAATCTTCAAATGTTATATTGGCAGATTTATCAAAACCTCTCAAACAGCTTTTTATTGTTCCTTTCTCCATAGCCTACTCTTTTGCTGTTTTCCCTTAATTACTTCAGTAGTTTCAGTAAATGTAGTTCTATCTAAGATAAGAGTGAACAACTGTACACATTTTTGAGAAGAATTTTTCGTTAAGGGGTATGAAGTGTTTCAATAACAAATCATAATATTAATACCCAATTGACCATTTAGCCAAGTTTATAAGCATGACCTAAATGATTGAGGAATACATTCAATTCATCAGAATGTACTGTATGTACCACAAAATGAGCAGTTCAGATAGAAAACTACAAGCTTTGAGATGAAGACCATAATTTAGCTATAGATCAATTATCAATACTCTGAAAGAAAAAAAAAAAGCCTATCTTGCATGGGATAATCTTTATTCACACCAGCTTCATTGGTGTTTCTTGGGATCTAGACAAGAGGACACTTGTTACTCGGTGTTGATCCAATGGTTTTACAGAGCTGCAAAAAGAAAACTAGAATGTCCAGTTAATGTCCAGGTATTAGCAACTATACCACTTATATTGTCTTCCTTATGAGAAAAGAATCTTGGAAATGTTTTGATGAAAATTTAAGCTGTAAATCCATGCCTGATTCATATCAATGTATGGCAAAAACGACCACAATATTGTAAAGTAATTAGCCTCCAACTAAAATAAATAAATTAATAAAAAAAATTTATGCTGTGGCAAGGACCTGCTGTATAGCACATGGAACTCTGCTCAGTGTTATGTGGCAGCCTGGATGGGAGGGGAATCTGGGGGAGAATGGATGCATGTATATGTATGGCTCAGCCATGTATATTTATGGCACAGCTCTGCTGTGTATGCATCTGTAACTACCGCAACTTTGTTAACTGGCTATACTCCAATATAACATATAACGTCTTTTTAAAAAACTATTAAAGAATTTATGTTGTGACATTGACAAAATGAATGCTTTATAAGTATGTAGCGAAACCAAACACTGGAAGGTAAAGGAATCAACCTCTGGGATGAACAGAAACCAGAATTAAAGAAGGATTCTATTTCTATTGATTAAAATTGGAATATCTTATTCTTGTAACAGGTATTATCTTCTTTTGGCCGAAGTTATTCTTCAAAACTCAGTTTGTTGTTTATAATGGACTTAATAACAGGGGCGTATTGAAGGGGAGGAAAACATACTTACCTGAAATTTAAGTCTAAATGAATTAAAGCAATATATACAAGTGCAGCTACTAGTTGGTTCATTCTCTAAAAAGCACTGCCATTCTACAAAGCTGCTTACTATGGCAAGGACTGAAAAAAAAAGAATTCAGCTTAATTTTCATAATGTCTGCATTTCTTCACTCAAATCCCTACCTTTTCCTAGTAGAGTGCTAAGCATTTAGATGTAGATGAGTAAATTTTGTATTACAGCTTATAGGAAACTGGTTCTACTGTGGCTTTGGGAGTGTCATATACTCCCAGCAGTCTGAAAGGAAGTCTTATATTTTTCAGACACATATTTTTCTATTGAGGGGAAATTCAATCACTGGTTCAAAAAAATTATTTATTTTTACTATTGCTGAACAGTATCAATATTATGTAAGAGATTCTGCCTATGTAAAAATAAAGAATAAGAAAACAGTAATTGCTAAAAATATATACAGTCCCAGAAGAAATTACAACTTCTTGGACATAGTACTATAATTTTTAAAATTTTAAGCATAAAAGCTAATGGGAACCATACTTTGGATAAACACTAAATTTAAGTTGTGTTTCTTAATTCACAGTATATTTCAAAGAACATATTTGATTTTTCTAGATAGTTTAAATTCTTGTTTCTCTAAAACAATTTCTTAAGTACTTTTTTGGTTAATAAAATGAATTAGAAATTAGTTTAGTCACACTTCTTTGAGTAATTACCATTGAGAGTTTGTGTAAGATTTTGAATTCTTTTTCTTCTTTCCTTTTAAAAGTAGGTCCTTTTAATGCCATAGACAGAGAACATTCCATATTTTAAAGATTAAAATTAATTTCATATGCAAAATAATTTACAGCTCCAGGTATAGATTATCACTTGAACTGTTAGAAGAAACATATAACCCATTCCTGAGAATGTAGTTTTGGAAAATAAAATTGCTAAATGCAATTTTTTTTGCTAGTTCTATGCACTTAAAAAAATTCATAAACATGCCTTTTATTATGGTTGTGGGGGCAGTGAATACATTTTTTAAAATATAAAAATTATTTCAATTTGGGCTTCTTTTAATAATTACCAATTTTAAAAGCATCCCTCTTTCACATACTAAGAATATCCTTACAGTTGTCTGTATCAGAGCAAAAAAATATTCATTGCTCCCCACTGAACTTTTTAAAGACTGTTTAAACTAGTAATTCTTTCTTTATAGCTCTTACTTAAACCACCATTGACCCAATCAATCTGTTAAGACAGACATGATGCTGTTTTTTAACCTAATTGAAAAACAAACAAACCTGAATGCTCAGTCTTTAAAAAGCTGAAGAACTCAGTTATCAGAACCTGTTAAGTGGGTTAGTTGTTTCCCTTTTACTAACCTCCCTGAAGCAGTCTTTTAATTTCTTCATCTTCAAATAAATGATCATCACCACCTTCAATGAATTTGGTGACCTTGGTGACCTCTGAGAGGATACATGTTTATAGCAGAAATTGGTTTATGTAATCAAAAGGCTGGAGATTTGATGCGATACATAATGGCATCTGCCAAACAATAAATTCCAGACCAACACTTGGTTCTTTCTTGTTTTTTTGTGCTATTTTTTGATAAGCCAATTTTCTTACAAAGTTGTTAAACAGTATATAACAAATATAGAACAAAACCATCAATATGACTATCATCTGAGTTTCATTCCCTATCTTTGAATTTTTTTCTTGTGTTGGTATGGAACTAGAACAAAGGTGTGAGATAGAGTAGAAAATGTAAAAGGCCTCAAAGATTATTTTAGAATTTGATATAAATAGATAGCTTAAGAAAAGTCACATTGCTATTTTTCTACACATACTGACCTTCTTGCAACAGTTTCTTCAGAGTTTCTTCTGTTTCTCCGCCTGTAGTTGAAATCCTAGTGTATTTTATTTCAGGACCTAAAGGAAAGACAGTTTACAAAAGACCTGAAACAAGGATAGGCACCCTTCCTCTGTAACGGTCAGATAGTGAGTAATTTAGACTTTATGAGTCATATGGTTGGTGTTGCAACTATTCAACTTTGCTCTTATAGTGTGAAAATAGCCATAGACATTGTATAAATGAATGGTCACATCATGTTCCAATAAAACTTTATTTACATAAGTATTAAAAGATGGCATGGGCCATAGTTGCTGACTGCTTGTTTAGACAAATACTTATAAAATAGCTGAATTCAGAATTCTATGCTAATTCTTTGGTGGGAGACTGATACAGAGGTTTACTGAAATTATTTATAAATTGTTTTATACTGACTTGCATATATTTTGGTGTGTACACCTTAAGATTAATGGAAAATTTGAAGGAGGGAATGGTTTTTCTTTTGGGATTTAGTAACTCATTAATAAATAGCAAAGTGAAGATAATGTATTATATAATATATATGTGTATTCATAGTAAAAACACATGCTTACAGATTTTCTCCCAAATTTCCAATTCAGGAGAAAACATCGATTATATATTTAGAGTTAGTATTATTTCTACCAAAAAAGAAATGAATAACTTCAGTAACCACCATGTAAATGACTTAAGCCTCTTTAATTATTCTTATAGAGATATTTTAGGATTAAATGTGATTTGCTCTTTGTAATCCAGGCATAGTTGCCTGGAGCATCCCATGGACAGAGGAGCCTGGCAGGCTACAGTTCATAGGGTTGCATTGAGTGTGCATGCGCGCACACACACACACACACACACACACACACACACACACACACAGAGTTCTATAGTATTGAATTAAAGACTACCTGTAATGATTCGTTCTTCCCTTGTCTCTTTTTCGGTTATTTCCACAGGCACTCCATCAATGATCTTTGTGTATTTTTTAATAATTGGCTCTAAATTGGGGAAGAAAAATGCATTTGATTTATCCTTGTATGGTGTCTAAATGGCCATAAGCTAGACATTTTAATGATTAAATGTTTTTCTCACAGTAATACCATTCAAAAATCAATCATAATCATTTGGAGAACGTATCTCAAATAAATTCAGATAATAGAGGTCTAAAAGCTAGTAGTCATGTCCTGAATCTTGGGTAAAGGAGAGAGCCAACTGTCAAGCTAACACTCCATGTCATACTTGTCTCCTGACTGTGGAATGAGCATTTAGGGAGAATACAAGGAATTACACATCATTAGAATGGGAACCTTATGATAAGTCCTAGCTGTGGCTTATTAGTGTTATAGAATGTTCGTTCTTTCTTCTGAGACCAACATGTTATCTGGTATTGATGTGATTGTTTTCATTATATTCATAATCATCCTTGCATATGCAGAGTAAGGACGGTTTTGTTGGACCTGGTGATTTAATGGTAAAATCGATTCCAACTAGATCCATTAAAAGGTAAACTATATTTTAATTGATTGGCTAATAAGAATCCATAACTAATAAAAGCTTTCCACCAAAGTGTATAAAAGTCAAGAGAACACATCAGATATTCAATATATTTAAACCAGCACAGTTTCAAAATGTTCACAGTGATCCTAAGTAGGCTACAGGAAACAGAACGCACCTCCATGGATCACTTCAGTTACCGTTTCACCTTCTTTAATCAGTCTGAATTCAGGTTCACCTTCAATTTTGACCTTTGGTATTGTGAGTCCTGAGGCATCATTTTAGGAGACAAATTATCATGTTAATGCAGTCCTTTAAATTTACCAGAACAGGAAATTTATTTCAACATTGGTGTTGCTCAAATGTCAAAGTACTTTCAGGTTTTATGAAATCGGTTTTAAACAGTTCCCGTTGTCTTCAGATTGAGTTGAATTTAGGAGAACAAATGACTCCTAGGTCTATTAATGTGCTACTAAAATGAATTTCATCAGCTTTAGCATTTAAACTAATGTTTAATTGATCTATTTATTCATAGTTATATATTCTGATCACACAAAATGTTATATATGACTATATTTTGTGAATCACACAGTATGTACAAATTTCAGTTGCTCTAATGATAGCTAGTGTAGATCTTACTTTACCATACTGATATGTTGATTACTCGCTTTTATTATTACATTTTAAATTTAATTTTTAACTACTCAGTATCTTATGTTTTTTTATCTAATGGGCATAACTGAACATCAAAAAAGCCCAACTTTATGCCTACCTTTAAGATTCGAATTTCAGGTTTTATGGGAAAATGGGAGTACTTACCTTCTCTATGTGAATGCTGCAAATATTTACTAATTAATAGTTAAATAGTCCTTCAAATGCAAAAGTTGTGTTACATTTGACTTGCAAAATGATTTTGCTCCGAGAGAAAATCATTTTGAATGTTAGAAAGCTGATTACTACATTACTACATGGTAATTAGATGAGAAGTTCTTAGATGAGAAGTTCAGTACATTTAACTCATACAGTAACACCCTTTAACAGTTGAATGGAACTGTATTTCCTTATCTTTGAGAAGGTTTATTTGTTTGTCCAGAAATTGTCAATGTACACCATTACCCAGAATTAAATAGTCTAAGAAGATCTAAAATAATGAAAACAAGAGTACAGCTGGTTCAAACAATAAGTATTTCACACCATAATATTTGATCTATGGGATCAAGGGACATTGAGTATCAAAACATAAGGCCAAGTTTTTAAGGTGTGGAAACTTCAAAGGGAAAGAACAGCTAAAGAGTTTAAGAGCAGGAAGTGAGTTAATACAATATTTCTTTAGAAGAGCCTCAACTAGCATTTGAGAAACATCCTCCACCCTTAAGTTCTATGAAGGCAGGAATTTACTACCAAAAAAAAATTTTTTATTGTAAAGTAATTAGCCCCCAAGTAAAATAAATAAATTTATAAATAAAATAAATAAATAAATAAATAAAAAATAAAAAAAAATAAAAAAATTTTTTTTTCATATTTACTCTGGCGGGCACCTAGGAAAATACCCAGCACAGGAGGAGTACAATAAGTATTTATTGAATTGAATTTCAGTTGATTTATTCCTAATTCTAAAATTTGGTTAAGTACCTTTTGTAAGAAACATCCTAAATTGGAGTCTAATATATGTAGTAAGAATTCAAGAGTTACCAATGAAACAGCAAAAGTTTAAACAGTGAGAAGGAAATGCCAATAACAATCCTAGGATGACACAATTATAGATGGCTGCCAAGGCAAGTATTAATATTTGTCTCCCTCATTATGTTTTACAAAGTCAAATTTCCAAATTTTTTAACTGAAGAGTGTTAATGCACAGGTGACATGATCCCATTTTTCATCTTAGTTCCCTTCGTAGGAGGAACCCAAGTAGAGCTGATGCTCCATTGTGTTCCTAATGGAAGAAACAGTAATACAGTAGAATCCTGTTCACAAAGATTGGGAAGGTAGATGGGTTGAAAGAAGAAGCTTGAAAGAAAAGAGATGAATCTTGGAAAATAAAAATAGTGCATCTGAATGATTTCTACTGAAAAAGATGTGTGCAAGTGATTATACACAATTTTAGGGAATTTTATTTTTAAAAAATTGTACAAGAATTTTAAAATTAAGGACCATTTTATTTTTTCATTAAAATTATCAAGAAATATTTTCTAAACAAAAATTTCTGTGATTTAACTTCTTAAAGCACCAAATTCTCTCTATCTTTAAACAACCTCATTTTATTTATTTTAACTTTATTTTTTTGGCCATGCTACATGGCTTTCAGGATCTTAATTCTCCAAACAGGGATGAAGTCTGGGCCACCACAATGAAAACATTGAGTCCTTATCACTGAACATCCAGGGAAGTCCCCAAGTTTTCTTCATCACTATACAAGAGCAATCAAATGCTCAAATGACAGTAGGCACAGTATTTTTTTTTCTAAAGCACAAATTTCAAATACCTCAACTTTAAGTTTTAAGAATGTATAAAAATATAGATAACTACTAGGAAATACACTTTAACATACATACTTCCAATGTCTAAGCTTTAAGTAATGACTCACTTTTAGAGGAGTCAAAAGTATTCAGGAAGTTGCCATCTCAATTCATAAAATGAGAAGAAATTCCCAAATCAAAGATAATTACAGTAACAGTTTTCTTAATATTTGACTAATGACATAATCTATTCTTTTTTCTGAAGACTGGTTCTATTCTTTCAGGATAATGAAAAGATAACCTGGTCTTTTTTCTGTGACCAGTCACCACATTAAGATGGCTAGACTTGAACATAAAAATTCTTAACATCTGATCCTTTGGAAGTTATTAAAACACATGAAATGAAGAGGGCATTGGAAATATTTGAATTGGCTAACACAGACAGTAGGGATAGAGAGAAAAGTGACCTGATTTAATATTCTAGTACAAAACATCAGGAAATAAGTATATATGCCTATTTAATGTATTATATATGTATACATATAAGAATATATAATACTATATATAAGAATATGTAAAATATACACACACATTCAAGGCTGGAAGTAAGGATTCTAAGGTTTGATTCATTGCACCAACTTCTTATTTCCTCTGTTCCTAGTGGTTTAATTAAAAAGTATATCATGTGTGGATGTACATTTTAAAAGTTTTCTTCAATATACAGCTTCTGTGGTCTCAGATTTTGTTGAATAAAAAAATGTGTGCACTTTTTTGGAACACCTTGCAACAGTATAAAAGAGATTGATATGGGGGAGACTGGAAACACAGCTATAAAGAGTACACTCTCTGAAAGAGTCCAGGTGCAGGGAAGAAAGCTCAGAATTTGTTTAGTGAGTATCTGGGTACTAGTGCTAATGCAAAGGCAAATTAAGTTCAAATGAAATAAAATACAAGCAAATGTACTGAAGGTATTAGGAATGCACATCTACTCTTCTACATAAACTTGCATTCCGCATTCTGCTGTTAAATGAGCATGCCATCGATATGGAAATATTTAGCATGTTAGTTTCAAAAAGAATGTAGATACATTCATAGAAATCAGTCTATTACATGGATTTTTAAGGAACCATGTATACATTGATTTTTACCTTCTGTTTTGATAATAGGCTGAAGACTGCCTTCAATCACTTTAATTTTTGGTTCCACAACTTTGGTTATAATTTTAGTTGCTGAAAGTATAGAAAGTGGAACATAAATGATGCTTACGTAAAAACAACCTGAAATGAAATTGTCTTTTTTTCCCCTTTGGTCTTTGTTGGGTACTGAGGTATCAGATGTGGTAATATGTTCAGGCAGTCACATACAGGAAATAATTCATAGTAATTATCTAGTATCTTCTCATGTCCAGATGAACTCTGAAGTCCAGTGACTTTGATTTGTTCCAGTGAAATATATACTTTATATGTGAGGAATTCTACCTAGAAATCTACAATTTTGAACTGCAGCACTAAAGCTCTTTACCTTCTTTTGTACTTCTTGAAAATACTGGCTGCATAGCAACAAAGACAAATAAACATGATTAATTTCATACAATTCATAATATCTTAAATTGCGTTGTTGGGTTCTTTCTCAATTAGAAGAAGACATTGAAAGAAAAAGACTTGAAATATTTTTCATGCATTTGATGACAGTGACATAGAAAGGAAAATACAAAAATAAATTAGTTCAGAATACTTAAAAATGGATTTTTTCAGTCAGCCAGCCATGAGCTCTATGCAACAAATATGATATGATCTTGTATTTAAAAATTTGTTATAGGCTAAAATGACTATAATTTTCATCATCATCATCATTTTTATACTGAAAGCTATGTATTTTGAATGTATGTCATCCACCCAACTGAAATAATTATGTGCAAAATATATTTAAAATAGTAGCCAACCATTTGGTCAGCTTTTGGTTGCATAGATTAACTGGAAGTGTGCCTCTGGAGTCAGTTACCAGAGTTACTGATGTTTTATCTTTTCTAATTAGAGCCTTAAAAGATGGAGTCATTAGATAAGGAACTAAAGCTGTCTGTGCAGTTATAACAGATTGTGTTGACACACTAGAGGCAAGATATTAGCACGTTTGGATTTCTGTCACATTTTCACTTCAGGTGTTTGAAATGTGTATCTGTGTCAACTCTTTGAATTAATATGGATTCCAGGGCTTAATTGTGACTCAGTTATTTCAGATTTAACATGTTGAGATCTCAAATTATGAAACTGAAATATGTCAGATCAGTGTGTCCAGTTATCCATTCCACAGGTGGTCTGGCCACAGAGAAACCTTTCCATGAAGGTCAAATCCATAAAGGTCTCTGCTGCTACTATCAGAATGGGTTAATTAGCTTTAGCTTAAATTTTCACTTCATGTTAAGGAACTTGAAGTTTAGAATATTTATTTGATTCCTAGTTCTGTTTCAGTTTTGCTTTTCTGAAGACTTAAATAGTTTTGACAGGTCAGAGGATGAGGATTAAATACTGATTTTATTCCTCTCCACCTCAAATGTCATATATTTGGCAACATATACTAGAGAGACAAAGAAATTTTAGAGACAGATCAATAAAGGAACATGAAAATGGAATCTTTGGTTTAATCTTTGGTTTAATTAGTCTCAACCTCTATCTGAACTATGCTTCCAAGTAACAGCATACACGTCAGAGAGGAGTTAAAGAAACATTTCACATCAGAATGTAAATCTCAGAGCTCTTTCAAGAGCTGTGAGTAGGTAGGCAAGATTCATTAGACTTGCATAATTTCATAAAATGTAGATTATTCTCTGTGAGTAGGTATCCAATGTAAGTAGAGGAAAATAAAGGAATTATAATATTTTAGGTTATTGTAAGCAAAATAGTGCATTGATATGTAGAGAAAGTGGTGAACCGCTCATGGATAAAGTAGGGAAATGTAGTGCAGACATACGTTTTTATGGAGGAAGATGACATAGCATTTCTGATGAATAGAGCTCATAATGTTTTTTGATTTTTTATAAAATATATCTTTAACAAGACTGTATACTTCCAGACTGGAATTTAAACCATGTGGAAGTATAACTATTTCCAACTAAATCTTTGAAACAGTGCTGATCTGGCCTGATGCTGGGATTGTCCATGTCATTATCACATACTTGAAATCAGGAAGAGCAGCAGACATTTTGTTTTGCTCCTTACATCATCTTTATGCCTTTTCCATATCTGATGTAAATCTTAAGGAAAATTTTCTTAATGAAATAACAGGATGCTCACAGTATAAAATAGAACAATTCTAGCCAAGATAAATGTACAAATAGGAGCAATGCTTTAGCTACCGATATGTTTTGAGTGTTGAACTGTAGAGTCAAAACAAAATGAAAAAGAATTTCTGCTTTGAAAGCTGCAGTGGAAAAGAGGAAAAGATAAAGAAAGAAAAAACCACACTGAATAAGAAATACTATGAGTTAACATTTATGCAAATGAAATACCTTTACCATGGTTAAGAAGTAGAGGTTTAATTTTGATAATCTGGTAGAATCAGGAATAAAAGAAACCTTGGAATCTAGAAACTCTAGGTTTATCACCTGACAATGTTTTTGTTCCTTCATCCAATTTTGAATGGGGAGAGTATTTTGAACCACCAGCCCATAAATGTTACAATTCTCTGACAGTCTGTCCTTAGATAGCTGAGGTCTTGAGAGTGGAATGAGCTAGAAATGTTTCAACAATATTATTTCTATTTCCACACATTTCAATTTTCAGATAGCTCTGGAATGCATGTTAGCTATCTCTCCCCTATATGTTTGTATGACTTTCTCCCTTGCATCTTTGCCATGCTAGCAATTGTATCAAGCTGTGAGTGAAGAAGTGGTTCATTGGATTGAAGAGTATAGTCAAGGCTGAAAGGTCTCCTCCAGACTGCAAGCCCTGTTTCAAGTGGGATGAGATTTGCCATTGTTTGGAATTCTAAATACCAGATTATCAATCATCTCAGTAAACACAAAGAAAATTATTGGTTTTGTTTTTTTTTTTTACATCTTGCCACGTATATGTGACAAATATTCATTATGTACTTACTGTAGACAGTTACGGGGATTTCTTTGAAGGTACTGCCACGAACAAACTGAAAACAAATATTTATATTTAGTAACATGAAATGTAGTCGTTGCACTAACATGAAATGTCACTGTATTAACAAAAATCTTGGCACTATGATTTTTAATTCTCACTAAAGAAGTGAAACTACCATTACATTTAGTAAAAATGAAGTCTTCATATGTCACCTTCAAATTTCCTGCTATTGGGCAAGATGGCAAAAAATGGTTGGATTTGTTACTCAGAGTTTTAAAAATTATAAAATAGCAAATCCCAAATTAAATGTTTATTAAACAATATTTCATATGTTGTCAGGTACTTTAAACCTACTAATATTCAACCCAGTGTTTATTGCCAAATATTCCTTTGCCTTTAACTAATGTGCTGTGTGCCTAGTCGCTCAGTCATGTCCAACTCTGCAACCTCATGGATTCTAGCCCTCCAGGCTTCTCAGTACATGGGGATTCTCCAGGCAAGAATACTGGAGTGGGTTGCCATGCTCTCCTCCAGGGATCTTCCCAATCCAGGTCTCCAGCATTGCAGGCAGATTCTTTACCATCTGAGCAGCTAGAGAGACCCTAAATATTGTGATCAGTGACAATTTCTTATAAGTAAATATCTTTCCCTTATATTCTGTTGCAAAAATATTTGATGATAGAAAAATTATTGCTTCTATCTACATGTCCTATCTTCCATGTTTGATTGTAAACTATTGAAGAAATGATGCCAATGGTGTATAATCAACAAAGAGCAATGTACTCAGGGTATATTTACTTATTAATGTATACATTTCTAGTTTTTTATGTTAAACCTGCAATGTCTGTTAAACACATTAGAAACATATGCAATAGCCAGGCTCCTCTGTCCATGGAATTCTCTAGGCAAGAATATTGGAGTGGGTTGCTATTTCCTTCTCCAGGTGATCTTCCCGACCCAGGAATCAAACCCAGGTCTCCTGCATTGCAGGCAGATTCTTTACCAACTGAGCTACGAGGAGAGCACTATGCAATAACATCTGTACCTTAATTTGGATGTATTTGATCAGTTTATTAAGTATTTCTAGCAGCTGATCATTTCCAACAGGTGTGTCTGTGAAGAGGAATACAAAATGAATACTGTAAGAATCAATGAAATAAAAATCTAGGTTTCTATTGAAAAAGATTTATTTTTCATCAATCAGTTCAATAATTACCAACCTGCTGGATAGAGGAGTTTATCTACGACATGAATGACACCATTTGTTGTCATGATGTCAGATTCTTTTGATTTCAGTTCATTTACCAGAAGTGTATCATTTACCTGTTAAAACAAGGGATAATGTCAATGGGAAATTTAATGAAATATGAACATTAGGATAACTGAATACTGGATTAACACTCTCATATATATATTCTAGAGAACTTACTCCTTTCAGATAGATTTTACTTCCTTGTGTGGTCTTTAAAATGTTAGTAACACCAGGTTCAAAACCTTTTCCAATGAAAACTCCTGGTGTCAGGTGATAAAGGATGATGTTTTGAAGAGCATTTTTGTCCCCTAGGAGAAAAATATATATATTTATTTAATAATATGTCATATATTTTGACATTTTGATATTATGATGACTAAGGGGAAAATATTTCTTTGTGTTTATTTTTTTCCACACTGCAATTTCTCATAATGTCATTGTTCTCTTAAGGCAGTATCAATGCAATGTCAAAACATAGTCTCTTCAATCAGTTCAATCAAAATATTATCCAACTTACTGGAGGAAAAAAATCAAATTATTTTTTGGAATTGTGACTATTTTCTTCTCTGTCACCTCACTGTGTGGCCTTTAATTAGAGATGACATAACTGATTATCTAGCCCCACAACATGACGGTAAGCAGTTATTTGAGAACACTGATGAGGGAACCTCTACATATTCTAAGTGAAATAAAAGGAGAGGAAGGCTAGCCATGAATATGAAAGAGGGAACTTTAGGGGGCTGACATCTAGGCAGGAATGCTTGAGGAAGAAATGAGATCATGAAATCAAGGGGCAAATATATCTAGTGTTCACTTCTACTCACGAATCAGAATTTCCTTTTCTTCATTAGTCATTCCCTTAAAGGCATCATTGGTTGGTACAAATAAGGTCCAATCTCCAGGCTGTGTTAGGAGCTCTTTCAAGTCTGCAGCTTCAAGTAGACTGAGGAAGATGCTAGGCAGGAAGGACATATGTTTGTTAGATTTAGTCTAGGTAAGCCTACTGACCATGCCTGAAATACAGTGGAATCCCTGTATGTGGAAGAATGAGAAAATGGCTCATACACTTACATATGTTTCAAATGCAATTTACTGTTAAAGGTTTATCATAAAGAAATTATTTAAATACGTGTATGATTTTTAAATTTCCATACCTCTGTTTTTCCCCTGTAACACTTGATGAAGTCACATTTGGTAACAAAATAGAAGCATTTGTTCATTTAATATTCTGCAAAATAGTCTTTGCTAATACATACTATCATTTTTTAAAAACATAATTATAAAAAATTGCAAGGAGTAGTTCAGTCTATTAGATTGGGTTTTGTTTGTTTTTTACTCACCAAATCATATTATGGAAGAAAACTAGTGTTAAGAACATATTTTAATTTAGAAAACATTTGTATAAGCTTCTTATTATAAATTCCATTCATAGCAATACTGAATACTGAATGCATTTTTGAATACTTACTGTGAAATAAAACTATGCCAAAAGGTCTTATTCTCTTGTGGAGGTGAAGCTTACCTGAAGCGCTTATCTTGTTTCAGTTTTTCATGAAGGGATTTCTCTGCTGGTTTGATGATCTCTCGGAATATGTGAATGGCACCATTTCTTCCTTGCTTGCTTCCTCTCACCATGCATGAATTTTCAATGCAGACAGCCTAGCAAAGAAAAGAAAGATACAACTCTGCATTTCCTTATTTGAAATTCCCTATGTGGAAGAAGCTCCCTAATAAAATTTCTGGATGGTTTCTTCTGGATTTCTGATGCCAGAGGAAACAGTTTCTCTCCTCTGTTTTTAACGTCTTGTACCATCTGACCTGGGCTTCCCTGGTAGCTCAGCTGGTTAAGAATCCGCCTGCAATGCAGGAGATCCCGGTTCTATTCCTGGATGGAGAAGGGATTGGCTACCCACTCTAGTATTCATGGGCTTCCTTGGTGGCTCAGATGGTAAAGAATTCGCCTGCAATGTGAGAGACCTGGGTTTGGTCCCTGAGTTTGGTAGATTCTCTGGAGGAGGGCATGGCAACCCACTCCAGTATTCTTGCCTGGAGAATCCCCATGGACAGAGGAGCCTGGTGGTCTGCAGACCGTGGGGTCACAAAAAGCTGGATACAACCGAGTGACTAAGCACAGCACACCGTCTGACCTCACTCATCTTATTCAACCAGGTTTTCTACTACTAGGCAAGCTACTCTAGGGCAGGTAGTGTTGTCAGTTGCTGTTGTTCAGCTGCTAAGTCATGTCTGACTCTTTGCGACCCCATGGACTGCAGCACGCCAGGCTTCCCAGTCCTTCACTATCTCCAGGGTATTGCTCAAACTCATGTTTATTGAGTAGGTGATGCCAAAGCAATTCCATATAATTCTACTTCTGTGTTTTCTGTCATTCCTCTCCAGGTTCTACTCATTCTTTCAGACCCCTTCCAGTAAATTTCTTTAACCATGAAGTTTAGTGACTTCACTGCCTCTTGTGATCTTTACTATGTATTACTATGATGTGGCGTGTGTGTGCGAGCTTGGTCGTGACCAACTCTTTGCTACCCCATGAATTGCAGTCTGCCAAGCTTGTCTGTCTATGGAATTTTCCAGGCAAGAATACTGGAATGGGTTGCCATTTCCCCCTCCAGAGAATCATCCCAACCCAGGGATCAAAAACGCAGTTCTCGTGTCTCCTGCAATGGCAGGCAAATTCTTTACCGGTGGCACCACCTGGGAAGTCCATATATTACCATATATTGCTGTATTTTCCATGCAAATATTTAGTCTATTGATGGTAAGACCCTATCAATTATAAGTTAAATTACTGGTTAAGTTATAGCACTTTAAACAAAAATATATTATATATGTATCATTTAGAATGCAGCACGTTTTCTGTTTTGTTTTTGTCTTTTTTTTGCCTGTACCACATAACATGTGTGATCTGTTTCCTCATGAGAGATCGAACCCACGCCCCCTGTGTTGGAAGCACAGTCTTAACTACTGGACCACCAGGAAGTCCCTTCCGTATCATTTAAAAAGTGTGTCTTGACCTTGTGGAACTGTGGTATGAAAATGCTGTGAGTCATGTTTGGTTCTAGGTCATCTTTGACTTCTTATGAATTCTCTTTAAATGTAACTGCAAGGTTGCTTGGAAAGAAACTGAATAGCACCACTTGTTGAACTGTGGTTTTGATAAGCAGTATTTTCTAGAAAGCTTTCCTCAGATAAGGCACATTAGAACCATTTTATAGAAATCTTTATGTGCCTGTAAAAGTTTATCATGAAACTCATTCAAAAGAGATTTAGTTGCTGAATGGTGACTGTACAGTCGAAGATCATCCTAAATATTTGACTCAGTATAAAAGTTACCATGTAAACAGTAAAGTACGGTACTCTATGAAACAAAAAGCTTATTTTGAAGAAGTTTTAGTGATTTATGGAATTGAAATAATGCTTTAGAAAAAGTTATTTACGATGAAACAAGTGCAAATTATCAGAATTATTAATACATAGCACTTTTGTATACTTTCCTCATAGTCTTTTCAAACATGCTACTTACTTCTCTGATCTTCCTATGAATATTTACTATTAAAATCATATTAGTAAAATTCTGAGGAACATTTGTTATAAGAATAGTCTTTGACAAAGACATGTCTTTTGACATGTAGGCCAGTGTGGATATTTTATCTCGTTCTGATTCACTTACTGTACGGTACACGAAGACTCTGAGCTGTTTGCCTCCAATGGTCTCAAGTTTTTGTCCATTGTAAAGCTCATTAAGGCCAACTTTCACTTTCAATATATGATTCTGCAGAATTAATTTAAGAAGGCGCTGATCCATGCTCAGAGTATCATCTATAAGTAAATTCATTACAAAAAATGTTATTTTTTTTAGAAAGCATTACAGTTTCCCCTGTAAGAGAAAATCATGAAAATGGAAAATCCCTAATATTACAGATCTTAAGGATCCTACACTTGTATATGAGTTGAATAAATACTGAAGGCTAGAAACTCTATGCACCATGAGCTATTTCATCAAACGATTGCATGATTCCAAGCAGTCCAGACAACAGGTTACATCTCAGTGAGGACTACGTGGTTTCATGTGGTTATTGATAAAGGTTAAACTTTAAACTCTAAGGCTGGCCAAAATTTTCTCTGAGAATTTGATGTCCATTAGTCACATGAAAAACAACTGATGAATCATTGGTAAATTTACTCTAATTTCTGGAGAGAGAGTCGGCGAATCACGTAACCTCTTAAAGTTGGCTTGCTGTCAACAAGTTATAGACCTTATTAGGAAAAACAGCATTTTTTAGAATTTGAATTTCCTTATTAATAACTTTCTATGTTACAATCTAGTATTTGGAAAAACATGAAAAATAATGATGATTATTTTTTCATTGTTAAATTTTGCCTAACAATTCACATATGTCTTTGTGAAGTCATTTTTCTGGAAAAAAAAAGTAAGGTTGTATTAATCTAACCACAGTCTTTGAATAGCAGCTACAAGGTCAAATACTTGTAATAATAGTTCACATCATAATATAGAAGTATATCATATTCTCCTGTTTTTATTTTCTCATAATTTGATACCTTACTTTCAAATTCTGAATTGCAAAATGCACCTATGTATAATGTTGGTGTTAAACAAATCAAATTTATTTTTCCTAAGATCTGTTAATATATCCATTATGTGTGCTGGAAATATGATCAAGTTCACAGAAAAACTGAAGACCCTTATCACAAAATTTCACTTCCTGTAGGCCATTATCTATTATAATGAAATGCTTTGAAATAAAGGGCATTTTAATAAAGGACAGTACTAATTCATTGTATATTTAGCCAGTGAAGAAATTAATCAACACCTCATAAAAGATCTATTATTACTTAGCAGACAGTCATGGTGAAGGAAAACAAAAAGGTGTGTAGGGGTGGGAAGAGCTGGAATGACAGTGGCCAATACATACCAGAAAATGCGTTATTCACGGGTGCAAGCAAAGTAGTGGCCAATACATACCAGAAAACGCGTTATTCACGGGTGCAAGCAAAGTGTATTCTCCATCTGGCCTCAGAGCAGATGCCAAGCCTAATTGGGCCACAAGGTCTGTGAAAGTGGTTTGCTGATTTCCAGCCAGCTCAATAACTTGTTTGGCTGTAAAATAAACCATGACCATTCAAACAATGTCATCATTGTTTTTATCATCATCATGAAATTAGTAAATCAGTTCTTGGCTGTTTCCATAAGCTATTTGCTGTTTTAGCAATGTGATAAGATGTCCTGCCTTTCCCTAGTAAGAGAGTTCCAGCTTTCCTTTTTGGGGGGGTGAAGGGGTTAATAACCAAAGAATTGCAGAAGGAAAATATCTTTCTGATTTCATGCTTTGCAGTTTTCTTCAATTCTCTATTGCTCATCCCTTTACTCTCTGCTCTTGTGAGGGCCATAGCTCTTTCATTTATCCAAAAGTAACCATTTGGCTATATCTTTCCTTCCATTTTCAAGAAAAACTCTGGCACTGTAAGAATCTTTGATGATATTAGATATTAGAAACTCTGGAAAGCTAGAGTCTATTGCACTGGAATGAACATGACTACACAAGCTACCTATTTAGGACTCAGCTCACTGTTAGTTGTTTTTTTAAAAAATATTTTATTGAGGAAAACATCAAACATATACAAAAGTAGACAGAATAGAATGGTAAACTCTTATGTAGCCATGACCCAGCTACAGGAACGCCCATTTGACCGGGGGTCAGCAAGTTATCACCTAAGAGCCAAGCCCATCCCACTACTTGTTTTTATAAGTTAAGTTTTATTGGACCACATCACTGTTAGCTTTGTTTGTGTGTCACATGGCATTGCTCAGACTGCACATTTATTTCCCATAGACCTACTCTTTAGACATCATAATTGATAAACAACAGTAGGTAGAAGAATGGGAAACGGTTGCTCACCAGAATCAGGAATCAGGACCTGATCAATCAAATGGATGACACCATTATTGGTCACAATATCTTTTTTGTTCACCATTTTGATTCCATTTACTGTTATGCTGTCACCATCACATCCTATCTCAATGGTGTTTCCTTCCAGGGTCTCAAAGACTGCTCCTCCCATGATAGCCTCTGAACACTGGAGGGTGTTTAGAATGTGGTACTTCATGAGAGCTAGAGGATGAAGGAAAAAGAACAAGATCCTTTCAGATCAAGGAAAATAGCATTTGACCCTTAACAGATGTATTTTACTGGGGAACCAAGTATTCCTCAGAAGTAGAATGCATATATAAGACCTAAGTATTGACCTAAGGTTTTAAAATTTTGTTTGTTCTCAGAATGGTTTTTTTCATCAACTCTACAGTGAAATTAGCTCAGTTTGGCAAGAAATAAGCAGAAAAGAAGATCAACTGCATGAAATTATTTGTATAGTTCTAGAAAATGTGTTAGATCAAATTCCGTTTATCATAAGAAAATAATTTCTGATGGAAACTCAAGAATAATTTCTCCTTTCAGAAAGCCTTCGAAGTTATTTGTTAGTGATGCCTGTTGCAAACACTCAAGTAGTATCTTGCTTTAACTACTCATGACAGAACAGCTGAACAGGCATACTTTATTTTATTGAGCTCCACTTTTGTGTGCTTTGCAGAGAGTGTGTTTTTTTTTCAAATTGGACGTTTGTGGCAGCCCTAAAGACATCTAGAAAGTAGCCAAAGCAACGATGGTTTCTTGAAAGATTTCAGAAGTGTTCTGTGCCTAAACTGTATTGTGTCTATATTTTCACCAAAATATCTCATCATAAATTGGTTAAGCATGTTTATGGTAGGCTGCATAAGAGAAATATGCTAGTCACAATTTAAAATCTAGTTGAAACTATCAATAAAAAGGGAGTCTGGAAAGAAGCCAAATTCTGTGTATGAATGAGTAGTGACCAAAGATAACCATGGAATTTTCTCCACTAACTTCAGTGTAAATTTAGAATTAAAACCATTGAATAATATATATACAATATTAAACTTTGATGATCTAATATTTCAACACTTTCTAATTCTTTTTAATGCCTGCTACTTATTTACTTGAAAGCAGTGCAGAAACATGTGATTTTTAGGGTACCCTGAGTATTTAATTACTTGGATTATTAAATAATTATTTAATTACTTTGTCTACTCTTTCAAAGATTATTATCATCTGCCTCAAAATAAAAGCTTTTCTTTGCCTTTGCTTATCAAAAATGATAACGTTGGCAGGACTTAATCTCTTTTTCATTTCCTTTTCTTGGAATCCTGGGAGGCTTCTCATAGACAAAGACACTTAAGTACCTTCTGAAGCCACTTTGTCTCCCATGATCCTTTCTAGAACTCCTCGTGGAAGTTTCTCAAAAGCTTCATTGGTGGGAGCAAAGAGTGTGAAGTGACCATCTCTCCCAAGCGTCTCCAATATATCAGATGTGATGGTAGCTGCCTGAAACACAAATGTGCTTTTCAGAGGCTTGCATGTTGCAAATTCAGAAAAAAAGTTACAAGACACTCAGACTAGGCTGACACGTGGGAGTTGACCCTATAGAAAGCTGTAGAAGTTATATCTTACTCTTGTTAGATCTTTAAAAAATTTTTTTTGCACAACCAACGATGTTATTTTGAACATTCTACAAACTCTATGTTAGATGGGAAATTCTGCTAATGCCTGTGTGACTGAAGCAATATCTAGCAGTTAGTGTGGTAAATGATGGACACGTTCTAAATGTGCTCAATACATTTCAGTGACATAACTAATCATTCTTTATTATGTTCACATAAATATTATTCTTTCATATGAGAAGACGAGCTCTTCTGTGTAAAATGAAAACCTTTTCATTTCAAGAAATATACTGCTTATGTGTCTGCCAGAATTGATAGTCTTTTATTAATTAATAGCTTTTTATTATTTTTTTAGAATCTGATGGGGAAGAGAATTTCAGTGGTCCAAAACAATCTGCTGTTACTTCTTGGACTTACCCTAAAAGATGAGAGCTCATCTTCTGCTTCAATGAAGTCCTGGATTGAGGTACCGATCTGTGTAAGGACACGGTCAATGACATGCACAACGCCGTTTGTTGCAATCTGGTTCCCGTGGATGATTCGAGCACAGTTCACAGTGACAACCTGCAATTATTTGAGAAAATCAAATTGCAGAAATCACAGCTGTCTGTTGACCATTGAGACTGCAAGCCCGTTTCCCATGTCTCAAGTTTATTGGTAAATGTAACATGAAAGAACTGACATTCTGAATATAAATGCTGAGGATGAAGACTTACAAATTACTGTGTCTAAAAAAAAAAAAGAGAGAAAATGGAACCAGTTGAGAACCCAATTATACTTCACATGTCTAGAAACATAAGGCAAAAACATTTTTTTGAATTATTGTTTTTATTGCTCTCTTTCTTTTATAAAGATAGTCATACACTATTTCTAATGTAGGTCAAGTTTTGAGACAGAAACAACTGTTGCATAAATATAATCAGTTCTATTTCAGTGATTTCCTGAATAATACTTCATCACTGACCCTTTCTGTCCCTGGAAATCTGACTTCTGGAAGAGCCCCATGACCTTGTTGGAAGTTTTCCACAAAGACTTTATCAAAACATGCTTGTCAAAACCCGCAAAAATCTAAATCAGTATAGTAGCTAGGGGATGAATAAAAGAATTCTCATTCTCTGATTATTCTTTGATAAATTCTTATCCTTTATTTTTCTCTTATTATTGATTATTCGAACACATCCACTACTAAAATTTCCCTTTGTAGAACATCTAAGTCAACTGTCAACAAACTGTCAATTTAATTTCTTCCTTGCCATCACTCTTTGGTAGAAATCAGTCACTGAATTAGAAATTCACATGCTTTACATGTAAGGGAAAGTTTATTCACTGACATTTTATTATTTCTGTAAACCTTATATAAAGGTCATAGAAAAAATTAGGGGCAGTATTATTGATAAATATACTTTTTATTAAATAAACTTACTCCATTAGGATAATGGTTAATGAAGAGCCCCAAGTTGTTATACATTGAAGGGATAATCATGCCATTTTTCAAGTCCTTGGTCAACATTCTCTTATTAACCATGTGGCTGTGTAAAGCATTCAGTAATTCAACGTTCACATTGCTCTCCAGACCTCTCCGGATATCCTAGGAAAAATTGAAATGGCAGAAGTTTATTTTATTATAGTTAATTATTAAAATGTCTATAATCATACTGTTTCTACTCTCTTATTATTTTCTCATTGAATTACCCAGATGGTCAAAACAAATTGAAATAAATAACTTAAAATTATATTATTTCAATTGATTAAGAAATTTTATAAGTACAGGTACTCAGTAAAGTCTTCCAGATCTTATAGAGCATTTGGACATTTTTAGAGACAAAACAAAATTTTTAATGAGTATATTGATGAAGAGATGCTCTTGTTGTTAAGACTTAGGGGATATGAAATTATCAGATATTTAAAATTTTAGGGTGAAAAAAATTAAAAATGGCATTACACTTGTATACATACAGTATTGTAATTTTAATGTGTTTTATGTTTATTCTATAACATTCAAGATTTCAACCATTCTGTACCTTTAATTTATCCAATATAATATCATACTGTACTTGGTGTTATGAGAAATACAATGATAAGTAAGGTGAAATCTTCATCTTTGAGGTACTTATCCTATGTGCCTGCATGTTAAGTCACTTCAGTTGTGTCTGACTCTTTGAGACCCTATGGACTATAGCCCACTAGGCTCCTCTGTCCATGGGATTCTCCAGGCAAGAATACTGGAGTGGGTAGTCATGCCCTCCTCCAGGGGATCCTCCTGACCCAGGGATTAAACCCGTGTCTCTTGCATCTCTTGCACTGGCAAGCAGGTTCTTTACCACTAGCACCAACTGGGAAGCCCACAGTTTCCTATAGCAGCTGGTAAATATAAGCATGATTAGATAAAGGACAGACGGAGAAAAAAATGCTTTCTAGGTCAAATGAAAAGATCTGAGAGAATAGCATTGAAACATGTATATTACCATATGTGAAACAGAACACCAGTCCAGGCTCGATGCATGAGACAAGTGCTCAGGGCTGGTGCAATGGGATGACCCAGAGGGATGGGGTGGGGAGGGAAGCGGGAGGGGGGTTCACAATGGGGAACACATGTAAACCCATGGCTGATTCATATCAATGTATGGCAAAAACCACTAGAATATTGTAAAATAATTAGCCTCCAACTAAAATAAATAAATTAATAAAAAAAGAAAAAGAAAAAAAAAAAGAAACTGGTAACATAAAAAAAAAATAAAAAGAAAAGAAAATGGCCAGCAATTCAAAGTTTGGAGACAGGTCTTGCAGGATAGGTAGATAGGGTAGGAATGGTGTGGTGATCTTTCTAAGTCCAACTGCTGGCACAGAAAGCAGAAGTTGTCCACTGTGGTTTTATGTTTCTCAGATAATAGAGAGAAATTTTAGAAAAGTGTATGGGACAATGACATAGAAGACCTTAATTCCCAAGCAAAGAGTAAATTAAACTGGCAATAGGGAGGTGCTAAGCCACTTTTGTGGCATTAGAATATAATGATTAGCCCGGGCTTTAAGAAGGTTAATCTGGTGGCAATGCGTAACAGAAGGAGAGTATTACAAGGATGAAAAATGGGCTGTGGATGACTAATAGTAGTTTCTAAGAACTGAAGAGGGGAGAAGTAAGGATGACTCATAATTTTGAAGTTTGAACTCTGAGATTGGGGTTGCCAGTTATGGAAACAGCAGAAAAGCAGTTTTTGAAGGGGAGAAAGTGGCATCTGTTTTGGATAGCAGTTTGTTTACAGATACATACAGTGTATCCAAGGAGAAATATTAAGACAGGTGTTAGAAATATTCTCCTGGAGATGTAAAAACACAGACTTCATGGTTCTATGCGTTAAGTGAAAGCTGAAGCCATCTGAAGTGCATATGAACTGCAGAGTAGAGTTCCTAGAAGAGACTTTAATAAGACCCATTCTTAAGACAAGGAAGAAGAGGAGTCTGCAAAAAGGGCCAGAAAGGAGGTTAGAGATATGGTCAAAGACAACCAGAAGAGGGAAAGTTCTGTATTTGCAAGCAAGTAACCTCACAGTTAATGTATCAAGGTAAAATCTCAAAGAATCTGCCTAAGTTTTACTAAATACTGTATGACTGTAAATACTATATGACTCATGAGTTTGAGCAAGCTCTGGGAGTTGGTGATGGACAGGGAAGCCTGGTATGTAGCAGTCCATGGAGTTGCAAAGAGGCAGACATGACTGAGTGACTGAACTGAACTGACATGACTCTAGTAGTAATTTTCAGTTCATCTTCATATCAAATAGAAAGTAGGAATATATTTCTATACCAGTTACATAGATCTGGATATTAATTCATAACTTAGTGTGCTATAAATCAGACTATGCATAAAAAACCACTGAAAATTAAATGCATTATTTACAATCCTTCATTTAAATATCCATACACACTTATGTCAGTCTCTGAACAGTCATACGTACTTATATGCAATTAAAATGATGAATATATATATATCATACAGCTTATTAAAAATAACATTTCAAGAGGCTTCTTAACTTGCCTTTCTACAAGATGTATCATCTAAGATTACCTACAATTCTCCACAAACAAAAGGGAAAGAGAAAAGGAGTAAAATGGAATAATAATAAGTGCTTGTTCAATCTACTATTGGTTTGTTATTAGTCCATGAGCCTGCTGGGCTGTTATTCCATTCACGGAGGTACTAAAATGATTTGCTCCTTTTTTTTTTGGTTTTTTTTTGCATGCTCATTCATGTCCAACTCTTTGCAACCTCATGGACTGTAGCCTGCCAGGGTCCTCTGTCCGTGGGACTTTTCCAGGCAAGGATACTGGAGTGGGTTGCCGTTTCCTCCTCCAGGGGATCTTCCCAGTGCAGGGATTGAACCTGCATCTCCCACACTGGCAGGCGTATTCTTTACCACTGAGCCACTTTTTCCTTACCCTCAATTAAGGAGCATCCTTAATACCCTCATCCTTTTATGTATCATCATATATGCACAACAGAAAGATATACAATTTCTATTAATTTCTAAGTTAACAAATCAATTGAAATAATGTAACAATAACAGCAAAAGTTATATTCATTAAAAATAATGAATTACAGAATCCAGGTTGTCCCAAGCTTCGTTACTTGGTGCGAAGTAAGTGAATGATCCCTTTCCTTCGATCTCCTCCCTCAGTTTTGAGACATCAGAATAGCGCTGTGTGGTGGTAGCTCCCACGATGCCCAGGGTTCCATAAACATGGTCAATAGGCATCACTGAAATAATCAAGAGATGAATAAGTACTCAGGAGAAAATGTCAAAAATGTTATTTTACAATGATTTAACCTTTACAAGAAGTCCCTCAAGATAGTTAACTGATGATTTTAGCAACACAAGTCTATGAATCATCAGTTTTATATGAAAGTTGCCTTTTGAATGTCGAATGATAAAGTACTATTGTTGTTGTTGTGTTCAGTGACTCAGTCCTGTCCGACTCTCTGCGACCCAATGGAATGCAGCATGCCAGGCTTCCCTGTCCTTCACTATCTCCCGGAGTTTTCTCAAACTCATGTCCATTGGTTTGGTGGTGCTATCTAACCATCTCACCCTCTGCCACCCCCATCTTGTTTTGCCTTCAATCTTTCCCAGCATCAGGGTCTTCCAGGCTCCTTTGTCCATGGAATTTTTTAGGCAAGAATACTGGTGTGGGTTGCCATTTCCTACTCCAGGGGATCTTCCCAACCCAGGGATTGAACCTGCATCTCTTGTGTCTCCTTCATTGGCAGGCAGATTCTTTACCATTGGTACCATCTGGAAAGCCCCAAAGTACTTATCCTTTGTGTTGAAGGTCAATGAATTTTAAATTATTATCCTAGTTTAATGTTTTATCTATTTAGTTGTCAAATCTGCTATGTCTATAAGGGTTCAATCACAGTTATCACTAAGTATCTTTGATCATTTCATTTAAAAAAATTTCCTCACTTCTCTCTGAGAGTGGCCAAGGTAATATTTTTTTTCATGTTGGCTTAAAGCTCCTAAGTAGTATAATACTGGTAGATGTAAGGACTGTAATTACATAGATTTGGGTCCCTGAAAGAAATATGTAGACCTACTTCTTTTCATCATAATTTCAGGACAAAAATAGATTAAAATATCTAACACTTCCAGAATGTATCTCCTGAACTTCAGAATAAAAATTAATATATGAATGTTAGCCTTTAGGTTGGGTACAGCCAACTTACTCTTCATGACCCTATCTTATTTAAAGTTTAGTATGATTTGGATCATATCACAGGAGAAATGATTCTTATCTTTGTGACTATAGAAAGAACAGGTATGTAATTAGTAAATTAAATTACAAAATCAGGATTTAAAGACACCCCAACAGAATGGGGAAAATGAGTCCAAATTAACAGGTTAAATGCCACAAGGTTCCATGTAAGTCCTGTGGCTAAGTTGAAAAAACAAATCCCTGTGGAAGACTTGATTTGATAGTATTCATATAAAACAGACCACTAATCTGTATTAATTAATTAAAAATTCAGCATGAGCTAATGGCACAACATGGTTACCAATGACATCAACGAAAGTTCAGGAGTTCCCTACACTGACATATTTGTCTTAATATTCTCTCCACTGCCTGGACATACATGGGTTGTAGACACCAGTTTTGGATCACAATAAAAAAAAATGACTGGATTAGAGGTTTTCCATGGGTTGCTGTCCATGATAGTAAGGGCTCCAAAGTCTAGACCATTCAAACTGTGGGTGATGAGCCCACAGAAAGGAAGATTCTATGGGGGAAGAGAGAGTAGCTGGAGGAAGGGTGTGATGACTTGTGTTAAATATTTGAATTGCAGTCATCTCAAAGAGGAAATAGATGAACTATTTTTTCTCTACTTGGAGAGTTACAGGAAACCAACTTTCAATATGAGGAATCTTATAAAATCAGAGCTGTTGAATCAGAAAAGATGACGCCTTGCGAAGCAGTCAGCCCATGTTTCTAGACAAGTTCAAAGAAAGGGATTTTGTAGTGGGGATCTTTGTCTTGAAGGAATGTTGAACTAATTTAAATTTGAAATAAGTGTCTGTTGTCCAGCATCCAGTGTACAAGATGTATGTTTTCATGCTTTATTGCCATGATAAACTAGTGATTAAGATATGGAGAATATATCTTGGATTTATCATGGTGCTAAACACACACACACACACACACATACGTATTGGCTTCTCTAAAAGCTAATTCAACTCTTTTTCCTCACACAAGACAAATTTTTCAATTTTCAATTAATTCTATAATTGAAACATTACCTGCTGGACAGCCTTTCATTCCTTCCATCCTCATATAACCAGGGCAGCATTCATATAACACAGTCCTATACATTGGAAGAAAATAAATATTAAAATGGATGAACTGCATAGGATACATTTTGACAAAGTTAGCAAAACATATCATTTATTGCCATGACTTATTGATAATTTAGATATCAAGTTTGTTGTCTGTTTGTTTGTTTATGACATTGTTGTTTAGTTGCTAAGTTGTGTCTGACTCTTTGCAACCCCATGAAGCAGCAGGCCAGGCTTCCCTGTCCTTCACACTCTCCCTAAGTTTGCCCAAACTCAAGTCCATTGAGTGGGTGATGCCATCCAACCATCTCATGCTCTGTTGCCCCCTTCTCTTCCTGCCTTCAATCTTTCACAGTATCAGGGCTTTTTCTAATGAGTTGGCTCTTCACATCAGGTGACCCAAGTATTGGAGCTTCAGCTTCAGCATCAGTCCTTCCAATGAATATTCAGGGTTGATTTCCTTTAGAATGGACTGGTTTGATCTCCTTGCTCTCCAAGGAATTTTAAAGAGTTTTCTCCAGCGTCACAATTCAAAAGCATCAGTTCTTCTGCTCTCAGCCTTGTTGATGGTCCAACTCTCACATCCACACATGGTTACTGGAAAAACCATATCTTTGTCCTTTTATGACATTAAGGTATTTATATGAGTTTGATTTCTCATTAGCCTCATGGCATGGTGGAAAAGTTCCAGGATCGTGGAGCCAGAAGAATGAAGTTTTGTTCCCAGTTCCACTACCTAGTAGATGTGTGACCTTGAGCAAATCATTTAATACATTTCTGTCAACTGATACATAAGTTCCTAAAGATGACTTTGGAATTTTAGCAGCTGCAAGCAGATGGCAAACCAGGCATTCTTCCTGTCAATATTATTGATTTCTTTGGTTATTTAAAACTAGCTACTAGCATTTACATTTATTCCAGAGCACAGATGTCAATGTGTTTGTGAAAATGAAGTTAACAGAAATAAGCTAATGTAATTAATCAAAGGAGACACATTATACTTCTGGTAAAAAGCCAGACTTCAAAGCAGGAATTTTTTTTTAATGGAAAGCAAGAAGGATTCTTGGCATATGCCTTGTACAAACCTTGGCATCTCTAATATATTTAGAGGATTAAAGTAAGATTATATCAGACTTTCTTAACTTCCAGGAAGGGTGTAATAAAAATTTCCCTTAAATGTTTCAGAAAGCAGGTCCTTTCTTATGTAGTTAGTGTGCATTTCAAATAAGCCTCATGGTAACCAAGAATATAAAGAACAAAGGGAGAAGAATCCAGAGCTTTGGCATTCCCAACTGGGGCCTGACCTAAATCATGGCCAGGATCCTTGTAACCACTGACTTACATTGTAATTGTGTGAATAACTTATAAGTCTTGCAGATGTCTGCAAACTAATAGGAATAATGTCCCAGTCAAGAAGTAACATCAGTTACAATTATATTAAGCCAATGTGTGGGAACAGGCAGCAGTGTCCTGTGGGGTCCTAAACTTGGTTACTATGGGGAGTCCAGCTAAGACTCTATGTTTTGAATACATGATTCTTAGTAGAAATAAAGATAACCCTATGCATTTTAAATAGGTATCTGTTCATACCTCTTTTTCCCACCAGTGTATATCCAATTTGCTTAAAACAATTTAAACTTAAGGATGACTAATATTATGAATTAGAGTTATTTAGTAATTTCACATTTGTTCATTCATTTTACCTTCAGAAAATGAATTAAATTCACATTTCATAGGTAAAGCAATGAAGACTCTAAAAGGTTACATGATTCCATATTTAGTATTTGTAACCAATATTATTAAGTTAGGAATATATTTTTAACAATACCCTAATCCTTTCACCTATTTAGAGTATTTGAAGTTTAACGATGATGTGTCTCCCATATTGTGATTCTCAAGGTATCCTTCAAATTAATAAGAAGCAGCTGAAGGTGGAGTCCAAATTAATAAGAAGCAGCTATTTCCACTGCTTTCTTGACTGAGAGTGACAACTCTGACACTTTTGATCTAGTAACTTGTTCTACCTAGAACTCAAGTCCTCCATCTTAAAATGAAGAATTTGCCAATATGTATTAATTGATTAAACCGATAAGCTATCAAGTAATAAAAAATGTTTTCCAATTTTAAGTTAATCAGTGAAACAGATAACTAAATTGAGGAGTAATCATCTTTTTTGGTTATTGAAATAGTAGATATAGTAGTGGGCTTCCATTATTACCTTTGGAGACTCTGAGAATCTGACAGTTTGGAATGGAGTGACTGGATTAAATGAAAAGATGAAATGAATTTTTTCCAACTTTAATCTTTGATGAAAACTCTGGGGTAAAGTGTAGTATTTTAGATAATTTCTAAATGACTGGAGGCAAACAATCTTACCTTAAAATCCTGATTTTTCAGATCAATCTGTTCCTCTGGCCCACTTTTTAATAAAATGAGAAAACTGAGACACTGAGGTTAATTGACTTGCCCAAGATAAAAGAAGCCAAACCAGGAGGAGAAATGACATAATCAAACTCTCAGTGATTCCATTCAAACTCTCAGTGATTCTATACCAAGTCACATGGGCTGTGGCCATTTCCTTTTCTAGGAGATCTTCCTGACCAAGGGATTGAACCTAGGTCTCCTGTATCACAGGCAGATTCTTTGCCAACTGAGCCACCAGGAAGCCCTAAAATAAAAGAGGCCAAACTAGGAGTAGAAATGACATAGTCAAACTATTACAGTGATTCTATAGCAGGTCACATGGCCAGTGCCATAGATTCAGGAATAAAGTTAGTTTTATGAGTGCAGGGGAAATTTCTTTATTCACAGTGATCCATTTTTTTTTAAGCTCCCAATTTTGGAGAGTATTTTCAGAAGAACAACATGTGTTTCTGTCCAAAGAAAGCCAGGGGCATTGCAGTGTTGTCTTTGGAACCGGCACATTAAAGAAAAGACGGGACTTACGTTTTTTTCCCACAGATGGCACCTTGATACCAGTTCCTGCAGGTACTGAAGTATTTCTTTTTGGTGCCCAAAATCTGTTGAAGGGCACAGACATTTGGACTGGAAGACAGAAGTAAGGAAAGAGCGTTAATGTCATAACATTAACAAATCGTTTTTCATATCTGTAGGTCAGGTGGTTAGAAACAAAGAAAGAAAAAGAAAAAGCTAATATGTGGCTTAGATTTTCAAAGATGTGACTCTGGTCATGGACAGATCTCATTCTTGATCCAATCCTGCTGAGTCATTAGAAAAACTAACTGTTAGAGACAGAGAGGAAATTGTACACTTCTGGGAATATAATGCCAATATTTCAGAAGTTAATCTAATAGATTTTAACAATATGTTTCTTATTACTTTTAATAGTAGGTAATGCCCTGACCCTTTTAAACCAAACATGTACTCACTTAGGGCATCGGAGTGGCTTCAGGGCCCTGGAACAATGACCATCAGACAGCAAAATAGACAAGTTTTACTAAGTCCCAAGATACTGTACTCTGTAATTTTCTAGGTAAGCAATCACAGAAGTAAATGAATGCTAAGATTAACTTAAATAATATGGCTTCCCAAAGGAAAATTTACTTCTTTGCCTGGAAGTAATTAGATTAAAACATTCTCTGCCAGAATTTTAAGTGTTTTTCTCCCTTAAAGAGATGCGAGTCTTATTTGCTCTGTAAGGCAAGGGAACTTGGAAGCATGATGAAAAATCCCTCTGAGACATAGGCAGTAGTGCCAAGATCCATTTCAAAAATTAATACTACATGCTTGGTTATGTTACTAAATTGTCTGATAACTTTAAGAAACTCAGTTGTAGTTTTTTCTATGAAATCAAGTTATTGCAAATTTTACAGAATGCAAAATTTAAAAGCATTCTTAAATGCTTCAAAAAACTTCAGAAAACTTGTTACATTATCTATTGTTTAATTTTCATACATAAATGAAATTTTCCCTAACATAATGTGAGATATTTCAAAGCTATTTATGTAATGAGCGCCTCTAGCTACAGATTCTTTAATTTTGAAAACCTCATTCCGGAAATTTAGAAGGAAATAAAACACAAATAAACTGAATCATAAAGAAATGCCCTGTTAAATGTTGTCAATTAGACTAAAATCTTGCAGTGTTTCATAAAAAGCAATTATACACAAATTATTTGGACAGTAATTCTTAAAGTTTAAGACATGTACATAAACCACAGATTACTCATTTGTTCCTTTTTCTTATTGCAAATAAGTAGAAAAAAACCCTGAGGTATAAATAAGAAACTTTATGTAGAAATATACATACAACAAGCTAAGGGGGTGGGGGTGGGGAAAGGTTTATAAAATCAAACCACTGACTTACCCCTGATCCCGGCCCCTGATACGGCTGTGAGCCAAGATCTTGTCATAGTGAACGTTGGCATTTGCAGGGTTAACAACCAGCAGCAGGAACAGAGAGAATACTGGTAAGAAAGGAATCATCTTTAGTCTCTCCGTTGCAGTTAGTTCAAGAAGAGAACTGGCAGTGGGCTTAGGAGAGCTCAGAGCTTATATACATGTCAGAGTTCTGGGAGGGAGCTCTGTATCAACCTGGGAATCTGAACTCTCTCCAAAAGGCATCAGCAACTTCAAGCTGCCAGCTCAAATCCGCTTTTGTCAGTTGTGTTTACCGAACACACTTCGCCTCTTTTTTCTTCTCACTCTTCAAAAGAGGTTTATTTTTGTATGATTTATCTTTCTCTTTATTTTACTTCCTGACTTGTTTCAGGTTCATATTTCCATCCTATGCATTTGTAATTTAGAGGGTTTTTATGGGAAATGATTTCGTTTAGATGTTTAAGATCTTTCCGTAATCCATACCTTTCAGAGTCCCTGTCCCTGTGCTCGGTGAGAGCATGATTGGATCTTATCACATCTTGTCATATTCAGTTCACAACCAAACTGAAAGGTTATTATTTTTCACCAGTAAGCAAAGGTAGATGTTGTAAGTCTGATAATCACAAGGCAGTAATGACTGCTGATTAAAAACAAATGTTGTCTAGATACAAACTTTCACGGAGTACAAGATTAGAATTTTAACTTAATGATGAAACATGTAGGAGGGATCATATTTTCACTTAACTGGGGGGATACCTCCCATTTCACTTCTCCTTTCAGATGTCAAGGCATAGATGGAGTTAACACACATCCAGTTCTGGCAATTCCCTAACTTTTGAAATGAAGCAGCAAAGGAAACCCATGTGTGCTTTGTTGCTTTTTTCCTTACATACAGGGCATGATGTTGACCATCTCTAGACAGCACATCTATTGGTAACAAAGCCTGCCCTTTTGGAAACCACTATTACCAATCTAACTGAAAGGGAATGATGCAATATGTGTTAAGAAACAGGGGCATTGCCAGAATTCTGCTTCTTCTGTTTTATCAAGAGTAACTAAAGTCTCAATGTTACGCAGTGCATTTCCTATCCAAGAGAATATCCACTCTCACCACCCCACATATGATATGGCAAATGTTCAGAACACTTTGGATGAAAGAAATCTGAACATCAGAAGTCAACAATTACCTGTGATAACTGCAGTGAGTCTCCCTGGATAAATAAGTCACACATTACCCTAAAGTAAAAGTGTAATTCAAGTACATTCTTGTTGCAAAGTATTCCCACTATAATGGTCCATCAGAGTTGATTCCCCGCTGGCAATGTAGAGAAATCTGAGACTGAATCTCCGTGTTGCCCAATTGGATGGACTTTTAGGGGGCACTGGAATAGGCCAGAGAGGATTCCAAGGACCAGGAGAGTTATACTAAGCTTGCTATAGGCTTTTGTCTTGGGGCACTGAAATAACTCTGCAATGCGCTGCTAGTTTATTAAGAAAGCATGCAATGAAATAATAAATTCTAAAATATGTCTAGAGGCTTCTTTTCAATTTGAAGACCCTGATATTAAGGTATAGAAAACACAAGAGCAATTCAGAAGGAGAACTGGAGAGAAGATGGTAAGAAGTAAAGTATATGCTTTCCCTGGTCCCTTGTGGGAAGGAGAATTTATGTTCTCACTTATGTTCCTCTGAATGGAATTATTTTAATTTTTACTTTTATGCCACTGGTTTGCTTTATACAGTAGGTTTCTATTGCCCTTATGTTGTACAAATAGTAGGTGATCAGTAATTGCTTATTGAGTAGGATGGAAAGGCTTTTATGAAAATAAGTTCTAATATCAATATATTAGCTATTAGATTATTAATAACATAGTTATATAAAAGTCTTCAATTCTAGACTGGTAAAACATTATAATGTAGATTGAGTATCTTAAGATATAATGGTGGAATTTTGGAATTATAGAGAAACAGATCAAACTCAAAATACAGAAACCGCTCCAACATCATCACTGTAAATATTAATAGTCATCACTCTTTACTGAGATGCTCTCTGTGATTAATGCAACCCTTTTTGTTTTAGACAGCTGTTACTGTTAATAAGCACTTTTGTGATGAAGCTGAAATCTACTCATATCCAGTGGGGTTTGACTGGATAAGAAGGACTGAGGTATTCAGTGGAAGATATAAACTTGGTTAATATGTATCAAGAGTAAAAGAGTTCTTTAAATCTGTTCCAGAATGATAACACATAGACTTATAAAGATAGACATGAAAGCAAAATTAATAATATTCTGTTGTTACCTACTTTCTTAACAGTGCCTATAAATGGAAAATTTATTTGTTATTTTCAAGAACAATTTTGAAGTATTTGTTCCTGTGACCACAATTTTATCCATTGGAATCAATGGCTTCCATTCATCCTGATTCCTTCAGTGGCACAAATGGACAAATAATTGCATGAAAAAAGTCGTGAAAATGGAAAGGCATTAGTATTTCAAAAGGTGACTGTTGCCTTCTGAAAGGAGTTAGAGATTTACTTTTTGTAAGAAGCATGATATATGTTCATATTTTAAAAAGAAGGTTCTTAAATCTTTCTTTTCAGAGTTTTAAATAATTGGGTCTTAAATGTAGCCATCCTGAGCATTATATTTGGAACTTGTAAAAGTCCCATGGACGTCAACACATGCTGCTGCTGCTGCTAAGTCACTTCAGTCGTGTCCGAATCTGTGCGACCCCATAGACGGCAGCCCACCAGGCTCCACCGTCCCTGGGATTCTCCAGGCAAGAATACTGGAGTGGGTTGCCATTTCCTTCTCTAGTGCATGAAAGGGAAAAGTGAAACTGAAGTCACTCAGTCGTGTCCGACTCTTAGCGACCCCATGGACTGCAGTCTACCAGGCTCCTCCGTCCATGGGATTTTCCAGGCAAGAGTACTGGAGTGGGGTGCCATTGCCTTCTCCGCAACACATGCTAGCCCTCAACAAATATTTACATTCAGGATGAGTAATGCCATCAAAGAGGATCTCGAAAATGAGGACCAGATTGTACATCTAAATTACATGTAAATTTAGAGGTTGGAGAACATTCCAAGAGAAGGAACATTTAGGGTAAAAAAAAAAAAAAAAGCACTGCAACTTAAAATGCTGAGCTTAGCCCAGAAGTGTGATATTATAAGACATTATATAGTGGGAGGAAGTCCAAGCAACTACTTTAGCCAGCATCCTGGCTTTAAGGAAGCTAATAATGGAACTGTGGTCCATCAACAACTTGGTGTAGGGTGATGGAAGGGAATAGTTCCAGAGAATGGGAAGAAAACACTGTCCAAGCTGTAGGGAAAAGATTTTAAAATCTTGAGAGCAACACAATTCTCTCCTTTCAGAGAAGTCACCAAGGGTTAATCTCTTGCTTTTTCTCCACACAGGACCCTAATTCTTCTGTTTCATGAAAGGATCCTGCCCCTGTGTTGGCTACATAATTTTCTTAGCAGTCTGGAGGAAGAGTGAAACCTTGGCAATTGTCTGACTTGCAGGGTTGCAGAGTTTGACCTGGAAATGTAAGTTATTACTGAAAAAGAAATGGTTTATTATGCAACCAAAGAAAAATCATCTGTCTGAAAGAGATGTTTGTTTCTATCAGGATGCTAATTTACTGGCAGTTTGCAAATTATCAGGTGGGTCATTGCAGAGGCTTTGTAGCCTCTGGAGACTGTGATGTAGTTAAAGTGTTATGCTTATTATCACCAGCAGGTGAAAAGTGTTCGTCCCTCAGTCGTCTTCTACTCTTGGTGACCCCATGGACTATGGCCCGCCAGGCTTCTCTGTCTATGGAATTCTCCAGGCGAGAGTACTGGAGTGGGTTGCCATTCCTTTCTCCAGGGAATTTTCCCAACCTAGGGATGGAACCCAGGTCTCCTGCATTGCAGGCTGATTCTTTACTGTCTGAGACACTAGGGAAGCCCTATCACCAGCATGTAACCAACATTAAACTTATTCTGCACAATCTAGGATTGGACATGGCCTATGGATTCAACAAACCTAGATACTCAAGCCAAGAGCAGGTTTTTTAAAAACAGAATATCCTTGGTATTGCATGATCTGGAGTGATCCAATAATTGAATCGAATTATCCAATAATTTTAAATTCCGTTTTGTTTTCTTTTTTGTGTGTGTGGAATCTTGATGTTTCTTGAGTACTATTTTTCTTTCCTATTGGCTCATTTGTAAAATACCAGTAATAGAATTTACTTGTAAAACACCCCAAGGCTTTGAAGCACCTTATCTTAAAAGGAAGCTACACTTTCTTGGGGATACAATTCTCAGTGTCCAAGCACCTTCACCAGTGAAGGGTGCAGCCTTCCTTGATACCTGTGTTTGCAACCTTGTAAACTGAAGTTCTGACAAAGACTCCAGAGATGTTACTTCCTTCAAATGAGAGAAAACATTTTCTTAAAGTGATTAGATTATGCTGAACTCAGCCAACAGTAGAAGGAATTCAAATTAAGCCCAAAATTAAATTTTGCAATTTTTTTCCTCATTAAAACATTCACACGGCCAAAATAAAATTGAACATTAATGGCCAACTTAAAAGAGGTCAGAAGGGCAGTATTATAGGCTCAGATGTTTGTGGCTAACACCTTGTAAAGCCTATAAGAAGTGTCACCTCCCCAGCCATCCACCCAGTGGATTTCTTCCAGTGGATTTCTTCCTCTATAGATCTTTGCCCATAGATCTTCATGCATGCCCTGGCCAAACATATTTAAGATAATGAAATCATATTCCAAGAAAGATATGACTTAACCAGATCCCAAAGAAAGCATTAAATGACATCTCTTTAACGTTAATTCATTTAGAAATCAGTTGGCTTTCTGTGGTAAATGTGGACAGTGTGCTATCTTTTTTTAAAAAATGCACTTAGACCCTCATTTTCTTTAAAAATCTATCAGTGACAGATTTCACTCCTATACTAAGTAACCAGTGTTTAACTATTTGTCTTTATTTAAGCTCTAAACTTTTCAAATTTTAAAATGGAAGTGTATTAACAACATTTCTTATTACCAGTATTTACTTGTATTTCTCTGGAGACATCTAGTGGAGAAACTGCAATATATGTTTCCAGAAGCACAGGTACATTTTGATTAAAATAATAATTAATATGAATTTGACATTAAAAAATCTTGAATATTCTATGTGCATTTCAGAATGCCAGGCAACTGAAGATTAGCAATGATCTCTTACATAAAATATTTTCAAGCTGATTTAGATTGACTGCAATAAGTGATGTCAAATCCAGATAAAAAGTGAAAAATCTGGTCTTGTGTTTATATGTATATATGTCTGAAGAATGAATCACTTCATTGTTTTAATCTGAGTTTTTGTTGTTGTGCTACACTGACACAGACTAGTGACAAGGATAAGAAATTGTGATGGACTTTTCTATGTCAGGTAACTGGAAATGATCATTTCTGCAGTTTATTTTCAACTATTGGCTCCTCCTCATGTTTCTAGCCTGCTTGATCCTGTTGACAGGTGCGTTTCATCTTTTCTCTCACTGAGATTTGGACTAAGTCCTCGTTTCAGAGGCAGTTAAGACTCTAGTCATCATCTGTCTCCCACTTACAGGTAACTTCTAATATCCTTTCAGACCAGATTGTAAGATGAAGGGATGGATAACTGCTGCTGTTGAAAGAACTCTGTAGACATCCATCCCTTAAAGTGCTAGAATTTCAATGTCCTGTCTGGCATATGTGTTCTCCTAAAAGAATGGTCTGAATTACGCTAACACCATCATTCACGATAATCTGTTTATCACCTCCTTTTGTCCCTCTGAAACAGAAATATTCTCAGGCCTCATACTTAGCCCTCTGCTGATATCTCCTCCATTTATTTGTCTCTGTTAACATTGTCCTCAAATCCTCAGCTTCTGTGTCCAGTGTTTGTAATACATTGTCTATATTCTCTCCCTCTCTCCATACCTGAGAAGTTTCTTGTACTTCTTCCAAGAAAACAACCAAAGTTGAGTTACTTCTCACATCTCTTTCTCTCTTTCTTTCTTTTTGTAAGTATTTATTTACTTATTTGGCTGTGTCACGTCTTAGCTGCAGCAAGTGGGATCTTCGTTGGGTCACGTAGGATCTTTCATTGTAGCACTTGAACTCTCCAATTGCGGCGCCCGGACTTTCTAGTCATGGTGCATGGGCTCAGTTGCTCTGAGGCATATGGAATCTTAGTTATGCAACAGGGATCGGACCTGAGCCCCGTGCGTGGCAAGCAGAATTCTTAACCATTGGACCATGAGGGAAATGCCTACTTCTCATTTTTCAACTATAATCTGTCTGCTAGCCTCAAAGATTGAGGCTGCTGTAAAATAAACTGATTTTCTCCACTTCTCCAGATAGCGAACGTGTATGATAACTTTCCAATTGCAGAGATTCAGCATTTTTACTATTGGAGATTCTTCTTTCTCTCCCCCTATATCATGAGATTTCCCACTTTCCTTGTTCAAATTTACTCAAAAATGTCACTTCTCTAAATGCATGCATTGGAGAAGGTTTTTACTTGCTACAATTCTCTTATGTGCAACTAATCTTGGGGTACTGTGTTAGCACTGTGGGGGAAAGAAACGGAAAAGACCTCCTGTTCTCCTTGTTTAAACAAATGTCCCAAATGCTTTTTTATTCTTGTTTCCAGAGATACATGTACTTGTGGAAAAAAATGGAATTAGACAAGTCTTAGGACCTAAGATTATATATACATGAACAACCTACACAAGGGTTTGGCTATAATAGCTTCCCAGGATATAATGAACAACAAAAAAGATGACCTTATTAGAAAGAGTTCTGGAGAGAAAAGTCATTCAAGTGGACATAGAGACTAATTCTATGGTTCTTATTCAGATGAAAAAAAATAAGGCTTAGAGTAGTTGATGGAAGTTTTTACCTTAAATGAGAAAAGAATTTTTGATTAAGTCTGCTTTTCATTTTCATAGACACACTCATAATTGCACATTTTTTACCTGTAGCAAGTCATTTTCAGTTTAAGTAAGTGTGAGTGCTCAGTAGTATCCAGACCCCATGGACTGTAGCCCGCCAGGCTCCTAGTCCATGGGATTTTCCAGGCAAATTCTTAAATATGCATGTGTGCATGTGCTCAGTTGCTCAGCTGTGTCCTACTCTTTGTGGCCTCGTGGATTGTAGCCCACCAGGCTCCTAGTCCATGGAATTTTCCAGGAAAAGTCTAAAATATGAGTGTGTGTGTACTCAGTTGCTCAGTTGTGTCCTACTCTTTGTGGCCCCATGGACTGTAGCCCGCTAGGCTCCTCTGTCCATGGTATTCTCCAGGCAAGAATACTGGAGTGGGTTGCCGTTCCCTTCTCCAGGGGATCTTAAAAATAACAATAGTAGCTATTTATTATAATGAATATATTGATGTACATCAGCAGTGTTTGGAATTCACACACAAAGTAAAATGTGAGAGAGAAACCTTACTTTGGGTGGAAGTTGATAGTGCTAGTACAGTAAGAAACTTTAATAGCCAAGCAGTAAAAAAAATAGAGGCTGTAAATTAATATTTCTTCAGTCTGAGAGTATTTCAGTCAGTTCAGTTCAGTCGCTCAATCGTGTCCGACTCCTTGCGACCCCGTGGACTGCAGTACACCAGGCCTCCCTGTCCATCACCAGCTCCCGGAGTTTACTCAAACTCATGTGCATTGACTCAGTGATGGCATCCTATCATCTCATCCTCTGTCTTCCCCTTCTCCTCCTGCCTTCAACCTTTCCCAGCATCAGGGTCTTTTCAAATGATTCAATTCTTCACATCAGGTGGTCAAAGTATTGGCATCTCACCTTCAGCATCAGTCCTTCCAATGGATATTCAGGACTAATTTCCTTCAGGATGGACTGGTTGCATCTCCTTGCAGCCAAGGGACTCTCAAGAGCCTTCTCCAACACCACAGTTCAAAAGCATCAATTCTTTGGCTCTCAGCTTTCTTTATAGTCCAACTCTCACATCCATACAGTATTTGGGGAACTTCAATTTTAAGACAGATTATGTGTTCAATTGCATTTAAGCACCTATCAGCCCATATTTTTACCATGCAGCAGTGACTATTTTGCCAGGTTTTTTTTTTACACCTTTTCTCCCCTTAATCTTACAAGATTTATACCCAAAGGTTAATGGGTATAACGAACGAACAAATCATTTGCCCAAATTGACCCACATTTTGGACATTTATGCTTTGCCAAAACCCGAATTGAACGGAGGGAGCTCAGTTAATTTCTCTGGGAGTTCCAGTTATCTAGCTCTGCCTAACACACCATTTTGAGCTTAGAGGCATAAAATAACAGTGGATTTCTCTGGGTCCAGGGATTCTCACAGTGCACAATGAAGATCCATCCTGCTGTGCTGTCGGCAGCTTCAGCTGGGGAGGCCAGAATGGCTGGTCAGTGGCTGCCAGCCCCTGCCTGAAACACTTGTACTGAAGGAGGCTCTATTGCCAAGAAGGTGTCTTCACTTGGAGGTCAAGCACGTTGGCAAGGTGGGCTGGAAGGCTGAGCTCAGCTGGCACTGTCAGCTGGAGCATCTCCCCCTGGCCTCTCCAGTTTGTGGCGGCCTCAGAGTAGTTAGACTGTGTACATGATAGCTCTGTGATCCAACTAACACACATGTTTTTTAATGAGCTGACTCTGAGCACACGTGACGATGTTCAGTCACAGTAATAATGATTGAAAGTGTCACAAGTCAGTCCAAATATCAGAAGAGGGCTCATAGACAACACCCCTCAATGATCAGAGGATAAAAATACTTGAGGCAGTGGGAGAATAGCATTAGGCCCTGGGACTTCTGATAGACCCAGAAATGCCTTACAGAGTCCTCTAAACAGTGGTGAAATAAGATAATGTATGTGGAAGGACTATATACCTAATAGCTTCATTTCCTATTTTATTTTTTGAAAATCATCAGGAAATCGTCATGCTGATAGTGCTTTAACCTTCCATACTCCTGGATTACAGTTCTCTTTAGAATTTTGAAGCTTGGACTAAATAGTGTGTAAACCACCTATCCACCCAGGCAGGAAATGGCTTTGAACTTTTTGAAAGGACATGGGTTTTAATGATGGAAGAAAATTTAGAAAGTGTTTTTGAAATCAGGGTATGGAATTCTAAACTGGGTAACTTTAGTGTTTGTGTATCATACTGCAGATTTAACTGTCTGACCTCTAGTGGTTGCAACCACTTTTTGCAACTGTAAAGGATATAAATTTCCTTCAGAGTTTGTTCAGCCTCAACTAATTCCTTTGAGATTTTATTGACAAAATAACAAATCCAGGAGGTAGCAGATGAAAATATTTTGGCTATAATAACTGAAGTCCTCCTAAAAATTGACTTTTAGCTTAACTATATATTCAGTGCTGACCCTTTAAAAATGTGAGGCTTTTATAATTATATAGGGAAAAAATATTGTGACCATTCCCCAGCTAACTTGGGCTCTAAAGTACTGTTATAGGAAATGTCTAGATTAGTGCCTGTTGACCCTAACTGTACATTAGAATGACCTGAAGAGCTTTTAAAAAGTACAGATAGCCAGACCACCACCCTAGAAAATAAATAAATAAATACTTTCCCAAGAAATAATAATAAACAGCCAGGATTGGCAGCCACTGGTTCAGATGTTCTGGCACAAAGTGTACTAGTTGGATTTTGTTGCTGTTCCTTTTAAGTTAATCAAAGAAATGCTTTCAACTTCTAATTAACAGCATATACAAATCACTTGAAGAGACGAAATATTTAGAACTCAATATTTTTTGAGATGAGTTCAAAATAAAGCAATTAGATGATTTTTAGGATTGCTTTTGATTCAGATAATGTTATCTCACCACACACACGGTTGAAATGGAGGAAGGTGAAATGGATCATGTCTCAGGTTTCACTATGGACTGGAAGTGATCCAAACCATCAGATCTAAGGCAGAGAAGAGAATCTGAATATATTAATTAATTAATTATTAAATAATTATATTAATTATTAATATATAATAAATAATATGTTATTAATATAATAATATATTATATAATATATATTATATATATTAACAATTAGGATGAAAAACAAGATTTACTGCAACTTTAGGTCATATTGCTTAAAAAGGGATAAAAAAAACACAGAACGAATTTGCTTCTCTAAATAGCTGCTGTAGATAGGAATTATTTCTGTAGTTCGAAAAAAAAATCTTGTATGTAACAAAAACTACTTGTTTGATTTTTTTGGTTCTTTGTAATTTCCTTTAATAATATAAAGTATTAAAAAAGCTTAGATAGTTATTAGTCAATAAGTTTACTTAGTTCTGTGTATAAGATGATATACTTTTTTTTTTTTCCCACTCACCTAAAGTCAGACACCTTGGAGTGCAAAATCAAGTAGGCCTTAGGAGGCATCACTATGAACAAAGCTGGTGGAGGTAATAGAATTCCAGCTGAGCTACTTCAAATCCTAAAAGGTGACGCTGTTAAAATGGTGCACTCAGTATGCCAGCAAATTCGGAAAGCTCAGCAGTGGCCACAGGACAGGAAAAGGTTAGTTTTCATTCCAATCCCAAAGAGGGCAATGCCAAAGAATGTTCAGACTATAGCACATTTTGACTCATTTAACATGCTAGCAAAGTAAGGCTCAAAATTCTCCATTTCAGGCTTCAACAGTACATGAACTGAGAACTTCCAGATGTGCAAGATGGATTTATAAAAGGCAGAGGAACCAGAGATCAAATGGTCAACATCTGTTGGATCATAGAAAACGCAAGATAATTCCAGGAAAAAAATCTACTTCTACTTCATTGAATATCTAAATCCTTTGATGTGTGAATCAGAGTGAACTGTGGAAAATTCTTAAAGAGATGGGAATACCAGACCCCCTAACTCCCTTGTGTGAAACTTGTATGCTGGTCAAGAAGCAACAGTAGGACCAGACATGGAATAACTGATTGGTTGAAGACGGGAGGAGAAAGGGACAACAGAGGGTGAAATGGCTGGATGGCATCACTGACTCAATGGACATGAATTTGAGCAAACTCTGGGAGATGGTGAAGGACAGGGAAGCCTGGCGTGCTGCAGTTCATGGTGTCACAAATGGTTGGAAATGACTGAGCAACTGAATAACAAAATTTTATAAGTTACCTTTCCCCGTTTACCTTCTTTTTTAAATGGCTGTAGATTAAAATGCAAAAATTTTGATGATGTGACATAACAGATTTATCTGTATGGTCAGGGAAGCTTGGAACAAAAAGAAGTGCTTAAACTGGAAAAGAGTACGAGTTAGAGATAGCTAGGAAAAGAGAAGAAAATTGTTTACTGGAAACATGGTCTTCTTCTTCCTGAATTCTACTATGGCTTACCAAACATATGTTCCACTAACCAGGAGGAAATTACACTGGGAAACAAATTTCTGTCTTTCTTTTTATTCACGTTTTACAATAAGAAGAAGCAAATTAATTTATCTAATTTGCAATATTAGAAGGACGTATTGCACATACTCAGTTTGGACTTTTGCCTCTTTTTTTTGGAGTGACATGCCTGTACAAAGTACTCTTTATCTTCTCTTCCATGAAATAACTTGACCACAGCAGGGTCGGATGCAACCTTCAGGAAAGAAGCTGCTGAATGAGAGTGTACTCTCTTAGCCAATAAAAACTTAAACTTTTAAATATGCATGATAATAGGGCTTCCCTGGTGGCTCATAAGCTAAAGGATCTGCCTGCTTTGGGTAGATCCCCTGGAGAAGGAAATGGCAACCCACTCCAGTACTCTTACCTGGAAAATCCCATGGACGGAGGAGCCTGGTAGGGTACAGTCCATGGGCAAAGACAAGACAGAGAAACTTCACTTTGACAATAACAGCAAAACGATTATGGTTGAAGGGCACAACACCCAGTTTAAGCATGACACTTTGTTGTGTCTTGAGAGCAATAGATCATGATCTCGGGTCATAGGTGGAGTTATTCTGTTTCTGAAGTCAGACGCTGTACAATGAAGCTGAGATGATTATAACTGAACCCTAAGAAGAAATCAGAGTTTGACAAAATTTCTTTCATAAGATAATGCAGCTGCCATCTCTAAAGTGACAGGTTTTAAAAACCTTCAGAAGCAGGCATAGTTTAAATTCCATCATTGTATAAGCCAAGAGTCCAAAAAGTTCCTACATTTCACCAAGCCTCTCTCCCTGTCAGTGAAGAGTTGATTTAAAGGTTAATCTAATGAGCTAAATTCAAGTTTTGTTCTTGGAAATACATTCTGGAAGGTTAAAATAAAATTGTTATGAAGATTTTATTGTGTTCAAATAGAATTGAAGTAAAGTAGAATAAATCTCTCAAATTATAACTCATTTTATTGTTCTATGAGATATTATCAAGATCTAACACACTTAAAAGAACCACGGATGCCATAGATCTAATAATAAGCTTCCAGCAGTTTGGCATGAAAACAAAACATTTTAAATTTGAGTAATAAAGGTTCAGTAAATTCTTATCTGTAAGTGATTTTAATTCATTTCTACCTAACTTAGTTTTCGGTATATATAACATTGGTAATTAACATATGTTTGGAGAATGTGTATCTTGTTGGGAATTTTTCCTATACCTTAAATATTTCTAAGTGCCAATTTTGTTTCATATGCTCTGGTAAGTACTGTGCATATGGGAATAAAAAATGCATGGCCCAGATCCTAATGAAGCTTTCAGTACTAGTGGAAGACAAATTATATGTATATAATATATTATACATTATATATTATTATATATTATATTTAATATATAATAATATATAATATAATATAATATAATAATGTAATATAATATAATTAATATATATTATATATTATATATATTATATATAATATACATATATAATATTTTAAATAATATAATATATAATATATATCATATAATTATATGTTACATAATAATATTAATATAATATTAATAATATTAATATATATAATTTATATATAATATAATAAGATAGATAATAATATATAATTAATATAATATGATAATATAATAATATATAATTAATATAATATAATATATTATATATAATATATATTCTATAACAATTATATATTATATTATATAATTATGATAATAAAATTAATGTAATAAAAAATAATATTACAATATAATATAAAATATAAGCTATATATTATATATAAATATATATTATACATTATATATTTACATATAATATATAATAATTATATATTATATATTATATAATATGTAATATAATATATAATAAATATATAATATATAATACATAATATAATATACATATATATAATATTATAAATAATAAAATATATTATATAATAATATAATAATATAATATCATAATATATAATTAATATAATATAATATATTATCTATATTATATATAATATAGATATAATTATTATATATATTATATAATAATATGATATGCTAATATAATATGATAATATTATAATATAATATAATATGACAATATGATAATAATATAATATAATATAATATAATATAATTATATATTATATTGTATATAATATAATATATAATATATATAATTATTATGATATGTTGTAATAATCATATATATAATAAAATATATATAATATTAATATATATAATATATATTATATTATGTTATATTATTTTATATTATTATCATATTATATATTATATTATATTATTTATAATATTATATATATGTATATGTATATATGTATGTGTATATGTATGTATATGTGTATAATATATATAATATTATATTTTATATATATCATATGTATATTATAATATAGTAATATAATATATAATTTATATATATTATATATTACATATAAATTGTATATGATATATGATATATTATAATATATATATATTATATAATACATAATATATATTATATTATATATATACATAATATATATTATGTTATATATATTATGTATCATATATTATATTATATATTATATATAATATATATTATGTATCATATATTATATTACATATAATATATAATATAATATACATATATAATATTATAAATGATATATATAATATATAATATATATCATATAGTTATATATTAAATAATAATATTAATATAATATTAATAATATTAATATATAATTTATTTATAAAATATAATAATATATACAATAGTATATAATTCATATAAGATAATATAATAATATAACAATATATAATAATATATAATTAATATAATATGATAATATAATAATAATATAATATAATATAATAATATATAATTAATATAATATATTATAGTATATATTATATATAATATATATAATAATAATATATTATATATTATATTATATACATAAATAATATATATAATATATAATATATTATATATTATATAATAATATGATATATAATATAATATGATAATATGATAATAATGTAATATAATATAATAATATATAATTGATATAATATAATATATTTTCTATTATATATATTATATAATATATAATATTTATAATATAACATATGTAATATTTATAATATAGTATATATTATATATTATGTGTATAATATATTATTATATAATTATTATAATATATTATAATAATCATATATATAAAATATTTTATTATATATATGAGATTATAATATATTATATTATAATATAATATAATATAATATAAATATAATATTATTATTATAATTTATAATAATAATTATAATTATAATTATATATATAATATGTATATGATATAATATATATTATATTATTCTAATATAATATAATTATATGATATAATATATATTATATATATAATATATATATAATATATATAATTATATCATATAATTATATCATATTATTATATATATAATATATATATAACATATATAATATAATATATATATTATATTATATATATTATATATATAATATATATATTATAATATATGATATAATATATATAATATATTATATTATATATATTATATATTATATATATTATATATATAATAATAATTATATTATAATATTAATATAAATATATATTATTTATAATAATAAATACAATATAAATATAATATAATAATATAATATAACATAATATAATATAATGTATATTATATTATATATATTATACATTATATTATATTATTTATAATATTTTATATATGTATATGTGTATATGTGTGTATATATATGTATAGAATATATGTGTTATATATTATATTATATGTATATAATATATATAATATTGTTATAAATTAATAAAATTCTTGCTGGATATTTTCTCAGAGATGAGCAGAGACCCTCTTTCCTTCCCTTCCAAATTCTTCAACCTGCTAAAGTCATCCACTGTCTGATACAGCCTGAAACTTTACATGCATGAAAGTCTTTTTTTTTTAACAAATTCATCTGTTAAGATATAGCTCTGAGAAACAGGAGTAAAACTTTGATCAGTCATCTTTTAAAGATAAAACGAGTTTATTTCTGCTAATTTCAGATCCTGGTAAGAAAAATTAAGGAAAACTAAAGAAACTTATGACTGGCACCATGTTGATTTCTTAGCAAAGATTTTTTGTTTTTCTTCTTTTATTCCTTTCCATAACTTTTGCATTGGATCTTTCTTCTTTCATGGAAACTTCTACATTACTATTAAAATTTAAAAGGAGATTTGAATATTAATGAAAGTAAAAATACAGAGTAAAGAAATTAAATGCTTAAGGATGAGACAGAGAGAGACACTGCTGTATATCTACTTTAAAGAGGCTGCTACTTAGGGGTCAGATGGCCTTGGTGGAACCCTTTGTTATCTCATCTTCAGCAATGAGATCATTGGAAAATTGCTTAGCATCTCTGTGCCTCAGTGTCCTTAGCTGACTAATCAGCTAATAGTATCTGTCCTTTTCCCCCTCAGAGATGTTTTAGGAGTTATTTTTAAAGTAAGAGAGAGTTTTAAAGTAAATGTCCAAATAGAGTAAATTTTGTGCCTTTTCAAGGTTGATGGAAGTGAATAATACTTAAAAATGCCAATTCTGTTTTTATGTCTAGTGAGACCTTCAAGAGACAGTAAGAGATAATGTTTTTGTTTTGTTTTTCAGCCTTGACAGGCATGGTGATTGAGCTCAAGGAACTGTCCTGCTGTAGCAACAAAAATATCAATGAAAATGCCCAGAGTTATTTTTGTTTGAAGTGGGAACTGTGTGTATTGGTACAATTTTTATATTGTACAGCAGGTGAGAAGGATTTAGAGTTGGAGAAATAAGACACTTCTTGGGGGAGGGAAATACATAGAAACACCTACTCAACTTACTCAGATAATCAACTCAGGGGACATACAGGAAGAGCCCAGGTATGGAGGAGTAAGTACAGGTCAAATGCACAAAATCAAAGTACTAGATGAATAAATTCACTATTAGGGTTGTATGGTGCTGGCATGATGACAGTCAGATGATCAACTAACAAGTTTTCAAAATGCAAAGTATCCACATTAAGAAGAAGAAGAAGGAAAAAAAAAATATATATATATATATATATCTTTACACATTTAAGAGGGCTTCCCTGGTGGCTCAGTGGTAAAGAATCTGCCTGTCAATGCAGGAGGACGTGAGTTCAATCTCTGAGTTGGGAAGATCCCCTGGAGAAGGAAAAGGCAACTGACTCCAGAATTCTTGCCTGGGAAATCCCATGGACACAGGAGCCATGGAGTCACAAAGGGTCAGACATGACTGAGCACTAACACTTTCCAGTATTCTTCCTTGGGAAATCCCCATGGACAGAGGATTCTGATGGGCTACAGTCCATGGGGTTGCAAAGAGTCAGACACAACTTCGCGACTGAACAACAACAACAATATACATGTAGAAATACTGTCCAGTAATGCATCGGAAAGATATACAGTAATTTACATATTTGCTTGTAAATAAACGTAAGTTGAGTTTTAAAGAATCCTTTTTAGTATTTTGTCTAAAAAGGTCCAAGATATTTTTTTGTGGATACATGGTTTGGTTTTTGGCTGCCAGGAGACATAGATAGTTGAGAATAACTGAAAAGTAAGGAGTACTTGACAGGATTACCATTCTGCTGATGTTCCCTGAAAAAGCAACTATGCTTTGTATCCCTTTGTAACATGTGAAATGCACAGTCCAAAAAGGAACTTTTGATTGTTTGGCACAATGACTTTGAGGGTAACGCTTTATATAACCTCATTATGACAGTTGCCTTCCATTGTAGCTTAAGAATTCTGTTTAAGGTCTTTGCAGGACTTATCTATAAGCCACTGTATCATATCAAGAGAAAATGAATCCTGAGAGTGTGTCAAGATCTCTGTTGCTATTTCTGTTGGGGATCATGTTACCATAGAAATATATTCCCTGTGGCTTATAAAAGACTTATTTTGCTTAAGTGCTATTTTTATTTTATTCAAAATGAAATAGAGATAAAAATTATAAAAATATTTCTCTTTAGCCTTCAACCTTAATGGTAATTTCAGTTAAAAGGATAAAGGTAATCAATGCATGTCTCTTTTTTGGCAATTTTCTTTTACCAAGTGTTGGTTCCTTGGGCCAGCATCATCATTAGAAGGATCAGATGAATGGAAGTTAGTGCCGGTGTGTATTTTGTCTTCCTTTTTAATTTGTGGTTTCCTGAGTAGCAGCAGGATCAATTCCACTACTCACATTTGGTCTAGAGTTCAAGACTGATGATTCCACACGTGCACAAGAGGATATAAAGACATTTATTACTTACATAAGAAGGCTTTCTGTGGAAAGCAGGCCTGGCTCCCAAAAAGGTTCAAAAGTGATTTGAGAGAGTAGGAAAGGGAGACTACTATTTCTTTAAACCAGAAAGTCATTATAATTTTATATTTCAAATTTTTTCCACATTGAAATTTTTTAATTTTGAAAATTTTATTGTTGGAGTATAATTGCATTACAATGTTGTGTTAGTTTCTGCTAGTTAAAGTTCCTCCCATGTTCTGTTTTATTATTTTCTTTTTTTAAAAAACCCCACCCCACATAATGTTCCTCTTATTATTACAGAAACTCAATTCATTGCTAATATATGTGTGTGGCAGGAAAAATATACAGTGTCTTTTTCTGTTTTATATATGTGTACATTACAAATTTACACAAATAGTACTTTCCTACAGAGAGTGAAAGTGAAGTCACTCAGTCGTGTCCGACTCTTTGCGACACCATGGACTGTAGCCTACCAGGCTCCTCCATCCATGGGATTTTCCAGGCAAGAATACTCTAGTGGGTTGCCATTTCCTTCTTCAGGGGATCTTCCCAACCCAAGGAGTGAACCTGGGTCTCCTGCATTGCAGGCAGATGCTTTATCGTCTGAGCCACCAGGGAAGCCCAAGGGCAAAAGGCTTCTTCAAAACATGTCTGAGAGGGTGGACGTTTTAATTTTTTGCCAGGCAAAAGTGTGAAAAAGGGGAGAAGATGTTTCTTACAAATTGTAAAACAATCAAGACTTTTGTGTGTTCAGACTTCCTACAGATGTGTATTTTTCACTCAATAACATGTTTTAAAATCGATCCATGTAGCTATGTGTAGATTTAGCTTGTTACTTCTGACAGACACGTAACATTCAATCTTATAGGATATCATAGGTATCCATTCCCTTAGTGACAATATCTAAAAATCTATTCTTTAGCCAATCCTTTTTTATAAAAATAATTTTTGTTTATTTATGTTTGGCTGTGCTGGGGCTTCACTGCTGCACGGGCTACTCTCTAGAGTAGCTTCTACAAGAGAAACTGTTGTGGAGCACAGGCTCAGTAGTTGTGGCACGTGGGCTTAGTTGATCCATGACACGTGGGATCTTCCCAGATCAGGGCTGAACCTGTGTCTCCTGCATTGACAGGCAGATATTCTTTACCACTGAGCCACCAGGGAAGCCACTACACTCTTTTTATAGTGCCCTAGGCTGCCACTCTGTCCCTAAACCCTCAGTTGAAAGTAAACATGTTTTGTTCTCCAAGGATCTATCTGTGTGGGTGTGGATGTGTGTGTGTGTAAGAGAAAGAGAGAGAGAGAGAGAGAGATTTTGGCATCTTTCAACCTCTCTCTTGCTTCTGTGGCATCTGTAAGTTATGTTCAGGCAAGATCCACCAGGCTATGTTCATTTATCATTTCTACAACTCATAGAACTTTCAAGCACTTGACTTCACTTGATGCTGGTAAGTCTGTAAGTCAAGTGCTATGATTAACTCTACTTTATTGCTAAGGCAGCTAGCTCTTGGTGAATGTAAGTTAGAATAAGATCTAAATGATGGAGTTTGGAGTTATAGTTCAAGTCTTCTGACTTTGCACACTACTTTAGATGAGCCAGAATAAACTACTACCAACCAAATTGTGATTAGGGGGCCCCAGGTTGTGATAAACTTTTCATTAGATCCCTGGTACTTAGTAACACCCAGAACAAATTCTACAAAGAGATGAAATATGATAAGTTATTGGTTGTTTGTTGGTTGGAGCTGGTACTCAGTCGTGTTCAACTCTTTGCAAAGCTGTAGCCCACCAGGCTCTTCTGTCCATGGATTTTCCAGGCAAGAATACTGGAGCAGGTTGCCATTTCCTTCTCCAGGGACTTAGGGATCTTTTCTTCTCGACTTTAGGGATCATTTCCTTCATTTCCTTTTCAACTTAGGGATCAAACCCGTGTCTCTTGCGTCTCCTGCATTGGCAGGTGGATTCTTTACCACTAGCGCCTCCTGGGTAGAATATACATTCGTTCTTAAACTTTCTGAACTTGACTTGATATAAATGTCATGCCAATCATATCACAACATGGTATGATCTAAGGATGATTTTAAAAATTAGAGCTATGAGCTCTTAGCAACCACAATGTCATCATAGGTTCTGAGCAAGCCCAATCAGGTCTCATATACAGCAAGTTCTAAAATATAACATGCAATAAGTATTAGGTTCCACTCATATAATTCTTCAAGGCTGGTCATGTAGATGGGACTTAAGATGCTGGCTTAGGAAACTGGAAACTTGCATTCCAGAGTTGTTTCCATCTCTAACTTGCTGTGTAACCTTGTGAATATAATTTCACTTCACAAAACCTCAGTTAAAATTAGAGTGCTGGAGAGGATTTGGAAGTTTCCCTCCAACTTGGAAATTCGCCAGCTACAGTACATTGTTAACTTAGGTGAGATACCAACTCTTACATATTCCTCTGAATAGGGAATTCCAAACAATAATTTGTATCTTCCTACGTGTTGGTACAAGTCAGAAGTATGATGCTTCTTTATGTTTTTGACAACTAATTTTTATAAATGTCAACATCTTCATGGAAGCTGGAGGTGAAGAAGTGTCATCTGCTTCTGCATACGAGCCTGAGATTCCTTTCACTAGCAGCAACCCCACATTTAAGCTCTGGGTTCCCATCAGCTACCATGGACAAAAGAGAGCAGGGGTGAGAAGCTCAAAGCAAGTAGGATGTAAAAGAAGGATGGCTAAGCATTTGTTTTTAACAGTAGAGAATGGGTGAAGCTCTTCTATAACATTGAGCAGTTGTTAATATGAATTTTACCAGCTCTGTGACACTGGCTACTTTTTAAACTTTTACCCCTAATACATATCTAAGTGTATTATTTGGATGCACTTATTTATACTTGTTTATTTATTTGGCTGCATTGGATCTCAGTTGGGGCATGCAGGATCTTTCACTGCCTCACACTGGCTGGGTAGTTGTGGGGCATGGGCTTATTCATTCTTCAATTCGTGGGATCTTAGTTCCCCAACCAGGGATTAAACCCACGTCCCCCGCATTGCAAGGTGGAGTCTTGGCCACTGGACCACCAGGAAATTCCCTAGGTATATTTGATGTGAACATTTTTGAAAGATCTGAAGAGTCTGAATCACATCTTGTTGCTTTTGTTATATTTAGCATTATTATTTACATACAGGGAATTTCATGATACTGATGAACAAAGAGAATGGAAAACTCTTTAAAAGACCACTGCACTAAACTTATGAATCACCTGAGTTTGTAGCCATTGCCAAACATCTCCCCACTGGGGAGAATTACCTTTGATCCTCTCCCCTGAGCTAGGAGCCAGGCCGTGGGCACTCCCTGCCTGTGTCACAGACATGCACATATCAGTGTACAAACTCACACTCAAATACCCGTTCCAAGGTCAGTATCAGTTTGAAGTCATCCTTGGACCACTCTCTTTGTGACTGGAGTTCACAGTCCTCCCCACAGTCCCTCAGAAGCACTACATTTAAGACATGGACACAACATATTAAGTCTCGTCTGTAAAAATTCCCTCAGAGATGCCCCTGCTTCTTGACAGGGAGTGAGAGGTTGGAAATACATAGATTTCTATCGTAATAACCTGTATTAGAAGAGTTAGAACTTGTGACAATTGCCATTATTTCTCTACTTGAGTCCAGTCAAAAGAGCCTTCTTATATGGGAAAGGCCATCATTTATCCTGAGAACTAGCAGGCCGAGTAGATAAGAGGATGCTGGATGAGAGCAGAGAAGCATAAACAAAGGGCATCTGTGCCTCTATTTGTTATCTTCCAACCAGCCAACAACCAGTTCTCTTCAATAGCTGAAATCTTCCCGCAGAGGGTATGGCAAGAATACAACAATCATTGTACTTTAGATTCAGGTAAAGGCTGTGTGTCAAAAATTTCATGAAAGAAATATTAAAAATACAGCACTTCAAAAATGCAAACAAAAGCAGAATTTCTTAACTTTGCTCTCAAATCAAATTTTTACAATAACCCTTTGTAAGACATCATGTCATGACAATAGACTCTCCCTTGACTCTGTGGTGAGGCACTGTGTCTCTCTTTTATTTTTTGTACACAGAGCTGATTTAGCCTTCTGCAAGTGTTGACTTCTCATCTGCTGCTCTTATATGCATCACTTACCCAATTTGAAATCTTTATCAGAGTCTACAGTTATTATTGTGGTGACATGAATCCATGAGACAACATGGAAGCTCAGGAAAAAAGACAGAACAAATATGAAAAGTTAGAGTAGGCATAGCTTGTTAAAAATCCCTGCACATTATTAATGGAAAACGCAGTCATTCATATGCATCTTTAATGAAAAGTGTACTTAATGCCACACCATCCTCCATTTTTTTATTGCATAAATCACTTCTGGGGCTTATTTCTGGGAGCATTTCTCCAGACTCATGTGGTGAATCTACAAGTCTACATTCTGTGGAGGCAGAAAGTAAAGAAAAAAAAATCTTTCTTCTTGTTTGTGTTTCTAAAGTGGCTCTGTGACAAGTTATCCAATGCGAGAAGTAACAGTTACTGTGATGGTGATCATATGTGTACAGGATAATAGCTTACTGATCATAATTTCCTCATAACTTTGCTTTTAGTGTAATATTAATATGTAAATGCAAACAATGTAACTCCAGCTAACAGAAGCACGGAGACTTGTGAATAAGAAGGGACACCTTCTCCTTCATTTACCACAACTGTAAGAATCAGCCCAAATACAGTTTTCTAAAAATCTGCCTTTCTTTTTACTGTCAAAAATGGTGATAGAATCAGAAGAGCATGGGCTTTGGGTTTACAAATAACTGAGTTCAAATCTCAACTCCGCTACCCTTCAGTTAGGAATCACGTGGAAAGATCATAAAAATTCTATGATCATCAGTTTTTGAGTAATATTATGGGAACAGAATTTATCACATCTAATTATTGTGACAATGATGAGATGAAGTGTTTATTCCATGAAGGATTGATTTTTTCTTCTACTTTCTCTTCCTCTTCCTCCCCCTCCTTCTCTGCCTCCTCTTCCTCCTCTTTCTCTTTGAAGTGAAGTGCATATGTTAAAATATTCTCCAAATACACATTTGACACAAAGTGCTAAACTTTCTCAATCTCTTCTTCCTGCAAAACTTATTCATTAACAACCTTTATGAGTTACATTAAATAAAATAGGTGTGAAAATATCTTGGTATAAGTAGTGTCCAAAAATAGATTTCTTACTTTCATTTCTTTGTTAAATTGTGCAGCACGGGAACGGTGGCTGCGCGGTGCGGGAGCAACTGTGAGGAGATACCCCAGGTCCAAGGGCTGAGAAGCCCCAGCAAGACGGTAGGCCCTGGGGCAGTGGGTGCGCGGCACTCGAGCGACTGTGAGGAGATACCCCACATCCAAGAACAAAGGAGAAGCTCCAACAGGATGGTAGGAGGGGCGAAATCGCGTTTAGAATCAAACCCCATAACCGCCAGACACTCTGAGACGGCTCAAACAAACCTTGTGCGCACCAGGACCCAGAGACCCCACAGAGACTGAGACAGAACTCTGAGTGTCTCCTGAGGAGGTACGGGTCAGCAGTGGACTGCTGCAGGGACAGGGCTCTGGGTGCGGCAGCCCTGGGTATGTCATAAGCCCTCTTGGAGGAGGTCACCATTAACCCCATCATAGAGCCACCAGAACTTACACAGGACTGGGAAACAGATTCTGGGAGGGAACAAACAGAACATTGTGTGCACCAGGACCAGGAGAAAGGAGCAGTGACCCCACAAGAGACTGACCCAGACTTGCCCATGAGTGTCGAGGAGTCTCCAGTGGAGGCGTGTGTCAGCAGTGGCCTGCTGCAGGGCTGGGAGCACTGAGTGTAGCAGTGTGTGCATGGGAAATTTTTGAAGGAGATCACCATTATCTTCACTACCTCCACCATAGTTTGGCCCCAGGTAAATAACAGGGAGGGGACACAGCCCCACCCATCGACAGAAAATTGGATTAAAGATTTACTGAACATGGTCCCATCAGAACAAGACCCAGTTTCACCCTCAGTCTCTCCCATCAGGAAGCTTCCATAAGCCTCTTACCCTTCTCCATCAGAGGGCAGACAGACTGAAAACCACAATCATAGGAAACTAACCAATCTGATCACATAACCATAGCCTTGTCTAACTCAATGAAACTATGAGCCATGCCGTGTAGGGCCACCCAAGACGGACGGGTCATGGTGGAGAGCTCTGACAAAACGTGGTCCACTGGAGAAGGGAATGCCAAACCACTTCAGTATTCTTGCCTTGAGAACTCCATGAACAAAAGATAGGATGCTGAAAGATGAACTCCCCAGGTCAGTTGGTGCCCAATATGCTACTGGAGATCAGTGGAGAAATAACTCCAGAAAGAATGAAGAGATGAAGCCAAAGCAAAAACAACACTCACTGTGGATGTGACTGGTGACAGAAGTGAAGTTCGATGATGTAAAGAGCAATACTGCATAGGAACCTAGAAAGTTAGGTTCATGAATCAAGGCAAACTGGAAGTGGTCAAACAGGAGATAGCAAGAGTGAACATCGACATTTTAAGAATCAGCGAACTAAGATGGACTGGAATGGGTGAATTTAACTCAGATGACCATTATATCTACTACTGTGGGCAAGAATCCCTTAGAAGAAATGGAGTAGCCATCACAGTCAACAAAAGAGTCTGAAATGCAATACTTGGATGCAATCTCAAAAATGACACAATGATCTCTGTTCGTTTCCAAGGCAAACCATTCAATATCACAGTAATCCAAGTCTATGCCACGACCAGTAATGCCAAAGAAGCTGAAGTTGAACAGTTCTATAAAAACCTACAAGACCTTCTAGAACTAACTTCCAAAAAAGATGTCCTTTTCATTATAGGGGATTGGATGAAAAAGTAGGAAGTCAAGAAATACCTGGCGTAACAGGCAAATTTGGCCTTGGAGTACAGAATGAATCAGGGCAAAGGCTAATAGAGTTTTTCCAAGAGAATGCACTGATCATAGCAAACACCCTCTTCCAACAATACAAGAGAAGACTCTACACGTGGACATCACCAGCTGGTCAACACTGAAATCAGATCGATTATATTCTTTGCAGCCAAAGATGGAGAAGCTCTATACAGTCAGCAAAAACAAGACCGGGAGCAGACTGTGGCTCAGATCATGAACTCCTTATTGCCAAATTCAGACTTCAATTGAAGAAAGTAGGGGAAACCACTAGACCATTCAGGTATGACCTAGATCATATCCCTTATGATTATACAGTGGAAGTGAAAATAGATTCAAGGGATTATATCTGATAGACAGAGTGCCTGAGGAACCATGGATCAGGGTTCCTGACATTGTACGGAAGCCAGGGATCCAGACCATCCTCAAAGAAAAAAAATGCAAAAAGGCAAAATGGTTATCTGCAGAGGCCTTACAAATAGCTGTGAATAGAAGGGAAGCAAAAGGCGAAGGAGAAAAGGAAAGATATACTCATTTGAATGCAGAGTTCCGAAGAATAGCAAGGAGAGATAAGAAAGCCTCCCTCAGAAATCAGTGCAAAGAAATAGAGGAAAACAATAGAATGGGAAAGTCTAGAGATCTCTTCAAGAAAATTAGAGATACCAAGGGAATATTTCATGCAAAGATGGGCACAATAAAGGACAGAAATGGTATAGACCTAACAGAAGCAGAAGATATTAAGAAAAGGTGGCAAGGATACACAGAAGAACTGTACAAAAAAGATCTTCATGACCCAGATAATCACAATGGTGTGATCACCAACCTAGAGTGAGACATCCTGGAATGTGAAGTCAAGTGGGCTTAGGAAGCATCACTACGAACAAAGCTAGTGGAGGTGATGGAATTCCAGTTGAGCTATTTCAAAGCCTGAAGGATGATGCTGTGAAAGTGCTGCATTCAATATGCCAGCAAATTTGGAAAACTCAGCAGTGGCCACAGGACTGGAAAAGGTCAGTTTTCACTCCAGTCCCAAAGAAAGGCAATGCCAAAGAATGGTCAAACTGCTGCACAATTGCACTCATCTCACACGCTAGTAAAGTAATGCTCAAAATCCTCCAAGCCAGGCTTCAACAGTATGTTAACCGTGAACTTCCAGATGTTCAAGCTGGTTTTAGAAAAGGCAGAGGAACCAGAGATCAAATTGCCAACATCTGCTGGCTCATCAAAAAAGCAAGAGAGTTCCAGAAAAACATCTATTTCTGCTTTATTGACTATGCCAAAGCCTTTGACTGTGTGGATCACAACAAACTGTGGAAAATTCTGAAAGAGATGGGAATACCAGACCACCTGACCTGCCTCTTGAGAAATCTGTATGCAGGTCAGGAAGAAACAGTTAGAAGTGGACATGGTTCAATGGTTCCAAATAGGGAAAGGCGTACATCAAGGCTATATATTGTCACCCTGCTTATTAAATTTATATGCAGAGTACATCATGAGAAACACTGGGCTGGATGAAGCACAAGCTGAAATCAAGTTTGTCGAGAGAAGTATCGATAATCTCAGATATGCAGATAACAACACCCTTACGGCAGAAAATGAAGAGCTAAAGAGCCTCTTGATGAAAGTGACAGAGGAGAGTGAAAAAGTTGGCTTAAAACTCAACATTCAGAAAGCTGAGTTCACGGCATCTGGCTCCATCACTTCATGGCAAATAGATGGGGAAACAGTGACAGACTTCAGTTTTTTGGGCTCCAAAATCACTGCTGATGGTGACTGCAGCCATGAAAGTAAAAGACCCTTGCTCTTTGGAAGAAAAGTTATGACCAACCTAGACAACATATTAAAAAGCTGAGACATTATTTTGCCAACAAAGGTGCATCTAGTAAAGCTATGGTTTTTCTGGTAGTCACGTATGGATGTGAGAGTTGGACTATAAAGAAAGCTGAGAGCTGAAGAATTGCTTTTGAACTGTGGTGTTGGAGAAGACTCTTGAGATCCCCTGGACTGCAAAGAGATTCAACCAGTCCATCCTGAAGAAATATTCAGGAAGGACTGATGCTGAAACTCCAATACTTTGGCCACCTGACATGAAGAACTGACTCATTTGAAAAGACCTCGATACTGGGAAAGATTGAAGGCAGGAGGAGTAGTGGATGACAGAGGATGAGGCGGTTGGATGCCATCACCTACTCAATGGACATGAGTTTGAGTAAACTCTGGGAATTGATGATGGAGAGGAAGCCTTGGTGTGCTGCAGTCCACGGGGTCACAGAGTCGGACACGACTGAGCAACTGAACTGAACTGAACTGACTGTAAAATCGTGATTTTAAAAAATCATTGCGTGTTTATGCATTTGACCATTTCTACTTCTTTGACTTATAGATAGAGAAAATTGGGGTGGTTGGTAGACTTGGCAGTATGAAGAAATGTTTCAATCTTCATTATAAAATATTTATTAGGTATATTCAAATATCCTAAACACTATTCTAGGCACCAGAAATAGAGTGAACCTGATAGATAAAGCTCCTGTCTTATGGAGTGGTATTTTAGAGACAATGAGGCAGAAATTACACAGAGAAGCAACACATAAATTAATGGCTAGGAAAAAGTTTAGATAGTCTAGTGATTTTTTTTAAGTATTATAAAAATTGAGAACTAGAAAATAACATCTTATAAAAATTTCACTGGATCCATTAATACCTTTTGAATAATCTTATGTCACTGTCTTAACGAAACTTTTTTTCTTTCCTAGTTTTTAGCAATAATTTTTAAGGCACTACAAATGGTGATTTCAGTTAATGTTTTCACTCAACAAATGAATAAATATACTAGTATTTAGGACTCCTGGTTAGACTCTTTAAAATTTTTTTTGATTAAAAAATGTTTTTATTTGAAGTATAGTTAATTTGATGGTGGTGGTTTATTCGCTAAGTTATGTCCAACTCTTATGACCCCATGGACTGTAGCCCACCAGGCTCCTCTGTCCATGAAATTCTCCAGGCAAGAATACTGGAGTGGGTTGCCATTTCCTTCTCCAATAGTTGATTTAGTTAATACAATATTGTGCTATTTCAAGGGTACAGCAAAGTGATTCAGTTATACCTATAGACTCTTAATAAAACCTATTACATGCCTGCTCACTTGAGCTCAGTTTCTCCCAGAAACACAACTAATCAAAGAGGAGTCTGATTTTTCCCAGGAGGTATAGTAATATGAGTAATGTCTCCACTGTCTTCCCAAATCCACCAGGAACTTAGAAAAATCTGTTATTTAAGGAAAGATTTCAACACACTGGAGTACCCTCTTTTTTTTATCCTTGTTATAGAGTTAACTTCCTTTCATGTTTTTCTTCTCAGTCATCTCTTCTCTCCCATAATTTCTCCCTCAAGCTTTTCTATTTTAAATTCTGAAACAAATATTTCTTCATTTATTTCATGGGCAATAAATGAGTTTAAAATAATCACCCACTACTTTAAACATAATTTCCACTAATTTTCACCATCTGAATCCTTGGTTCTCACCTGAGGAAACCACTTTCCTGTGTAGCCCTATCCTGCAGATATGAGTCATACTCAATATTTCATGTCTCTTAAGAGCAGGAAGCTGAGAGTGTGAATCCTTTTCAATTTTTAATGCACCTTTCAGAGTATTTCTCCTCTACTCCATGAATCTCATGTTAACTTGCTTCACGTACTCAATTCTTCATTCCTTTCCCAGAGGAATTCTATCTTTATGTTACTTGACCCCTTGAAGCTCTTAGCAATGACTTTCCACTGTCTTTCTGGCTATGACCTTTAGGTTGTTCAGTTATTTCTCTTTATTCTGTTCATCCCTTGAACTGTTCATCTGCCCAGGCCAGAGATGTGAGCATGCTTCTTGAATTCTTCATGTTTCTCATCACCAGTTTGGGGTGGTCTTTAAAAACCAAAACAAACAAACAAACAAACAAAACAGGGTAGACATAGGTTTTGTTTGCATATACATTTTGTTTTATTTCAGTAAATTTCAAAATCTGGTCTAAGCCCAAGTGGATTACATCTGTGATCCTTTTACTTTCTTTGTTTAGTAACTTAGGTCTTCAATGTAATGTGTAAAATGAGATTTGGCAATCATAATAATAACCATGGGTAATAGAATAGTAAATATGCCCAGTGATACAGACAAAATATGCATCTGGGAAACACCAGCTTGGGTGTCTTCCACCAGGAGATCTCTCAAGCTGGCCTCACTTTTAACTGTTGTTGTTAAATCGATAAGCCATGTCCGATTCTTTGCCATCCTACGGACTGCAGTACACCAGGCTTCCCTGTCCTTCACTATCTCCCGAAATTTGCTCAAACTCATATCCATTGAGTCAGTGATGCTGTCACTTTAATTAATTTGTCATAATTCAGTACCTGGATCTTTTTCTACAGTGTCTGAGATCTAATTTTGTCTGCACCTATAGTTGTGGTCCCAACTCTCACAGACTCAGGTAACTCAAGTTCAGGAGTTTGCTTTCTACCATCAAGGTGCCTATGTCTTATTTGCGTGGTTATAGCTGTCACATGAAGTGGACACAGAATTCAATGTTGGTAGTGCATTTGCTTCATGATTAAAGCCACAAGGGGACATCACTAGGATTGGAAAGAAAAGTGTGGGGCTTGGTATCAGAGGCATAGGAAACATACCTTCTTTCATGGATCTACACACTGGATCAGTTTTATCCTTGGGACCTGAATGATCTCAGTCAATGGACTAAGATTCCCTCTTTTCCAGGGTGATATGTGATGGGAAATGCCAGACAGGCTGCTCTGACGCCCCTTTCTCTTCTCTTTGGCATTTCTCCAGATAGAGCCTTTTACACCTACTCCAGCAAACACTCCTTTATTTTGCCATGTTAATAAATTAGACCAGGTTGCAATGAAGTCTTCTTGGCTTGCAGCTCTTCCTTAGGGTGATTTACATAGTTTTAGTTTGATCTGAGTCATATGACAGGAAACTTATATACCACTTAATCCTCAATCCTTTGGGATTCCTTAGTGTTACCTTTATGTAATGAAAAGAAAATCATGCACGCAGAGCTTTTTATACTTGATAAAATGCTTTTCATTTCTTTTTCCAGTTTTTAAATCATAATGATAAGTTGAGCTTGGTTCAGAATAAGTTGTTATTTTCTCATTTTACAAATGAGCCAGTAAAGACATTAGGATTAAGCAGGAAATTGAACTTGCTTTCAAGTATAATAGCCAAAGCAGAGAATTCTGGCCAACTGATTTGAATGGAGGATGGGTTTGGCTATCTTCATTTGTTAAACATGATTATAAACAGATTCCTACTCAGTTTAGTGCATGTATGTACACACACACACACACGCACACACACGTCTTTTTCCTCCTTAATTGTCCTTGACAGAGACAGAAAGAGCAGATAAAGGCCAGTGTATGAGGCGCTCTCAGGAGCAGAGTTGTGGATGTGAAGTTTTGCTTGTTGCCATCTCCATTCTCACCTTTTTTTTCATCCACAGTGAAATCTTAATCTTTAGATATCTTGGACCTAGTTTTCTGATGCAGTCACTCATCTTTTTCTTTTCGTAGCATTTTTTTTCAACTCACCACTTAGTTTGGTTATGGCCTCATCTAAGGAAGTAATATGAACACAAATCCTCCCAAGCAGCTACATCTTCTTTTTGTTCTATATAATAAGATGAGCATAATCTCTGGTAAAATTTATAGTAATATACTTTCCATATTAGACAAAAAAAAACATTATTAAGCATATAATAAAATCACAAATATTAAAAATAGTAAAGTCTTTAAATCTACTTTTCCACTCTTCATTTCTCATTATCAGTAAGATTATGATTAGATATCCATAAATGACATCTCCTATATGGTTACTTAGTCTATATTAGCATCAACAAACTACAGGGTACACATACATAGCAGTGTATACATACATACCAGTTTGAAACCTCCTTCTAAAAATGAAAAATGGGGAGTTTGTGTTTACCTTATGGTATGGTGAGATGGATCACCATCCTAGGCTTAGGTATAAGTATAAACATGTCATTAACACATGTAACCACACCTAAATTTAAAGTGACAAAAGTTATGTAGATACTACACAAGGTGATTAAAATGAGACATGAGGATTTCTGAATAAGTACAGAGAATCCTGTACTTAAATATGTAATATATTTTATTCCTGACTTTTATATATGCCACCTTTGAATCAATTTGAGCAGTTAAATGGCTTTATTAATCAAAGAGATTGGGTTCTCAGAGACTGCATCATATTTAGCAAAAAGTTTCTAAGCTAACAGAGGACAGAAATTTCACTTTATGTATTATTTTATAACATTGGTGAACTTTTTATGTATTTTTGTATCAATAATTTCTGACTTTTGAGAATCTTAAAAGATACTTATAATTTCATTTATAATAAAATCATAAAAAATAAAATACTTAGGAATAAATTCAGAAAAAGAAATACAAAACTTCTACTCTGAAAATTATAAAACATTGTTGATAAAAATTTTTTAATTTAAATAGTTGAGAAAATATCCCTGTTCATGGATCAGATGATATAACATTCTTTGAATTGTAATAATCCATAAGCTATCTTACAGAATCAATGAAATCCCTATCAGAATCTCACTAGCTTCCTGGTAGAAATTGAAAAGTTGATTCTAAAATTCATATGGATTTTCAAGGGACCCAGAATAGCCAAAAGTATGCTAAAAAAGAAGAATCAAGTAAGAGATTTCAAAATTACTATCAGGTAACAATAATCAAATGGTGTGGTAACAGTGTAAGGGTAAACATATATCTCAGTGAAATAGAGTTGAAAGTTAAGAAATAAGTCCATGCATACATCAAAATTCTCCAAGCCAGGCTTCAGCAGTATGTGAACCGTGAACTTCCAGATGTTCAAGCTGGTTTTAGAAAAGGCAGAGGAACCAGACATCAAATTGCCAGCATCCGATGGATCATCGAAAAAGCAAGGGAGTTCCAGAAAAACATCTACTTCTGCTTTATTGACTATGCCAAAGCCTTTGACTGTGTGGATCACAATAAACTGTGGAAAATTCTTAAAGAGACAGGAATACCAGACCACCTGACCTGCCTCTTGAGAAAACTGTATGCAGGTCAGGAAGCAACAGGTAGAACTGGACGTGGAAAAACAGACTGGTTCCAAATAGGAAAAGGAGTACGTCAAGGCTGTATATTGTCACCCTGCTTATTTAACTTATATGCAGAGTACATCATGAGAAATGCTAGGCTGGATGAAGCACAAGCTGGAATCAAGATTGTCGAGAGAAGTATCAGTAACCTCAGATATGCAGATGACAGCACCCTTATGGAAGAAAGCAAAGAAGAACTAAAGAGCCTCTTGATGAAAGTGAAAGAGGAGAGTGAAAAAGTTGGCTTAAAGCTCAATATTCAGAAAACTAAGATCATGGCATCTGATCCCATCACTTCATGGCAAATAGATTGGGAAACAGTGGAAACTGTGGCTGACTTTATTTTTTGGGCTCCAAAATCACTGCAGATGGTGATTGCAGCCATGAAATTAAAAGATGCTTACTCCTTGGAAGGAAAGTTATGACCAACCTAGACAGCATATTAAATTAAAAAGCAGAGACATTACTTTGTCAACAAAGGTCCATCTAGTCAAGGGTATGGTTTTTCCAGTAGTCATGTATGGATGTGAGAGTTGGACTATAAAGAAAGCTGAGAGCTGAAGAATTGATGCTTTTGAACTACGGTGTTGGAGAAGACTCTTGAGAGTCCCTTGGACTGCAAGGAGATCCAACCAGTCCATCGTAAATGAGATCAGTCCTGGGTGTTCATTGGAAGGACTGATGTTGAAACTGAAACTCCAATACTTTGGCCACCTTTTGCAAAGAGCTGACTCATTGGAAAAGACCCTGATGCTGGAAAAGATTGAGGGCAGGAGGAGAAGGGAATGACAGAGGATGGGATGGTTGGATGGTATTACCAACTCAATGGACATGGGTTTGAGTGAACTTCGAAAGTTGGTGATGGACAGGAAGGCCTGTCGTGCTGCGGTTCATGGGGTCGCAAAGAGTTGGACACGACTGAGCGACCGAACTGTACTGAACTGAATACATCTGTGGTCAACTGATTTCTGACAAGGGTACCACGAACTTTTTATGGGGAAAGAAAAGCATTTCAACAAACCATGCAGAGGTAACTGGTTAGTCTCTCACTAACCAGAATAACACTGGACCCTTATCTCACTGCATATTTAAAAATTAACTCCAAATGGATCAATGACCTAAATGTGAGAGCTAAAACTATAAAAATTTTGCTAGGAAACATGTGGCTAAATATTCATGACGTTTTCACCAGATTCTTAGATATGACACCAAAAGCATAAACCACAAAAGAAAAATAGATAAATTGGACTTCATCAAATTAAAAATTTTGTGTTTCACAAGATGCCATCAATAAAAAATGTAAATGTAACCCATAGAGAGGTTGAAAATATTTGCAAGTCATATATATGATAAAGGATTTGTATGTACAAATTGTATATACAATTAAAAACCCTTAAGATTCAGCAATAAAAGATAATAACCCAGTTAAGAATGGGCAAAGAATCTGAATTGACATTTCTCCAAGGAAGTTAACAAATGGCCAAGAAGCACATGAAAAAAAGGCTCAATACCATTAGTTATCAGTGCAAGTCAAAACCACATAAGATACTACTTCACATCTAGTAGGATGGCTAGAATAAAAATCTGGAGAGAAAGAATGTTGATGAGGAAGCAGAGAATCAGAATTATCATACATTATTGGTGGGGATGTAAAATGGTGCAGCTACTGTCAAAAACAGTCTGGCAGTTCCTCAAACAATTATATGCAGTCACCATAGAACCTAAGAATTCCACTCCTAGATAACTATTGGGGGAAAAAAAATTGAGAACATATGTCCACACAAACCTTAAATACGGAGTTTATAGCATCATTATTTATAATAGCCAAAAGGTGGAAACAAATCAATGTCCATCAGCAAACAAATGAAAAAAAACCAAATGTATATGTATACAATGGAATGTTACTTAGCAATACAAAGAAATAAAGTGCTGATACATGTCATGAGTCTTGAAAACATTATGCCAACTGAAAGAAGTCAGTCACCAAACACCAACTACATGATCAAATTCATATGAATTTCCAGACTAGGAAATTTATAGGACCAGAAAGGAAATTAGTGGTTTGCTTAGGGCTGGAGATGAGTGGGGTTGGAAGATAGGTTGGTGATAGCTAAAAGGTACGGTTACTTTTTGAAGTGATGAAAATTTTCTAAAATTGACTGTGGTGACAGTTGTACATATCTGTGCATATACTAAAAACCATTGAATTTTATACTTTAAATGAATGATTTATGGAATGTGAATTTATATCTCAGTAAAACTCTCAAAAAAGATAATTACTTGTTAGGTGATTAAGAACGGCCCCCAAATTTATTATGATTGAACATAAACCATATTCAGCTTTTTAAAGGATAAAATATAAAACTAATTAGAATTACATCGATTTGTTTGGTTTTAGAAAACTTGAAGAAAAATGACCCATTTATCACCTGCAGATAGGAGATTAGGCTACTTAAAACCATTAAGTGAAATCCTAAAAGAAATCATTTCATGGAATTGAAAGGATTCACTTCCCTTTAATTTTGCAGTGCAAAACCTGGTGACTTTCACATCTCTTTCCATCTCTATGTCAAGAGAATTTTGTCATGACAAACTCCTATATGAAATTCTTAAATGACTTTCAGTTGTGCCCAGAATAAAAACCAACTTCCAACTTCTGAATAACTATTACTCATCTTTGAGAACTGACATAGACAACCCTTGTCCTCTCTACCCATACCGGGCTTGATGCTCTCCCTAAATGCTCTCCAGAGACACCATCATGCTCATCAGACTGAACTGTTATTTCCAGAAGATTAACTTTTTTTTTTAGTTCAGTGACTCTTGGTTTATTATTTTATTCTTAGCGTGTATTGCAATGTCTGTCACAAAATGTGTGCTTAATCAATGTTTTCGAATGAAGGAATAATTGTGACAAAAGTCCGCCATATGAAGATGATATTTGATCAGCATATCACCAATTAAATAATTTTTAGGCATGGAATTAAAAACCGTGTCTCTTCAGTATTTCTTATTACAGTTCTACCACAAAGAAAACTAAAATACATACCTCATTTAACAAAACAGTGTCTTTTCACATGACTTGCTGAATGTTGAATAAGAAATCCAATCTATAAACCCCGACTGCTAACCACCAGCTGTATGAAGAACAATAAAGTTACTAATATCTTACAATGTAAAATGTAAGTGAGATTTTCCAGACTTGATTTTGTGAGCTCCTCTAGAAAGCGCACGCCATCTTTTTATCCCTGTTGTCTGCCACAGGGCTGAATCTCTAGCGGTGTGGAGGGGGGATAGGAAATGATAGAAAGTAAAAGCAAAATTAAAGATCTATTAATATATCACTCAATATCACTCAATATGAATTGAGTTACAGTTTCCGACTTTGCCTTTTGTAAAGCAGAAACTTTGAATTTTATTGGAGAATTCCAATTGTTTCCATTGCTTACGCAATTCACTTACTTGCCGTATTTCCTTTAGTGCGTGTCCCTGCGCACTTAGTTGTGTCCAGCTTTTTGTGATCCCATGGACTGCAGCCCGCCAGGCTTCTCTGTTCATGGAATTTTTCAGGCAAGAATCCTGGAGTGAGTTGCCATTTCCTCCTCCAGGGGATCTTCTCGACCCAGGAATAGAACCTGTGACTCCAGGGTCTCCTGCACTGACAAGCGAATTCTTTACCACTGTGCCACCTGGCGGTCCCATATTTCCTCAGGCTTGCATTAGAAAGAAAAATTGTGATTTAGCCAAAATTCTGGTCCATATTTTTATAGTTATTAGTAATTTTTCTTTCTAATGCAAGTCTGAGAAATGACTTTAATTAACATGGGAATTTTATGCCACACTCAATCAGTGAATCATTATTTTTTGTGTGCACTCAATTGCCTTGCTTAATGGGTCATATATATTCTCATGTACTTTTAATTTCATTATTCAAATTTTCCTAAATTTACATTAATGAATTGCCTTACTTTTTTATAATCAAATTATTCTTTTTTTGTCATGGTGGTGCTCTATTAAAGCCCCAAAGAAGCATTTTTTAAAAAAAAAAGATTGGTAATTTTAATGGTACATATGTGCTAGCTTCAAATTTAGTGATTGTTTTTCAGAAAATAGAGGGTCAGGTAATATTTCAGCAACCCCAGCCTTTTTCAAACAGCAATTGGATTTCATGAATGAGTGCATTTGAAAACTTTTCATGTTTCTAGTTTTCAGTTTCATCACAGCAGTTTTTCTCATTCCTTATTACTTCTTCATCTGATTCAGGAAGTTGGAAGAAATGCAATGAAACTGAAATAATTTGAGTTTTGCTTTTTCAAACTTCAGAAAGGACTGGCTGTAGTTTCTGAGTAACTAAGTCAGTTGTTATGTCATAAAAATGATTTACTAAACTTTCTTTTTGTCACCCCGATTTCACTATCACCTGTATGTTTACCTGTCTGCAATCCTTTTCTTCATTTCCTCTCTATGTGATTGCACTCCTCATGATGATTTCTTTTCCATAAATCTGAATATATGCTAAAGTACTTGAAAAAATTAGGAAAAATAACTTTGTTAAATATGAAACATAATTTAAAACATAACAGTATAAAGATTTGGGGGAAAAAAAACTGGAGAAGATCTTCATGATCTAGGCCTGGACAAAGGCTTCTTACTACTGCCATAAAACATAAGGCTGAAAAGTTGAACTTGATAAAAATTTTGAATTTTGCTCTGCAAAAAGCCCCTGTTAAGAGGATTAAAAGATGAGTTACAGATTCGAGAAAATATTTCCAAAACACATATCTGTCAATAGAATGGCATCTAGCATACAAAAAGAACTCTGAAAAAACATCAGCACTAATAAAAAAAGAAAGCACAAATAATTTCATTAGAAAACATACAAAAAACATATAGAAGCTTCACTAAGATGACATACACATGGCAGATAATCACAAGGAAAGTTGTTCAACACATTGGTCATCAGGGGAGTGCAAATTAAAACTACAATGAGATGTCATAGCACAACTGTCAGAATGCATAAAATAAAAAATGATGAAAACACCAAATACTAGCAAAATGCAGAGAAACTGACTCACTCCTACATTGCTGTGAGTATGTAAAATGGTATGGCCAAACAAGGATACCGGTTGACTGCTTCTTATCTACTAAGCATGCAACTACCATGCTACTCAGCAGTCACAGTCCTGGCCACACCAAAATCTGTTCATGAATGTTCATTGCAACTTTTTATTTGTAATAGAAAAAGACTAGAAACAGCCCAGATGCCCTTCAGTGGGTGAAATGCTAAACAAATTGTGGTGCATCCACATCATGGAATAAGACTCAGCAATAAAAAAGGAGCAAATTACTAATAGTGCAACAACTTGAATGAATCTTCAGAGAATTATGTTGAGTGAAATACACTAATCCCCAAAAGTTACATATCATATGATTCCACATATATAACAATCTTGAAATGACACAATTATAAAGATGGAGAACAAGTTAGACTGTCAGGATTTGGAATTGAGAGGAGTTAGAATGTGGATGTGGTTAAGCACAGATGATACCAGATATACTTGTAGCCATGAAAATGTTTTTTATCTTGACTATGGCTGTGGCTACAGAAACATGTACATGAGATAAAATTGTACAAAACTAAGTGTGCACACAAGTCCACCTGCACAAGTACAACTGCAAAAATCTGAGCAAGACTGGTGGGTTATATCTATGTCAATATTATGCAGTATTATACTACAGATTTGAAAGAAGTTTCTGTTGAAGGGAAAATGGATAATTTGTACATGAAATTTCTCTGTATTATTAATATTTCTTACAACCGCATATGACTCAATAAAGATCTAAAATATTTTTAAGTTTAATTAAAAATAACCATTTTTAATGAAGAAGAAATAACCATTCACTGAACATTTTATGGTGTCTTTATTTTTTTCCACATTTCCACTTTCCTATTTATTTGGTACTTAGAACTTTAGAAAGAGGATTTAGCATTATTTGTATTTTAGGGACTGACAGGAACATTTTCATCCAGAAACTTCAAATATCAGCAGATGAAGGCTGAATGAGTAAAATACGCAACTTGTGATCGCTTCACAGCAGCTATGAAAAAACACCAACTTCCTGCCTTCTTCCAGGCCACAGGGCAGTTTGTATTGTGAATGGTGAAGCAACTCTGAGTTATTTCCTGGAAGTAAATTAAACCTCTCTAAATTAGTTGATGGCCTGAAAGGAAGTCAGCACAGATAAACTCATTCTCCCAGAGTGGAGAAGCTGAATCATTATCTGCAGACTCAGGAAAAAGATCATCTTTAAGGAAAAAGACATTTGATAAAACAATTAGACCTAAAGGAAACCATAAAAATGATAGAATTATTTAAAATCCTATGTTAAAGAAAATTCTTTAAAGTAATAATGTTTTTAGTCCAATTATTATCCAAGCCTGGAAGAACAGTATTTGGAAATGCTGGAGAAAGAGAGATATTAAGTCTTAAAGAATGAAACGAAGTCCAGGATGGCTGAAGTTTAGGGAGTAGGAAAGAATGATGCTGAGAAATGATGCTGGGACCATCAAGTGGGGCCACTTTATGAAGGTCTAGCTGTGGAATCCGCACTTAAACACCAGGAGACAGCTCTGCAAGACTGTGAACAGAGGAGAGGAATGAGCACATTTGCCTTTCAAAACGCGTCATCCTCGTCTCTCAAGTACTCCTCAAAATTTCACATTTGACCCAATAAGTACCTCTTCTAAAGAGCCTTTAGAATAGCCTATGAATGTATTTCAGTAGGTAAAGCGACTAGTGAGAGGCTTTCTTTGAGTGGATTCAAATAGCTCTAGAAAAGGCATCCATGATACCCTATTTGATGAAAAACAGTCACTAAGCTACAGGTATAGTATAATCCCATTCTTGAGAAAACCAATTAAAAAACATATCTATACATATTCATATGTTATTATCTTTGCAACAGCAAGGGAAAACATATAAAGAACAAGTAATTAGCAGTGATTCCAATTAGGATACTGGGAATCAAGAAGGCATGACAGACTTTAATCCAACCATATCAAAATTTCTGAGTAGTTGAATACATAAACTTTACCCATGAAATTCAAATGAGGAAAACACATGAATTGAGTGACTCAAATAGCACTACTGTCCAAAAGAACTGTACTGCAAATTATAAATGCGAGCCACACAGGTATTTTTAAATCTTCTGGTAGCTCCATTAAAAATGTAAAATTAAAACTAAACTTCATTAGTACATTTTAACTCAATGCATCCAAAATATTATTTCAACATGTAACCAATATAAATATTAATCTTTTGCATTATTTTCATACTAAGTCTTTGAAATCTGGTATGTGTTTTACACCTATAGCCACATTTCAAGTACTTAGTAACCACAGGTGGCTAGTCACTGCTGTATTGGACAGGCCAGCTCTAATGGAAATTGATGGTTTTGCTGCTGGTGAATTTTACTGGCATTGAAGTGACAGCTTCAATGTTTTGTCAGCTCGGTGAATTCATGGTCATGTCTAACCCTGGTCCCATGGTCTTGATCTTGGTTCCCCTTCATGTTTCCCAGCTCCATCATTTTTCAGTTAAGAAGGTATAATATTAGTTGATACATTTTATTATTAAAATTATCAGTGTGCATGTAGATTTGTCACATAATCTACAGGTTGAAGTGAAAGTACTGAATAGTGTATTTTTAGAAAACAGTAAGAAATCAGTTTTTTTAAAAAAATCTGTGACTGTGATTCTGTAGGGATAAAAGTGTAATATGATATTAACTCAAAATTTTAGTCATAGAAAATTTGAGCAAGTATAAATATTTTCTACTGAAGGAGAGGGCAAAGAAAACCAAATTCCACAAAAATAAAGATGCATTCATACATTTATGACTTGGTGTCCTCTCAGACTGTCTAGATGTAGGGTGTTTTCTTGAAGTTCCAGTTCAGCCACTGAGTAACTTGGTAAATTTGGAAAATTGCCTTAAATGTCCTGAGTTTCTCCAGTTATATATCAAGATATTATTTAACATGGTTTTCAATTTTTTGAACTATATAAGCTATATAAACAAAATACATTGTAACATATTGTAAACTAATTAGAATAACATTTTTTGGAGTTCAGTTTGAGGAGACTGACAGCTACATTAAAGTTCTAAATTCTACAGTTACTAGAACTTCTGAATTTTGGACAGTATAAGAAAAAAACACAATAAAGCTAAAGCAAAAAAATAATTTTCAAAGTGGTGAAATATACAAGTAAATTAGGCTTTTTAAAAATCTGAGTCATTTTGAACATGTTTATAAAGACACATGGGTGATTTTCGCTAGGTTGAGTTTTTGGGTTACTACCTAAACTGTTAAAACTGGCAGGTGTCTAAAATGTAGCAGATTCTGCTGCAGACATAGTGGACAAACAACTGAGAATGAACAGATTTCAGTGCTTGATGTCTGGTCTTCAACAGTCATGAGACTGCACAATCACTCAATTAATTTGCAGAATTATTAAGGATTATTGAATAGTAGAAGAGTGCATTTTTAGGTTACCTATATTTTAGGTTATCTATATTCCTTTCACATTAACTGAAAATTTGACTGCTTCTTTCAGAATCATATCATAAGCTTACCACCCTTAACTCTTCATCAAATTTTTCTTTGCACTTCCACAGTTACCCAAGAAATTTCATTGTTTGAAGTGTGTTGGGTTGCTGTCCAGGTCAAGGCAAGAAAATGAGTATGCTTTTGCAATATTTTAATTGCCAGCCCATAAATAAAATGTCTAATTTAAGAAATTTTGATATACAAATATCCAACTTATGAAACAGTTACATTTTGGGGAGGATTACCACTTTGAAAACTAATTCATCATTTCACAAAATAATTCACCACCGTTATCTCTTTTTTTCCATAGTCCTCTACCAAAGTTAATATAGATTTATTTACACAGATATTTTCAGGAATACATCATCACAAACAGTGAGGTACATCTTTATAGAATTCTTTCTTGTAAGGGGTTTTTTACAAACATATCTATAGTAAGTGGAGTCTTATGAATTGAACCTAATTCTATTAAAGTTCTATTGAATTTTCTAGATCCTCTTTCACCCAGCCCTGCCAATAAATAAGTAAATAAATAGAGGTGAGCAATAAGAAGATCCAGAGGGCATGAAATACAAGAAACATTGTTTCACACAAATTAAAGTGTGATGTCAAACCTCTCTCTGGTGTTTAGAAATTTGTTGATAGAAATATGAATAGAAATCAAAAGAAACCTCAAATTACTCACTTAAAAAAACCTCAAAAATACATCATCCCTTTATTTTGCAATCCTACTTTTCTTTTACCATTTCTTAATCTTTCCCTACTGTTCCTCTTCATTAATGCCACCTAATATTGCTATATATTTAAAATAATCTCCAATTCTAGGATAGCCAGTACAAGCAATATTCAGCATTTTGTTTAAACCCATAAATACCTCTGTCAGTGACATCTGGGAGTTGTTAGAAACCATCATTTTTGGAACACTGAAAAGCAAGGTGTTATGTGCTCTGAAGATCCTCTGTTATCACCACGTTCACCTGTAAAACATTAGCACCCTAACCTCTGATATAAATAAGCTACTGGGAAAATTTTTTGGTTGCTTTTATTGTTGGTGGTGTTACTAGAAGGAACAGAGGAAATTTGAACTTAAATTCTGGTGAAGAATGTATCATAGTGATATATACATATATGATCTTAACGGCCGAGGGAAAAACACCCACACAACAGAGACAGCAAAAAAGGAATCATTGAAAAGTATCACAAGTATAGAGACTAGTACCACAGTTCCCCTACTACTATATATGTCTGACTTAGAACATTCAAGTATTCCACCATCTCCCAGGGCTTATTCTGAGTTCTAACCTACTTGAGCTAAAAGTGTTGTTGAAGTAGTCAGAACATTCAATAGGCTTATTGTGTTACTCTAAAGCTCCCT